>NC_065443.1:181947902-182595402 GCF_917563875.1 Diabrotica virgifera virgifera | reverse complement strand
AAATTGTTGATAACCAACATAGTTACTACTCATAATATTAAAAAAACTAACCGTCGGTATAACAGGTTGCCTGGAAACCAGATGCAGAACAGTACCATAAATGTTTTAGACTTTTTAGCACTTTCTTTAAGTGAAATTTAAAATCATTTACCACCCATGTACACTCATTACGGAATCTGTTACAAGAATTTCAGCGATTTCAGCCATTTTTTCAAAATTTATTTGGATTTTCTCTAGTAATCCTTCCAAAAGACAATACATAAATGGTGAATACCTTTTACACCAACTTCAAGGAGGGTAATTTATACAGATACATACCTGGAATTATTATATGGACCGTTCACTCTTGTTAGAGTATAGTTCGCTCAAATATGAGCTCTTTTAATCCATTTCACGCGGTAAATTAGTCCGCTTTTCCTTTAGGTCTTAGTTCATAGGTTGTGATGTTTTTTTGCCCTCTCTACTATCTTCTTCCACTCTCTCCGGTCCTGAATCTTTTCTCTCCAGTTTGCAATTTCCATCTTTGATATATCGTCTAGCAGTTGATCTTCCCATCTAATTTTTGGTCTTCCTCTTGGTCTATTTTTTACTGGTTTCCAGTTCATTATCTTCCTGATCAGTTCTTCTACCCCTCTTCTTTGTGTGTGCCCAAACCATCTGAGGCTTTGTGCTTTAATGAATTTTACTATATCTTCTCCTTCATTTATATTTATTATTTCATGGTTCATCAGCTTTCAATATTCCCCTGTTTCTGTCTTTACTGGGCCATGTTTCCTTATAATTTTTCTCTCAATTATGTTTAACTTTTCTTCGTCTTTTTTCGTAAGGCACATTACTTCTGCTCCATAGGCTATCACTGATCTGATTGCTGCTGTGTATATTTTTGATTTTGTTTTTTTTGCTCAGGTTTTTGTCCTTGAGTAGTTGGTGATATTTCCAATATACTCTATTACCTGCTTTAATTCTGTCGTTTATAATTCTATCGTTTATATTCTGTCTATACTCCTTCCGTTTTTGCCGTCCACCATCACCCCCAGGTATTTGAAGCAATCTACTCTCTGGAATGTATTTTCACCTATCTTTATTTCTGCTATTCTGTTTACATTGTCTCGTGTGCTTATAAGATATTTTGTTTTATTCTGATTGATTATTAGTCCTCTCGTCTTTGCTTCTCTTACCAGGGTTAAAAGTGCCTCTTCTAGTCTTTTTTTATCTCGTGATACCAGTCCCAGTTCATCTGCATATCCTATGATCTGTGTTGAGCTTTGAATAATTGTCTTTTTCAGCCCCGTGTCCCTAATTACTCCTTCTAGAGCGATATTAAATAGTGTCGTTTGTCGTTGACAGACTGTCTCCTTGTCTTACTTCAAGTTCTATTTTGATGTCATTTGTATCGCCCTCATTTGTTTTAACTTTTGCTGTTGAGTCTTTTATTGTCATTCTAGTTAGTCTTATTAATTTTGCCGGTATCTCCATTTTTTTCATTTCTTTTAATAATTGTTGTCTGTATATGCTGTTGAAGGCCTGTTGGAAGTCGATGAATAGTATGTGTAATTCTATGTCATGTTCATAGCTTTTTTCAATTGTTTGTGTCAGTACGTGTATTGCATCTATTGTTGATCTTCCTTTGATCTATTGTTCTAAAACCCTGTTGATATGGTCCTATAATTTTTTCTGTGTATTGATTTAGTCGGTTTCTTATAATTGTGGTCAATATCTTATACGTTGTATTCAGTAGCATAATTGGTCTGTAGTTGCAGCACTTAGTTGGATCTCCTTTCTTAAAGATTGGTGCGATGTGTCCGTTTTTTCATTCTATGGGCATGCTTTCGTCCTTCCAAATTGTAACCATTAACTTGTGCATTCGCTTCGTGAGCTCCTCTCCGCCGTTGATGATCAGTTCGTTGTTGATTTCATCTGGCCCTGGCGTTTTGTTTACTTTTAGTTGTTTTAATACCTCCATGAATTCCTAATAAGTAGGTGCGACTTCCTCTTCATCTCTGTTATCTCTTATATCCTCATCCTCTGAATATGCCTTATTGTCGTTTTTGTATAGGTCCGTGAAATGTTTTTCCCAATCTTTTTTGTTTATTTTGGTGACAGATTTTTTGGTACTGTGTTGTTGTTTTATCTATTCGAACAATTTCTTGTTGTCTTTATTATTCGTTTCTAATTCTTGCATTTGTTCAGAGATCCATGTGTTCTTCTTTCTTCTATAGAGTTTCAATGCTTCTTGTTTTTCTTTTCTATATTGGTCCAGTTGTTCCTGTTCGGCACTTTGTAGCCATTTGTTTCTTGCGAGGTGCTTCAGTTGACTTTTTTGGTGACATTCCTCATCAAACCATTCTTTCGATTCTTTGTTTTTTTGGAATCCTATTATTTGTTCTGCTGTCTCTATTATGCTGTTCTTTATGTTTTTCCATTCTTCTTCTATTTCTATGTGCTCGTACTGACCCAATTTCTGTTCCAGTTGTTCTGTATATTGTTGCTTTGTTTCTTGCGTTTTCAGATTGGCTATATTCCATTTCCTCCTTTTTCTTTCCTTATGATTATTTGCTTTGATTATTTTCATCTTAAGTTTTGCTATCAACAATATGTGGTCAGTGCCTCCATTTGCCCCTCTATATGACCTTACGTCTTGTACTATTTGTGTCCACTTTTCCGAAATTAGAGTATGATTTATTTGGTTTCCATCCATTCTTCCTGGTATCATCCATGTTATTTTGTTTTCTTTTTTATGTTTATGCCCAGTACTAACTATATATGTATTTGTTGCTGCTGCTAGGTTGTAGATTTCTCCTCCATTATCATTCGTAGTTTCATGAATGGTTTCTTTGCCAGCTACATTACGATTATAGTCCTCCTTTCCGATCTTTGCATTGAAATCACCCAATATTATTAATATGTCATTCCTCGGAATATTTTCACAGGTTTCTTCCAGGATGTCTTAGAATTCTGTTTTATCTTCTTGGTTTGCTTCTTCGGTGGGTGCATAGCAATTGACTATCGAGATGTGGGCTTGTTTATTTTCTTATGTAAGATATCCTTTCATTAACTGCTTTGAATTGTATCAGTTTTTCCCTCATTTTTTTGTTCACCATAAATGCCGTACCATTCGTTCCCTGTTTGTTTTCTCCCGAATAATACATGCTAAAATTTTTCTTCTCAATTTTTCCTTCTTTCTTCCATCGTATTTCCTGTACGGCTAGGATTTCTAGTTGGTATTTTTTCATTTCAAGAGCTATTTCTTGCATCTTACCTGCTGCCAGCATGGTTCTAATATTCCAAGAGCCCATTCTAATGGGTTTTGTTCTTTTCTTCTTATTGAGATTCTTTCTTTATTTTGTGTGCGTTATTTTGTTTTCGTTAACCGTTTGCATTTCCGAGTCTTTTTTTGCCATGTCAATATCATATTTCAGCCGCTGTTCTTCGTTTATTAGTTTTTTGAATTTTCTATCAGCTGTTCTCTCTCTCTTCGTCCCATATCTAGATTTTGCCATTTACTATTAATTTCTTGTAGCCGATTTTCGTTTGTTTACCTTTGCTTCTTTCGTCCTTTGCTATTTTAGTTATTTCCTTTTGTATTTCTTTTTCTTTCGATGTCCAATCGTTGTTTATATAGATACGATCTTTATGCTGTTTTAGTTTACGTTTCTTGTTTAGGATTTCCATTTTATCCGTGAGGGCTTCTGTTTCTATTGCGCATACTGTTTCTCCTATTTTTTTTGCACTTCTTAGTTTTATTTGTATTTGCAACTCTTGGGCTCTGAAATTTTCCATTTCTTCTTTTAATTTCTTATAATCATTTGTTTCTACTTTCAACCCAGTTACGATCAAGCTTTTCTTTTTGCTAAATTTCTCCAGTTGCTCCATTCATTCATGTAGCTGTTTTACTTCTTTTTTTAGTTTTTGTTTCTCTGCTTTTACACCCATTAACTCTTTATTGGTTTGTTGTTATTCTTTCCTTATTTGTTTTATTTCCTGAAGCATTTCATCGTTTTTATTCATTAGCTCTTTCATTATTGTAATCATAACATTTTCCATGTCTTCCTTGTTTTCGTTGCCTGCTTTGCTTGGTGACCGTTTTTTAATTTTACTTCTATTAAAACAATCATCCAAGTTTTCTCTTTTGCGTTTCGTTTCATCATCGGTTTCACTTCCTGTGACATTTTTTCCATTTTCTAGGAGTGCAGCGCTAAATACCTGGAATACCGATATTAGATTATCAACAATACTTAAAAAATGAAAGTTACCAATTCACCGGTAGTTAATGCGTTATTTAAAAATTAACTGCGCACCAGAGTTGCCAGTTGGTCTGTAATTTAGATGGGGATTAAAATAGATACGAATTCACCGGGACCCGGAAATATGCACACCCTGATATTCTAGTTACGTAAGCTCGTCCGATTGGCGCATGACGTTAACAACAGAGTAAAGCATAGTCCCGTCTATGCGTTCGTAATACGAACGCGAATGAAATTTGAGAATAGTACAAATGAATGAATTATGACTAAAAGAAACTAAGTGATTTTTATAGTTTAGAGGAAAATTATTAAACTATTTACTTTTATTCAAATTGATTTTCAGTTATTTGTAAAGTTCCCAGTTTCTTGATTATATTGGTATCCGGAAAATAAAAATATTCATATAATCGATATCTACTAAAATTATTATATTTCGTTAGTTTTCAAAAATTGATTAGTGGCCTACACATTAGTAAATATAATTTTTACCAAGGGGAAGAAAAGCCCCAAAATAAAACCATAAATTTAATGGATTGATAAAAAAACAAAATTTTTTACTTTTTAAATAATGTATTTCATCAGATTTAAGTAAGAGGCTTGGAAAAGACAAAAATAAGTTTTACAGTTTTCATGCCATGCACTTTATTTAAATTTTGTGCATGTGAAATAGACGTACATACAGCAACTATGTAGCAGTTTTCATAATTTTTCTTTTACGCAATGTCAGGTTGTTAAGAGACTTGTTTAATTCTTTAATTCGGAAGTACATCCGAGACTTAAAAAATAACTTGTTCGCTTTGTTAGAACAGTCTACAGTTACACTTTTGGACATACGGTTTTCTAAATAATTTTTAGTTACCAAAATGGAATCACCATTCATGTGGAAGGAAAAATTGTCTCCAGTTACTTAATATATGACAAGAGAGTGTCTGATGGTTTACATAAACCACACTTACTCAAATGATCAACCCACGTGTACGTTGAAACATCTTGGGATTGAATACTGGAGTCCTTCAATTTATGGCAGATATAACCAGCCAAATTCTCCAAACCATCATACTCGAGGTCACTAATGTTTTTTCATTCTAACTCTCATTGAAAACTTGAAAATCCACAACTGTTTCGTTGTTAGAATCCAGCCTTTGGATCAATTGTCCAGAAATTGGTAAATCTGGGATGTCGTCTGTTTAAACGTTCGAAAATTCGTTCCGTTGTCTCTCCTACCCGTATATAACTTTTATAAAATAAAATAAAGCTTTTTGTTAACACTTTAAAAAAATTTTAATGGGTTTTCCCCGAAAAGAGCTTCATTTTTTGGTACTATGTATCACGTTAAAATATTTGATTTGGAATTTGAAGGATAAGATCGTCTTTTTTATGAGCTACAAATTTACTTTTACTGGTTCTATAGACTAAGAATATACCATTTTTTCGTTTTTTTTATATGCTACATTTTTTCCAAGAATATTTTTTCGATATAATACTTACTTTTTGAGTATTTGCGAAAAACCGCCGAAAAACGTGTTTTTTTTGTTGAAAAGTAAATATTTTTAGTCGCAAGTGACTCTAGTACCTACTACTAAATTAACCTAGTACCTAAGTTAAAAAAACTCTATAGAACAAAAGTTGCTTAAACTTAGTCAGATCTGTTTCCGGACTTATTTTAAACGTATATTTTTTCACCCTCCAAGTAAAAGCAATCAACGGCACAAATTCAACTTTCAATTTTGAATTTTCATGCAATTAGGAGTTGACCCTGAAAATTATGTGTGTTTCTTTTTATCTTTTAAATCATTTTACTTAAAATTATTTTTTAACTATCAAATAATAATTACATATTGAGTTATTTTATTTTTTAAACTTTAATAATATTTATAAAAAATTTTACTTTCTTGTAATGTATTTTTAAAACAAGCAATCATTTAAATAATTATTTTGTAACAATTTGTATTATTTAAGAATATAATAATTACATTTTGGTTTCGTAGTAAGTGTTTTTTAAGAATACTAATGTATAGTTTTAAAATATTGTATTGCAAATAATTATCATTATTAAATGGTTATTATTTGTCAAGTATTCTTTTTCTTTTTTCACACCCTGATGTATGTAATAAAACTAAGGGACTTTCTGAAAGGTCAATCGTAGACTTTAAATACACAAAAGAAGCGATACTTAAAAGTTACGCCCATTATATATCTTTATATCGTGGGAAATATACAATACAACACGAGCTCCAACCGCTCGACTAATACTCTTTAGAGCTGGCATCAGTGTGTGATCTCGCGTTGAACGGTAAATATCTAAAATTTCGTATATAAGTCCTCCCCTTTACTTTTCAGCGACGGATCTCGCTTCGCTGTAAATTTATCAGAAAAATTTAAGTACAAAAATCTTTTCCCCTCTAAGTGTGCCATGATTAATCTGTTAATTATAAAGATACTTATGAACAATATACTCCAATAATTAATTTCCTATTGGTGGATCTCGGGTTGTCCTCGATTTAGTCGGATCTCGCCTTGATATGAAGACGTATATATATATATATATATATATATATATATATATATATATATATATATATATATATATATATATATATATATTGTTATATTACTATTTGATATGAGAATTAAATTTTTATAATTACAAGCAAAATTCGAATTAATATAAAAGATCTTCAATTTTCTCAACCACGGGCATGTAAATTTAGAACAACCTGTATACAACAAATTATTATATTTAGTTTTTAAGAAAGTGATTCGAAGAAGTGTACGAAACTCGGTAACAATGCGCCTAAGATAAACAAGTTTGAGTGACGCGGACCATTATAGTGTTCGCGGAAGATTCGATCATTAGCCTACGCTAAATAAGACTCAGTGAAATAGATAATAGGTCATTAAGTTTTGTAAAAAGTAGAAAGTAAGTTTAAATTGGGAAATGATTATTTTTTCTTGAAATCCATTAAACATATTTAGAAAGATTAAAAGTTGGTATTGAGGAATACGGCGAATTAAAATTTGTGGTGGAATGTTGATTTTTGAATCTGGAAGGGATATTTAGAAAGTAGGGGAATGAATGAGGATGAGAGATCAGAATGTTTTGAGCGGTCGAGAGGTGAAGTCCAGTGGTAGACGGTAGTGTACGAAGAGTGAAAAAGCCGGTATAATTCCGTGAGTGTTGAGTACCCATCGGAACGAGAGGTAGGCCGAGTCGAGAGAAAAGAATCTCCTTGAGCAAAGAGTGTCCCGGTAGCTGATTGAAGTGGTTCGAAAAAGGTAGAACACGGCATCACGAGAAAAGCAGGAACGAGAGCGATACGAGGGAGTTTTCAAAGGAGAACATTACTGGAGGCCAGGACGAGTTTTTCATCGCAACCAAGGGTAGGAGGAAACGGGTCTTGTGTGAGGACATTCGCAGTTCACCAGATAAAGGTCAGTCTCATTTGTCAGGACATGAATGTATGGTTTTTTTGTATTAAATACCACATTAAAAATTGAAGAACATAATCGCTAATATCAGAAGATTTTCATCAAACTTAAATCAATTTGTTGCTAATAAATCCTAATAGTTCATTATTAATAAAAATTTCAAATTGGAAACCAAAAGGAAATAAGATTCCCATTTTTAAATGTTTGTATTAAATAAATATAAGATCTAACAAATATTAAGCAGTAATTGCCATTTATATAAAATAAACAAAATTTTGATTTATAATTGTAATCCATATGTGTGTATTATTTTATTTTTTTTTCTATCCCGATTAGGAACCACTGAGAAATACTTAGAAGTCACGAAAGTAAGTAAGTGATTTTATAATTCGCCCTGAGATTGAAAACATATTGATATGTGATCTGGTTGATTAATTAGATTATCATTAATGCATTAATTTAATTAAATTACATATAAGAATATCATCACATATAAATAAATAAGATTACAACAATATATATAAAATGATGTTGGATAATCGAGTACAAATATAAAAATAAATAAGTAAAATCATTGGCTAATACTCGTAAAGTGAATGTGAATTTTGTTGGAAATATATAAAATGATGAAGGGTCATCATTCCATACATTTCTGTGCAACTATATACACCGGTGTTTCGGCCTATTTGGGCCTCGTCAGTATAGTGTAGCAAGTTAAAAAAGTTGTTTGTTAACTTGTAAAAGGATTACTACAGGAGCAAGGTTACCATTTTTGGTCAGATTGTTAGAAGACCCGCAGTCTTTTTTTTTCATTTCCTCAGGTAGCCTTACCTTCTTGGCAATGTTAGTTGTAGCCTTGCGACTGCGGGTCTTCTAACAATCTGACCAAAAATGGTAACCTTGCTCCTGTAGTAATCCTTTTACAAGTTAACAAACAACTTTTTTAACTTGCTACACTATACTGACGAGGCCGAAACACCGGTGTATATAGTTGCACAGAAATGTATGGAATGATGACCCTTCATCATTTTATATATTTCCAACTAAATTCACATTCACTTTACGAGTATTAGCCAATGATTTTGCTTATTTACTTTTATATATATATATATATATATATATATATATATATATATATATATATATATATATATAAAAAAAAAAACAAAATATGCACAAGGTGGAATGCAACCATAGACACGTGTTTCTGACTTATTAGTCGTCATCAGTATGATATAGCTAAATATTGTGCATATTTTGTTTTTCATACTTATTGCGAGCCATGCCGATATTTATTAACTCGCGCTAACCTCTCCTTGTTATATATATATATATATATATATATATATATATATATATATATATATATATATATATATATATATATATATAAATAAGCAAAATCATTGGCTAATACTCGTAAAGTGAATGTGAATTTAGTTGGAAATATATAAAATGATGAAGGGTCATCATTCCATACATTTCTGTGCAACTATATACACCGGTGTTTCGGCCTATTTGGGCTTGTCAGTATAGTGTAGCAAGTTAAAAAAGTTGTTTGTTAACTTGTAAAAGGATTACTACAGGAGCAAGGTTACCAATTTTGGTCAGGTTGTTAGAAGACCCGCAGTCGCAAGGAAATGATTATTTTTTAATTAATTTAAATTACACAGAAATGTATGGAATGATGACCCTTCATCATTTTATATATTTCCAACTAAATTCACATTCACTTTACGAGTATTAGCCAATGATTTTGCTTATTTATTTTTATATTTGTACTCGATTATCCAACATCATTTTATATATATATATATATAAAAAGAATAATTTTGGGGAATGCAGTCAATGTGTTTTGGGCTGATTAGAAGTGAAACACTTTGAACTTTTGTCGAGCTTTCGGACAATTTATTTCCTTTATCAAGACAATCTAAAAATACAAAAGGAAATAAATTGTCCGAAAGCTCGACAAAAGTTCAAAGTGTTTCACTTCTAATCAGCCCAAAACACATTGACTGCATTCCCCAAAATTATTCTTTTTGTATTATTAACAGTCACTACATATTAATAATTATATATATATATATATATATATATATATATATATATATATATATTATGCCTGCATGCGCAAAAGCTTTGCCAATGCTAGATTTTACATACCAAATAAATGGTGTAAGATCACATCGTTAAATCCTCCGTATATCAATGGGTACCAATAGAATAGACTAGTTTCGCGATGCCTCGCTCGTCAGTATTCGGCTAGGTACGAATTGATACACCGACGGTTCAATGATGTGTCTTAATATTTCGCACCTCAGGTGCCGAGCTACAAAAGTGCCATCTACTCTGATGACCAAGAAGTAGAAACACGACTCGAAAAGAGAAGTTTTCCACAATCTTTTGAGCTGTATTAAAAGTTGCCTGCATGCAGGGCTTCGGCAAAAGCTTTGCCAATGCTAGATTTTACATACCAAATAAATGGTGTAAGATCACATCGTTAAATCCTCCGTATATCAATGGGTACCAATAGAATAGACTAGTTTCGCGATGCCTCGCTCGTCAGTATTCGGCTAGGTACCCATTGATATACGGAGGATTTAACGATGTGATCTTACACCATTTATTTGGTATGTAAAATCTAGCATTGGCAAAGCTTTTGCCGAAGCCCTGCATGCAGGCAACTTTTAATACAGCTCAAAAGATTGTGGAAAACTTCTCTTTTCGAGTCGTGTTTCTACTTCTTGGTCATCAGAGTAGATGGCACTTTTGTAGCTCGGCACCTGAGGTGCGAAATATTAAGACACATCATTGAACCGTCGGTGTATCAATTCGTACCTAGCCGAATACTGACGAGCGAGGCATCGCGAAACTAGTCTATTCTATTGGTACCCATTGATATACGGAGGATTTAACGATGTGATCTTACACCATTTATTTGGTATGTAAAATATATATATATATATATATATATATATATGTATATATATATATATATATATATATATATATATATATATATATATATATATATATATATATATATAATCAAACAAATGAAATAGAGAATGTGGAAAAATCCCCTTACGAATAACTCACACATCCACTATTTCTGGCTGGGAAAAATTTTTCGAATAGAATCAAAGATCCAAACACCAGTTCTTAGAAATGTGTTTCGCCCTCTTCAACCTCCGTGGGCTCATCGGTAAAGATGAGAGGTTGAATATCTTTAGACACATTCCATCAAAAAACAACATCCGAGACATAGACATAACAGGAGCGTAAATCTACGCCCAACCTGAAAATGACAGTCTCAAGTTTTAATTCCCTAATTACTTTAGAGTAAGTAAGATAATGTTTATGAAAAAACAAAAGATGTAGATCTTTGAAACACACTCAGTGATCAAAAGATCCACAGGTACTGGTTTAACGACCACTCGTACGAAATCAAACAAATGAAATAGAGAATGTGGAAAAATCCCCTTACGAATAACTCACACATCCACTATTTCTGGCTGGGAAAAATTTTTTGAATAGAATCAAAGATCCAAACACCAGTTCTTAGAAATGTGTTTCGCCCTCTTCAACCTCCGTGGGCTTATGTATTTTTATTTATATTTCGTACGGGTGGTCGTTAAACCAGTACCTGTGGATCTTTTGATCACTGAGTGTGTTTCAAAGATCTACATCTTTTGTTTTTTCATAAACATTATCTTACTTACTCTAAAGTAATTAGGGAATTAAAACTTGAGACTGTCATTTTCAGGTTGGGCGTAGATTTACGCTCCTGTTATGTCTATGTCTCGGATGTTGTTTTTTGATGGAATGTGTCTAAAGATATTCAACCTCTCATCTTTACCGATGAGCCCACGGAGGTTGAAGAGGGCGAAACACATTTCTAAGAACTGGTGTTTGGATCTTTGATTCTATTCGAAAAATTTTTCCCAGCCAGAAATAGTGGATGTGTGAGTTATTCGTAAGGGGATTTTTCCACATTCTCTATTTCATTTGTTTGATTTCGTACGAGTGGTCGTTAAACCAGTACCTGTGGATCTTTTGATCACTGAGTGTGTTTCAAAGATCATTTATATGATTCAAGATGATTTATATATATATATATATATATATATATATATATATATATATATATATATATATATATATATATATATAGTGATTTTTTTTTAATAACGGTGATTCGGATTTTTGTCTTTTTTTTGAAAAAATGTTTTGTCTTTTGTCCATATCTAATCTTAATAAATTTACAGTTTTCTCCTGAAGAAGTCACCAAATAGTGACGAAATATTGAGACCTAGAACAAATAGAGTTTTATTTCATCTGACCGAATCGCCGTTATTAAAAAAAATCACTATTTAAAACAGTACGGTCGAAAATATTTGTACAAATATATATATATATATATATATATATAGAAAACTTGGTTTAATAATAGCTGACTCAATTTAGATTATTTAAGGAGGAGAAAATAATTGGGTAACCAGCTGAATATGGACAAAGTGTACTCTTTTTACTTATTCCAATATATTTCGCCCATTTTTTTTTCATGGGCATCATCAGGGAAAGCTACAATGTTGGTTATTAGGTAGGTACATAAGATGAATTAGCAGTATACTTACTAAGTGAGAATTGTTGTCACGATGTTTTAAAAAAAGCAAATATAAATAAAATGATAAAAAAACTAAAATACAGAAATAACATATCACAAAAGTCCATAATTTAAAATATACATGATGATAGATAAAATTTATATATTGACACAATGAATTGAAAACAAGGTCTGATATTATTTATTTACTTTTATGTTAATTGTCAGTCAAATTTTTTTGGTCATTATCCTATTAAGTTAAACAGTTAATTATCAGTAATCAATATTATTAATTATTTAAGTGAGAGATATTAGCTAAACCTGTTAAATTTTGATTATTTTTATTTTTGTCTAAGAATAGTAAATAAGAGTATATTTCACTCAGGTGATTAATGTCTGATTTTTTGTTGATGCAATTATCACATTGTGCTATAAAAGCCATCTCCAGAAAGATTCTTTTAGTATAATTTTTTTCTATATCTAAAATTTTAAATGAATTATAGTCCATGGTATGGTTATTGTCATTTACATGTGTAGCAAGAGTGCATCTTTCTGGATATAGTCTACTGTCACTTTTGTGGGAAGTAATTCGATCTTTTATCGATCTTGAACTTTGTCCGATATATTCTCTGTCACAATCTGCACATGGGATACTGTAGATTACGTTTGTTGTCAATTCTTTTGGATGTTTATCCTTCAATTTTGAGAACACTTTTCTAATGGTCAGAACTGTTTTATTTGAAATTTTGATATCGGTCACATTCTTAAGTATTCTGGTTAAAGCTGGAGTAATTTCTTTGATGTAAGGTAATGTAGCAAATTTAGGGTGTCCTTGGGATGTAGTGTGATGATTTAAGTTATTGTCTTCTTGGATTATTACCGTATTAATAGATGTGGTGTTAAAGAGGATTTTCTTGATTAATGCTTGTGGATAAGAGTTTTCAATAAATAGGTTGTACAGGATATCGAGGTTTTTTTTTATGAAACAATTTGTCCTTTTTATTCACTTTTAACAGCTATGATCCTTATATAAAATTTCCAGTTGAAATGGAAGATAATGATCTTTCTGTTCCCTTCTTGGATACACGTCTCATTCGTTTACCTGATAATAAAATAGTCATTGATTGGTATAGGAAACCAATGAGCTCAGGAAGATACCTTAACTATATGTCGTATCATAAATATTCCATAAAGGTAAATTTGGTAAAACAAATGAAGAATAGAGTGATTCTTATATCGGACAAATTGTTTCATAAAAAAAACCTCGATATCCTGTACAACCTATTTATTGAAAACTCTTATCCACAAGCATTAATCAAGAAAATCCTCTTTAACACCACATTTATTAATACGGTGGTAATAATCCAAGAAGACAATAACTTAAATCATCACACTACATCCCAAGGACACCCTAAATTTGCTACATTACCTTACATCAAAGAAATTACTCCAGCTTTAACCAGAATACTTAAGAATGTGACCGATATCAAAATTTCAAATAAAACAGTTCTGACCATCAGAAAAGTGTTCTCAAAATTGAAGGATAAACATCCAAAAGAATTGACAACAAACGTAATCTACAGTATCCCATGTGCAGATTGTGACAGAGAATATATCGGACAAAGTTCAAGATCGATAAAAGATCGAATTACTTCCCACAAAAGTGACAGTAGACTATATCCAGAAAGATGCACTCTTGCTACACATGTAAATGACAATAACCATACCATGGACTATAATTCATTTAAAATTTTAGATATAGAAAAAAATTATACTAAAAGAATCTTTCTGGAGATGGCTTTTATAGCACAATGTGATAATTGCATCAACAAAAAATCAGACATTAATCACCTGAGTGAAATATACTCTTATTTACTATTCTTAGACAAAAATAAAAATAATCAAAATTTAACAGGTTTAGCTAATATCTCTCACTTAAATAATTAATAATATTGATTACTGATAACCTATTTTAACTGTTTAACTTAATAGGATAATGACCAAAAAAATTTGACTGACAATTAACATAAAAGTAAATAAATAATATCAGACCTTGTGTTCAATTCATTGTGTCAATATATAAATTTTATCTATCATCATGTATATTTTAAATTATGGACTTTTGTGATGTTATTTCTGTATTTTAGTTTTTTTATCATTTTATTTATATTTGCTTCTTTTAAAACATCGTGACAACAATTCTCACTTAGTAAGTATACTGCTAATTCATCTTATGTACCTACGTAATAACCAACATTGTAGCTTTCCCTGATGATGCCCATGAAAAAAAAATGGGCGAAATATATTGGAATAAGTAAAAAGAGTACACTTTGTCCATATTCAGCTGGTTTCCCAATTATTTTCTCCTCCTTAAATAATATATATATATATATATATATATATATATATATATATATATATATATATATATATAATTTTGAGTTTCGGTGGGTTGGAGTCAATAAAAGGGCTACTAGAAGACTATTTTTTAATTACTCAAGCTTTCGAATGTGTTTACATTCATTTTCAAGAGCTAAAAAGTAACTGATAAAGTGGAACAAAGATCATGTAAAAATACAACTTACCAGATAAATCTAGATTGGTAATTAAACTTGCTTACATAAATAAATACAAATAAGAGAAAAAATGTTAATAATCATCAAATGAATTCTTCCCAGACTGAGGGCCGGTTGTTCGAACGCTAATCATCAATGATTATTATCAAATAATTAATTACTGTCAATGTCAATTGTTAAAACATAATTAATTAAAATTCTGAGATAATAATCAATTAATATAACAATAATTATTAACATAATTAATAATAAATCTCATAATTGTAATTAATTATGTTTTCAGCAACCCAAACAAAGTTGACATTGACAGTTTTGGTGACAGTAATTAAATATTTAATAATGATCATTGTTGATTAGCGTTCGAACAACCGGCCCTCAATATTACAAAATAACTGCCAAAAGATTTAAATTTTTTGAATTTGAAATATAGATATTAAAATGAATTTTCAAAATTTTTAAGTCAATGTCAGTGAAAAAGTATGTCAAACATCGACAAGTAGCTAAAATGGGGATATATTTAACTATATTACTGACATGATAATTTATTAAAAAAAAAGAAGATGTAAATAAGTAGAAGAAAAGAAAAAAAAATTAAAAATTATTTTCGTAGTTTACAGAAGCACAAACGAATGTAACTGGGAAGAATTAATTTGATGATTATTAACATTTTTTCTCTTATTTGTATTTATTTATGTAAGCAAGTTTAATTACCAATCTAGATTTATCTGGTAAGTTGTATTTTTACATGATCTTTGTTCCACTTTATCAGTTACTTTTTAGCTCTTGAAAATGAATGTAAACACATTCGAAAGCTTGAGTAATTAAAAAATAGTCTTCTAGTAGCCCTTTTATTGACTCCAACCCACCGAAACTCAAAATTGTTTTACCCAAACAAGTCAACAAATTACTTCTTTTTTCTTTACTTTATATATTGTTATATTTCTATTTGATATAAAAATTAAAATTTGATAATTATAAACAAAATTCACTTTAATATAAAATATTTTTTAATTTTCTCAACCTCGGGCATATAAATTTAGAACAACCTGTATACAACAAATTGTTATATTTAATTTTAAGAAGTGATTAGAATAAGCGTACGAAACTCGGAACAATGTGCTTAGATAAACAAAGTGAATGACGCGTACCATTATCGTTCTTCTCGGAAGGTCGATCATTAGCCTATGCTAAATAAAACTCAGTGAAATAGATGATAGTTCATTATCGTTTTTCGCGGAAGGTTTCGATCATTAGCCGATGCTAAATAAGACTTAGTAGAAATAGAGAATAGGTCATTAAAATTTTGTAATTAGTAGAAAGTAATTTTAGAATGGGAATTAACTATTTTTCTTTTGAAATCCATTAAGCATATTTAGAAAGTTTAAAAATTGGTTTTGAGGAATACTGCGAATGAGAGTTGGTGGTGGAAGTTTGATTTGTGAATCTG
This sequence comes from Diabrotica virgifera virgifera, assembly GCF_917563875.1. Taxonomy (NCBI): domain Eukaryota; kingdom Metazoa; phylum Arthropoda; class Insecta; order Coleoptera; family Chrysomelidae; genus Diabrotica; species Diabrotica virgifera. Next base: position 182,579,100 of record NC_065443.1, on the reverse strand, counting down.
GAAGGGATATTTAGAAAGTAGGGGAATGAATGACAAATAGGGATCAGAATGTTTTGAGCTGTCGAGAAGTGAAGTCGAGTAGTAGATGGTAGTGTACGGAGAGTGAGAAAGCCGGTAGTTCCGTGAGTGTGGAGTATCTATCGTGGAACGAGAAGTAGGCCAGGTCGAGAGTAAAAGAACCTCCTTGAGCCAAGAGTGTCCCGGTAGCTGATAGCAGTTTCGAAAAAGGTAGAACACAGCATCACGACAAAAGCAGGAACGAGAGCTATTCGAGCTAGTTTTTCAAAGGAGAACATTACTGGAAGCCAGGACGAGGTTTGATCGCAGCCAAGGATAGCAGGAAACGGGTCTTGTGTGAGGACATTTTCAGTTCACCAGGAAAAGGTCAGTCTCATTTGTTTGGACATGAATGTATGGGTTTTTCGTATTAAATTCCACATAAAAAATTGAATAACATAATCAATAATATCAGAAAAGCTTCATCAAAGTTAAATAGAGTTGTTCCTAATAACTCCTAATAGTTAAATGTTAATAAAAACTTTCAATTGAAAACCAAAAGGAAATAAGATTCCCATTTGTAAATGTTATGTTTAAGAATAATAAGAAATAGCAAATATTAAGCATTGATTGCCTTTTAAATAAAATAAAAAATATTTTGATTATAATTGTAACCCATATGTGTATTTTTTTTTACTCTTTTCTTTTCTATCCCGATTAGGAACCATTAAGAAATATTTGAAGCCACGAAAGTAAGTAATTAATTTATAATTCGCCCTGAGATTGAAAACATATTGATATGTGATCTGGTTAATTAATTAGATTAGTATTAATACATTGATTAAATTAAGTGACATATAAGAATATTATCTCATATCAATAATAAAGATCACATCAACTGGCGCCCAACGTGGGGCTTTTGTAAAGTATTTCTAGTGGCAAATTTGAAGGATAGAAAGAGTAAAGCCGGTATTTGAAAATTTATATGCCTGTGGTAAAAAGTGAGATACTTACATTTGATAACATAAAATTTTAGATCTCTTTAGGTACAAATTTTACATAACTGATTTAATATTTTATTTTTACGATATTTACATTTGATATATTTATTGACAATTTATAATATTTGGGTAAAAAAAAGTCGTCTTGGTAACATACTAGTAAAATTTCATATTTGGCGGGGATAATACTTCTTGAAAACAAATGTCTGTGACAAGAAGCCAAAGCAAGGACAACAAAAAACAAAAAGAACATTCAGACCAAGAAGATATTTTAGACACGACAATCATGGCATCAGAACAGCAAGAATTATCAGGAATAGATAAACTATTACAACTGATGCAACTCCAGTCACAAAAACTGGATGACAATCAAAGAGAAACAAAACAAGCAATGGATGAAGCAAAAAGGACAATGAATAAAAATCAGGAGGAAACAAAACTAGCAATGGATGAAGCAAAAAGGACAATGGATAAAAATCAAGAAGAAACATCAAAGAAAATGGATAAAGTGGATCAAAAAATGGATGAAACACAACAAAAAATGGATGAAACACAACAAAAATTGGATCAAAAAATGGATGAAACACAACAAAAAATGAAACAAGCAATAGAAGAGAACAACAAGAAAATGGAGGAACGCATAGGAAAGTATGAAAAGGAAGTAAAAGGATGTTTGACAATGATCAAGAACGATATGGGACAACAAGAGACAGAGATTAAAGAAATCAAAAGCAAAATAAAGGAAATAACGAATTGCCAGAAAAAGGAAATAGAAAATTTGGAAAATAAGTTGGAAAATGCTATTCAAGTAGACAGAGAAGAAGTGGAAAAAAGAATCACAGAAATAGAAAAACAAGTCACCGAAAACCGGACGCAACAAAATGTAGGAGAAAGAAGAGAAATGGTTATACATAGCACAGATGACGTGAAGATAAGGTTTGGCGGGGATGTAAGAAGATTACACCCAGTGCCGTTCATAAATAGCCTGAAAAAGAAAATACAACACATCGGAAATTTCGAAACAGCAAAAGAAACTATCAGAAACCATCTCAAATATGAAGCAAGCCTATGGTTCGATAGTAAAGAAGAAGAATTCGGCAATTGGCAACAATTTGAACAAAAATTTTTGAATTATTTCTGGGGAAAAGTCCAACAATTGGAAATTAACAAGGAATTGCAAAATGGGAAATACAATGATAGGATGGGGGTATCAGAAAGGACATATGCTTTACAAATTTACAATAATGCAAAACATTTACAATATAATTACTCATCGGAACAATTAGTCGAACTAATTGCAAGACATTTCGAAGAAACGCTGGAAGACCATATCACATTGCAAAACTACAAAGACATAGATAGTCTATGCCAATTCTTACAAATAAGAGAATCACGTCTAAGAGAAAGAAAATCAAGAAGGTCGCGAGAAGATTACAGGCCCCGAGAAACACAAGATTACAGAGATAGAAATCAAAATAGGAGGGACTATACAAGACGAGATTTTAATCCCAGAAGGGAAAACGAAAATAGAGACAACGGAAGAGGAAATTATGAACAAAGAAATAGGCAATGGAATGAGGACAGAAATCGAGAATACCAGAATAGAAACACCACACGCTCAAATCAAGAAAACAGAAATAATGGTAGACAAAATGAACAGGGATATCGAGAAAACCGAAACAGATCCGACAGACCAAGAGAAAATAGAAGAGAAGTAAATAATACCCAGACAGATGAATATGACGGAGAGAGACATTATGACGAAAATATAAACAACGATGAGCAACCGGCGTCTTTTCACGACGGCGCTTACTAAAAACCAAAAATCAAACAGGAATCTTTTGTCACCCCAAGGAATTTATTAAATTGGCAGGAAACAACGAAAAGAAAAATGGAATTAATTTAAAATTTGTGGATGGATTTATCAACGAGAAACCAATTAAAATTATGATAGACACTGGATCTGAAATAACATTGGTCAACAGAAAACTAATAGAAGAAGTTAATTTAACAAATTTAATTTATAAAATACCTAGGGTAAATTTAGTGGGCGCAAACAAACGGACATTGGCAACTATAAATGAAGGCATACGAGTAATGGTACGACTGGGCAAGAATATGTATGCACTACAATGTGTAATAATGCCAAACATGTCACATGACATGATAGTAGGAGTGGACGAATTGGCAGAAAAACATGTAGTGATAGATTTTAAAAATAATACGATGAAACTAACAGAAGAAAAAGAAAAAGAACAGGACAAGGAACATGAGAAACAAAATACGGACGAATCAGGTAAAGAACAAACAGTGGAAATGAATTTGGCAGCGAAGCAAGGACAAAGAAGAAAAAGGAGAAAAGGTCAGAAAAAGATAAAAGAAAATGAAACCTGTGGCTCCTCAAAAGAAGAGTTGAGCCCAGAAGAAGAAAATTTGAGAGTATCAGAAACAAAGGAAACCTGGGATTCCTCAAAAGAAGAGACGGGCTCAGGAGAAGAAGAAATAAAGCTAAAAAATGAAAGTGAAAAGAATATGATTGAAACAGTGGTATTTGAAGAGGAGGTATATGCAAACGAGGATGCAGAATGCACGGTAAACATGTGTGAAGAATCTGAGAAAAAAGACAGAAAATTTATATGTGGAGAAGGGAAAGAAAAAGAATTGCGGTTGATGTTAAGAAACTACGAAAATTTGATCAATGAGGAAAACAGAGTGGCTAAAAAGTACGAACATTCATTTGAGGTGAAAAACTTGGGAAATTTTCGATCAAAGACTTACCCGATTCCATACAAGTATCGACAAGAGGTGAAAGAAGAAATAAATAAAATGTTGGAAGATCAAATCATCGAAAGATGTGATTCACCGTATGTTAACCCGATTGTGATAGTAAAGAAAAGCAGTGGAGAATTGAGAATATGTTTAGATGCCAGGAATATCAACCAGCACACTGTATCACAATATGAATCACCTCTAAACATCGAGGCCATTTTTGGAAGAATCACCGGGTCACACATATTTTCGAAAATTGACTTAAAACACAGTTTTTGGTTGATACCGTTAGCTGAAAAGTGTAGAAACTACACCGCTTTTTCTATTGATGGTATTGTCTACCGGTTTAAGGTAGTGCCGTTTGGATTGCAGAGTGCTTGTGCTGCACTCGTCCGAGCTCTACATACCATTTTGAATCGCCACGAAGATTTCATAGTTCATTATATCGATGATTTATTAATTTTTTCACAAGATACTCAGAGTCATCTGAAACACATAGAAATAATTCTGCAAGAATTGGACACAGCGGGATTGAAATTAAACATTGAAAAATGTCAATTTTTTCAAAAAGAAGTCATTTATTTGGGTTTTCAATTGGACACCAAAACAGTAAGATTATCCGAAGACAGAGTCAAGCTCATAGATGAATACCCAAGACCAACAAATTTGAAAACATTGAGAGGTTTTCTTGGCACGATTAATTATTTTAAAAAACTGATTCCCGATTTGAGCCAAAAGGAAATCCCTCTGATAAAGTTGCTTAAAAAAGGAATAAAATGGAATTGGAAAGAAGAACAGGAGGAAGCTTTCGAAGCATTAAAACGAGAATTCGCAAAAGGAACGAAAATATACCACCCCATTTACAATTTACCTTTTATACTCCGAACTGATGCGTCCATACAAAAATTTGCAGGAGTTCTGTCTCAAATACAAAACGACCAAGAAGTGCCGATATGTTTTATATCGCGAGTGACTAAAACACATGAGAGAAAATATAGTGTTACAGAATTGGAGTTTGCCAGTGTACTATATTGCGTAAACAAATTGAGGTTTTACTTATTGGGAGCAAAATTCACAATCGAAACAGACCATGCAGCTTTAGTACATATCATGAAGAATAGATTAGTAAATAATAGAATACATAGAGGCATTCTATTATTACAGGAGTATTATTTTGAGTTCCGATATATAAAAGGAAAAGACAACATAATAGCCGACGCTCTAACACGGGATGAGGACACGGGAAAAAAGGAAACAATTACTCTACAGGTGGGACTAAATAGATTAATACAAGAAGAAGGGATATATTCGTTAAATGAGATAAGGACAAACCAAGAAGACCTAGAGGAAAGAGAGAAAAGAAGAGCGGAAGTAGAAAATGACATATATTTTAAGAGAATAGACGGAAAGGAACTATATTTAGTGACACAGACATTGGCCGAAAAGATAATAAAGAAATTACATGAGGACAATGGGCATATCGGTAGCAGAAAAGTTTGGCTCGTTTTTAGGGAAAATTACATCAGCCGACAGGATTACCGCATTGCAAAGGAAATTACCCAGAAGTGCGATGTATGTCAAAAATATAAGAGTCGGAATTTCAAAAACGAAAATGTTGCCAAAAATATTGTAGCCCGAAACAAACTAGACATTGTAGCAATAGATATGTTAAGCGATCTAATTATGACCACTAAAAGGAACAAACATATTCTGGTAATGGTGGATGTGTTTTCAAAATACGTAAAATTATATAGTTGCCGCACCACAAAGGGGGAGGAAATATTAAGAAAAATCAACAATTTTATAGCCATAGTAGGAACACCAAAACAGATTCTACTGGACAATGCAACGTATTTCCGAAATGATCGTTTCAAGGGACAACTTCGAGAACGAGGAATAGAGACAAATTTTGTCAGCATCAGGCATCCACAGAGTAATCCTTTGGAACGATTCATACAGGAAGTGACGAAATTTCTTCGCATTGCAACAGATGGTCAACATCGCCACTGGGACAGGAAAATGGCGGAAATAGAAAGGTATCTAAATACAATTCCGAGCACAGTAACAAAAGAGACCCCAGAATACATCATGAAGGGTGTATTGCCGATAAGGCCATGGGAAGACCAAGAGCCAAAAGAATATCAACAGGTGATTGAAACCGTACAGAGAAGATTACGGCGAAGCAACGAAAAATATATCCAAAGACAGGAACAAAATAGAAAAAGAAGACCAGTGACTTTCCAAAAGGGTGAAAAAGTACTCGTGAGGGCATTACGAGTATCAAATCTTCCTGGGGGCATTTGCGCAAAGTTGATGCCTGTTTTCGAAGGCCCGTACATCGTGAATAATGAAAATGGGATAAATAGTTATGAGTTGAGGCACAGGAACTCGGAAAAGATCCGAGGAATTTATAATATTCACGATGTATACAAATATCAGAATAAAAGACAGAATTACATGAAGTAGATAGTAAGTTAGGGTATAAGACATAGATTAAAGTAAGGAAATATACAGGGAGTTGGTTTTGCCTCGAGAAAATTTATTTAAAAATGCAGATAAATTTTATCGAATACAAGGCGGGGATTTGTTATATTTCTATTTGATATAAAAATTAAAATTTGATAATTATAAACAAAATTCACTTTAATATAAAATATTTTTTAATTTTCTCAACCTCGGGCATATAAATTTAGAACAACCTGTATACAACAAATTGTTATATTTAATTTTAAGAAGTGATTAGAATAAGCGTACGAAACTCGGAACAATGTGCTTAGATAAACAAAGTGAATGACGCGTACCATTATCGTTCTTCTCGGAAGGTCGATCATTAGCCTATGCTAAATAAAACTCAGTGAAATAGATGATAGTTCATTATCGTTTTTCGCGGAAGGTTTCGATCATTAGCCGATGCTAAATAAGACTTAGTAGAAATAGAGAATAGGTCATTAAAATTTTGTAATTAGTAGAAAGTAATTTTAGAATGGGAATTAACTATTTTTCTTTTGAAATCCATTAAGCATATTTAGAAAGTTTAAAAATTGGTTTTGAGGAATACTGCGAATGAGAGTTGGTGGTGGAAGTTTGATTTGTGAATCTGGAAGGGATATTTAGAAAGTAGGGGAATGAATGACAAATAGGGATCAGAATGTTTTGAGCTGTCGAGAAGTGAAGTCGAGTAGTAGATGGTAGTGTACGGAGAGTGAGAAAGCCGGTAGTTCCGTGAGTGTGGAGTATCTATCGTGGAACGAGAAGTAGGCCAGGTCGAGAGTAAAAGAACCTCCTTGAGCCAAGAGTGTCCCGGTAGCTGATAGCAGTTTCGAAAAAGGTAGAACACAGCATCACGACAAAAGCAGGAACGAGAGCTATTCGAGCTAGTTTTTCAAAGGAGAACATTACTGGAAGCCAGGACGAGGTTTGATCGCAGCCAAGGATAGCAGGAAACGGGTCTTGTGTGAGGACATTTTCAGTTCACCAGGAAAAGGTCAGTCTCATTTGTTTGGACATGAATGTATGGGTTTTTCGTATTAAATTCCACATAAAAAATTGAATAACATAATCAATAATATCAGAAAAGCTTCATCAAAGTTAAATAGAGTTGTTCCTAATAACTCCTAATAGTTAAATGTTAATAAAAACTTTCAATTGAAAACCAAAAGGAAATAAGATTCCCATTTGTAAATGTTATGTTTAAGAATAATAAGAAATAGCAAATATTAAGCATTGATTGCCTTTTAAATAAAATAAAAAATATTTTGATTATAATTGTAACCCATATGTGTATTTTTTTTTACTCTTTTCTTTTCTATCCCGATTAGGAACCATTAAGAAATATTTGAAGCCACGAAAGTAAGTAATTAATTTATAATTCGCCCTGAGATTGAAAACATATTGATATGTGATCTGGTTAATTAATTAGATTAGTATTAATACATTGATTAAATTAAGTGACATATAAGAATATTATCTCATATCAATAATAAAGATCACATCAATATATATATATATATATATATATATATATATATATATATATATATATATATATATATATATATATATATATATATATATATATATGCTTTCTGTTGTTTTCCGGGTTTGACACCGCGTTGAATAATTTTGGTTTTGATAAAAACCATTATTTTGACGACGTTTCGGCAAGATCTCACTTGCCATTGTCAAGTCAGGTAGTTCCGCTTCTCGCTGCTGCTTGAAGTAAACTGAATGTTTACTCACGATACCGTCGCTTATGTAGTTGATCCTGATGCTGCTTGCCCTGCGCGAACTCTGGCTCTTGTTATTGGTCCGGTGTAGGTTGCAGTCGTCGGCGGGATGTTACGCGTGGATGTTGCGGCCTGATTTATTTTGGTCTTTTTCTTCAATACCGTTTTCCAAGTTGTAGGAAGCCGTTGCGCATCATCTCTTTGGTTTAAGCCGTTGGGATTTCTTTCAATTTCTATCGATTCTCTGATTTCCCGTTTTCTTTTTATTTCGATGTTAGCTAACATCGTTGTTTGGTTCAGGTTTATTGTGTGTCCTGTATTTGCGACATGTTGAGCCAGGGATGACGTGGTTTCTCCCCTTTCGATAGCATTTCGGTGTTCTTCTCGTCTTACCTGGATTCTTCGGTTGGTCTGTCCAATGTACGACTTTCCACAATCCCCACACGGAATCTCGTATACACCTTGGCTTTCTAACGATATTTTGGTCTTTGGTGTTGGTAAAATAGTTGAGATCTTTCTGTCCGTATTAAATATCGTTTCTATGTTGTGTTTTCTCAGCACTCTCCCTATTTTCTCTGTCGTACCCTTCACATATGGCAGAATGGTTTTGCCGATCGGCTTATTGTCTTCTGTAGGGTCCTTATCTCTTCTTCGAGCATTTTGAGCTTTTTCGATGTTGTATGTTGAGAAGCCGTTTTTTCTTAACGCTGTTTTCACGTTATGCATTTCTTCATTTTGATGTTCTTGGTCTGTCAGTCTTTCGGATCTTGTAATCAAGGTTTTGATGACTGAATGCAATTGTGCAGGATGGTGGTGTGAAGCAGCATTTAGATATCTATCGGTATGTGTCGGTTTCCGATACACTGTATGGCCTATGTGTCCGTCTTGTTTCTTTATTATTAACACATCTAAGAATGGAATTTGATCGTTTTCTTCCAGTTCCATGGTAAACTGAATTTTATGGTGGATATTGTTGATGTGTTCTAAAAAAGCCTTTAGTTTTTCTTCTCCGTGGGTCCAGATAATAAAAGTGTCATCCACGTATCTAAGCCACAGTTTGGGTTTGTATTCAGCTGTTTCTATTGCCCGCTGTTCTATTTCCTTCATAAACAAGTTCGCTATTACTGGTGACAGTGGAGAACCCATCGGTGCTCCCTCAATTTGTTTATATCTTTGTTCCTTATAGATGAAATAAGTGTTATTTAAACAGTGTTTGGTTAGGTTTAGTGTATCCGGTGATATTGGATACTTTTTGCTTATGATGTCCAGTGATTCATCTATAGGAACATTCGTGAAAAGTGAGACAACATCGAAGCTGACTAGCAAATGTCCCGGCTCAAGAGTCACACCTTTTATACGCTCGATGAAGTGGCTCGCGTTCTTGACGTAAGAATCCGCTTCTTCCGCGTATGGTTGCAGCTGTTGGGCCAGAAATTTCGCCAGCGGTTGTAAGGGAGATCCGATGGAACTCACAATTGGTCGCAGTGGTAATCCTGCCTTGTGTACCTTGGGTAGGCCGTAAAATTTTGGGCATCTAGATGACTTCTCTCTAGGTATGAGATGGACCTGTTGTTCTTTATTGATATTTGAGGCTTTGATCTTGGCTTTTGTTATTTTCTCTAGATAGGTTGTCGGGTCTGACGAGATGCTTTGATATGTTGTATCATTTAAGATGTCGTTTATTTTTGTTTCGTAGTCTTGAATATTCATCACTACCGTAGCGTTGCCTTTGTCAGCTGGAAGCACGATGATTTCTTTGTTGTTCTTCAAATTATGTAAGGCTTCTTTCTCTTCCCGTGTTAAATTTCTTTTTGGTACACATATAGCTCCCGCGCAATAGAAAGCACATATAGCTCCCGCGGAAACTTCAAGTATAACATAATTAACCTCTACGGGGAGGAAATTCTACCAGACATCAGAAGATACGAAAAACTACGATCGAAACGAAGGACGTTGTTATGCGACCTTACGTTTTTAGAACGCTGCCGTGACGAAAGCATTATTCCGACTTGTATGAAGCTCACTTTTCACAAAAACAACTATAAAACTAAAAACATCTTAAGAAGAGCAAGCCTGGCGCTTATTAGAGAGGCAATCCATGATACCAGACGAGACATCGACAAAATGAATGCAGAATCATTACAGCTGCATCTTAAACTAAGTAACACAATCCATCCAACATTATGGAATTTCTTTGAACAACTGACAAGCTTTCGAGCAGAAACAGATGCTGATCTCACTAAGACCAAACAAATTAAAAAGTTTGAAAATTTGTTACTACAACAGCGGCCAAAAAAGAAAGAAAATCCACAAATAGAAACAAACAATTTAGTATATAACTTTTCAAATCTGACACTGGATGAAGCCACGAATAGTGTTCTTGCAAAAGGTTTCAATTTTGCTGTTGCACCTACATACATTCCCGTAGAAAACATCATTACTGAGGTAGAGACTACAATTACTAATCTCCCAGCAGAAACAGCCGAGATCATACGCCAAGACGTATCAAAAATATTAAGAACAGCTAAACCACCAAAAAGAAATTTAACACGGGAAGAGAAAGAAGCCTTACATAATTTGAAGAACAACAAAGAAATCATCGTGCTTCCAGCTGACAAAGGCAACGCTACGGTAGTGATGAATATTCAAGACTACGAAACAAAAATAAACGACATCTTAAATGATACAACATATCAAAGCATCTCGTCAGACCTGACAACCTATCTAGATAAAATAACAAAAGCCAAGATCAAAGCCTCAAATATCAATAAAGAACAACAGGTCCATCTCATACCTAGAGAGAAGTCATCTAGATGCCCAAAATTTTACGGCCTACCCAAGGTACACAAGGCAGGATTACCACTGCGACCAATTGTGAGTTCCATCGGATCTCCCTTACAACCGCTGGCGAAATTTCTGGCCCAACAGCTGCAACCATACGCGGAAGAAGCGGATTCTTACGTCAAGAACGCGAGCCACTTCATCGAGCGTATAAAAGGTGTGACTCTTTTTTTTTTTTTTTTTTCCCCTGGAAGCCGTCTGTTGTGAACCGGTTGTACTGCAGCCACTTGGCTTATTGTACATCTTCCATTGTTTATGAAACCCATTCCAGAATTCTGGAACCCTGTACCAGCTTGTACAGGTCTAGTGGGTGGGTGCCACATAATTTTGGAGTCATTTCGATGTCTCCGAAAAGTGTTTGCCGCCTCCGATCCAATGCCTCACAGTCATGCAAAATATGGTTGACTGTTTCAGGTTCTCTGTTACAGAGTCTGCAGCTCAAGTCTCCATGAAACAGCCCCATTGTATGCAGGTGACCCTTAACTGGCGCATGTCCAGTGAGGAAACCTGTTATGACTCTGAGCTGATTCCTGCTTGTTTTCAGCAGTAACTCAGCTCTACTAGCACATGTCCGTCCGATATACATCTTGCCATGTGTTTGACCGGGTACACTCTCCCAGTGTGAGTTGTGTTGGCTTCGGATCCAGGCTTTTTTTCGTTCGCGGACGGTGCTTTTTGGCACTCCCACGGCCGGCTCTGGACCCAGGTATTTTGTAGCTGATGCTCTCTTGGCAAGTGCATCAGCTCTTTCATTGCCGTATATGCTCCGATGACCTGGAACCCATACCAGTATAACACTGTTATGTTGTGCCAGTCTATCAAGTTCTTGTCGACATTCCCACACCAGCCTAGAGTTCACCTTAGGGCTTATAAGAGCCCCAATGGCTGCTTGGCTATCTGTGCATATGTTAACCCGCTGCAGTTCGAATGCCCTCAGGTTGTTTTCTCTTGCACACTGCAAGATTGCAAAAATCTCTGTCTGAAATACGGAGGTACATTCTCCCAGTGGAATAGAAATGTTGAAATTTCCACCACTATAGAATATTCCTGCGCCCGAACCGTCTGCAGTTTTAGACCCGTCCGTATACCAGGTGCAACCCTGCAGTCTGGGTCGAGAGTTTCCTCTGTCCCATTCGTCTCGTGGGCAAATGTCCACTTGAAAAGGTACTTCAGGCATATATCTTGATGTCATATGGTCAGAAATCATCATCCATTCGGCATCATTAATTTCATTCGTTATTTTACTATGTCCTGATTTAACTGGTACGTTGCTCAGGTTTTCTCGCAGTCTATAATAGCCCATTCTCGCCTCACCTCTTATTGTTATATGTAAAGGAGGGAGATCCAGTAGTGCCTCCATAGCTGCCGTAGGTGTGCCCCTCATAGCCCCCGTGATCCCGAGACAAGCAAGTCTTTGCACCTTGCTTAATTTGATGATGGCACTTTTTTGCTGCACTTTTGGCCACCATACCACTGATGCATATGTAATTGTGGGTTTTACTACCATGTTATAAGTCCAATATACCATGTCTGGTCTCAAACCCCACATTTTTCCATGAGTACGTCTGGCTACCATTAACGTAGATACCGCTCTCTTCGTTATTCTTTCTATCTGCTGATTCCAAGTAAGTCTTGAGTCTAATATTATCCCGAGATACTTTACTTCACTCACCAGATTTAAATGTATACCATTTAGACTTAGAGGACCCAATTCCTCTGAATTCCTTCTTTTAGTAAATTTCATGATTTTGGACTTTAGAGGACTGATGTTAAGCCCTACATTTGAAGTCCATTCTGTAACTACTGTCAGAGCCTGTTGCATTCGATCTCTGACTGTACCATTAAATTTTCCGTGGGCTAAGATGACTAGGTCATCCGCATAGCCCAGGACGTGATGCCTATCGTTGTCGAGTCTAGCTATCAGGCCATCCATGACCAGATTCCACAATAGAGGAGATAAGACTCCCCCCTGTGGGCAGCCTCTGGCTACCTGAGCTGACACTGTATCCCCTAGCAACGTAGCATATATCACACGGCTTCTCAGCATGCAGTCTATCCATCTACAGCTTGTTTCGTCTATTCCTTTTAGACGGATCGCCCTTGTGATCGCTTCGTAAGAGGTGTTGTCAAATGCTCCCTCAATATCGAGAAATGCACCCAACATCACCTCTTGGTTTTCTAGAACGTACTCCACTCTCTGTACAAGATGGTGCAGTGCCGTTTCTGTGGAGACTCCCGCTCGATATGCATATTGTCCCCGATGTATCGGACTTTCAACCAATACACCATCCCTGATATGTCTATCGAGCAGTTTTTCTAAGGTCTTCAGTACGAATGACATCAGACTTAATGGCCGCAGAGACTTGGCCCTTTCCTGTCCGATTTTGCCAGGTTTGGGTATAAAAGCCACCCTTATCAGCCTCCATGCTGTTGGTATGTACCCCAGCCCTAAACTAGCCTGCAGTATCTTACACAATTTTTTGAAAAGAAGGTCGTTTCCCTTCTGTAGAAGTATTGGATAAATCCCGTCCGGACCCGGTGATTTATATGGCTCGAATGAGTTTATTGCCCATTTGATTTTGTCCTGGTTTATAACTTCTTTTGCCACATGCCAGTTTTCCCTAGAACCATAATTCATGATATCCAGTCCGGTTTGCCATGTGTCTAGTGGTATCAGTTTTGTCTCAGACTCAGGAAAGTGCACCCTGAAAAGCTCTTTCAGGGTGTCTTCACCATTCTGAGTGTATTCACCTGACTCTTTTTGGAGCGAGGGAATACTTATCTGAGGGTCCTTTGAGAGAACTTTATGGAGCCTTGCCATTTCTGAAGTCCCTTCTATCTCTTCACAATGCCTTCTCCACGATTCTCTTTTTGCCCTTCTCAGTTCCTTATTGTAGTCAGTCAGAGCTTTGCGATAATCGCCCCACTCGCCTGACCTTTTGGCGAAATTAAATTTTCGTCTAACCTCTGTCCTTTGATTTGCAAGATTATGATTCCACCAGGGAACTTTCCTGTTGGAATTCCTGACTATCTCCGGACAGTTGTCTTCGAACGCTGACGTGACAATCTCTTGAAATTGTTCGGCAGCCATGTCTAGGTCCAATGTATGCCTTATCTTCCCGTTAATCCTGCCTAAGCTATATTCTATGTCTGCTTGATATGCTTCCCAGTTTGTTTTACGAGGATTACGATAAGTTTCCTTGATAAGCTCATTGCCTGTCATTTCAAAACAAATGTGTCGATGGTCTGAAAAGGACACTTCATCTGACACATGCCAGTTTTTCACAGTTCTAGCCACGTTAGTCGTGGCAACTGTTATATCAATCACCTCCTTCCGTCGTGAAGTCACGAAGGTTGGTTTGTTTCCTACGTTTAATATGTCTAAATTATGTTGCATTATAAACTGTAGTACTGACTCACCTCTTGCATTGGTGTTTGTACTGCCCCAAGTCAGATGGTGCGCATTCGCATCACAGCCAATGATCAATTGCAATCCATTTTTCCTGCAATCTCTCACTAGCTGCTCCAATTCCCTTGATGGTGGTTGTTCGGGATCATCATATGGGAGGTATGCTGATCCTAAAACTATCTGCTTCACCCCTTCTCCATCTATGATCTTCATCTTTACCGTGGTTAAATCCCTGGAACAGTGATTTATCAACGGCAGTGTTTTGATGTTTCGTTTGACTATTATGCAAGTTCGCGGGACATCGGCAGACCGGCTATATATAAGCTCTCCACCAATACCCGATAGACCTCTTATTTTGCCCTTGTAAACCCAGGGTTCTTGTATCAAGGCTACATCAAACCTTCTCATGGCGACAGTAAGTTCTGCCGAAGCTGACTTACTATGCTGGAGATTCGCTTGCAGGATTCTGATTGGAGCCATCAATGCCTCTGATGGTTTTGAAGGATATCTTTTCAAGTCTGTAATACGCCTTGAAATTTGCAGCCTTCAATGTTTTATAGGAGACCTCGTCGATCGTGTATACGAGGATTTGCATGTCCTCTCCGACCTTCCGATTTTTCAACAACCAGTCTTCCGTCTTAAGGTCTTTATTTTGCCTCTCTAAACGGGTTCTGACTGTTGATTCTTCAGCCTCTTTCTCGGGGATGCGGGCGAGGACCATAGGGCGTTTTGGCATGTGGCTGGGATCGACCACATTTAAGTCGACTCCTTCCCACAGGCCCTCCATAGTCCTTACCACCTCAGTAGTCCATTTTTTGGTATGTTCGTTAGCACAGTTTACCCACAGAGTACCTGCGCTAAACGATGTTTTATGGAACTGTAGCAGTTGATTTTGACTTCCAACAGGAGCCTCATCCACTGCTAGCTTTAGTTTGTTGATGATCAGGTCTGCGTGAGCCTGATCTAGTTGAGTATCCGGATGGTACCTGTGTGCCACCGCTATCCTGAATACTTTTGTGACATTGCTGTATGACCTAGTCTGCTCATGAGAGCTCCTTGGTCTCTTAGCAACCCTTTGTTGCGGGGGTGTAATGGTATTCTCCCGCGGTCTCTTTTTACCCTCGGGTTTTACCAGTACTCCCGTTTTGTTTTTATGGGGATTTGCTGTGGTCCATGTTCCAGCAGCCATTTTTGCCTTTTTCGTCATCTTTCTTTTTTGAGCTCCAGAAAGGCGTTTTTTGCTACTTTGTGCAGAGTCTGTTCCGCTTGGAACAACTTCTGGCTCAGTATTTGGGACAGATACAGAATCCACGACTGAAGTCGCCTCTGTGTCCGTTCCCGTTTTTGTGTTTGTTTTTTCAATCTCGTTCTCCATATTTGTTCCCACGAGTTGGGACGAATTGCTGTCAGGCACGGCAGTGCGCCCTTACCGTGCTAAGGCTATAATCCCCCAGAGTTCGCCATCTCTCTAGGGCATCGCTTTAGATACACTTTACTCCCTGTACCATGCATCCCGTCGGCACGATGGTGTTACACCTTAGGATTGGGAGGATGGATCATTTGGCGTTACCCAGGGTGCACCACGTGGAGGCGATCCATCGCTACACCCCAGGTGTGACTCTTGAGCCGGGACATTTGCTAGTCAGCTTCGATGTTGTCTCACTTTTCACGAATGTTCCTATAGATGAATCACTGGACATCATAAGCAAAAAGTATCCAATATCACCGGATACACTAAACCTAACCAAACACTGTTTAAATAACACTTATTTCATCTATAAGGAACAAAGATATAAACAAATTGAGGGAGCACCGATGGGTTCTCCACTGTCACCAGTAATAGCGAACTTGTTTATGAAGGAAATAGAACAGCGGGCAATAGAAACAGCTGAATACAAACCCAAACTGTGGCTTAGATACGTGGATGACACTTTTATTATCTGGACCCACGGAGAAGAAAAACTAAAGGCTTTTTTAGAACACATCAACAATATCCACCATAAAATTCAGTTTACCATGGAACTGGAAGAAAACGATCAAATTCCATTCTTAGATGTGTTAATAATAAAGAAACAAGACGGACACATAGGCCATACAGTGTATCGGAAACCGACACATACCGATAGATATCTAAATGCTGCTTCACACCACCATCCTGCACAATTGCATTCAGTCATCAAAACCTTGATTACAAGATCCGAAAGACTGACAGACCAAGAACATCAAAATGAAGAAATGCATAACGTGAAAACAGCGTTAAGAAAAAACGGCTTCTCAACATACAACATCGAAAAAGCTCAAAATGCTCGAAGAAGAGATAAGGACCCTGCAGAAGACAATAAGCCGATCGGCAAAACCATTCTGCCATATGTGAAGGGTACGACAGAGAAAATAGGGAGAGTGCTGAGAAAACACAACATAGAAACGATATTTAATACGGACAGAAAGATCTCAACTATTTTACCAACACCAAAGACCAAAATATCGTTAGAAAGCCAAGGTGTATACGAGATTCCGTGTGGGGATTGTGGAAAGTCGTACATTGGACAGACCAACCGAAGAATCCAGGTAAGACGAGAAGAACACCGAAATGCTATCGAAAGGGGAGAAACCACGTCATCCCTGGCTCAACATGTCGCAAATACAGGACACACAATAAACCTGAACCAAACAACGATGTTAGCTAACATCGAAATAAAAAGAAAACGGGAAATCAGAGAATCGATAGAAATTGAAAGAAATCCCAACGGCTTAAACCAAAGAGATGATGCGCAACGGCTTCCTACAACTTGGAAAACGGTATTGAAGAAAAAGACCAAAATAAATCAGGCCGCAACATCCACGCGTAACATCCCGCCGACGACTGCAACCTACACCGGACCAATAACAAGAGCCAGAGTTCGCGCAGGGCAAGCAGCATCAGGATCAACTACATAAGCGACGGTATCGTGAGTAAACATTCAGTTTACTTCAAGCAGCAGCGAGAAGCGGAACTACCTGACTTGACAATGGCAAGTGAGATCTTGCCGAAACGTCGTCAAAATAATGGTTTTTATCAAAACCAAAATTATTCAACGCGGTGTCAAACCCGGAAAACAACAGAAAGCACATATAGCTCCCGCGGAAACTTCAAGTGTAACATATATATATATATATATATATATTCAACCCAGAGAGGTTGAAGAGGGCGAAACACATTTCTAAGAACTGGTGTTTGGATCTTTGATTCTATTCGAAAAATTTTTCCCAGCCCGAAATGGTGGATGTGTGAATTGTTCGTAAGGGGATTTTTCCACATTCTCTATTTCATCTATTTATATATATATATATATATATATATATATATATATATATATATATATATATATATATATATATTTATTATTATATTATTATTTTATACACTGTTAACTAACTTCTTTCCCAATCTATCGAGTTATTAAAGTAGTCTAACTACATTTGATTAATGTCTTTTTGACATATTTCAAAATTAATTTACGTTTACAATTTATATTTTTTAGAAAGAATTTTTATGTTTTTTTATAATTATGTTAGTTATTTTGTAAACCACGAGCAGTAAGTTTTTATTTTTCTAGTTTTCATCTAAATTTAAACATTTGTATTTTTAGATTGTCTTGATAAAGGAAATAAATTGTCCGAAAGCTCGACAAAAGTTCAAAGTGTTTCACTTCTAATCAGCCCAAAACACATTGACTGCATTCCCCAAAATTATTCTTTTTTATATATATATATATATATATATATATATATATATATATATATATATATATATATCGATAAAAGGTACGTTGTCGCCTCGCGGTGAAAACTATGACGACCTCGCCTCACCGTTTTGTAGTTATTTTTTTCCAAAAATATATGCATATATACAATAAGGGGAACTTTCTAATTAAGAATCTCTAAAGAGGGGAAACGATTTTAAATGTTTTTTTTATATATAAATTTACGGTTAAATCCAATACGTTGTCGCCTCGTAACTATATATGACTAAGGATGATAACCGGTACGTTGTTGCCTCAGATGGCGTTGCCAAATTTATTGATTGGAACATGAATGAAGACTTGAGTGGGCCGAATTTTGGTGTAAAGCGAGAGGTATTTATTATTGATGGACGTAAAGAAATGGGAATTTGTTTACATCCTCTGTTGTTGTAATCTGATACATCAAAAATAGAAGCTTTAGATATAAACATGGTTTGTTTGGATATGTTGTGTAAATTTTTTTTAATATTAGATATTTTTAAAGGTTACGATTTTGCAATAAATTAATCTAGGCCAAATTATTTTGTGTTAATTATTTGTATTATAGGTACAGTAAAATTATAAAGGCTCTTAACGATATAGCTTATTAATAGCAAGCTGAACATTTGTTAATAGCTTAACGGTGTCTAGTCGAACAAACTTTGATGTATGAGAACACTGGAACAGGGGAAGTTTTAATTGTGGAACGTGATTTTAATTGTGGAACGTGTCATCCTGGCAACTTTATGATTGTGAAACCTAGCAGGTTGTTTTTAAGTTTATTCAATAGCAAACTTTATATAATATATGAAAAATGTTTGTCCGACAAAAATGTTGGCATTTCGCTTAGTCAAGTCCGACACGTAGAATATATCAAATGATAGGAATTTTATTGATGGTAAATAGCAGTCTAATTTTTGCATGAGAGTTTAATGAAAGGGTAACAAATCAATTCGAAGTTCTGTCCGACATACGACGTTTTCGTAGTCTGACGTTCGAAACCTGTAACCTGTTCCCACAATTAAAACTTCCCCTGTTCCAGTGTTCCCGAACATCAAAGTTTGTCCGACTAGACACCGTTAAGCTATTAACAAATTTTCAGCTTGCATTAGTAAACTTTTTTGGTACGCGGGATGCAGGCCTTTACCTATCTCGCAGAAAAAAATGTCAACGGTTTATTTAAAAATTTTAATTAAAAACCAGTAAACTAGTAAGAATAGTTGTAAAACTGTTCCAACAAAATGTATTCTTACAGCAAAGTGTACGAAAATAATCCATAAGGAGGTAAAGACGGAGTGGTTTTAAGGCAAAAATGGTTTTCTGAAATTTTTGTCAAAACATTGCATCGCTTAAACAAATTTCAACACAGAAGCTGTCAGTGATAAAAAATCTACAATTTGTGTAGTGGTGTTTTGACCTTAATCTTAAAAACTTTTGAGAAAAACTTAAAACTCTTTTTCTAGGTATCTATTTTTTTCTTCTGCAAAATAGTTTGCGAAATAGGGAACTAATATTTAAGTAGTAAAACCCTGAGGCTTTGAAATTTAGATGTTTATTATATCTAACAATAAAAAAGGTATTAATATTATAAAAATAGCAAGTAAAAAAATATTTTTATATTTCAATTTAACAACATACAAAAAAAATTCATTACATTATTTTATTTCACGTGTATAAGGTGTTGAATTTTTGATTTTATAACTGGAATTGACCTTTTTATGCTGGATTTAGTTATGAACTCTTTAATTTCCTTGGAAGATGGATATATGCCATCTTGAATATAATTCGAAAAGTGTTGTCTTAAAAGGTTTACTTCTTGGCTAGTATAAGTTTGTTTTTTAATCTTTCTTCTTTTTGGAGGCACATATGAATCACTTTCAGAATCTTCTATCTCTTGGTTTTGTGATGCTTGGGGTAGTATTTTATTTGGATAGTACTCATCATCACTATCCGTTTTAAATTCTATACTTTTTTAAGCCAGAACTGTTATGTTTTGCTACAAACGCTTCACTTTCTTCAACTTCTTGCATACCTGAAGTACTTGGAACATTAATATTCGTAATTTTAAGATTTTTGTTTTCATTTTCTTCCGGCATTTCTAAATCTTGGTGAAAATATATTTCTTCAAGCGATTTATACTCTAAAGGGAGGGAATCCCTTTCCATTACTAGTAAAAATTTTGACACTTTTGCGGTTTGATAAATGTCAGCAGGTAATTCATACCATTCGTCATGCGTTTTTTCATCATGCCCCATAAACTTGTCAAATTGTTTGGTTTCATTTTTGGACATATTTAAAATCTGTGCTACTGTTGCAATATGCTTGCGTAATTTGTTGCTTGATATAGCTTCAGGGTTTGTTAAGTTTATTTTGCTTGTCAATTTACGGATCGCAACATCCCCTTTACCCCATTTTAGCTTACTGCCTGGAATTGCAAACACATAGTTATTATCGTCGGAAATGTATTTATGTCTATGTTTTATTAAAGTTACTATGAAACCTTGCAACATTTTTGGAAGTAAGATAACAACAGCTCGAGAGTTTTAACAGAACACACTATTATTTTGTACTCTCTCGTAAGTGCCTTATCTCCTTCAGATAAAACATTTTCAAAATCACTGAAGTCCGTTTTTCTTTCGTTACTGTATTGCTGAATTTTTAAGTACTAGACATCACCTATTCGTCTTCTGTTAAAAAGGATGACTAATGCTAATGCACAGTTAACTAAATTCTTATATGTTTCAACCTTATCAATATTGCGCTCAAACTCTTGTTGACACTTCACACCAATTTTAATACTTTCTTCTCGGAATATTTTAACATCACTTACAAGTGGAACTAGCTTTGGCTTTTCCCATTTTTTTTTCTTAAATATCTTTGTTTGCAAGAGAAGCAATTTCCAAACTCCAACGATTTTACAGCAACGTTCTCAAATTATGTATATCCCTTTGCCAGTTCTTGCATTCGTCTTTTGTTGTACACGTAAAACCAGGTGCTTCTTTTAGTATTAAAATGGAGTAGTTCATTGCAATATAGTTTTAGGTACGTACCCAAGTGCAACGCGATAGTAGGAGAACTGAATGTTTTTTAATACTATTATATCCACATAAAACTCTTGCAGCACTTAGGATAGCGTCGAAATTTTTATGTCTTAAAATATCCTTTAAAGCAATCTTATTATTATTTACAATCGTTCTATACTCAATAAGAAATCTAGAGAGAGTTCGCATCCTACTGCTACATGCATAGTTTATACCCTATCTCTTATGTTTTTTAAGTAAGAATTTCCAAAATTAACAATTAGGAGATCTTTTTTTGCTTCAAATGCTATATAATCTCCTTTCATTTTGTCGAAGACTTGTTCCTTAACATTTAATTTGGAGACAGCGTTCGTTGGATCCATTACATAGGCTGTAAGGGTTTGCGATTCAGTTACGCAATTACTACTGGAACCACCACGGTTTTTTTGTTTGCAAATTCTGTTAGGGCGTTTAAGATATGACTTTTTATACAAGCCTCTACAGTATATACACGGATAAAAGTTGTACGTTTGAGTCTCGGTTAAGCTTCTTATTGAACGTATATCTCCTTGTATATACAAATCAAAATTAGTTTCGTTTCTTATGCCCGGTTGCACCAACAGATCTTAAGCTTAAGTCGAGAATGTCAAGAATTAATATAATATAATTATAATATATTACAATAAGAATACCATAATATAATAATAGATATAATTGATAATAAGGTAAGAATCTAAAATTATGGTGCAACGTAAGTGATACTCAAGGAGGCCCTATCTATAAGTAGAGCTTAGCTAAGCTGGAGCTTAAGATCTGTTGGTGCAACCAGGCATTAGTAACTTAAAAGCAGCTCTTCTTGCTTTAGAGTTTTTTGGATACTGCAATAATTTTATTACTTCCTTTTCTTCTCCGTGAAACGTTTGCATATGTCTTACAAAGTTTCTTGACATAACGCCCTTTTGGCAGAACTTACACAATGTTATCTTTTTTCTTTGGTTTTCAGATTCTAATATTTTGTTAGTGCTCTTTTCTGGATGAGACGTGTTATTTTTTTCATCACTGATTTAGTATCTGTCACTTTCAGAAGAGATTTGTTTTAAGTGAACTGGTAACTCAAAATTTTTATCGTTTTCGTCATCGATATTGCTATCTTCTGAACTAGTAATGGCGGCAAATTTCTGAACATTGCTACCGTCACGACGCGACGTAAGCAAGGATCAATTTCGAAGCTGGATACTTCGCCATCATCGCATATGCTTAAATTGACTATGTCTTTTGTACTAACGTTATTCCCATATATTTTTTCGAGTGTAAAAATCAAACTTGGTTTTTTTCTCAATTTTCACAACACCCTGTGGAGTATTTTAGCCTTTATACAATATTGAAATTAAAACCTAACTATAGCCCCAGGTTTTCTTAACATTCTGTTTTTTTATTCATTCGCTTATGTTGGATAATAAAAAAATTAGGGACTTTAACAACTAGCCATGTTCTTTATCAATACAGGGTGTTTCTAAATAAGTGCGACAAACTTTAAGGGGTAATTCAGCATGAAAAAATAATGATAGTTTTCTTGATAAAGCTATGTCCGCAAATGCCTCGTTTCCGAGATACGGGATGTTGAATTTTGTCTTACAAACTGACGATTTATTTATTGCTCTAAAACCGGTTGAGATATGCAAATGAAATTTGGTAGATTTTATGAGGTAGTTATTGCGCATTTTTTGACATACAATTAAGAATTTTATATTCACTATTGGCGTGCATACGGGTAATATTACCCGGTCATAGTACCAGCATGCACGCCAATGGTGAATATAAAATTTTTAGTTGTATGTCAAAAAATTGCCCAATAACTACCTCATAAAACCTACCAAATCTCATTTGCATATCTCAACCGGTTTTAGAGAAATAAATAAATCGTCAGTTTGTAAGACAATATTCAACATGCCGTATCTCGGAAACGAAGCATTTGCGGACATAGCTTTATCAAGCAAACGGTCATTATTTTTTCATGCAGAATTACCCCTTAAAGTTTGTCGCACTTATTTAGAAACACCCTGTATTGGTAAAGAACATGACCAGTTGTTTAAGTCCCTAACTTTTTTATTATCCAACATAAGCGAATGAATAAAAAAACGGAATGTTAAAAAACCTGGGGCTACTTTTGGGTTTTAATTTCAATATTTTATAAAGGCTAGAATATTCCACAGGGTGTTGTGAAAATTGAGAAAAAAACCCAGTATACACCCGGTATACAATGATAATTTACCTGTCTAGAAACAATATTATTATAGCAATATTGTCAAAAAATTAGGCTATAACATATTAAAATTAAGTATTTTCTATGGGAAATAAGCCACAATTTTACTAAAAAATGAATTTATTAACGTTTCGAAGCCCAAATCGGGTTTCGTTTTCAAAATACAAAATACAATAGTATTTTGTATTTTGACAACGAAACCCGATTTGGGCTTCGAAACGTTAATAAATTCATTTTTTAGTAAAATTGTGGCTTATTTCCCATCATAGAAAATACTTAATTATAAAAATGCCACAAGGAAATAGCTTCAGAAAAACATATTAAAAAATTACTTAAATCGGACAACAGGTTTAGGAGATACAAGCCATCAAAAATGACCCATTTTTTGGGGTGCCCGTTTTTCGTGCCGGTGAGTGTAGATACACAAACGAAGTAAACATCTAAAAACAATACACGATAGAAAAAAAAATATATAAAATAATTTTGATGATGACACTAATAGAATGGATGTTGACGGGTAAGCTCCAGGTCCCGATGAGATTCATGTACTGCTGAAGCTGCTTGACAATAAAGAAATTAAACAGCTTACCCATATTTTCAATAGTAATAAATATATACATTATTGGAAATATTCCTCAAGCTAGGCTCAGATCTAAGTTGATAACTTTTCCTAAATAGCCAAACGCAAAAAATGTGAGAACTATTGAACCACTAGTCTTCTTAAGGAATTTCTGAAAATCATATACCGGAAGCTATACAAACTATTAAAAATACAACTGAGCCGATTGCAGGTTGGTTTCAGGAAACCACCATATTTAAGAGATGCCCTATTTGCTTTATTTTTTAACACTGATGCTGACGTCAATACATACACACATGTATGCTTTGTAGATTACAAAAAGACATTCTACTTAGTTAGACGTGCGTAAGACGTGAGTAATAGAAAATTAAAAAAAAATAGATGTACCAAATCCAGAGCTTACAATCATTATACATAAATTTGTATTGGAATCAGTCAGTGAAAATAAATGTAGATGGAGAATTGGCAGATACTGTGAACGTTAAACGAGTAGTACGAACAGGGTAAATTTTTCACCATTATTATTTAATGTATATGTACTCTGAAAATGTATCTATACCGAGAAAATCTTCGGGGAGGCACAACATGAGACTGAATAAGATATTTTAGTAAACGAAGATGACTATATATGTCATGCTCTACGCAGATGATACTATCATATGTACTGACAGTCTGGAAGGCTTACAAGATATAATCAATAAAACTACATAAGAGAGTCAGTTGTGGACTGAATCCTAATTTAACAACCTAAATATATGAGGATCAGGAAAGATAACACATCAATAGGGGGACTTGAAAAAATCGTAAACAAATATAAACAAGCAAATTATAAGGATACTAATCTGGTAAGCAATATCAATGATAAATAAAATAAATGATAAAATAAGGCTACTTCGATGCTATGTATTTCCCTGTAGATCTTCCCAGATCTTTTTGCAAGCTACAAATTACATCATTAACTTTTTAAATACCATTGTTACGGTGCCGACACAATACTTCGTGATTAACATATTCTTATATTTCACGACCTAATACCTCAATGCAAACTTTTGAAAGCGACGTTGCCAAAATCTGAGGCGACAGCGTACTGCTTTTTGAACAAAGAAGAGAATTTAAAATAAAGAAGAGAATATACGCTGAGGCGACAACATACAGCCAGTCACTGCTGCAATACCGATACTAGCGCCAGTGATATACTGCCGAACTAACGAACAAAAAAATAGTGAAAAGGGGTACGTTGTCACCTCAAAACGATTTTTTGCATATCGACTCATAAGGTGGTTGGGAAGCTGTCCTGAAAATTTCAGCCCAAAACGTTGTCGCCTCACCAAAGTGAGGCGACAGCGTCATATATTAGGCGACAACGTCTACTGATTCACCGTTTCTGAGGCGACAAGGTACCCCTTATCAATATATATATATATATATATATATATATATATATATATATATATATATATATATATATATATATATATATATAGTTTGGTATTATTGACTGACAATATGTAGATACTAGTTTTTATTGAGGTTGCAGTCAGTGTAAGGGGCAGGATGAGAGAAACTCTTTGTTACAATCGAGCTTTCGCAAAATTTATTTGCTTCGTCAAGATTAGCTAAAATGAGTATATAATTATAAATACAATGAAATTAAAGATAAAAGAACGTTGTATAAAAAAGCACAAAAACTTACAACGTGAGGTTAGTTCATTAATTTAACATTTCCACAAAACATAATTATATAAAAATATCCTTATTTTAATCGTTTCCAAATTCCAATGTTTTAATTTTTACAATTTCTAATGAAAAATTTTGATTTATTAATTTAGTTCTAAATTTGATTAATGCCAGAAAGACACTCAATTAACTCAATACACTCGATTGTAACAAAGAGTTTCTCTCATCCTGCCCCTTACAATGACTGCAACCTCAATAAAAACTAGTATCTATATATATATATATATATATATATATATATATATATATATATATATATATATATATATATATATATATTTATGAATTAAACGAAAAGATTTCTCTGATATACAGAAGAAATCTTTTCCGTAGCGGACGCGAAAATGTAAATTTCAACGTCTTCATAAAAGACGATGAACGACAAAAGACACCTCTTTGTGTCACAGATTTGTTTACAAAGCCACGTTATTCGCTACACATTCTTCAATAACGGAGAAAAACCGTGATATGAAAGGAAACGGCGATTGCATTTTATTTCACTTCGACCACCACCGATGTTCTACACGACGTGTTTCGAGCTCATGTCAAACTCTCGTCAGGAACATCTAGGTGGATGGTCGAGGTGTAAGAAAATGCTTTTGGCCTTTCTGGTAATAATAAAATAACCAGACTTCAGTACACTTGGTACGACATCTATATGAATTAAACGAAAAGATTTCTCTGATATACAGAAGAAATCTTTTCCGTAGCGGACGCGAAAATGTAAATTTCAAAGTCTTCATAAAAGACGATGAACGACAAAAGACACCACAAAGAGGTGTCTTTTGTCGTTCATCGTCTTTTATGAAGACTTTGAAATTTACATTTTCGCGTCCGCTACGGAAAAGATTTCTTCTGTATATCAGAGAAATCTTTTCGTTTAATTCATATAGATGTCGTACCAAGTGTACTGAAGTCTGTATTTTATTATTACCAGAAAGGCCAAAAGCATTTTCTTACACCTCGACCATCCACCTAGATGTTCCTGACGAGAGCTTGACATGAGCTCGAAACACGTCGTGTAGAATATCGGTGGTGGTCGAAGTGAAATAAAATGCAATCGCCGTTTCCTTTCATATATATATATATATATATATATATATATATATATATATATATATATATATATATATAGTAATGTTTTAATAACGGCAATTCGGTCAGTTGAAAGAAAACTCTATTTGTTTTAAGTCTCAATATTTCGTCACTATTTGGTGACTTCTTCAGGAGAAAACTGCAAATTTATTAATATTAGACATGGACAAACTTAAATATTTCGATACTTACAACTATAAGAGTAAAAATTTAAATTTCTTTATTATTTTCAAAATAATGTTAAAGAAATTTAAATTTTTACTATATATACAGTATATATAGTTACTTATATACAGTGCTAGTCAAAAGTCCGTACCCCCCTCGTATCTTTTGAACGGTTATACCTATAACAGTGAAATTTGGAGGGAGGAAATAAATGGACGTGAGCTTCTTAACTAATCATGACAGGTGACGTAATAGTGACAGATGACGTTGCAGAGAAACTGTGACCGATAATTTTAAATGGGTCCCTATGGCAAGTGATACCTCGTTTGAAAGGTACTCAAAATACCTATTCAGTCATACTAATTTTTTTGGGTTTTAGTTGATTTGAATTTTGGTGAACAAATTAAATGAATATAATATTTTAGTTTCGCATTTAATTAATAAAAATTCAACTGTCCGCCTATGGTTTTTTTGTCAAAAAGGTTGACCTTTATCAATTCTCTAGTAGTTTTTACGTCAACGTCAACCTTTTTGACAAGTAGTTATATGCGGAATTTTGAATTTTTATTAATTAAATGCGAAACTCCAATTTTATATTTATTTCATTTATTCATCAAAATTAGCTTAAACTCAAACAAAATTAGTATGACTGAATAGGTATTTTGAATACCTTTTAATCGAAGTATCACTTGCCATAAGGTCCCATTTAAAATTATCGGTCACAGTGGCTCTGTAACGTCATCTGTCACTATTACGTCACCTGTCATGACTAGTTAAGAAGCTTACGTCCGTTTATTTCCTCCCTCCAAATTTCACTAATATAGGTATAACCGTTCAAAAGATACGAGGGGGGTACGGACTTTTGACTAGCACTGTATACAGTATACTTATAATATATATGTATGTATATATATATATATATATATATATATATATATATATATATATATATATATATATATATATATATATATATATATATATATATATATATATAATTTGGTTATTGGGTTATGCAGCAAATGAAAAAGTGTACTCTTTTAAATTTCTTTAATCCGAGCTTTCGGTTAAGATTTTAACCATCATCAGGGTGCTACAAAGATATTTTTGGTGTAAGATAATATGAAAACATGTATAAAATTTTGTACTTACAAACTTATTGAGGATATTTCAAATATGGTGTAACTAAAATGAGAATCAAACTTAACATGGTCATGTAAATGTTTCAATGGAAAAACGTAAAATAAAGTAGTAATTTAGTAAAATAAAAGTTAATTAATTTAGCACAACTTCAAAATCAATAAAAGATAAAATGACATTTAGACATGACATGACATTATTTGAAATATCTTACAAAAATTTTTAATATAGATGAACAATTTATTGAAGGACCAATAGGGTCAATGATAAGAATTGAAATATTTTTAATTTTTATAAAATATTGTTAGCACTATAGAGGGATCGCAGTGACTGCGACTATAGGCCGAGTATACTCAAAGGTAACACGAAACCTAATAGACAATGATATTAATGTCTATTAGGTTTCGTGTTACCTTTGAGTATAGTCGGCCTATAGTCGCAGTCACTGCGATCCCTCTATAGTGCTAACAATATTTTATAAAAATTAAAAATATTTCCATTCTTATCATTGACCCTATTGGTCCTTCAATAAATTGTTCATCTATATTAAAAATTTTTGTAAGATATTTCAAATAATGTCATGTCTAAATGTCATTTTATCTTTTATTGATTTTGAAGTTGTGCTAAATTAATTAACTTTTATTTTACTAAATTACTACTTTATTTTACGTTTTTCCATTGAAACATTTACATGACCATGTTAAGTTTGATTCTCATTTTAGTTACACCATATTTGAAATATCCTCAATAAGTTTGTAAGTACAAAATTTTATACATGTTTTCATATTATCTTACACCAAAAATATCTTTGTAGCACCCTGATGATGGTTAAAATCTTAACCGAAAGCTCGGATTAAAGAAATTTAAAAGAGTACACTTTTTCATTTGCTGCATAACCCAATAACCAAATTTATATAATTACTGTCAGCAAAGACTCATTGTCTTCTTATATATATATATATATATATATATATATATATATATATATATATATATATATATATATATATATATATATATATATATATATATACATCCTACTATCAATTTGGCATCGATACATTATGCATTTACCATCGATTTGGCATCGTCTTGCAAAGTGGCATCTGTATATCGATGCCACTTTACACTACCTTAATAACTTCTTTCCTGCACTTGTTACCAGAAGTCTAATCAACTCGGTAGTTAGAGATTTGATTTCTTGATGTTACTTTAATATATCAGCTTTCTTTGTTTATCCCTTACTAAGTTATATAAGTTTATTCCATAAAATGTTTGAGTCCAAAATGATGGTACAGTGAAAATATTATATACATTTAGTTCAGTGTTTTACCGTTTTGTCGCTGCCGCTATATACATGAAAACGTATATCCCACTTTCATTATCAATCATTTTGGCATCAGAAATTTGGCATCACTGTTGAATACAATATTATCCACACCGAAAAATAGGCAATTTGAAAATGTATATATTATTTTCATCAACACATCATTCTGGCATCATGTTGTTTTCACCCAATTTTGAATAAATGTGAAAACTTTGTATTATCCACGTCCGTCTGTCCGTCCGTCTGTCTGTAATCACAAGTCCTCCGTCAATATACCAGCTATAATGACAAATGAGGTGTCAACTGAAAGCTGATAATCCAAGGATGGTACTAAAGGTGAGATATTTGACCTTGGCGGTCTGTCCGTCGGTCTGTCCGACCGCGAATATAACTCCTCCATCATTATACCAGGTAGAATGACAAATGAGGTGTCAAATGAAAGCTTATAATCCAAGGATGGTACTAAAGGTGAGATATTTGACCTAGGCTGTCTTTCCGTCGGTCCGTACGAACGCGAATATAACTTCTCCGTCATTATACCAGCTAGAATGACAAATGAGGTGTCAAATGAAAGCTGATAATCCAAGGATGGTACTTAAGGTGAGATATTTGACCTAGGCGGTCTGTCCGTGGGTCCGTCCGACCGCGAATATAACTCCTCCATCATTATACCAGGTAGAATGACAAATGAGGTGTCAAATGAAAGCTTATAATCCAAGGATGGTACTAAAGGTGAGATATTTGACCTAGGCTGTCTTTCCGTCGGTCCGTACGACCGCGAATATAACTCCTCCATCATTATACCAGCTTGAATGATAAATTAGGTGTCAAATGAAAGCTTATGATCCAAGGATGGTACTAAAGGTGATATATTTGACCTAGGCTGTC
Source organism: Diabrotica virgifera virgifera (assembly GCF_917563875.1). Classification (NCBI taxonomy): domain Eukaryota; kingdom Metazoa; phylum Arthropoda; class Insecta; order Coleoptera; family Chrysomelidae; genus Diabrotica; species Diabrotica virgifera. The sequence continues at coordinate 182,548,881 of NC_065443.1, read as the reverse complement.
TTTCCGTCGGTCCGTACGACCGCGAATATAACTTCTCCGTCATTATACCAGCTAGAATGACAAATGTGGTGTCAAATGAAAGCTTATAATCCAAGGATGGTACTAAAGGTGAGATATTTGACCTAGGCAATCTTTCTGTCGGTCCGTAGGACCGCCAATATAACTCCTCCGCCATTATACCGGGTAGAATTACAAATGAGCTGACAAATGTCAAAGTTTAGTAAAAATGACTCAAAATTAGTAAATTCGTATATCAATCCACGCAAAGTTACACGTAAAATTCAAATATTGTCTTCCAGTTCTACTTTCGATTACGTTGGGTGAAAACCTAGGACTTACGAAGTCCAATTACTTGTTTTGATTAAAAATAAGGCATATCATAGACATGCCTTAGGCATCATAGAAGACAATGACACAGAAAAATCAAACACAGCAGCATGTCAAAAGGGCCTTAGTTATGTATCTTCGGTCCTGTTAGTCCAATCGTGATGTATAGCACCTCAAATGATAGGATTTGACAAACAGAATACAATGACATAGAAAAATCAAATACAACAGCATGTCAAAAGGGCCTTAGTAGCGTATCTTCGGTCCTATTAGTCCAATCGTGACGTACGGCATCTTAAATAATAGGACTTGACCAATAGAATCAAATTTGACACAAACAAATCAAATACAGCAACAAGTCAAAAGGGCCTTTGTTATGTATCTTCGGTCCTATTGGTCCAATCGTGACATACTGCACCTCAAATGATAGGGTTTAACGAACAGAATACAATGACAGAATAATCAAATAAAGCAACATGCCAAAAGGGCCTTATTTACGTATCTTCGCTCCTATTGGTCCAATCGTGGAGTACAGCACCTCAAATAACTGGATTTGTCAAATAGAATACAATGACATAGAAAAATCAAATACAGCAGCATGTCAAAAGGGCCTTAGTCTAGTATCTACGGTCCTATTGGTCCAATCGTGATATACAGCACCTCAAATAATAGTATTTGACAAATAATATAAAATGGCACAGAAAAATCAAATACAGCAACATGTTAAAAGGGCCTTAGTCATGCAGCTTCGCTACAATTGATCCAATCGTGACGTACAGCGCCTCATACGATGGGATTTAACGGGCAGAATGCGACTGTAGACAAATCAAAATGGCGGCATGTAATAGCACCTTAAAATTGTAGAAATAAAATGGATTAACGCACAGAGGTGTATGACATATTATGTGACAGTATTTAACAAATTGAATACGATTACATACGTCCAGTTTTTGACAGGTGACTTCTCTACATGATAAACGCGAAAAGGCCCCCTTCGTTCACTGTTCGACATACGCCTCCCGTTCACTGCATATATCCACTGCTTCCTGAAGCCGTGACATAAGAGGATAGAATTTAACGAATTAAACGACAAAGAAGACTAAACAAGGCAGCGTGCGGGAAAAACAGGACCATACTCTGTATACTCCACAGGAAAGCATTATATATTCAACGTTAGAATTATGTTATAGTATAAGGGTATATATTTTTAAATGATAAATATATTTTTTATTTAGTACATTCCGTACGTTTTTTAAACATGATCAGGAGAATTTGTTGCCTGAAGTCTATAAAAGAATTTCCTAACAATCCTTGTGTTACGGATTATTTTTGAGAATGTGTTTAAAAGGTAGCTTACAGGCTTATTGTTCAATGGTCTTATCACTTTTAAGCGCTTGTCTTTTTGTAGGGCTATTAATTGTGATTTCAACCATTCTTGCGGGACAATGCCTTTTCAGTAAATGAAGTGAATTTTGTTATACATTTAATTTTTTTCCTCAATTAATTGGATGCCCCCTACTGGTGTTTGGTCTAAGCTTACAGCTTTTCCCCATTTAAGCTATTTTATAACTAATTATAATTAGGGGTACGGAATTTTCGCAAATAAAAAACATGAATTTCGCATTTACTTTTTTTATAATTACAAAATTTCGCATTTATTTTTAACTACGAGTAAAACAACAGAAAACATTAATTAAAAGCTAACACCGTTGTAATTTCGACATTTGACTCTTTAAGAGCTTTTCTTCGATCTGTCACTACAATATTATATGTGCTGAAGAATCGTTCTGCGTCTACGCTGTTCGTTGGACTCCAAATGCTCTGTAATGCTGCTTTAGCAAATGACGGAAAACTGCACTGTGTAGCAATTGTGTCTTGTGTCACACAGATATAGGTCATCTGTTGCAAATTCTTTGACTCGATCACTCAAAATTGTTTTAGGGCGTCCCATTTTAGGGAATACTTTAAGTAACTTTATGTTACTATGAAAACTTTTTTGATAGACCATGTTCTTAGTAAAAATTGACGGAATGAGCACTGATTGTCCTGTTTGACTAATTTATATGTTTAGAAAATAAGAATTAGCCGACTTTTATTCCTACTTAGATTTTTACCAATACAAAAGACCGAAATGCAGATAACAACAGTCGGATTATTTATATTTCTCAAAGAATCAACATTGAAAAATATCAATTCCTTATCTTATCTTTATCTATTTAATGATGAACAATGAAAGTTCCTTCTGTTTCAACACGTGTTAGAAAAATAAACAACCTTTCAAAAATTATGTACAATAGCAAACTTTCCGTAAAATCTTTCCATACCTTATTTACTACGTAACTACCTACTTATTTACGGGCGAGTGGGGCACCTGCAGGTATTTCGCGGAAATAAACAAAAACTCCATATTTCACATTTATCTCATTTTTGTTCAAAATTTCGCCGAAATTCGCATCTATTTCGTAAAAACGAAAATTCCGTACCCCTAATTATAATAAAACAGTTGGTCCAGAATCATTATCTCGTTGACTTTTTCTTGTTTATCGTTCATAATTCTGCCGTTTGAACCTTCTGATAATCCATATATTTTCTCTATCTGCTCTTAAAGTGTGTTTATTATATTATTTTCTTTCTCATTTAATTTACACCGATCCAGACTAGTATAGCTCCATATAACAGTTCTAGTTCTGCAGTAACGAATCAATACTTTTATTTAGCACATTAATTTTTGTTTTGTCTTCGGGTCTATTAAATAATTTTCTTGCAGTGTTTCTCGCAATTTTTAATTATCTATTTATTACTCTACTTGTCTTATTTTTTGAATATACGACTTGAATAAAGACTTTAATGTTTTGCCAGTCGTTATTGTTTAGTAGACCGGAATATTGAGATATTATTTCTTTACATTAGATATTTGTCTTTCGGTGATTTTCTATTATTAATATGAAGCTGGAAGTGTTAGGTTACACTGGTTTTTGATATTTGGTCCAGAGTTCCCTCTCAATTCTTTTGTCGGATTTCTCTTTAATATTATCGCAGCTGCATGTACTGGTACTAGGTTCTGAGTGCTCATGTGACCTTTGAAGGACTCCCAATTACTCTATTTCGCTGTATTCGCTGTCGTTCACTTCTTCTGAGGTGGGTTCAGAAGTGGATATCAACTTCTATTCCATATCTATTTATATGCCATCTAATGATTTTACTTTAAATTTAGCTGCTTGATTTTCTTCATGAGTAATAAAATTTTTGTTAGTTTTGCTATTTAGCAAACAGCATTAGAAAGTCTGTAAGCTTTTTTTATCAACTGCTGAAGTGCGTCCTATAAAAGTAGACATATTTTCATGAAAAACATGTTTTCATAAAAATTCTTTAATTTTATTCAATATTTTCAATACAGCGATTTTAACGGTTTTTAACTGGAAGCTCTGAAAAATAGTTATTTTTTTCTTCAATTATCTCAGCTAATTTTTTTATTTACGAGTAATTTCTTCAGATTTGGGAACACTTAATAATTGGAGGGGGCCAAGTCAGGAGAGTAAGCCGCATGAGAAAGTAATTCGAATCCCAACTCGAATTTTTGCTACTGTCACAACGCTCTTGTAAGTCGATGTATTGTCTTAGGTCTTGAGAACACTTTAAAGAACACTTTTTTCTTCTGCTTATGGAGTCGTTTTTCATTCATCACATACCGGAACTCACCACATAAATTTTGAAGACCCTGACATCAAAACTGTATTAAATTATATGTGATCTAAGTAAGTTATAGAAAAAGTCAGAATAGATAGAGTAGAACACTTATAAAAAAAAATTGTAACAAGCAATTGGACATCGTAAGTTCTAATTTTTCACCCAAAGTGACCGGAAGTTGAACCGGCAGTCGATATTTGAACTCTTCGTGTAACTTTTTGTCAGTTGATATGACGGATGAATTTTGTTCACCGACAGACATGGACGAACAGACAGGCATGAAACCGGAAGTATGTATTTGTTCTGGTCTTTCTTAGTCGCGTTGAATAATAGTTTGTACTATTTCGACGAATTTAAAACAGTACTTTCGGTTGCAACTCTGGAACAGGCAGTCCGAGGTCAAACTTCTCACATGTTTTATCATATTTTGGTTATAGGCTTTCATTTGACACCTTATTTGTCATTCTTTCTGTCCTACTAACAGAGGAGTTGTGTTTATTGACGGACAGACATGGATAATTCTAGGTTTTCACATTTAATGATAAAAACAATAATTATACAATTCAGTTAACCTGACTATGTCATTGTGATAATGACTTCTTATCTAAAAGTGGCAACGGCAATTATTCCATTCACTCACGGTAAAATATCGCAAAACCTCCAGATTTTAAAGAACCGCTTTGATTGACATGAAATTTGGCACACACGTAGCTAAAATGCCAAAGAAAAAAGTGAGATTATGCCGATATGTTCTCTTGTCCTGGATGTGACTTTCACCCCTTCTTGGGGGTGAAAAAACATACGTTCAAAATAAGTCCGGAAGTGGATAAACTGACTAATTCTAAGCAAATTTTGTTCTATAAAAGTTTTAAACGGCTGAAAATGTTATAAGACTTTTTTGCTCTACATTGTGCTTTCTATCTATACCTTTAAGGAACGCACTATTTTCGGGGACACCCTGTATATGATCTGTAAGTTGCATTGGTTCAAAATGCTTATTTTTGAAAGGGGTTTTGTTGAAAGGGCTCGAACGAATCACTAGTCACGAGTATGTATATTTTATTTTTTATTTATTAAGCGCAACAGGCCTTGTAGGCCTAGGGCTAAAATGTTTACATTTCTGATTACATAAATAATATAGTAAATAACTTAATATAACTTACATAACTTATAAATTTTATTTAAATACACTTCGAGTATGTATATGCAAATTTTAAACAGCCAGATCTTAATTAATTTTTGTCTTCCAGAAAATCAAAAAATCCCAAATATTTAAAAAAGTAAAACCTACATTTTTTACTCTTTAAGATATTTGGTGTCACTAATAATTTTTAAGTTATTTTGAAAAAAGTCTTTTTTTTCAAAATTAAAGATTTAAAATTTACTTTAAAACCAAATTTTTTCACAAATAAGCACTTTGGACTGATGAAACTTACAAACACAAACAATACATAAAGTTACTTGTGAAGTGGTAACGATTAATTCCATTTGGGCTGTTAATTAGAGGGAGATTTTTACGATATTTTTAACCAAAAAAAAAGGAACAACTGTATTTTGAGCGTAACTTGTTTATTTTTGCTGCTAGAAACTTTTTAAAAAAATAAAAATAAACGTTTTCTTAAACACTTTAAAAAAGTTGTAATAAGTTTTCCCAGAAAAGTGTTTCATTTTTTTTATTTCACGTTAAAATATTCGATTTGGAATTTGACATATAAGAGCTTATTTTTCACTATAGTCTGTTTTTAAACCAAGAGGAGTAATTCAAATTTCCCGCGCCGTAAACCTTGTTTGTAATTGGTACAACCTCAGGCAATTTTACTCATATCAAATTTTGACAATAATGACATTTATAAAATTTTAACACTATTGGCATTTCATAGGTTAGTTTATTTATTTTATCAGCGATTTTTGTATTTTCTGCGTTATTCCTTTTATTTTTTGATTTTTAGTCAATATTACCGTCAAAGGCCGATATGATCAACCAAAAAAGAAGATGTATCTGAAGATATTTCTAGTGACTTTCTTGGGTGTGAATCTGTCTTTTTACTCTGCTTCTACTGGGTCTACAGACCTGACACATATACCATTTTTTCACTTTTTTACAAGCTATATTTGCTATTTGCTAATTTTTTTTCAATAAAGTACCTACTTTTTGAGTTATTTGCGAAAAACCGTCTAAAAACGTGTTTTTTTTGTTGAAAAATGAACATATTCACTCGCAAATATCTCTAAAAGTATTGACTTATTGAAAAACTCTATAAAATAGAAGTTGCTTAGAATTAGTCAGTTTATCCAATTCCGGACTTATTTGAACGTATTTGTTTTCATCCCCGATAACGGACGAAACTCACCTCAAGATCAAAAGCACATATCGGCACAATATCACTTTTTTCTTTAACATATTAGCTATGCGTGTCCCAAATTTTATGTCAAACCAAGCGTTTCTTCAAAATTCTGAACAAAAACCGTAAGTAAATTAAACGAAAATGTAAAATTAATTTTTCAAACAAATATTTTAAGTCGTTATGAAAAAATTATAATTTAACAGATGAAATAAAATAAACACAATTCAACTCGTAAAATATTTGGACCGTTGCTTGGTAAACCAGCCGAACAGGTAAAGAACCCACCTTTTATCTAGTTTATAATATACCTTTTCTACCTGGCCTCAAACGATCAATATTTTTAATCGTGGCAACGTCGATAGACGGCAAACAGACGGCAAATACACATTTTGTATGTGGTGGAAGTCAAAATGGCTGTGAGGTGTAAAACGTTTTGTATATAATTTAAATTTTTAAAATCAAAATTTTAAAAAACTGAGAACGATACAGGGCATTAAAAAATGCGCTCAACAAACATACACGAATTAAAATTCGAAAATGTTTTCGGAAGATTTTCGGAATGATATTTCGAAAATCTGAGAAAAGTTACTGACATTTTAGAAAAAATTAATTATCTACCAGATTTTTACAACCGCCTAATTCAAAAAAGAATTCACATTATCAAAAATCAATCTAACTCCAATGCCAATCTAAAACAAACTCAAACCATACCTAACAATAATAATAGTAATGTCACCAATCCAACCAAACACTACATATCCCTACCATACATTAATGGATTCTCCGAACAAATCTCGAAAATGTTGGCAAGATATGATATCAACGTTGGACATAAATCATCTAAAACATCCGGAAAATATTTCTCAAAATTTAAACCCAAAGTTACTAAAGATCAGCAGTCGGATGTTGTGTATAAAGTAAATTGTAAAGACTGCAATTCAACATACATTGGGCAAACACATCAATATCTACATAGAAGGAGTGTTGCACACAAACATAGTGTACAAACAAACAAAATAAACACCACAGCCTTAGCCAAACATTCAGTAGAAAATAACCATAGTTTTGATTTTGAAAATGTACAGATTCTGGAAAAAGAGCAAAATTATAACAAAAGATGTATATTGGAGATGATCCACATAAAGAAAGACCAAAATTGTATCAATAATAAAACTGATATTAAAGATCTCTCCAATATATATCACAATTTGATAAATTAAGTGTGGTTGTAAGCACACTATTGGTAAACACTTTAAATACGGCATTTTTATTTTTTTGTTACGTGCTACCTCTTATAGCAACTCCACAGAGTTGCAGTTTGTATCATTACATCAATTTTGTTTAGCCAGGATATATGTCAGCGTCCTAAGCTTCTTCTGTCCAGTATCTTTTCCTATATAACGATCTACATAAACACATATCTCATTTCTCATAACATGTTTCCAAATAATGTAAATTTCTTATTTTAATTGTATTCAATATCTCTTTTTTCTTTATTTCATTCGGTTACAAAACGTGGTTGTCTCTTAATCTTTTGAACCAAGGTTATTTTTAAAAATCTTCTATATGCCCACATATCAAATACTCTGTTCTATTATAATGTTCTATCATTAATGAATATCCTTGTTTTAGCGTTCAAGCCTCTGTTCCATATAAAATACAAAAAAAATACGCACCTCAGTATTCATATTTCGAGTTACATACTCAGATCATAACTACAAAAAATCTTGCTCCCATTATTAAAAGTTAAACATTAGTCAGATTTATTTCTTTCGTATATTATGTAACTTGATCTCTTGTATATTATCGTTTTGGTTTTACGACCACCATCCAAAACCGTTGTGAAGTGCTTTTACCATATGCCCAATGCCTGGCATTCTCTCATAACATCTTAGAGAAACACGATGTGCATTTTTTTAAATTTTCAAAATATTACGTGTATGGTATATAAAATATGTTTGTTAACAGTGTAATGTTTAATAATTAAAAGTGCTTATTGAAAATGGCAAACAGCCGAAACGTCTAAGCAAAATCAAGTGTTTTATTTATACATACATACATAATCGGTTGCCTCTTTTACCATTAGGTGTCGAGGATTCCTCCTTTATATAATACTCTCTGCAAATTTACGCCACTTCTTCCTATCTGCTGCTAAAACTTTTGCTTCTTGCCACGATGTTCCTCTTTTCTTGAGTATTTCGTTTACACTAGTTTTCCAGCTTTTCCTTGGTCTGCCCCTCCTGCTTTTACCCACTGCTTTGGCCTCCTATGTCATTTTTACTTGTCTCTCACCACTCATTCTTATCATGTGTCCAGCCCATTTTAACTTCTTTTCTTCAACTTTTTCGTTGAGCGATTTTACCTGTAATTCATGTCTTATATCTTCGTGTTTTATTTATAACAGACCGCAAACCCAGGAATTAAAAACCAACTATTTAAAAATTCACGGTCAGGAAATAAGCAATATATATATATATATATATATATATATATATATATATATATATATATATATATATATATATATATATATATAGATAAAATAGTGTTGATCACAGCTGATTAAGTTAGAGAACAAACTTTGAGATTCTTTGGGTAAAACAGCTGAAAGAATAGGCTAAGTGTACTCTTTATTCCTTTATTGATCCAATATTTCGTCGATAGTCATCGACATCATCAGGGATAAGCTACAAATAGTTTTACATAAAGAATGTAGTCGATGACATTCTCGACACAGTTATCCAAGTACTACCCTATAACCTTACCTTTGTGAAGAAATATGTGGACGACATCATCTTGGCACTTCCAAAAGATCAAGTTGAAGACATTTTATCAGTCTTCAACAGTTATGATCCATATATACAGTTCACAATAGAAGTAGAGGATAATGAACAATCTGTTCCTTTCCTCGACACTAAATTAATTAGAACTAATAACAATAATATCATAGTGGACTGGTATAGAAAACCAACAGCATCAGGTAGATACCTGCACTACCTATCATATCACAAACATTCAATGAAAATCAATCTACTAAAACAAATGAAGGCCAGGGTGATGAAAATTTCTGATATAACTTTCCACGAAAAGAACCTTAAACTTTTGCACAACCTTTTTACAGACAACTCTTACCCCACTGATTTAGTTAGGAAAATCTTATATGACACCCCTTCATCCCTTCCTCAGATTATAGTAGATGAATTAAACAACATCAATACACATGTTCATAGAGGAGGAGGTGGTGCCGAACGAATTGACACCAACATCCAAGAAATAAGGGAAAATGTTGAACAGAGCATAACTATTGAACCAACTATAGAATACACTATGATTTCTCTACCTTACATCAAGGAACTCACACCCAGACTAGCAAGGGTACTTAATTCTTTTCATAATTTTAAATTTGTCAACAAAACTGTATTTACAATCAAAAGTCTTCACACAAAAGTAAAAGACAAAACACCTAAGGAGCAGATGTCACATGTAGTTTACAGCATTCCATGCAAAGACTGTAATAAAAAATACATAGGCCACACAGAAAGGCATTTAAAAAATCGTTTAACGTCACATAAAAGCGACTGCAGACTGCATCCTGACCGTTGCTCATTAGCGCTTCACGCAGTAAATGAAGGACACCAGATGGACTTTGATTCTGTAGAGGTTCTAGAAAGGGAAACCAACTACAAAAAACGTCTTTTCCTAGAAATGGCTTGCATAGCACAAACAGATAACAACATAAATAAAAAAACAGACATCCACCACCTTAGTGAAATCTACTCTTTTCTTCTCACAGTTGACAAACAACATATTAAATTCAACAATTCAATAGATTCCATTTTAGAATAAAAATATTACATTACCATAGTATCGCACAGTTTAACAATAGACTTTTAGTAACAAATCTAACAGCACATATTCATTTACATAAGAACTAGATCTTGAAATTAACCAAGATCTAGTAAACAAACTCTTGTTAAAGTGATCTTCAATCACATTAACAATTTCAATTGTATAAAATTTTTTTTTTTTAAATAAATAAAATTAGCTAGAACTTGAGTTTCTAAGCAAATATAGGTATATACATCCAATGAAGGCAAAGGCCACTAAAATCTCCATTCTACTTCGACTATCTAAGAGAGAAGAAGATTTTAGAGGTTAGTGTTTTCCAACCTACAACATGTCACATGGTTCAGGTTCTGCATTAAAATAAAATAAAAAGATGTAAAACTCTCGAGAGAGGACTTATTTCAGTCCGATGCATAAAAAGAAAGCACCTTTTTCGTTGTTTTTGTACCAGTTTTGTAAATATACACTACATGTTTTTTGAAAGACAACTTATACAAGTTTTTATAACATTGACCAGCTTTCATTACGGCGCTAATCTCAAATTGTAAGTAACATCAAAAAAATTTAAATAGACTGTCAATTCTTTATGTAAAACTATTTGTAGCTTATCCCTGATGATGTCGATGACTATCGACGAAATATTGGATCAATAAAGGAATAAAGAGTACACTTAGCCTATTCTTTCAGCTGTTTTACCCAAAGAATCTCAAAGTTTGTTCTATATATATATATATATATATATATATATATATATATATATATATATATATATAAATTAAGAAGACAATGAGTCTTTGCTGACAGTAAATGTACAGTTTTTGGTTATTGGGTTATGCAGCAATTGATAAGTGTACTCTTTTAAGTCTTTATTCCGAGCTTTCGTTCATGATTATGAACATCGTCAGGGTGCTACAATTATATTATATATGTGAGACAATATGAAAATATGTATATAAAATTATATGTACTTACAACTTATTGAGGATATTTCAAATAGGTGGTCATTAAAATGAGATTTGTACTTATTAAAATGGTGATGTAATGTCTTGATATAACAAAATTATTCAAATAAAGGTTTATAATTTAGTTCAACTTCAAAATTGACGAAATATAAAATGACACTTGGACATTCATGACATGGAGTTATTTGAAATATCTAACAAAATTTTTTTTTAAATATGATCAATTTAGTAAACGACCAATAAGGGTCAATGATAAGTATGAAAGTATTTTTTAAATTTTATAAATTACTGTTGAAATTATAAATTAAGGTAAAATTTAAAAATGAGTAAGATTTATTGATCAAGGTTAATTAAAAGTTTTAAATTATTTATATAAAAGTAATTTATAAAGTTGTTAACAAAAATTAATTTATACAAAAGTAATTTATAATGTTGTTGACAAATCAGAGTATCTAGAAGACAAGTTAGGAGATAACTCACGATTATCTAAAAATAGTAGATAAGAAAACATTTCATTTAGGTGGCCTATATCAGTACGATGATTCATCGAATTTGGATTTTTATTTATGTGAACCATTTCCAAAAAAAGCCTCTTTGAAGTATGTGACTCACGGTCCAATATTTTAGCGTTATTGTAATCAATTCGATGATTATTATTGCATTGATTAATGCATTGGGTGAACATGTTTTCAATAATCATCGAATTGATTACAATAACGCTAAAATATTGGACCGTGAGTCACATACTTCAAAGAGGCTTTTTTTGGAAATGGTTCACATAAATAAAAATCCAAATTCGATGAATCATCGTACTGATATAGGCCACCTAAATGAAATGTTTTCTTATCTACTATTTTTAGATAATCGTGAGTTATCTCCTAACTTGTCTTCTAGATACTCTGATTTGTCAACAACATTATAAATTACTTTTGTATAAATTAATTTTTGTTAACAACTTTATAAATTACTTTTATATAAATAATTTAAAACTTTTAATTAACCTTGATCAATAAATCTTACTCATTTTTAAATTTTACCTTAATTTATAATTTCAACAGTAATTTATAAAATTTAAAAAATACTTTCATACTTATCATTGACCCTTATTGGTCGTTTACTAAATTGATCATATTTAAAAAAAAATTTTGTTAGATATTTCAAATAACTCCATGTCATGAATGTCCAAGTGTCATTTTATATTTCGTCAATTTTGAAGTTGAACTAAATTATAAACCTTTATTTGAATAATTTTGTTATATCAAGACATTACATCACCATTTTAATAAGTACAAATCTCATTTTAATGACCACCTATTTGAAATATCCTCAATAAGTTGTAAGTACATATAATTTTATATACATATTTTCATATTGTCTCACATATATAATATAATTGTAGCACCCTGACGATGTTCATAATCATGAACGAAAGCTCGGAATAAAGACTTAAAAGAGTACACTTATCAATTGCTGCATAACCCAATAACCAAAAACTGTATATATATATATATATATATATATATATATATATATATATATATATATATATATGAAAAATATTAAAAATAAACTCACCAGGCTTCCGGGTTGAACCGCGTCGTTCATTTCTAGGCCGAGCTTTCGACGTCCTCTCTGACGTCATCTGCAGGGCTTCCGGGGTCTCAGTCTCCTGAGGCTCCAGACACTACACTCACTACTCACTACACTACTGTTGTTGTTGACGTTGGGGCGGTTATTTATACCGTGGACTGGCGTGACTGACGTGGCTGTCGATGACGTGGCGGAGTGGGAATTAGCGCGAAGACTATTCGGAACGGGATTGGCGCGAAGATTTTTGACGGCGGGAATTGGAGCAGACGATGTTTTCTTTAGGAGGGGTCTCCAAGTCGAAGGTAAACGGATGCCGTCATCTCTTTTATTGAGACAATTTGGCCCCCCGATCTTACATAGGACAAACCAATCGTAGAATCCAAAATAGGATTTATGAACATTCCATATCTGTTCGCAATTCAGATTCAGTTTCAGCCCTAGGCCAACACCATCTTCATAAAGGTCACAAAATTGACTTTGAACACTCCAGAACCATAGCCCCCATTCGCTTCTATAAACAAAGGATTATCCGAGAAGCTATAGAAATCGAAAAACGGCCAAATTGTCTCAATAAAAGAGATGACGGTATCCGTTTACCTTCGACTTGGAGACCCCTCCTAAAGAAAACATCGTCTGCTCCAATTCCCGCCGTCAAAAATCTTCGCGCCAATCCAAATCCCGCTCCGAATAGTCTTCGCGCTAATTCCTACTCCGCCACGTCATCGACAGCCACGTCAGTCATGCCAGTCCACGGTATAAATAACCGCCCCAGCGTCAACAACAACAGTAGTGCAGTGAGTAGTGAGTGTAGTGTCTGGAGCCTCAGGAGACTGAGACCCCGGAAGCCCTGAAGATGACGTCAGAGAGGACGTCGAAAGCTCGGCCTAGAAATCAACGACGCGGTTCAACCCGGAAGCCTGGTGAGTTTATTTTTAATATTAATTCTTTTATTGATATTGATTTTAGCTTTAAGTTTCATTGTATTAACCGCGGAAACCTTTCCGAACAATATATATATATATATATATATATATATATATATATATATATATATATATATATATATATATATATATATATATATGAAGAGGTATATATATATATGAAAGAATGGCGATTGCATTTTATTACACTTCGACCACCACCGGTATTCTACACGACGTGTTTCGCAGGTTATGTCAACCGCTCGTCAGGAACACCTAGGTGAAGTGGTCGAAGAGGAATAAAATGCATGGGGCCTTCCTGGTAATAATAAAATACCAGACTTCAGTACACTAGGTACGACATCTATATGAAATAAACGAAAGGATTTCTCTGGTGTACAGAAGAAATCCTTTCCGTAGCGGCCGTGACCATGTGAATTCAAAGTCTTGATAAAAGACTATGAAACGACAAAAGATACCTCTTTGTATCACAGATTTGTCTACAAAGCCACGTTATTCGCTACGCATTCCTCAATAATGGAGAAACCGTGATAATATGAAAGAATGGCGATTGCATTTTATTACACTTCGACCACCACCGGTATTCTACACGACGTATTTCGCAGGTTATGTCAACCGCTCGTCAGGAACACCTAGGTGAAGTGGTCGAAGAGGAATAAAATGCATGGGGCCTTCCTGGTAATAAAATGCAATCGCCATTCTTTCATATTATCACGGTTTCTCCATTATTGAGGAATGCGTAGCGAATAACGTGGCTTTGTAGACAAATCTGTGATACAAAGAGGTATCTTTTGTCGTTTCATAGTCTTTTATCAAGACTTTGAATTCACATGGTCACGGCCGCTACGGAAAGGATTTCTTCTGTACACCAGAGAAATCCTTTCGTTTATTTCATATAGATGTCGTACCTAGTGTACTGAAGTCTGGTATTTTATTGTTACCAGGAAGGCCCCATGCATTTTATTCCTCTTCGACCACTTCACCTAGGTGTTCCTGACGAGCGGTTGACATAACCTGCGAAACACGTCGTGTAGAATACCGGTGGTGGTCGAAGTGTAATAAAATGCAATCGCCATTCTTTCATATTATCACGGTTTCTCCATTATTGAGGAATGCGTAGCGAATAACGTGGCTTTGTAGACAAATCTGTGATACAAAGAGGTATCTTTTGTCGTTTCATAGTCTTTTATCAAGACTTTGAATTCACATGGTCACGGCCGCTACGGAAAGGATTTCTTCTGTACACCAGAGAAATCCTTTCGTTTATTTCATATATCTATATATATAACAATTTTGAGTTTCGGTGGGTTGGAGTCAATAAAAGGGCTACTAGAAGACTATTTTTTATATATATATATATATATATATATCGATAAAAGGTACGTTGTCGCCTCGCGGTGAAAACTATGACGACCTCGCCTCACCCTTTTGTAGTTCTTTTTTCAAAAAATATATGCATATACAGCGTGTCTACTTAAGTTGGAAACATATGGGAAACTTTTTTGTTATGCATTTTACGAAAAAAAGTTATTCTTTATAAAAAGTTCTGCATGCTCTAAAACGTAAGATTCAATCATCAGATATCAAATTTTCTCAATATTATACGAGGTATGTCAAAAAATATGAACTTTGTTCAAGAGTAAAGTACCTTTATTTCTCTCAATATCGAAAATTCTTATTATGAAAAGTTGTTTGGAAATATAAACTAAGATCAAATATGCAATTACATGGTTCTAATTGGAAAAAAATATTTTCCAAATTTTTTTCAAATTTATTGATACTAACTTCGTTTTTATTTATTACACATACGATAACTCTTTTATTATTACTTTTACGAAAAAAAGGTATTCTTTATAAAAAGCTCTGTATGTCCTAAGGCCGAAGATGCAACCATCAGATATCACATTTTATTAATTTTATACGAGGTATGTCAACAAATATGAATTTCACTCAAGAGTAAAGTACCTTTATTTTTCACAATATTGAAAACGGTTATTAAAAAAGTTGTTTAGAATTAAAAACTATGTTTCGATATGCAATAACATCCTTCTAATTGAAATATTGTGAAATATAAAGGTACTATAATCTTGAGCGAATTTCATATTTTTTGACACACCTCGTATAAAATTAATAAAAGTTGATATATCATGGTTGTGTCTTAGATTTTGGACCATGCAAAGCTTTTTATGAAGAATAACTTATTTTCATGAAATGAATAATAAACGAGTTATCATATTTTTGTAATAATTAAAAACGATGTTGGGTATCCATAACTTTGAGAAATTTTTTTTTCCAATTAGAAGCATGTAATTGCATATTTGATCTTAGTTTTTAATTCCAAACAACTTTTTATCATAAGAATTTTCGATATTGAGAGAAATAAAGGTACTTTATCCTTGACCGAAATTCATATTTTTTGACATCTTCTTCTTCTTCTTCTTAGCCTTCTATCGTCCACGTTTGGACATAGGCCTCTCCCAACTCCTTCCATCGGTCTCTATCCTGAGCAACATATTTCCAATTCGTTCCGGCTACTCTTTTAATATCATCAACCCATCTCATCTGTGGTCTTCCTCTCGGTCGTTTACTTTGGTAAGGTCTCCAATGTTGTATCGTGGCATTCCAACGTTGGTCTTTTTGTCTAACAGTGAGGCCTGCAAAGCTCCATTTAAGTTTGGCAACTTTTGTTGTTATGTCCTCGACTTTTGTTTTTGATCTTACCCAGTCGCTCCTCTTTTTATCTGACAGTCGTATACCTAACATTGCTCTTTCCATAGCTCTTTCTGTTGTAGCTAGTTTATTCATATTTGCCTTGGTTAGGGTCCAGGTATGACACCCATATGTCATGATAGGAAGGATGCACTGGTTGAACACTTTGGTCCTCAAATATTGAGGTATTTTGCGGTTCTTAAGTATCCAACCAAGTTTTCCAAATCCTGCCCATGCTAGTCTTGCTCTCCTATTAATTTCCGCACTTTGGTTTTCTTTGTCAAGTTTCAGGATTTGGCCTAGGTAGATATATTCCTGGATTTTTTCTATCTCACTGCCATTTATAGTTATGCGTCTGGGGTCATCTGTGTTTGTCATTATTTTTGTTTTCTTCATGTTCATTTTTAGGCCGACGTATTGGGAGCTGCCTGCGAGTTCCTCTATCATAATTTGCAGTTCCTCGAATGAGCTCGCTATAATCACAATGTCGTCAGCGAATCTGAGGTGATTTAGCTTCTTGCCATTAACGTTAATGCCATAGGTTGACCAATTTGTCGTTTTGAAGACGTCTTCTAGTGCTAGGTTGAAAAGCTTTGGCGATATTACGTCTCCTTGTCTCACGCCTCTCTTAATAGGGATGGGATTTGTATTTTCGTCTAGTTGTACTATCATAGTTGCATTTTCATATATATTATGTATTAGTTGTCTATATCTCGAATCTATTCTACAATTATTAATAGCTTGTTCTATGGCCCACATCTCGATACTATCAAACGCCTTTTCATAGTCTACGAAGGCAAGAAATACGGGTAGTTGGTATTCATTTGCCTTCTCTATCAATGTTCTCATTGTCAGCAGATGGTCTGATGTACTATATCCTTTGCGGAAGCCAGCCTGTTCCACTGGTTGGTAATTGTCCATTTTGTAGGTCAACCGGTTGTTAATAATTCTCATGAATAGTTTGTATACTTGACTGAGCAACGATATCGGTCTATAATTCTGTAGGTCACATTTGTCCCCTTTTTTGTGTAAAAGTATTACTAGACTTTCGTTCCAGTCTTTAGGGATCTTGCTATTATGGAGACATTTATTAAATAGCTCTGTTAGTATAGGGATTGTTACTGTCTTGCTTGTTTTCAAGAGCTCGGCAATTATACCGTCCTGTCCTGGAGCTTTATTATTTTTTAGTTCTTTTAAAGCTCTTTCTATTTCGAATCCCTTTATATTTGGTATTACTTCTGATCCCACGTTTTTTATTTTTCTTTTGACGTTCTCCTTTGTTGATTCATTAGGCTGGCTTTGCGAGCTGTACAAGCTTTTGTAGAAGTCTTCGACTATTTTTGTTATTTTATATTTGACCTTCTCTTCCTTACTATTGGCGTCTTTAATTTTAATGATTTTTTGAACACCCAATGCGGGTCTTAGACATTTTAAGCCTCTGTTGTTTTCAATGACTCGCTCTATTAAGTTCTCGTTCCATTTTTGTAAGTCGCGTTTTAGTTCTTTTCTAATTGTTTTATTAAGTTCTATGTATTCTTGAGTATGGCGTTTGTTTTGCGTTAGTAGTTGTCGTCTTTCCGTCATTAGTTGTTTAGTTTCGTTGCTTATTTTGTCTTCTTTAGTACTTGTTTTCTTTGCGACCTGTAGTCCGGCTTCGAGAAGGTTCTTATTGATGTTTTTGTTAATTTCGTCAATTTCATCTTGATTATGTGAAGGATCATATTTGAACTTATCCGCTAAGACCTCTCGGAATTGCTCTTCATTTGTTTTTACTTTAAAGGCATCTATTCGCGTTGTTTTTTTAAATATTCTTTTCCTCTCTTCTTTCATGTTAATATTTATTTTTGCTCTAACTATACGATGGTCACTACCCGTTGTTACGTTGTTTATTGTTGTTACGTCTTCGAATATTCTTTTGTTGTTTGAGAGAAAATAGTCTATTTCATTTTTGGTGGTTCCGTTAGGTGCAACCCATGTCCACTTTCTGTTAGGTTTCTTTTTGTAGAAGGTATTCATAATATACATGTTTTCTTGTTCCAGAAATTCCATAAGTTTTTCTCCCCTTGTGTTTCTTGTGCCGAATCCAAAATTTCCAATCTTGCTTTCAGAGTCTTCAATCTTACTTCCAATTTTGGCGTTAAAATCTCCCATTATTATTATTTTGGATTCTCTGTTGGTGTCTATAGCTTTTTTAAGATCTTCGTAAAAAGTATTTATTTCTTCATCAGTTGCCTTTTCAGTTGGAGCATAAACTTGCACAATCTTTAATTTGGTTTTTGGATTTAGTTTTAAAATCATGTATGTAACCCTGTCTGAGATGCTGTCAATTATTTGAATTTGTGATTTTCTCTTCTTGTTGATTAAGAAACCTACTCCACCGTATGTATAGTCTTCATTGCCTTTATAATAGAGCCTGTTGCCTGAATGTAAGTCCACATACCCTTCACCTCTTCTTTTAACTTCTGATAGTCCCATTATATCCCAATTCATATTCCCTAATTCCTCTTCTAGTTCGTAGAGTTTTTCGTCTTTTGCCATGGAACGGATGTTGTAAGTTGCTATATGGAGTTGTTTGTTGTTCTTCTTTTTCAATGTCGACTTGCTTCCCCCAGAATCCTCGAGGCAGACCGTTATTTCGGTGTGGGACTGTGGAATAAACTTCCTACCCACCTGGGGTATCTTCCGTATATCTGTTGAAACCGACATTTTTGATTTGTGGAGGTTTTTGGCCATAACCCACCACGCTGGCCAGACGGGTTGGTGGGTGGGAGGGGATATTAGGGAAGGAATTTGGGGTTTGGATAGGATAATACGGAGGTTGGGGCCTGGTTACCTCTAAATAGGAAATGGAGGAAAAAGCCAGGAGCTCGCGTGGGCAGGGGCGCTAAATCCCTGAAGTAAGTCTGCTCTCTATCGGGATCATAGAGGGGTACCTACCCGCTACCACTTTTTTGACATACCTCGTATAATATTGAGAAAATTTGATATCTGATGATTGAATCTTAAGTTTTGGGGCATGCAGAACTTTTTATAAAGTATAACTTTTTTCGTAAAATTAATAATAAAAAAGTTTCCCATATGTTTCCAACTTCAGTAGACACGCTGTATACAATGAGGGGAACTTTCTAATTAAGAATCTCTAAAGAGGGGAAACGATTTTAAATGTTTTTATATATATATAAATTTACGATTAAATCCAATGCGCTGTCGCCTCACAACTATATATGACTAAGAATGAAAGCCGGTACGTTGTTGCGTCAGACGGTGTTGCCAAATATTCGAAAATGAATAAAGGATTGAGTGGGTCGAACTTTGGTGCACAGCGAGAGGTAGTATAGGTATTTATTACGGATATAGGTAAAGAAATAGTGGGAATTTGTTCACATGTTCTATTGTTGTTTACATTAAAAATAAAGGATGGTTATTTTTGATATTTTAAATAAGCTTAAGATATGAACATGGTTTGTTTGGATTATATGTTTAAAAATTTTTTATTAGTAGATATTCCAAAGCTAGTATTTTGCAATAAATTAAGCTAAGCCAAGTTATTTTGTGTGAATTATTGCTCTTATACAGTAAAATTATAAAGGCTCTTAACGATATAATTTATTATTTGCAGTAAACATATTACCTATCTCACAGAAAGAAGTGTCAACGGTTTATTTAAAAATTTTAATTAAAAATCAGTGAACTAGTATACATAGCTGTAAAAATGTTCCAACAAAAAGTATTCTTACAGCAAAGTGTACGAAAATAATCCATAAGGTGGTGAAGGTGGGGTGGTTTTAAGGGCAAAAATGGTTTTCTGAAATTTCTGGCTAAACATTGCATCGTTTAAAAAAATTCAACGCAAAAGCTGTGGGCGATAAAAAACCTACAATTTGTGTAGTGGTCTTTTTATCCTAATCTCAAAAAATTTTGGGAAAACTCAAAACTAGGTTTTTAGGTACCTATTTAATTTTTTTCTTCTACAAAAATGATTTCATTATGTTTTGTTTAAATGTCAAACCCTTTAATTGAGGCGTTGGTTAGATGTTTATTATATCTAAGAATAAAAAAAATTATAAAAATAGCAACAAAAAGTAAAAAAAATATTTCTATATTTTTACTTAAGCATCATATAAAAAACTTACATATGCCATACATATTTTATTTTTATAATATGTTGAATTTTTGATTTTATAATATTGGAATTCATCTTTTTATCTAGATGGATATACGCCATCTTGAATATAATTTGAAAAGTGTTCTCTTAAAAGGTTTGTTTTTTAATATTTCTTCTTTGTGGAGGCACATATGAATCGCATTCGGAATCTTCCCTTGCTTGGTTTTTTGATGCTTTGAGTAGTTTTTTTATTTGGATAGTACTTATCGTCACTGTCCGTTTTAAATTATTTACTTGTTTGAGCCAGAACGTTATCTTTTGCAACCAACGCTTTACTTTTTTTTAACTTTTTGCATACCTGCAATACTTGGAAAATTAATATTCGTATTTTGAAGATTGCTTTTTTTATTTTCTTCCGCATTTTTCTCAATCGTGGTGAAAATCTAGTTCTTCAAGCGATTTTCTTTTATATTCTAAAGGAAGAGAATCCCTTTCCATTACTATTAAAAATTTTGACAATTTTACGGTTTGATAAATGTCAGCAGGTAATTCATAACATTCATCATGCATTCTTTCGTCATGCCCCATAAACTTGACAAATTCTTTAGGTTTAATTTTTGGACATACTTAAAATTTGTGCTACTGTTGCAATATTTTTGCGTAATTTGTTGCTTGATATAGCTTCAGAGTTTGTTAAAATCATTTTGCTTGTCAATTTACGGATCGAAACATCCCCTTTGTCCCATTTTAGTTTACTGCCTGGAACTGCAAACATATAGTTATTAACGTCGGACGACGTCAGACATGTATTTATGTCTATGTTTTATTAAAGTTTCTATGAAAACTTGCAACATTTTTGGAAGTAAAATAACAACAGCTCAAAAACCTTTACCAGAACACACTGGAATTTTGTGTCCTCTCGTAAGTGCCTTTTCTCCTTCAGTTAAAACATTTTCAAAATCACTGAAATCCGTTTATCTTTCGTTACTAGATTGCTGAATTTTTAAATACTGAACATCACCTATTCGTCTTCTGTTAAAAATAATGGCTAATGCTAGAGCATAGTTAACTAAATTTTTATGTTTCAACATTATCAATATTGCTCTCAAACGTCTTCTGACACTTTACACCAATTTTAATACTTTCTTCTCAAAATATTTTAATATCACTTAGTGGTACTAGCTTTGGCAATTTTTGTTCTTTAATATCTTTGTTAGCGAGAGAAGCAATTTCCAAACTCCAACGATTTGTCAGCAACGTTTTCAAATTATGTATTTATAGCCCTTGGCCAATTCCTGTATTTGTCTTTCTGTTGTACACGTAAAATCAGCTGATTCTTTTAGTATTAAATGGAGGTGTTCATATCAACATAGTTTCAGGTACGTACCCAAGTGCAACGCGATAATACGAGTAGGAGAACTGAAGGTCTTTTTAAAACTATTGTATACATATAAAACTAAAGACTAAGTAGTTTCGTGTTGCAACGAAATTGAAAATGCTTATTAATTTTTTATTTACATGTCTACTCTGATTGGAGTACGAAGGGAACCATTCTCGTTGGAACTTTACCTCGCTGAGCAGATGAGACGTGAATTATAAATTGTAAAATTCCCTCATCTTCCTTAGTCTCAGCATCCGTTATGGCTTGCAAATTTTAGAAGCCTCAAAGGTATAACCAGAGACGGTTCCCATTGTTTTCAATATGGTAGGATGTGGAGCAACATTTTTGGTGTTGTTTTATGTGCTATTAGTTTGAAAACTTAGTCTTTTGCTAGCAGTTGCCGCTAGGGCATCCCAGCCATTTCGTTCGTTGCAATTCGTGACTGCACGCCGGGGTTTGTCCTAGTTGGGTCAGAGAGAGCAGCATATGTGCCTCCTGATGAGAGACTAATAAGTTTCGAAACCTGTAGGGGCGCTTGCAGCGCTCTCTGATTGGACTAGAATATGATGCGCCTGTAGTTTCGCGTTGCAACGAAATTGAAAATGGTTATTCATTTTTGACATATAAAACTCTTGGAGCACTTGAGATCGTCAAAATTTTTGCATTGCTTTAAAGTATTAGTCTAGCTAGAAGGCTTACAAGACATAATCAATAAAGTTACAGAAGTGAGTCAGCGTTATGGACTGAATCCTAATATTAAGGAGCCTAAATATATGAGGATCAGGAAAGATAACGCATCAGTTGAAGGGCTAGAAAAAATCGTAAACAAATAAGCACAAACATGCAAATTACCTATAAGGATATTAATCTGGTGAGCAATATCAATGATAAATAAAATAAATAATAAAATAAGGGTACTTCGATGATATGTATTTCCCGTGTTTTCTTTACATCGCCATCTATCAAGATCTTATTTTCAGTTATTTTGTTCGTTTCAGGTCTTGTCAATTTATTTTTGTTAGTTTCTCATTTTATCGTCCTATATTTTTTTGCTTGAAATATTACTGTTGTCATTTCTATTCAAACATTTTAATGTCAGAATACGGGTTTTTCTTTCAGAGCAGAAGTAGTAAACTTCTGATGTTGGATAGTGTTTTGTTGTTTCATTTTTGAGATTTTTGAAACTGTTGCTATTACTGCTCAATGATAAATTCCTATACGAAATTTACTTAGATTGACTCCCGTTTGCATGTCACCCACATAAAGATATTTATTTTGGTTTTACATAGTTTTTTTTTATTTGTGTTAAGCCATTCAGGTTCATTTTAGTGTTTTTCAACTTTCTGTAATTTCGATAGTAGGTATATCAGTGTTTATCCTTTGTCATAACTGTTATTTTTTTTCCTATTGCTGTTACAGAAAAAATCATTTATGTTCTTACTTTTGTAATAAAGTCACATAATATAATGAATTTTTTATTTTTTAGGATTAAATTAATGACTGGTTAGAATTTTCCTATCGTTTCGTCTTCATGATCCTTTGGGGCATAGACTTGTTCAGTTCCATATTATAATAACTACTTAAGTATTATATACGCTCCATGATTACTAATATTCTGTTTGTAATTTTTATTAATTCCTATTCGACCAGCTAACATATTTTTATTCCGGCATGCTCTCTCTCTTATAGAACTTGTTTATACAGGGTGTCCAGAAACTCTACCTACAAACGAAGACAGGCGATTCCTCAGATATTTTCCTAAGACAATTTAACCCAATTCACCTAGTCCGAAAATGTTTCCTAAGGGAGCTAGAGCTCTTGGAAGATGGCATCTAGTAATTAGTTTTTCTTAAATACCTCCAAAACGCTTCTATTTAGAAAAACAAAATTTGGTAAGCCTATTCATCTTCCAGGGATAAATCGATTCCATCCATTGTGAATTTTTAGTACCGGTCATAGGCGTCCATTTTGGGTAGGGCAACGGTTATTTTATAGCATAACTTTTTTGTCTTTAGCGTTTAAGTATTTTTGACTATGGATTTTTAAATTGTGAGGTATTCTAGAATCAAAAGATACTCTTGCTTTAATTCGGTAGGACACATCGATTTCTAGAAAAATTTATTTGAAAATTTTTCGTTTTTTGAATTTGAAAAGAATTAAAAAAAACGGTGTATTTTACCAACTTGAAGCAAGAGTAACTTTTAGTACCAGAATACCTCATAATTTAATAATCTAGTGTCAAAATGCTTAAAAATGAAAGACAAAAAGATATGCGATAAAATAACCGTTGACCTACCCAAAACGGACGCATATGACCGGTACTCAAAATTTGCAATTAATGAAACCGATTCATCTCTGGGATATAAACAAACGTACCAGTTTTCGTTTTCTAAATAGTTTTTTTTTAATTTTTTTTTAATTCAAGAAACGAAAAATTTTCAAATCGATGTTTCTAGAAAATTGTATATTCTATGGACTTAAAGCAAGAGTACCTATTAGTACTAGAATAATTCACAATTTAATAATCCATAGTCAAAAATGCTTAAAAATTAAATAAAAAAGGTATGGGATAAAATAACCGTTGCCGTACCCAAAACGGGCGCCTATGACCGGTACTGGAAATCCACAATGAATGGAATGGATTTATATCTGGATGTTAAATATGCGTAATAATTTTCGTTTTTCTAAATAGAAGCGTTCTGGCGCTATTTAAGAAAAACTAATTACAAGACGCCATCTTCAAAGAGCTCTAGCTCCCTAGAGCTCTAGGAAGCATTTTCGGACTAAGTGAATTGGGTTAAATTATCTTAAAATTATCTGAGGAATCTCCTTTTTTCGTTTGTCGGTAGAGTTTCTGGACACCCTGTATAAGGGCAACAATTTTAAATCGTAAGCTGCAACTTATATCATAAAGTTTTTAGCTGCCTTGTTACGGTACCGACGGCGCATATTTTTTATATTTCACGACCTAATACCCAATGCAAACTGAAAGCGACGTTGCCAAAATCTGAGGCAACAAGGTACCGGTTGTTAAACAAAAAGTAGAATTTATATGCCGAGGCGACAACATACAGCCAGTCACTGCTGCAATGCCGATACTAGCGCCAGTGATATACTGCCGAACTAACGAACCAAAAAATAGTGAAAAGGGGTACGTTGTCACGTTCACGTAGTGAAAAAACTATTTTTTGCACATCGACTCATAAGGTGGTTGGGAAGCTGTCCTGAAATTTTCAGCCCAAAACGTTGTCGCCTCACCAAAGTGAGGCGACAACGTCATATATGAGGCGACAACGTCTACCGATTCACCGTTTCTGAGGCGACAAGGTACCCCTTATCAATATATATATATATATATATATATATATATATATATATATATATATATATATATATATATATATATATATATATATATATATATATATATATAAGATGGGGTTGAAGTTATTGGGTATGCAGCTGATTGAAAGCCAAGTGATACTCTGTTCAACAAATCATTATATTTCGACAATTTTCATTGTCATCATCAGATGAGAGCTACAAATATTTAAACATGGTACATTTTTTTTATAATACAAGACATTTTTTATTAACAAACGTTTTTGTTTTGATTTTAAAGTGTATTGTGTTCGTCCTTTTATTATTGTGATAGTAAATTATACAATATTTATAATAATTCAATGGATATAGTACCAACCAAAGCTGTAACCCACGCGGTCTCATACTGCAAAGTACTTGATGTTGAAGATCATTGCCACTAACCTCAATCAAGTAAGACATAATTAACAAAGAAATTGTATTATAAAAAAAATGTACCATGTTTAAATATTTGTAGATCTCATCTGATGATGACAATGAAAATTGTCGAAATATAATGATTTGTTGAACAGAGTATCACTTGGCTTTCAATCAGCTGCATACCCAATAACTTCAACCCCTTCTTGCCTACCAGATCAGCTGTTACCTTAGAGGATATATATATATATATATATATATATATAAATTTTTTTATAAAAATTATATATATATATATATATATATATATATATATATATATATATATATAATCAAAGGAGGATAACGGGTACTGGTAATATTTAGTGGAAGAGGAGATAATGCTGGGAGATACCCTTTTTTATACCTGAGGAAGCAAAATGAAACTCGGGTGCTTCGTTTGATGTGCCTTTTAATTAATAGTCTAAGCTTTCGTCAATGATTATTGACATCATCAGAGTAAACTACAAACAAACAAGAGAACAAACAATGAACAGGTGGAAATAAGTATAAAAATAAAGCACTTACCCAAATTATAGCAAATAAAACTCAGTGACTTGGGTGGAAAACAAAGAAAGTGTTATTGGTGTACATACTTAACATATTTTTAACTACATAGTAAGAAGTATCCATAGTTCACAATGTATTTTTATCAAAATAAGATCAATCTATTTACATAAAACCTAACCACAAATAATTGGAATATAGGTACGTTGTTCAAAACAATCTAAAAGTAATTAACAATTTACGCCGGTGTCACTAAACTTGTTTGAAATAGCGGGATAATTTGAAATGCAAAAACGACAAATAGTAACTAAAATGATAAAAACGAATACTTAAGTAACATTAGATTTACAGAATGACAAAACACAATACAAGTAAATAAAATAATTAAAATTGTTATTAAAAGAGTTGATGGGATCATAAAAATGATGGAGATATGGTATTTAAATATTAATTTTTTGTGATTTTTAAATTAAAATAGTTAAAAAGTCTAACCTATATCACTCATATATCTGGACGACAATTTTTTTGTTCCTGAAATGTTTTGTTTAAGTAGGAAGGTGTAAATGGAACTTAAATTATCCACATCCTTCTTGTGATTGATGGCATTTTTCGCATTATTAATGTAACACATCTCAAGGATTTTTCGCTGAAAATCTCTATTAGATGCATCTAAGATGAATGTGTCATTATAGAGGACTCTGTGGTCTTTGCTGTTAACGTGAATACTAAGACTAGTGGATTCTGGTTTGAGTTTGCAATCACTTTTATGTAGGGCCAACCTTTTACTTAATCTTTGGCCAGTCTGACCAATATAAACTGAGCCACATTCACATGGGATGCCATATATTACATTCGAACGTTGAAAGGTAGGTGTAGGATCTTTTAATCTGGTATAAAACAAGTTAAGCGTTTTTTGGTTATAAGTAGATATTTTTATATTGAATTCACCAAATAAACCAATGAGTGATCTAGACAGATTTAGTATAAAAGGTAGTTTACCATATCTCGTAGGAGTATCAACTTGAGTAGCATTGTGATTTGCATCATTGTTTACAATAGGATATACAAAGTATGTACACCAATAACACTTTCTTTGTTTTCCACCCAAGTCACTGAGTTTTTTTTTTGCTATAATTTGGGTAAGTGCTTTATTTTTATACTTATTTCCACCTGTTCATTGTTTGTTCTCTTGTTTGTTTGTAGTTTACTCTGATGATGTCAATAATCATTGACGAAAGCTTAGACTATTAATTAAAAGGCACATCAAACGAAGCACCCGAGTTCCATTTTGCTTCCTCAGGTATAAAAAAGGGTATCTCCCAGCATTATCTCCTCTTCCACTATATATATATATATATATATATATATATATAAAAAATTAAAAAAAAAAAAAAAAAAAAAAAAAAAAAAAAAAAATTTTAATATATATATATATATATATATATATATATATAAAACAGATGAAATAGAGAATGTGGAAAAATCCCCTTACGAACAATTCACACATCCACCATTTCGGGCTGGGAAAATTTTTTTGAATAGAATCAAAGATCCAAACACCAGTTCTTAGAAATGTGTTTCGCCCTCTTCAACCCCTCTGGGCTCATCGGTAAAGATGGAGGTTGAATATCTTTAGACACATTCCAATCAAAAAACAACAATTCGAAACCTAGACACAGAAGGTGCGTAAATCTACGGCAAATCCAACAATGACAGTCTCAAGTTTTAATTCCCTAATTACTTAAAGTAAGTAAAATATATGTTTAAAACATAAGATGTAGATCTTTGAAACACACTCAGTGATCAAAAGATCCAAGGTTAATGGTTTAACGACCACTCGTACGAAAACAAACAGATGAAATAGAGAATGTGTAAAAATCCCCTTACGAACAATTCACACATCCACCATTTCGGGCTGGGAAAAATTTTTTGAATAGAATCAAAGATCCAAACACCAGTTCTTAGAAATGTGTTTCGCCCTCTTCAACCCCTCTGGGCTCATTAAATGTCGTTAAACCATTAACCTTGGATCTTTTGATCACTGAGTGTGTTTCAAAGATCTACATCTTATGTTTTAAACATATATTTTACTTACTTTAAGTAATTAGGGAATTAAAACTTGAGACTGTCATTGTTGGATTTGCCGTAGATTTACGCACCTTCTGTGTCTAGGTTTCGAATTGTTGTTTTTTGATTGGAATGTGTCTAAAGATATTCAACCTCCATCTTTACCGATGAGCCCAGAGGGGTTGAAGAGGGCGAAACACATTTCTAAGAACTGGTGTTTGGATCTTTGATTCTATTCAAAAAATTTTTCCCAGCCCGAAATGGTGGATGTGTGAATTGTTCGTAAGGGGATTTTTCCACATTCTCTATTTCATCTGTTTGATTTCGTACGAGTGGTCGTTAAACCATTAACCTTGGATCTTTTGATCACTGAGTGTGTTTCAAAGATCTACATCTTATGTTTTATATATATATATATATATATATATATATATATATATATATATATATATATATATATATTTGTTGGTTACTGGATAACCAGTACTAACGTAGGCACTTTTCCATAGAATTGTGTGATTTGCCCTCACGTGTTTAAAATATACTGTGATTCTTGTCCACGAGGTATAGGGTACATCCCTTGATTACTTCTTGATATTATTTTCACTTTTTAAACACTTTTCCAACTGTTTTATTACATCAATTTGAATTATAGCGCGCTGCAATGCAGCTGTCAGTCACTCGTTAAAATTTTCAAGGTTGCCTGCCTCTTGGCGAGATGTCAGTTTAGACCTGATATTTCAAACTCCATTTGCGTTTGTGTGCCTGGTGGGCTCAGATTATCGACCTGTTGGTAACTATTAAACTTTAAATTTTCAATTTTGCACATTAGCATTCAAATCCTGTAATGATGTTACCTAAAGTTAAAATGAAGTATGCTTAAATACTACTAATTCTGGAAGTGTGAATCTGGTTTTTTCTTGGTTCATCCTTGGCATTAAAAAAAGCAAGCCGGCTTTTTTCACTTGTTTTTTATATGTGACTGTTACCACATGGTCTTGTCTTTAGCTGTATTAAAGTTTTTAAATATTAACTATACATTTAAATGTTATATACTTTTACATTGCATTGGTTCATGGATAAGATTTTTTACTATGTACAACTTATCTATTGCTACATGTCTTTTTAAGGTAACGCTAGTGCATTTTTACCTCTCCTTTGGATGTTGTTTCTTATAACACTCTTTTTGTAGATGAGCTGATGATGTCTACTGAGCAGTAGACGAAACGTCTTCAATAAATAGATGAAGTAACCGAATTCTTTGTCTCTTTTTTCACCCACTTGACCGATAAAACCCTACACTTACGAGTGCTCCTTTTATATATATATATATATATATATATACAAATGAAATAGAGAATGTGGAAAAAACCCAGGGAGGTTGAAGAGGGCGAAACACATTTCTAAGAACTGGTGTTTGGGTCTTTGATTCTATTCAAAAAATTTTTCCCAGCCCGAAATGGTGGATGTGTGAATTATTCATAAGGGGATTTTTCCACATTCTCTATTTCATTTGTATGATTTCGTACGAGTGGTCGTTAAACCAGTACCTGTGGATCTTTTGATCACTAAGTGTGTTTCAAAGATCTACATCTTTTGTTTTTATATATATATATATATATATATATATATATATATATATATATATATATATATATATATATATATATATATATATATATATATATATATATATCACTGAGTGTGTTTCAAAGATCTACATCTTTTGTTTTTTATATATATATATATATATATATATATATATTGTTATGATCTGCTTCTTATTAATTTTATATTAATTATTATTTATTTGATTAATTATTTAATTGTCGCAAATCATACATAAAAAATGAATAAAAAATCTCAGCGTGCCTTTTTATAATATCAAGAAAATGTCTAAATTATCTTACGTTATACTTATCTTCTCTCGTGGGTTCAGTATCTCTTAGTTGATCCTAATCGGGATAAAATAGGGAAAAGAAATAAAGCAAAATATAAAATAACATACAGAATTGTCTTTTATTTATCAAAATCGATACTCTAAAAATCTATCAAATCTAAAACCTGTGGACACAAATGTCCGAATGAAATTTCTACCATTTAAATTTATTCTAGTAAAAAAAACAATTTATCGGTTTGTTCCCGATGACTTTGGTACAACAAAATAAACAAAACCAAATTATGTATTCGCAAGATTAGCTATACTCCCTATTCACTTTCTGAAATATTGGAATTTTAATTCCTACGCTTTTTACTCAAAATTTTAGTTTCCGAACATAAAAATATCTTTCACATAAGTTGACTGACCTTTTGCTTCACTCACTCTGATGTCTTCTCGTGACCCAAAACAGCTCTCCCTCGTTGACTATGTTAAAGGCTACTCATCAAAGCCCTCTCCGTTCTCCAGCTTCAAAACTATCAGCATACCAGCACCAATTCTCCAACAAGCCGGGCCTCTTTTGACACGTACTCGATTCAAACAAAACTCCAAAAATTCTCTGCTCTCCTTCTCACAATAATACAGAATCAAAGAGGTATTTCGTCTCAATTTGATCTGTCTCTTGTTCCACTTTTCAACACTATTCTCCACTATCAAACAGCCACTGGTACTTGCTAACTATCTATCCACGAAAACGTCGAACTACTCCTCAGCGATGCCAATAACATAATAACTTCTTTTTCAAACTCACTCAACATTCAAACCACTTTTCCCCTTCCAACTTGCCAAGAATCATAAACATTTCTCTTTTCCATTCGACAAACAAACAGTCATTTTCAAAATTATTCCGACCATCCTAATTACTTTCGGGAACCCTACAATATTTACTCGCGTTGAAACAAAGATATTAAAATTCCAAACTTTCTTTTAAACCATTTTTCTAGAAAATGATAATTACCTCTACCTGTGGATTCTATAGTTCCCGTAATAAACAATCTTTTTCCATTTTAAATCTAAATACATCGTCCTTTTCACTTTAATTATTTACAAAAGTCTTTAATGGTTCATCGGAAAGTTCATCAAAAAAGAAATCCACTTACATCCAAACTAAATTCTAATAAATATTTACAGATCAATATACAGGGTGTATTACATTTATGTGCCCTCGTTATTTAAAAAAATTTTAATTTAATTTTCATTTTGCCTTTGATTGATAAATTGAAAACACAATAATATATATATATATATATATATATATATATATATATATATATATATATATATATATATATATATATATATATATATATATATATATATATTGATGCACGTTAAGTTGTGACTTCCGGTATACAGAAGAGGCTGTCCGACTTCCACCTTTTCTACTAGGAATTATTTTTTAAAAATTGTGTATTTGGTAAAAGGGGGGCTTATAAAATGGGTCTACCTATTGAGGGGAAAGGATTTACCAAAATAAATTTTGTATATATATACGTATATACTGAAGCGTACAGCATACGTTATGGCTTCCATATATAGGGTAGTTCAAGGCGCGTTGTCACTTCCAGCGGTGTTGTCATATTTTGGAAGTCACAACGACTCGTCTGCTAGATTTACCTCCTATTTTGAGCGTAATGTGTGATCTTTTGAAACTTTTACTGTGAATACAGTTGTCTGTGTTTTAAAGTTGTCTATTTAAATTAAAATATTGATATTCTTTTGATTATACAGGTTTACAAAAAAATACATTTCGGACTATTTGACGAAACCATATGACTAGGGGGGTTTTTGGGGTCGCTGGTTACGAATCCGGGGTTCGCTAACCTCTATCACGTCAGGTAAAGGTTATTTCAAGGACAAATCAAGATAAATCGACAGTCGCTCTGAAAAAGTATATTAGGAGGGTTTTGGGGTCGCTTATAACGAATCCCGGATGCGCTGACCTCTATCACGTGTAGCTGAAGGTCATTTCGAGGTCAAATCAAGATAAATCAACACAATCGCTGTGAAAAAGTATATTAGGGTGTTTCTGGGGTCCCTGATCACAAAACTGGGGCCCGTTGAGCTCAACCACGTCAGGTAAAGGCCATTTCAAGGTCAAATCAATTTTGTTAACTCCTCCTGATTTGAACTTGAAATGACCTTTACATGACGTAGTAGAGCTCAACGGACCGCAGTTTTCATGATCAGCGACCCCAAAACTCCCTATACTTTCAGAGCAATTGTGTCAATTTATGTTGATTTGACCTTAAAATGACGTTGAACTAGACGAGATAGAGGTCAGCGGACTCCGGATTCATCTTCAGCGACCCCAAGAACCCCCTAATATACTTTTTCAGAGCGACTGTCGATTTATCTTGATTTGACCTTGAAATGACCTTTACCTGACGCGATAGAGGTGAGCAGACCCCGGATTTGTGATCAGCCACTCCAAAAACCCCCTTGTCATATGGTTTCGTCAAATTGCCCGAAATTTAGTTTTTTTTGTAAACCTGTGTTATTTATGATAATATGATTGATATTTATATTAACAAAAATACTAATATATTATTATTGCTGTAAAATGGATTTATTGGAATTAATTAAAAAAGTGTTAATAGTAAGTCATTTATTTATGAAAATTATATCAAAAATGTTAATAAATAAATTTGAACTTATAGAAAATTTTAATATTTTAGATTTTATTACAGGCACCGTCCTTTTAATTTTTGATGTACCAATAATAATATGTAATAAAAAATTAAATGGCTAAACCCTCCAGGTGGGGATTACCCGCTAAAAAGCTATCTAGATCCATCTTTTTCGAGCAGATTTTTCCCAATCTGCTACTCGATACTATTGACTATGCTTCTCCATTTCTTTCTATCCTCTTTTGTTTTTCTGCTAGTCTCTAATTCCTGCCCTATATAAATCTTCCTTTAATTCCTGTAACCATTTATTCTAGTTCCTCCGCGTCTCCTTCTAACTCCGGGTCTCCATTGTAAAATTGAGTTTATAGTTGTTGCGCTACCTGCTCTCCATATATGCCCCAACAATCCAACTCTGTGCCCAAATCTGAAAATCTGGAATAATATCTACCCGGGTCGAAACTTTTTTTTTTTAATATATGAAAATAGTTATTTATGAAACGGAGTGAGTGCTATACATCGCGTAAGTTCGCAAAAAGTACTTCACGCACAATTTCATACAATATTTTATCTACGATAAACAAATAAAAATACTGTAACTCTTCGTCACTGGAATTCATTTCTATTCTACAATTCTTAGAACTGTGACATATAAAAATTCTAATTTCTTTCAAACCACAAAACTGTCAAATTTTTTTTTTGTAATTTATTGCTCATTATGTCATCACCTCTCTTGTGCTCTGCACAAGAGATCTAAGGTTAGAGCTAAGAATAAGGTTGGCTAGGTGCTACGTTTTCTCGACTCTGTTTTACGGAATGGAAGCTTGGACCTTGAATGCGGCATCAATGAAAAAACTGGAATCATTCGAGATATGGGTATATAGAAGAATTCTAAAAATATCATGGATAGAACACGTCACAAACAAAGAGGTTCTGAGAAAGGTGAATAAAGAAATGGAAGTCTTAAATACAATTTAAACCAGAAAATTGGAATATCTCGGACATATTACACGTGGAGAGAGATACAACTTGCTCCAACTCATTATGCAGGAAAAGATTCAAGGAAAAAGAAGCATAGGGAGACGCAGAATATCGTGGTTGCGCAACCTGAGAGAATGGTACGGATGTACATCAAACGAACTTTTCAGAGCAGCCGTCTCCAAGGTCCGAATAGCTATGATGATTGCCGACCTCCTTCGCGGAGATGGCACTTGAAGAAAAAGAAGATGTCATCACCATGAAACGCGAAAGTTAAGAAAGAATATTTAATTATATGAAAGTGTGTCAAAAACAGTGAGAAAAAGTAAATCCCATTTAAAAAACATTGTTACTTCATGCTTACTTTAAAGCACTGCTATCTATAATGACAGTTTTCACAAACTAAAAATTTATATATTATAATATGACATAGAGTAGATAAAAGTCATTTATTAATTATTAATTGATTATAGTCAGAAGAAAATTAGATCATGCACCCCTTGTTTTTTATAATTGTTAACATACTAAATTACATATCCAATAATTATTGTTATCCATTAAATATATCGATGCAGATCGGCCTTATATCGGATCCTCTTCTATTAGTCCGTTCGCTGACGGTAAAATATTGCAAAACCCATAAATTTTAAAAAACCACTTAAGATTGACATGAAATTTGGCATACACATAGGTAACATATCAAAGAAGAAAATTGATATTGTGCCGATGTTTTCTTTTGCCAAGCAGACATTCCGTTAACATTTTTAGTCACAACATAATATCAATGTTAAAGTATTATTAGAGCAACGCGTTATGGTGTCACATTTCTTTTAATGACCGACACACAAAATATTTTAATGACGGATCCCACACTAGAACCAGATTTTTATTACCTACTGCTGATAAGGTAAAGAGTTATTAAATATCACTCGTTGTCATCTCTGTGTTAATTTGAAATAATAAAATATAAATATTGTAGTTTTGTATTCTAAAATATTTGGAAAAAATATCTATGTATTTTTTTTTCATTTAGGTACACATCATTTTAAGGGATTGTCCGGAAGAGTACAGGCTCAGTATATCGGCAAATGAATTTTGTTTTAAATACCGTCCGTATAGAGGAGGTGCTCGTTGGGGATAGGCGCAAAATCTTAGTCCAGTGCTAATTAAATGCATTAATTTTTTTCGAATTCTGAGAAAACTAATAAGTATTTTTGAAAAATTTAAACGCAGAATGGAAGCTTACATTATTACCGAGGGCAGAAAGTCCCTGAAAACTTATATAATGTTTATTTTAATAACTTATATACCTAATATATGTTTATTTTAATAAAGATAATGGGATGAAAAAACAAGAGAAAAGTTAGTGTGATTTTTAATTTCGAATATTTCATTCAAAAGAAACTTTTTTTTATTCTAAGGGACTTTCGGTCCCCCGTAATAATGTTATCTTTCATTCTGGGTGTATGTTTTTTTCATTCTGGGTGTATGTTTTAAAAAATATTTATTAGTTTTCTCAGGATTCGAAAAAAATAAATGTATTTAAATAGCATTGGACAGAGATTTTGCGCCTACCCCCTTAAGAGAGAGTTTACTGTATTTTATATTATTACTAGAATTTATTACTTTAAACTTTTTATCGCTCTTGATTCATTTTATCGTGTATTTAATTCCATTCAATTGTAATTGTACATTCAATTTTTTTGTAATTTTTACACGTTTTATTACTTTCGAAATAACAATAACTATAAAATCGATTTTTCAGCCTACTTGGGTCAAAAAAATACACAATTTTCGGAAATTTCGTTAAATGAGAACATTTACCTACATTTCTTGTATTTAAGCTTTTAATAAGATTTTTAAAAATAATTTAGATTATTTAATAGATACATTCACCGGCACGAAAAACGGGCACCCCAAAAAATGGGTCATTTTTGATGGCTCGTATCTCCTAAACCTATTCTCCGATTTAAGTATTTCTTTAATATGTTATAGCCTTATTCTTTAACTATATCGCTGTAATAATATTGTTTCTAGACAGGTAAATTATCATTGTATACTGGGCGTACCAATCAAACTGGTTTTTTTTTTCAATTTTCACAACACTCTGTGGAATATTCTAGCCTTTATACAATATTGAAATTAAAACCCAACTATAGCCCCAGGTTTTCTTAATGTTCTGTTTGTTATTCATTCGCTTATGTTGGATAATAAAAAAGTTAGGGACTTTAACAATTAAACATGTTCTTTATCAATACATGGTGTTTCTAAATAAGTGCGACAAACTTTAAGGGGTAATTCTGCATGAAAAAATAATGATCGTTTACTTGATAAAGCTATGTCCGCAAATGCTTGCAAATATAAAATTATTTTGCCAAACGATCATTATTTTTTCATGCAGAAATTACCCCTTAAAATTTGTCGCACTTATATTTAGAAACACCTGTATCGATAAAGAACATGGCTAGTTGTTAAAGTCCTTAACTTTTTTATTATCCAACGTAAGCGAATGAATAAAAAAACAGAATGTTAATAAAACCTGGAGCTATAGTTAGGCTAGGGCTCCACGGGCTGGAAATTGACGCTAGCAGTAGCCGCAAAACGAACTTAAGGTTCCGCAGAACGGAATAGGAATAGCCGAACTGTACCGACTACAGGACTTGTGCGTAGTCGGTTCAGTTCGGCTACTCCTATTCCGTTCCGTGGAACCTTAAGTTCGTTTTGCGGCTACTGCTAGCGTCAATTTCCAGCCCGTGGAGCCGTAGCCTTAGGCTTTAATTTAAATATTTTATAAAGGCTAGAATATTCCACAGGGTGTTGTGAAAATTGAGAAAAAAACCCAGTTTGATTGGTACACCCGGTATACAATGAAAATTTACCTGTCTATCAACAATGTTATCATAGCTATATTGTTAAATAATAAGGCTATAACATATTAAAAACATTACTTAAATCGGACCAAAGGTTTGGGAGATACGAGACATCAAAAATTACCCATTTTTTTAGGGTGCCCGTTTTTCGTGCCGGTGAGTGTAGATTAAATTAGAAGTTCATTGTAAAAAAGGAAGTAAACAAAAACACGAGAAAAATACATTTATATAAGTAAATAGGTAAGTAAATATTATAGATTGAAATAAGTACAGAAAATATATAATTATAGAGATATATAATCACTTAATGTACCTTCATTTAAGGCTAACTTTAAAAGTAAAGCAGATCTGCTATTATTCATGTTTAAAAACAAAAGGCACACAAAACACTAAGTACGATTAGGACCGCGAATCTACAACAGATAAATGTCTGGAAACCGTTACACAGGGTTGCCAAAAAACGGAAGTCACACCGAGCGGTGTGGTATACGGAAGACGCTACGCGTTGTGTACATAACCTGTATAGTAGCACGGGAGCGACACTAGCGCTGGTGATATACCGTCGAACTAAAATCTGATCTTATGAGTATGTTAGATACGATATGACTTCCAGCGAAATTTTTAATATAAGCCTTCTGATACCATCTAGTAGCCAAATTCGTAAAAATATAGGCATATATATATATATATATATATATATATATATATATATATATATATATATATATATATATATATATTGATACATGTATCCATGTGACTTGTTGTTACTTCATATATACCGTTATGACTTCCGATTTCGGAAGTCACAACGTTTTGCCTATATTTTTACGAATTTGGCTACTAGATGGTATCAGAAGGCTTATATTAAAAATTTCGCTGGAAGTCATATCGTATCTAACATACTCATAAGATCAGATTTTAGTTCGACGGTATATCACCAGCGCTGGTGTCGCTCCCGTGCTACTATACAGGTTATGTACACAACGCGTAGCGTCTTCCGTATACCACACCGCTCGGTGTGACTTCCGTTTTTTGGCAACCCTGTGTAACGGTTTCCAGACATTTATCTGTTGTAGATTCGCGGTCCTAATCGTACTTAGTGTTTTGTGTGCCTTTTGTTTTTAAACATGAATAATAGCAGATCTGCTTTACTTTTAAAGTTAGCCTTAAATGAAGGTACAATAAGTGATTATATATCTCTATAATTATATATTTTCTGTACTTATTTCAATCTATAATATTTACTTACCTATTTACTTATAACACTATTTACTTATAACACTTACTTATAACACTTACTTAAATTCATTTTTCTCGTGTTTTTGTTTCCTTCCTTTTTTACAATGAACTTCTAATTTAATCTACACTCACCGGCACGAAAAACGGGCACCCTAAAAAATGGGTAATTTTTGATGTCTCGTATCTCCCAAACCTTTGGTCCGATTTAAGTAATGTTTTTAATATGTTATAGCCTTATTATTTAACAATATAGCTATGATAACATTGTTGATAGACAGGTAAATTTTCATTGTATACCGGGTGTACCAATCAAACTGGGTTTTTTTCTCAATTTTCACAACACCCTGTGGAATATTCTAGCCTTTATAAAATATTTAAATTAAAGCCTAACTATAGCTCCAGGTTTTATTAACATTCTATTTTTTTATTCATTCGCTTACGTTGGATAATAAAAAAGTTAAGGACTTTAACAACTAGCCATGTTCTTTATCGATACAGGTGTTTCTAAATATAAGTGCGACAAATTTTAAGGGGTAATTTCTGCATGAAAAAATAATGATCGTTAGGCAAAATAATTTTATATTTGCAAGCATTTGCGGACATAGCTTTATCAAGTAAACGATCATTATTTTTTCATGCAGAATTACCCCTTAAAGTTTGTCGCACTTATTTAGAAACACCATGTATTGATAAAGAACATGTTTAATTGTTAAAGTCCCTAACTTTTTTATTATCCAACATAAGCGAATGAATAACAAACAGAACATTAAGAAAACCTGGGGCTATAGTTGGGTTTTAATTTCAATATTGTATAAAGGCTAGAATATTCCACAGAGTGTTGTGAAAATTGAAAAAAAAACCAGTTTGATTGGTACGCCCAGTATACAATGATAATTTACCTGTCTAGAACAATATTATTACAGCGATATAGTTAAAGAATAAGGCTATAACATATTAAAGAAATACTTAAATCGGAGAATAGGTTTAGGAGATACGAGCCATCAAAAATTACCCATTTTTTGGGGTGCCCGTTTTTCGTGCCGGTGAATGTATCTATTAAATAATCTAAATTATTTTTAAAAATCTTATTAAAAGCTTAAATACAAGAAATGTAGGTAAATGTTCTCATTTAACGAAATTTCCGAAAATTGTGTATTTTTTTGACCTAAGTAGGCTGAAAAATCGATTTTATAGTTATTGTTATTTCGAAAGTAATAAAACGTGTAAAAATTACAAAAAAATTGAATGTACAATTACAATTGAATGGAATTAAATACACGATAAAATGAATCAAGAGCGATAAAAAGTTTAAAGTAATAAATTCTAGTAATAATATAAAATACAGTAAACTCTCTCTTAAGGGGGTAGGCGCAAAATCTCTGTCCAATGCTATTTAAATACATTTATTTTTTTCGACTCCTGGGAAAACTAATAAATATTTTTTAAAACATACACCCAGAATGAAAGATAACATTATTACGGGGGACCGAAAGTCCCTTAGAATAAAAAAAAGTTTCTTTTGAATGAAATATTCGAAATTAAAAATCACACTAACTTTTCTCTTGTTTTTTCATCCCATTATCTTTATTAAAATAAACATATATTAGGTATATAAGTTATTAAAATAAACATTATATAAGTTTTCAGGGACTTTCTGCCCTCGGTAATAATGTAAGCTTCCATTCTGCGTTTAAATTTTTCAAAAATACTTATTAGTTTTCTCAGAATTCGAAAAAAATTAATGCATTTAATTAGCACTGGACTAAGATTTTGCGCCTATCCCCAACGAGCACCTCCTCTATACGGACGGTATTTAAAACAAAATTCATTTGCCGATATACTGAGCCTGTACTCTTCCGGACAATCCCTTAAAATGATGTGTACCTAAATGAAAAAAAAATACATAGATATTTTTTCCAAATATTTTAGAATACAAAACTACAATATTTATATTTTATTATTTCAAATTAACACAGAGATGACAACGAGTGATATTTAATAACTCTTTACCTTATCAGCAGTAGGTAATAAAAATCTGGTTCTAGTGTGAGATCCGTCATTAAAATATTTTGTGTGTCGGTCATTAAAAGAAATGTGACACCATAACGCGTTGCTCTAATAATACTTTAACATTGATATTGATATATGAAGTAACAACGTATTACGAGAATCTACTTTGGAAGTCACATGGATACATGTATCAATATATATATATATATATATATATATATATATATATATATATATATATATATATATATATATATATATATATATTGATACATGTATCCATGTGACTTCCAAAGTAGATTCTCGTAATACGTTGTTACTTCATATATACCGTTATGACTTCCGATTTCGGAAG
Organism: Diabrotica virgifera virgifera; assembly: GCF_917563875.1. Classification (NCBI taxonomy): domain Eukaryota; kingdom Metazoa; phylum Arthropoda; class Insecta; order Coleoptera; family Chrysomelidae; genus Diabrotica; species Diabrotica virgifera. The sequence continues at coordinate 182,508,613 of NC_065443.1, read as the reverse complement.
TCACAACGTTTTGCCTATATTTTTACGAATTTGGCTACTAGATGGTATCAGAAGGCTTATATTAAAAATTTCGCTGGAAGTCATATCGTATCTAACATACTCATAAGATCAGATTTTAGTTCGACGGTATATCACCAGCGCTAGTGTCGCTCCCGTGCTACTATACAGGTTATGTACACAACGCGTAGCGTCTTCCGTACACCACACCGCTCGGTGTGACTTCCGTTTTTTGGCAACCCTGTGTAACGGTTTCCAGACATTTATCTGTTGTAGATTCGCGGTCCTAATCGTACTTAGTGTTTTGTGTGCCTTTTGTTTTTAAACATGAATAATAGCAGATCTGCTTTACTTTTAAAGTTAGCCTTAAATGAAGGTACAATAAGTGATTATATGTCTCTATAATTATATATTTTCTGTACTTATTTTAATCTATAATATTTACTTACCTACCTAGTTACTTATATAAATTCATTTTTCTCGTGTTTTTGTTTACTTCCTTTTTTACAATGAACTTCTAATTTAATCTACACTCACCGGCACGAAAAACGGGCACCCCAAAAAAATGTGTAATTTTTGATGTCTCGTATCTCCCAAACCTGTTGTCCGATTTAAGTAATTTTTTTAATATGTTATAGCCTTATTCTTTAACAATATAGCAATATTGTTGATAGACAAGTAAATTTTCATTGTAAACCGGGCAAGGGCGCCCATATAAAAATTTTTAGGGGGGGCCAAACGTGAAGATGTTGCACATTACATTTTGTATATTTCGGATGACAATATATACAGTAGACTCTCTCTATAACGAACACGGATATAACGAGGTTTCGCTTATAACGAGGTACATTAGGTGTCCCATGAAATCCCTATTGAACTATAGCGCTCTATAACGAGGCATATTTGGTTATAACGAGGAAAATTTAAATCGAAGAATACTTGTCTTTACCTGTTTTTAGCGTTGTAATGGTCATAAATAAATAAATGCCTTAACTACCTGTACATAGAAATGCCCAACGTCTGTCTTATTATCGAGGCCAGTGCTATAATAAACTCGGCCACCTGTAATAAACATCTGCCTGTTTATCGACCGATATTGAATACTATAGGAAATTTACAATCTATGGCGGCGAAGTCTCATTGTTCACTGTTCAGGTTGACCATCGACACATAATAAACTACGTAAGAGGCATCAAAAAATTTCATTATTATTATTGTTTGATATAACGAGATCCGCTTATAACGAGATAATTAATTCACCATTTCAGTTCTCGTTATAGAGGGAGTCTACTGTAGTTTAAACCACCTAAAAACCTAGTTTGAACCCTGTTGTGAGGAATTATTCATACATTTAAACACTAGACCAAGTTTTTAAATGGAAATGTCATGGGTACCACAAAAGTTGGGCCTCTCTTTAAAACCCGTTTGAAAAGAATACAATGCTTGCAAAGCCTTCCCTTCAACTTTGGCGAGCAGACTAACCATGAGTATGTGTCGAACCAAGTTTTTACTTTAAAAGCTTAAAAAGGAGCCCCCTTTATTTTTGCAGATATAGAATCCTTATGAAAAATAAGGCACACATATTCCAAACATTTTTAGAATTGTTGATAGATGGCGCAAATAAATCGCATTTTCCGAATATAGCGCCATCCGTCAAGTCAACAATTCTAAAAGAGTTCGAATAAATGTTACTTATTTTTTGAGGAGGAAACTCAATCTGCAAGAAAAAACGGGGGTTCCTATTTAAGATTTTAAAGTTAACTTTCACCCTACCTCCTGAGTGTGGAATGAAAAATCCTGTTTGGTGTCATTCTATAGATTTTTGAAAAATATTAAACACGTGTTTTTTAGTTTTTATTTGGAAGTACATTTCTCGAGATATTAGACCGTTTCTATAATTTTGCTGTGGTATCACGATATACCGTTTTTTCCGATTATAGCGCTATCTATCCACAATTCGCAAAATGGCTCGAATAAAATTTGCTTATTTTTACAAGGAAAATCCAAATCTGCAACAAAAATTAGGGGTTCCATTTAAGATTTTAAAGTTACCCCCCGCTCCACACCCAGGGGTTGAAGTGGTGGACTTGTTTAGTGTCATCGCATAGATTTTTGAAAATTGTTGAACATGTATTTTTCAGTTTTTCGATCCGATGTTCATTTCGCGAATTATTCGGCCTTTCCACTACTTTTGGGACACCCTGTATATAACACTCATTCATCATGAAAGATCGCCTATTTTTCATTTAAATAAAATTGTTCTGTTCATCATAATGAACACTTTAAAAATAATCTACTTACTAAAAAAATACTTTTGCAAACTAAAATTTGACTATGCTCAATAAATTTTAAAAATTATTTTTCAGTATGAATTTTTTCAAAATATAAAATATAATTACTATTTTATACCAGTTGTTAAAGACAAATGGCTCATTAGTGATTATCGATCAGAGATCGGATTTCTTGCTGATATGGTTTTTTTGCAATATTATAAATGATTCATTTAATTTGTAATTTTGGGTGTCAATTACAGTGTATACGTTTCCCACGCCTCTAATCTCTTTCAATGTTTTCGTTAGTAGCTTACCGTGATTGTGGGAAATGTGTATTATGCACATTCCATACAGACCACTGTCGCAGACACAAAGATTTTCTGTTAAACTATTAATAACTACCCAAAATGTGAATTTTTTTTATTAATAAATATGTTGTTTCCAATTTATCTCTCAAAATTATCCAATATTGTTTTGACAAAAATACGTTTATGTAATATAAATTTAATTTTTTTCTTTCCTGAAAAACTAGGGGGGGGCCACGGCCCCCCCCCTGCCCGTATGTATGGGCGCCTATGATACCGGGTGTACCAATCAAACTGGGTTTTTTTTCTCAATTTTCACAACACCCTGTGGAATATTCTAGCCTTTATAAAATATTTAAATTAAAGCCTAACTATAGCTCCAGGTTTTATTAACATTCTTTTTTTTTATTCATTCGCTTACGTTGGATAATAAAAAAGTTAAGGACTTTAACAACTAGCCATGTTCTTTATCGATACAGGTGTTTCTAAATATAAGTGCGACAAACTTTAAGGGTTAATTTCTGCATGAAAAAATAATGATCGTTTGGCAAAAGAATTTTATATTTGCAAGCATTTGCGGACATAGCTTTATCAAGTAAACGATCATTACTTTTTCATGCAGAATTACCCCTTAAAGTTTGTCGCACTTATTAACACCATGTATTGTTAAAGAACATGTTTAGTTGTTAAAGTCCCTAACTTTTTTATTATCCAACATAAGCGAATGAATAACAAACAGAACGTTAAGAAAACCTGGGGCTATAGTTGGGTTTTAATTTCAATATTGTATAAAGGCTAGAATATTCCACAGGGTGTTGTGAAAATTGAAAAAAAAAACAGTTTGATTGGTACGCCCAGTATACAATGATAATTTACCTGTCTAGAAACAATGTTATTACAGCGATATAGTTAAAGAATAAGGCTATAACATATTAAAGAAATACTTAAATCGGAGAATAGGTTTAGGAGATACGAGCCATCAAAAATGACCCATTTTTTGGGGTGCCCGTTTTTCGTGCCGGTGAATGTATCTATTAAATAATCTAAATTATTTTTAAAAATCTTATTAAAAGCTTAAATACAAGAAATGTAGGTAAATGTTCTCATTTAACGAAATTTCCGAAAATTGCGTATTTTTTCGACCCAAGTAGGCTGAAAAATCGATTTTATAGTTATTGTTATTTCGAAAGTAATAAAACGTGTAAAAATATACAAAAAAATTGAATGTACAATTACAATTAAATGGAATTAAATACACGAAAAAATGAATCAAGAGCGATAAAAAGTTTAAAGTAATAAATTCTAGTAATAATATGAAATACAGTAAACTCTTTCTTAAGGGGGTAGGCGCAAAATCTCGGTCCAATGCTATTTAAATGCATTCATTTTTTACGAATGCTGAGAAAACTAATAAATACTTTTTAAAACTTACACCCAGAATGAAAGATTATTATTGCGGAGGACCGAAAGTCCCTTAGAATAAACAAAAAGTTTCTTGATAATGAAATATTCGAAATTAAAAATCACACTAACTTTTCTCTTGTTTTTTTATCCCGTTATCTTATTAAAATAAACATTATATAAGTTTTCAGGGACTTTCGGCCCTCGGTAATAATGTAATATTCCATTCTGCGTTTAAATTTTTAAAAAATACTTATTAGTTTTCTCAGAATTCGAAAAAAATCAGTGCATTTAATTAGCATTTTACCAAGATTTTGCGCCTATCTCCTTAACGAACACCTCCTCTATACGGACGGTATTTAAAACAAAACTCATTTGCCGATAATATTGAACCTGTACTCTTCAACGGACACTCCCTTAAAATGATGTGTAAATGAAAAAAAAAATACATAGGTATTTTTTCCAAATATTTTAGAATACAAAATTACATATATTTTATTATTTAAAATTAATACAGAGATGTCAACGAGTGATATCTGATGCTGTTGAATTTATCAGCAGTAGGCAATAAAAATATGTTTCTTAAGTTTGATGTTTCTACTACATTCTTAACTGTTTAGCAAAATGTGGGATCCGTAATTAAAATATAATATGTGTGTCGGTCATTAAAAGAAACGTAACACCGTAACGTTGTTCTAATAATATTTAACATTGATATGTTGTGACTAAAAATTCTGCTTGAACGGAAATGTCTGCTTGAACATATCCAATAAAAATTTTATTTTCTTAAAACCTTAAATTATGCAAAAAACAGTTGAATAATTGAAATATGCACTAAAATATTATGCTTTTATACATTTATAAAAAACGCAATGATTATTGGTGTATTGAAAGTAGGTATTTTATTTTACCTAGTCCAGGTTGTATCTTAGTCGATAGGAAAAATATTCTGATTCGTTTTTTACGATCTTACCGAAATACATTCGAACCCGCTTATTGGAATAGCCTTCGTGCCAATCAAAAGTATTCCTATAACCGGGATATTCTAATAACCGATCATTGGTCGCTAGTAGAAACGTTTCCGGACCGCAAATTTCTATTCCTTAAACCGGGATATTCCTTTAAGAGGTATTCTAATAAGCGGGTTTGACTGCAGTACAGTTCATTAACGGTTTTTGCTCCAAATTTTAAAGAACGGATTGACGTGAAATTTATCATACACATAGGTCACATGTCAAAGAAAAAAGTGAAAAGAAAACTTTGCCCTGGGGGCGAGTTTCTCCTCTTCTCGGAGGTGAAAAATATACGTTCAAAATAAGTTCGGAAATGGATAAACTGGCTAATTCTAAGCAACTTTTGTTATATAGAATTTTTTCACTAAGTTAATACTTTTTGAGTTATTTGCGAGTCAATATGGCAATTTATCATCAATAAAAAACTTTTATACGGTTTTTTTTGCCAATAACTCAAAAAGTAAGTATGTTATCGGGAAAAACATTAAAAATATAGCTTATAAAGTAACAAAATTGATGTAAGTATGAACTTTTTAGAATCAGTAGAAGCAAAGTTGTAGCTAATGTAAAACAGGAAACAGGTTCATATTCGTCAAATTTAAAAACGAATAATTTCTCGTGAAATAACCAAAAAATGATAGCAACCAAAAAATGATGGACTGTTCTGAGACAACTTATTACAACTTTTTTAAAGTTTTAAAAAAATATTTTTTATGTTTTCTAAAAAACTTTCTAGCATCAAAATTAAGCAAGATACGCTCAAAATAAAGTAGGTCCTATTTTTGTTAAAAAAATTCGAAAAAGAACCCCTTAATTGGAATCTCATATGAAATTAATACTTACCGCTTCACAAGTTACTTAACTTATGTAATATTTATATGATCTGTATATCTTATATCAGAGGTTCTCAATCTTTTTGAGTCAGGTACCACCAAATACTTTTTATTATTTTTGGTACCACCTAACTAAAATACAGTCGAACCCGCTTATTGGAATAGCCTTCGTGCCAAGTAAAAATATTCTTATAACCGGGATATTCTAATAGCCGATCGTTGGTAGCTAGCCGAAATAAATGTATCGAATGTACGTAATGATAGTACATAACTATGTTATCATGCATATGTATATGGTTTTAGGTCTTTTTATGTCAATAATAGATACAGTAGTGTAACGATTAGATACTTATTTATTAAAAACCAAATTGCATTATATAATGTGGATACATAGAGGAATTAATATGAAATGTATACAATATAAATATAAATGTGTAAATATTTTCTTATTAAAATACATATAAAAGAGTTACTTATTTTGCCTTGAAAGAAAAATAATAGGTGATTGTACTGTTTTTTTTTGTTACATAAACCACTAATTAGTTGTTGCTCTAAATTATAAAAATTACAAAAATTTCCATTGGATTGTACCCCTTCAGAAAACTTCTTACCTACGAGCGGTCAGGATAGCAGATTAGCTGTTTCTAAAAATGTTTTTATATCAGGCAAATGGGCGGCAATATGTAAAGAAATTTGCAGACAAATGAAATTATTTTATGACCTGTGTCGGCGAACGATTGAATTCGTACTCATAACAAAGTAATAAAGTAATAAAGTGTAGGTATTACTTGACAAACCCCAAAAATATATTAAACAGCACTAAAGGCCTTCGAGGTCTTTGTCGACAATCCGTAATACCAGACATAATTTAAATTTTTTAGGAAATTGTAGGTAAAAATTTATTCGTTGATATGAAGAATATTCTATAAAGCGGTACCATCTTACTAAATCCTATTCCAATAAACGGATAAATATATTAAGGAGTAAATGGAAACGTTTCGGGACCTCGAATTTTTATTCCATAATCCGGGATATTCCTATAAGCGGTACTCTAATAAGCGGGTTTGACTGTACCTGTCTAGCTAGGTGATCTAATTAACTATAATTGTGCCAGTGGTGGTGCTGATTTTGGCTGTTTTGAGTTTTGCGTACCACCTCAAATAATGAAATGTACCACCAGTGGTACATGTACCAGAGATTGAGAACCGCTGTCTTATATGATCGGCTCAAAGGGCTAATTTTTGAAAAAAATTGGTTTTAAAGTAAAATTTTTTGCAGAAAAAAATGCTGTTTCAAAATGACATAAAATTTATTAGTGATACTAAAAATTACGAATAGTAAAAAATGTAGGTTTTGCTTTTCTGAATATTTAGGATTATGTGTTTTTCTTTGAGACAAATATTGGTTAAGATATGGCTGTTCAAAATTGGCTTACACAGTTGGTTAGTGACTAGTTCAATCCCTTTAAATTACATCCCCTTAAAATAAGCATTTTGAACCGATGAAGCTTACAGATCATATTTATAAACAATACATACACGAGTAAATCAACTTCTGAAGTGGTGACTATTAATTTCATTTCGGATGCTAATTAGGGGGTGAATTTTATAATTTTTTACAAAAAAAAATCTTCATTTTGAGCGTAACTTCCTTAATTTAATGCTAAAACTGTTTTAACCTTTTTTTTAAACACTACAAAAAAGTTGTAATGAGTGTTCCCCAAAAAGTGCTTTAGTTTTTGACAGTTCACGTTGAAATATTCAATTTGGAATTTGGCGTGTATGAACCTATTTTTCATTAGTTACAACTCTTCTCTTACTGGGTCTAGGGATCTCATTCATAAGCACACCATTTTTTTTACTTTTTTATGGGCTATATTTTTCCTAAGAATGGTTTTTTCGATAAAATACTTACTTTTTGAGTTAATTGCCAAAAAAACCGTTAAAAAATGTTTTTTTTTGTTGAAAAATAAACATATTTACTCGCAAATACCTCGAAAAGTAACTAAGTGAAAAAATGCTATAGAACAAAAGTTGCCTAGAATTAGTCAGTTAATCCATTTCCGGACTTATTTTGAACGTATATTTTTTCATCCCGAGACGAGGTAAAAGTCACCCATGGCAAAAGCACACATCGGCACAATATCAATGTGCTTCTTTGCAATATTTTACCGTCAGCGAACGGACTAATAGTAGAGGATCCGATATAAGGCCGATCTGCATCGATCTATTTAATGGATAACGTGTGCGTGAAGTAACAATGTATTTTAAACGGGATTTACTTTTTCGCACTGTTTTTGACACACTTTCGTATAATCAAATATCCTTAACTTTCGCGTTGTCATGGTGATGACATAATGAGCAATAAATTACAAAAAAAAATTTTGACAGTTTTGTGGTTTGAAAGAAATTAGAATGTTTAAATAAGTTCTAAAAATTGTAGAATAGGAATGAATTCCAGTGATGAAGAGTTACAGTTATTTTGGATATGGTAATTGGGTCAATACTCGCAATCTTTAGTTTGTATTTTTATTAGTTGTTACATAATCGTGGGGCAACCGGTTTCGAGTCTTACAATATATGACTCATCATCAGGCCCAGTACAAAAAAGTCTTCTCAATACAAACTACAAGATAACAGCCATTGAAACTGTTCCACAGCTAAAGATGTACATGCAGTCACCAGCTCTCATAAGGATAGTTGATCGATCAAACAACCTTTAGTCTCTTAAGATGTGGATTAAGATATGGTTGTTTGATCGATCAACTATCCTTATGGGAGCTGGTGACTGCATGTACATCTTTAGCTGTGGAACAGTTTCAATGGCTGTTATCTTGTAGTTTGTATTGAGAAGACTTTTTTGTACTGGGCCTGATGATGAGTCATATATTGTAAGACTCGAAACCGGTTGCCCCACGATTATGTAACAACTAATAAAAATACAAACTAAAGATTGCGAGTATTGACTCAATTACCATATCCAATTGTATAATGGACTCGCATTGGCAACCCTTTCATCATTTACAGTTATTTTATTTGTTTATCGTAGATAAAATATTGTATGAAACTGTGCGTGAAGTACTTTTTGCGAACTTACGCGATGTATAGCACTCGCTCCGTTGTCGCTCGTGCTCTAAACATCACGTGCATTCGTAAAAAGCATACTTCACGAACTGTTTCATAAATAACTATTTTCATATATTAAAAAAAAATGTTTCGACCCGGGTAGATATTATTCCAGATTTTCAGATTTCAGCACAGTGTTAGATGGTTGGGGCATATATGGAGAGCAGGTAGCGTAACAACTATAAACTCAATTTTACAATGGAAACCCGGAGTTAGAAGGAGACGCGGAGGAACTAGAATAAATGGTTACAGGAAGTAAAGGAAAATTTATATAGGGCAGGAATTAGAGACTAGCAGAAAAAGACAGAGGATAGAAAGAAATGGAGAAGCACAGTCAATAGTATCGAGTAGCAGACTGGGACTAATCTGCTCTAAAAAGATGGATCTAGATAGCTTTTTAGCGGCTCAACCCCACCTGGTGTATTTAGCCATTTAATTTTCTTATTACACAATATTATTGGTCTATCAAAAATTAAAAGGACGGTGCCTGTAATAAAATATAAAATTCAAAATTGAATCAAGAAAAATAATAAATATTAAAATTTCCTATAAGTTCAAATTTATTTATTAAAATTTTTGATATAATTTTCATAAATAAATTACTTACTAATAACACTTTTTTAATTAATTCCAAAAAATCCATTTTGCAGCAATAATAAAATATTAGTATTTGTAAAATAAATATCAATCATATCATAAATAACACAGGTTTACAAAAAAAAACTAAATTTCGGACTATTTGAAGAAACCATATTACAAGGGGGTTTTTGGGGTGGCTGATCACGAATCCGGGGTCCGCTCACCTCTTTCACGCCAGGTAAAGGTCATTTCAAGGTCAAATCAAGATAAATCGACAGTCGCTCTGAGAAAGTATATTAGGGCGTTTTTGGTGTCGCTGATGACGAATCAGGAGTCCGCTGACCTCTATCACGTCTAGTTCAAGGTCAAATCAACATAAATCGACACAATCGCTCTGAAAATATAGGGGTTTGGGAGTCACTGATCATGAAAACTGCGGTCCGTTGAGCTCTACCACGTAAGGTAAAGGTCATTTCAAGGCCAAATCAGGACAAGTCCACAAAACTGATTTGACCTTGAAATGACCTTTACCTGTAGCGGTTGAGCTCAACGGACCCCAGTTTTGTGATCAGCGACCCCAAAAACCCCCTAATATACTTTTTCAGAGCGATCGTGTCGATTTATCTTGATTTGACCTCGAAATGACCTTGAGATAGACGTGATAGAGGTCAGCGGACACAAAATTCGTCATCAGCGACCACAAAAACCCCCTAATATACTTTTTCAGAGCGACTGTCGGTTTATCTTGATTTGACCTTGAGATGACCATTACCTGACGTGATAGAGGTCAGCGGACCCCGGATTCGTGACCAGCGACCCCAAAAACCCCCTAGTCATATGGTTTCGTCAAATATTCCGAAATGTATTTTTTTGAAAACATGTTTAATCAAAAGAATATCAATCTTTTAATTTAAATAGACAACTGTAAAACAGAACTGCATTCACAACTGTATTCACAGTAAAAGTTTCAAAAGATCACACATTACGCTTAAAGTAAGAGGTAAATCAGCAGACGAGTCGTTGTGACTTCCAAAATATGACAACACCGCTGGAAGTGACAACGCACCTTGAACTACCCTATATATGGAAGCCATAACGTATGCTGTACGCTTCGGTATATACGTATATATATACAAAATTTATTTTGGTAAATCCTTTCCCCTCAATAGGTAGACCCATTTTATAAGCCCCCCTTTTACCAAATACACAATTTTTAAAAAATAATTCCTAGTAGAAAATGTGGAAGTCGGACAGCCTCTTCTGTATACCGACAGGCTGTCCGACTTCCACCTTTTCTACTAGGAATTATTTTTTAAAAATTGTGTATTTGGTAAAAGGGGGGCTTATAAAATGGGTCTACCTATTGAGGGGAAAGGATTTACCAAAATAAATTGTGTATATATATACGTATATACCGAAGCGTACAGCATACGTTATGGCTTCCATATATAGGGCAGTTCAAGGCGCGTTGTCACTTCCAGCGGTGTTGTGATCTTTTGAAACTTTTACTGTGAATACAGTTGTCTGTGTTTTAAAGTTGTCTATTTAAATTAAAATATTGATATTCTTTTGATTATACAGGTTTACAAAAAAATACATTTCGGACTATTTGACGAAACCATATGACTAGGGGGGTTTTTGGGGTCGCTGGTTACGAATCCGGGGTTCGCTAACCTCTATCACGTCAGGTAAAGGTTATTTCAAGGACAAATCAAGATAAATCGACAGTCGCTCTGAAAAAGTATATTAGAAGGGTTTTGGGGTCGCTTATAACGAATCCAGGATCCGCTGACCTCTATCACGTCTAGCTGAAGGTCATTTCGAGGTCAAATCAAGATAAATCAACACAATCGCTGTGAAAAAGTATATTACGGTGTTTTTGGGGTCCCTGATCACAAAACTGGGGCCTGTTGAGCTCAACCACGTCAGGTAAAGGCCATTTCAAGGTCAAATCAATTTTGTTAACTCCTCCTGATTTGAACTTGATGACCTTTACATGACGTAGTAGAGCTCAACGGACCGCAGTTTTCATGATCAGCGACCCCAAAACTCCCTATACTTTCAGAGCAATTGTGTCAATTTATGTTGATTTGACCTTAAAATGACGTTGAACTAGACGAGATAGAGGTCAGCGGACTCCGGATTCATCTTCAGCGACCCCAAGAACCCCCTAATATACTTTTTCAGAGCGACTGTCGATTTATCTTGATTTGACCTTGAAATGACCTTTACCTGACGCGATAGAGGTGAGCAGACCCCGGATTTGTGATCAGCCACTCCAAAAACCCCCTTGTCATATGGTTTCGTCAAATTGTCCGAAATTTAGTTTTTTTTTGTAAACCTGTGTTATTTATGATAATATGATTGATATTTATTTTACAAAAATACTAATATATTATTATTGCTGTAAAATGGATTTATTGGAATTAATTAAAAAAGTGTTAATATTAAGGAGGGGGTATGGTTTGAAATCAACATATCAAGCACATTTTTGTGATTTTTTTTCGAAACTATGGTAGAATTATTTTATTTTTAAATTAAATAAACACATTAAGTAAAATTCAAAGAATATTTAAGAAAAAATTCAATCCAAAATATTAAAAAATAAGCCATTGGCGACAAATTTTGGCAGGCAGCTCAAAAAAAAAATGGATTTTGCGGTGGACATCAGAACTCATCACTGGATTATACGAAACAAAAAATTCAAAAAGATTTTATTAGGTTATGAGTTTCACGAGGTAACAACGTCGAGTTTTTTATTTTTAATGATTTTTGAATCTTTGGTATCACTCAAAAGTCAAAAATACGAAATTTTTGATAAAAATTTTGTGAAAACCAACAGATTTAATATTGTTGAACAAAAAATATGCACAAAACGAAAAATATCTCGACGTTGTTACCTCATGAAATGTCTAAAGAAAATCTGTGCAAAATATGAGGTAGATCGGCCGAGTAGTTTTTCAGTTACAATGTCCACCGCATTTGAAAAAGCAGTTTTGAGAAAAATGCGTTTAAAGTTTTGACAATTGCATCTTCATCTTCTTATTTGTCTGCCAAATCGTAAAGTGATGAACATTGGAATATGTTTTTTAAATTGGGGAGTAATCTACAAAATAGAAGGCGAACAGTTGTTTAACGTTTCTCACTACGCTCCGGCGTGCTGGCGCGAAGCCGCGGCAAAGCGAGTCGAAGGTAGGGATATTCAACACCCTGTATCTCTGGTAATTTTACTCCGATTATTTTGAAATTTTCAGAGAGTATTCTTGAAAGTATGCACTTTTATTTGAAATAATAAAAAAATTTAAATATTTCAAACCATACCCCCTCCTTAAGTCATTTATTTATGAAAATTATATCAAAAATGTTAATAAATAAATTTGAACTTATAGAAAATTTTAATATTTTAGATTTTATTACAGGCACCGTCCTTTTAATTTTTGATGTACCAATAATAATATGTAATAAAAAATTAAATGGCTAAACCCTCCAGGTGGGGATTAGCCGCTAAAAAGCTATCTAGATCCACCTTTTTCGAGCAGATTTTTCCCAATCTTTTACTCGATACTATTGACTATGCTTCTCCATTTCTTTCTATCCTCTTTTGTTTTTCTGCTAGTCTCTAATTCCTGCCCTATATAAATCTTCCTTTAATTCCTGTAACCATTTATTCTAGTTCCTCCGCGTCTCCTTCTAACTCCGGGTCTCCATTGTAAAATTGAGTTTATAGTTGTTGCGCTACCTGCTCTCCATATATGCCCCAACAATCCAACTCTGTGCCCAAATCTGAAAATCTGGAATAATATCTACCCGGGTCGAAACATTTTTTTTAATATATGAAAATAGTTATTTATGAAACGGAGCGAGTGCTATACATCGCGTAAGTTCGCAAAAAGTACTTCACGCACAATTTCATACAATATTTTATCTACGATAAACAAATAAAAATACTGTAACTCTTCGTCACTGGAATTCATTTCTATTCTACAATTCTTAGAACTTTGACATATAAAAATTCTAATTTCTTTCAAACCACAAAACTGTCAAATTATTTTTGTAATTTATTGCTCATTATGTCATCACCTCTCTTGTGCTCTGCACAAGAGATCTAAGGTTAGAGCTAAGAATAAGGTTGGCTAGGTGCTACGTTTTCTCGACTCTGTTTTACGGAATGTAAGCTTGGACCTTGAATGCGGCATCAATGAAAAAACTGGAATCATTCGAGATGTGGGTATATAGAAGAATTCTAAAAATATCATGGACAGAACACGTCACAAACAAAGAGGTTCTGAGAAAGGTGAATAAAGAAATGGAAGTCTTAAATACAATTAAAACCAGAAAATTGGAATATCTCGGACATATTACACGTGGAGAGAGATACAACTTGCTCCAACTCATTATGCAGGGAAAGATTCAAGGAAAAAGAAGCATAGGGAGACGCAGAATATCGTGGTTGCGCAACCTGAGAGAATGGTACGGATGTACATCAAACGAACTTTTCAGAGCAGCCGTCTCCAAGGTCCGAATAGCTATGATGATTGCCGACCTCCTTCGCGGAGATGGCACTTGAAGAAAAAGAAGATGTCATCACCATGAAACGCGAAAGTTAAGAAAGAATATTTGATTATATGAAAGTGTGTCAAAAACAGTGAGAAAAAGTAAATCCCATTTAAAATACATTGTTACTTCATGCTTACTTTAAAGCACTGCTATCTATAATGACAGTTTTCACAAACTAAAAATTTATAATAATATGCCATAGAGTAGATAACAGTCATTTATTAATTATTAATTGATTATAGTCAGAAGAAAATTAGATTATGCACCCCTTGTTTTTTATAATTGTTAACATACTAAATTACATATCCAATAATTATTGTTATCCATTAAATAGATCGATGCAGATCGGCCTTATATCGGATCCTCTTCTATTAGTCCGTTCGCTGACGGTAAAATATTGCAAAACCCATAAATTTTAAAAAAACCACTTAAGATTGACATGAAATTTGGCATACACATAGGTAACATATGAAAGAAGAAAATTGATATTGTGCCGATGTTTTCTTTTGCCATGGGGGTGACTTTCACCTCGTCTAGGGATGAAAAAATATACGTTTAAAATAAGTCCGGAAATGGATTAACTGACTAATTCTAAGGAACTATTGTTCTTTTTTGTTCTTTTTTCAACAAAAAAAAAACACATTTTAACGGTTTTTTTGCAATTAACTCAAAAAGTAAGTATTTTATCGAAAAAAACATTCTTAAGAAAAATACAGCCCATAAAAAAATGGTGTACTTATGTATGAGATCCCTAGACCCAGTAAAAGAAGAGTTGTAACTAATGACAAATAGGTTCATACACGTCAAATTTCAAATTGAATATTCCAACGTGAAGTGTCAAAAACTAAAGCACTTTTTGGGGAACACTCATTACAACTTTTTTGTAGTGTTTAAAAAAAGGTTAAAAACTTTTTAGCATTAAATTAAGGAAGTTAGCAAATAAAATTTATCGTCACCACTTCACAAGTTGATTTACTCGTGTATGTATTGTTTATAAATATGATCTGTAAGCTTCATTGGTTCAAAGTGCTTATTTTTGAAGGGTATGTAATTGAAAGGGATTGAACTAGTCACTAACCAACTGAGTATGCCAATTTTGAACAGCCATATTTTAACCAATATTTGTCTCAAAGAAAAAAACGTAATCCTAAATATTTAGAAAAGCAAAACCTACATTTTTTACACTTTGTAATTTTTGGTAGCACTAATAAATTTTATGTCATTTTGAAAAAAAAGCATCTCTTTCAAAATTTAAACAATTTTACTTTAAAACCCAATTTTTTCAAAAATTAGCCCTTTACTTAGCCCGAATTAAGGGGTGATTTTCGGAGTTTTTTAAGAAAAATAGGACCTACTTTATTTTGAAAGTATCTTTCTTAATTTTAACGCTAGAAACTTTTTTAGAAAACATAAAAAAGATTTTTTTAAAACTTTAAAAAGTTGTAATAAGTTTTCTCAGGACAGTGTATCATTTTTTAGTTGCTATCATTTTTTGGTTATTTCACGTGAAATTATTCATTTTTAAATTTGACGAATATGAACCTCTTTCCTGTTTTACATTAGCTACAACTTTGCTTCTACTGATTCTAAAAAGTTATACGTACATCAATTTTGTTACTTTATAAGCTATATTTTAATGTTTTTCCCGATAACATACCTACTTACTTTTTGAGTTATTGGCAAAAAACCGTATAAAAGTGTTTTTTGTTGAAAAATTGACATATCGACTAGCCAATAACTCAAAAAGTATTAACTTAGTGAAAAATTCTATATAACAGAAGTTGCTTAGAATTAGTATGTTTATCCATTTCCGAACTTATTTTGAACGTATATTTTTCCCCTCCGATTAGAGGAGAAACTCAACCCCCAGGGCAAAGTTTTCTTTTCACTTCTTTTCTTTTACATGGGTCCTATGTGTAAGCTAAATTTCACGTCAATCCGTTCTTTAAAATTTGGAACAAAAACCGTTAATGAACTATACTATCTCCGTAAGATCGTAAAAAACGAATCAGAATATTTTTCCTATCGACTAAGATACAACCTGGAATACCTACTTTCAATACACCAATAATAATTATTATTGCGTTTTTTATAAATGCATAAAAGCATAATATTTTGGTGCATATTTCAATTCAACTGTTTTTTGCATAATTTAAGGTTTTTTAAGTGCATATTTCCCGATCTCTATTAATTTAATGTATTTCTCCACGAGTTTACAGCAAAAATCTTGATAATTATGTTTGTTTTGACTGTTTTGTTTGTATAATTATTGTTTTATCATACAAAGTCTCCCTTCAATCCCAAACATTTTTAAAAGAAAATACAATGTTTATTGGATATGTTCAATCAAGCAGACATTCCGTTAACATTTTTAGTCACAACATAATATCAATGTTAAAGTATTATTAGAGCAACGCGTTATGGTGTCACATTTCTTTTAATGACCGACACACAAAATATTTTAATGACGGATCCCACACTAGAACCAGATTTTTATTACCTACTGCGGATAAGGTAAAGAGTTATCAAATATCACTCGTTGTCATCTCTGTGTTAATTTGAAATAATAAAATATAAATATTGTAGTTTTGTATTCTAAAATATTTGGAAAAAATACCTATGTATTTTTTTTCATTTAGGTACACATCATTTTAAGGGATTGTCCGGAAGAGTACAGGCTCAATATATCGGCAAATGAATTTTGTTTTAAATACCGTCCGTATAGAGGAGGTGCTCGTTGGGGATAGGCGCAAAATCTTAGTCCAGTGCTAATTAAATGCATTAATTTTTTTCGAATTCTGAGAAAACTAATAAGTATTTTTGAAAAATTTAAACGCAGAATGGAAGCTTACATTATTACCGAGGGCAGAAAGTCACTGAAAACTTATATAATGTTTATTTTAATAACTTATATACCTAATATATGTTTATTTTAATAAAGATAATGGGATGAAAAAACAAGAGAAAAGTTAGTGTGATTTTTAATTTCGAATATTTCATTCAAAAGAAACTTTTTTTTATTCTAAGGGACTTTCGGTCCCCCGTAATAATGTTATCTTTCATTCTGGGTGTATGTTTTAAAAAATATTTATTAGTTTTCTCAGGATTCGAAAAAAAATAAATGTATTTAAATAGCATTGGACAGAGATTTTGCGCCTACCCCCTTAAGAGAGAGTTTACTGTATTTTATATTATATTACTAGAATTTATTACTTTAAACTTTTTATCGCTCTTGATTCATTTTATCGTGTATTTAATTCCATTCAATTGTAATTGTACATTCAATTTTTTTGTAATTTTTACACGTTTTATTACTTTCGAAATAACAATAACTATAAAATCGATTTTTCAGCCTACTTGGGTCAAAAAAATACACAATTTTCGGAAATTTCGTTAAATGAGAACATTTACCTACATTTCTTGTATTTAAGCTTTTAATAAGATTTTTAAAAATAATTTAGATTATTTAATAGATACATTCACCGGCACGAAAAACGGGCACCCCAAAAAATGGGTCATTTTTGATGGCTCGTATCTCCTAAACCTATTCTCCGATTTAAGTATTTCTTTAATATGTTATAGCCTTATTCTTTAACTATATCGCTGTAATAATATTGTTTCTAGACAGGTAAATTATCATTGTATACTGGGCGTACCAATCAAACTGTTTTTTTTTTCAATTTTCACAACACTCTGTGGAATATTCTAGCCTTTATACAATATTGAAATTAAAACCCAACTATAGCCCCAGGTTTTCTTAATGTTCTGTTTGTTATTCATTCGCTTATGTTGGATAATAAAAAAGTTAGGGACTTTAACAACTAAACATGTTCTTTATCAATACATGGTGTTTCTAAATAAGTGCGACAAATTTTAAGGGGTAATTCTGCATGAAAAAATAATGATCGTTTACTTGATAAAGCTATGTCCGCAAATGCTTGCAAATATAAAATTATTTTGCCAAACGATCATTATTTTTTCATGCAGAAATTACCCTTAAAGTTTGTCGCACTTATATTTAGAAACACCTGTATCGATAAAGAACATGGCTAGTTGTTAAAGTCCTTAACTTTTTTATTATCCAACGTAAGCGAATGAATAAAAAAACAGAATGTTAATAAAACCTGGAGCTATAGTTAGGCTTTAATTTAAATATTTTATAAAGGCTAGAATATTCCACAGGGTGTTGTGAAAATTGAGAAAAAAACCCAGTTTGATTGGTACACCCGGTATACAATGAAAATTTACTTGTCTATCAACAATGTTATCATAGCTATATTGTTAAATAATAAGGCTAAAACATATTAAAAAAATTACTTAAATCGGACCAAAGGTTTGGGAGATACGAGACATCAAAAATTACCCATTTTTTTGGGGTGCCCGTTTTTCGTGCCGGTGAGTGTAGATTAAATTAGAAGTTCATTGTAAAAAAGGAAGTAAACAAAAACACGAGAAAAATGAATTTATATAAGTAAATAGGTAAGTAAATATTATAGATTAAAATAAGTACAGAAAATATATAATTATAGAGATATATATACACTTATTGTACCTTCATTTAAGGCTAACTTTAAAAGTAAAGCAGATCTGCTATTATTCATGTTTAAAAACAAAAGGCACACAAAACACTAAGTACGATTAGGACCGCGAATCTACAACAGATAAATGTCTGGAAACCGTTACACAGGGTTGCCAAAAAACGGAAGTCACACCGAGCGGTGTGGTATACGGAAGACGCTACGCGTTGTGTACATAACCTGTATAGTAGCACGGGAGCGACACTAGCGCTGGTGATATACCGTCGAACTAAAATCTGATCTTATGAGTATGTTAGATACGATATGACTTCCAGCGAAATTTTTAATATAAGCCTTCTGATACCATCTAGTAGCCAAATTCGTAAAAATATAGGCAAAACGTTGTGACTTCCGAAATCGGAAGTCATAACGGTATATATGAAGTAACAACGTATTACGAGAATCTACTTTGGAAGTCACATGGATACATGTATCAATATATATATATATATATATATATATATATATATATATATGTATATATATATATATATATATATATATATATATATATATATATATATATATATATTAATTAAACGAAAAGATTTCTCTGGTATACAGAAGAAATCTTTTCCGTAGCGGACGTGAAAATGTAAATTTCAAAGTCTTCATAAAAGACGATGAACGACAAAAGACACCTCTTTGTGTCACAGATTTGTCTACAAAGCCACGTTATTCGCTACACATTCGTCAATAACGGAGAAGAACCGTGATATGAAAGGAAACGGCAATTGCATTTTATTTCACCTCGACCACCACCGATATTCTACACGACGTGTTTCGAGCTCATGTCAAGCTCTCGTCAGGAACATCTAGGTGGATGGTCGAGGTGTAAGAAAATGCTTTTGGCCTTTCTGGTAATAATAAAATAACCAGACTTCAGTACACTTGGTACGACATCTATATTAATTAAACGAAAAGATTTCTCTGGTATACAGAAGAAATCTTTTCCGTAGCGGACGTGAAAATGTAAATTTCAAAGTCTTCATAAAAGACGATGAACGACAAAAGACACCTCTTTGTGTCACAGATTTGTCTACAAAGCCACGTTATTCGCTACACATTCGTCAATAACGGAGAAGAACCGTGATATGAAAGGAAACGGCAATTGCATTTTATTTCACCTCGACCACCACCGATATTCTACACGACGTGTTTCGAGCTCATGTCAAGCTCTCGTCAGGAACATCTAGGTGGATGGTCGAGGTGTAAGAAAATGCTTTTGGCCTTTCTGGTAATAATAAAATAACCAGACTTCAGTACACTTGGTACGACATCTATATTAATTAAACGAAAAGATTTCTCTGGTATACAGAAGAAATCTTTTCCGTAGCGGACGTGAAAATGTAAATTTCAAAGTCTTCATAAAAGACGATGAACGACAAAAGACACCTCTTTGTGTCACAGATTTGTCTACAAAGCCACGTTATTCGCTACACATTCGTCAATAACGGAGAAGAACCGTGATATGAAAGGAAACGGCAATTGCATTTTATTTCACCTCGACCACCACCGATATTCTACACGACGTGTTTCGAGCTCATGTCAAGCTCTCGTCAGGAACATCTAGGTGGATGGTCGAGGTGTAAGAAAATGCTTTTGGCCTTTCTGGTAATAATAAAATAACCAGACTTCAGTACACTTGGTACGACATCTATATTAATTAAACGAAAAGATTTCTCTGGTATACAGAAGAAATTTATGAAGACTTTGAAATTTACATTTTCACGTCCGCTACGGAAAAGATTTCTTCTGTATACCAGAGAAATCTTTTCGTTTAATTAATATAGATGTCGTACCAAGTGTACTGAAGTCTGGTTATTTTATTATTACCAGAAAGGCCAAAAGCATTTTCTTACACCTCGACCATCCACCTAGATGTTCCTGACGAGAGCTTGACATGAGCTCGAAACACGTCGTGTAGAATATCGGTGGTGGTCGAGGTGAAATAAAATGCAATTGCCGTTTCCTTTCATATCACGGTTCTTCTCCGTTATTGACGAATGTGTAGCGAATAACGTGGCTTTGTAGACAAATCTGTGACACAAAGAGGTGTCTTTTGTCGTTCATCGTCTTTTATGAAGACTTTGAAATTTACATTTTCACGTCCGCTACGGAAAAGATTTCTTCTGTATACCAGAGAAATCTTTTCGTTTAATTAATATAGATGTCGTACCAAGTGTACTGAAGTCTGGTTATTTTATTATTACCAGAAAGGCCAAAAGCATTTTCTTACACCTCGACCATCCACCTAGATGTTCCTGACGAGAGCTTGACATGAGCTCGAAACACGTCGTGTAGAATATCGGTGGTGGTCGAGGTGAAATAAAATGCAATTGCCGTTTCCTTTCATATCACGGTTCTTCTCCGTTATTGACGAATGTGTAGCGAATAACGTGGCTTTGTAGACAAATCTGTGACACAAAGAGGTGTCTTTTGTCGTTCATCGTCTTTTATGAAGACTTTGAAATTTACATTTTCACGTCCGCTACGGAAAAGATTTCTTCTGTATACCAGAGAAATCTTTTCGTTTAATTAATATAGATGTCGTACCAAGTGTACTGAAGTCTGGTTATTTTATTATTACCAGAAAGGCCAAAAGCATTTTCTTACACCTCGACCATCCACCTAGATGTTCCTGACGAGAGCTTGACATGAGCTCGAAACACGTCGTGTAGAATATCGGTGGTGGTCGAGGTGAAATAAAATGCAATTGCCGTTTCCTTTCATATCACGGTTCTTCTCCGTTATTGACGAATGTGTAGCGAATAACGTGGCTTTGTAGACAAATCTGTGACACAAAGAGGTGTCTTTTGTCGTTCATCGTCTTTTATGAAGACTTTGAAATTTACATTTTCACGTCCGCTACGGAAAAGATTTCTTCTGTATACCAGAGAAATCTTTTCGTTTAATTAATATAGATGTCGTACCAAGTGTACTGAAGTCTGGTTATTTTATTATTACCAGAAAGGCCAAAAGCATTTTCTTACACCTCGACCATCCACCTAGATGTTCCTGACGAGAGCTTGACATGAGCTCGAAACACGTCGTGTAGAATATCGGTGGTGGTCGAGGTGAAATAAAATGCAATTGCCGTTTCCTTTCATATATATATATATATATATATATATATTGATACATGTATCCATGTAACTTCCGAAGTAGATACTCGTAATACGTTGTCACTTCATATATACCGTTATGACTTCCGATTTCGGAAGTCACAACGTTTTGCCTAAATTTTTACGAATTTGGCTACTAGATGGTATTAGAAGGCTTATATCAAAAATTTCACTAGAAGTCACATCGTATCTAATATACTCATAAGATCAGATTTTAGTACGACGGTATATCATCAGCGCTAGTGTCGCTCCCGTACGAGAATACACGTGATATACACAACGCGTAGGGACTTCCGTATACCACACCGCTCGTTGTGACTTCCGTTATTTGGCAACGCTGTATAAACGTTCCCAGACGCCAGACATTTCATTGTTATAGATTTGCGGTCGTAGTATTTTGTGCAGCTGTTATTTAAATATGAGTAATAGCAGATCTGCTTTACTTTCATAGTTAGCGTTAAATTAAATATATTATCTTTATAATTAGTATATTATGCATGTACAAAATTCAAAGTGTCCATTAAATAATATAAATTATTTTTTAATAACCTTATTAAAAAATAAATTTAGGTAAATATTTTCATTTCACGAAATTGCCGAAAATCGCGTATAGGTATTTTGGACCTAGGCTGAAAAGTCAATTTTAGTGATTGTTACTTCGGAAGTAAGTAAAAGTATAAAAACACACAAAAAAATTGAAACAATGAATTAAAAGTGATAAATAGCTCTAATAAAGTAATAAATTCTAGTAATAATATGAAATACAGTAAACTCTCTCTTAACAGACACCTCCCTTTGCCGGGCACCTCCTCTATATGGACGGTTTTTCAAACAAAAATAATTCGGCGATATATGAACCTGTACCCTTCAACTGACAACTGACACTCAACACCGGACGTTGACAGTAAAAATGATGTGTAAATGCGGATCTTCTTCTTCTTCTTATGCCGTCTTCTAACCAAGGTTGGCGATCACCTTTTTAAACGCTTCTCTGTCTTTTGCAAAGTGAAATATCTGTTCAACACTGAGGTTAGTCCAATCTCTGATATTCCTCAGCCAAGATTTTTTCTTTCTTCCCAAACCTTTTTCCCCGCTACTCTTCCTTGCATGATGACGTGTAGCAGAGAGTATTTATAGTTACGAAGTATGTGGCCCAGATACGATGTTTTTCTTATTTTAATTGTGTTCATAAACTTCCTGACATGTCCAATTCTTCTTAACACTTCTTCGTTTGAGACTTTTGCAGTCCAAGGAATTTTCAGAATACGCCTATACAGCCACATCTCGAATGCCTCCAATTTTTTTACGGATTGTGCTTTTAGAGTCCAAGCTTCTACCCCATATAATAGTTGCGACCAAACATAACATTCGACGAACCTCAATCTAATGTCCATACTCAATTTCTTATTTGTAAACATTAACTTGAATTTTATAAATCCTTTTTGAGCTATTTCTATTCTCACCTTTATTTCCTCATCTTGATCTAATTGTGAGTTTATAATTGCTCCTAGGTATTTATACCTCTCGATTCTTTCTATCGGTTTACCTCCAATGTCAGATGTATGTTGTCAACAGGGTTTTTTGAGATCACCATTAATGTGGTTTTATTTATATTCATTGTTATTCCCATCTTTTTGCTTTCTCTGTTAATGATATATAGGAGAATTTGTAAATTGTCTATATTCTCTGCCATGATTGCGGTATCGTCTAAAAATCTTATGTTATTAATGATGCTACCTCCAATCCTTACACCTTCAATTCTTTCCCATAGTGCCTCCTGAAATATTAGTTGGGAGTACACATTGAATAATTGTGGCGACAGCACCCATCCGTGCACGACAGCACGTATCCGCAAATGTGGATAGTAAATATAAAATGAAGAACTTTTTCCAAATATTTTACGATATAAAACTACATTTTTTATTATTTATTAAGCTCAATATTCCTTGTTGGCCTAAGAATAAAACGTTTACATTTCTGATTACATTTTATTTTAGTCTTATAAATTTTATTTAATTACAATTAAGTCCATTTATACAATCTTTCACCACCTACTTCCCTCTCCTTCAGTTCAATGCTAGTTGTTTCCATCTCGCAATGTTACTTTTCTTCAGGTCTTCGTACACACTGTCCTCCCATCTTTCTCTTGGCCTGCCTTTCCTTCTCTTTTGTTATGGTCTACGTAAGAGTACCATTTTGGCATTCTTTTACTTCTCATTCTTTCGATTTGCCCCAAATGTTATTCTCTGTGCTTTGATCGTCATCGTTATCGTTGGCTCTTTATACAGTTCTTCCAGTTCTTTATTGGTTCTCCTTCTCCACTGATCTATTTTCGCACCTCCATATTATATTGCTCTTAGCATTTTTCTCTGCAATCTTTCTAAAAGGTCTGTTTCTGACTTTTCAGCACCCATGTTTCGCATGCTCTGCGTATGATACTGTAGGTCATTTTTTATCGTTTCAAATTGATACATAGCCCGATCAAAGAACAATCTGACCCAAAAAAATAAAGGAAGGATGAAAATTTGTGAATAGGTAGTTGAAATTGTCTATTATTATATAAGAAAAAGGTAACTACTCTACGCACCCTCCATTTTACAAAAATTGAGGGGAATACCCCTTCTCGGAGGTGAAAAATATAGAGTTATTTGCGAGTGAATATATTCATTTTTAACAACAAAAAACATGTTTTAGACGGTTTTTCGCAAATAACTCAAAAAGTAAGTATTTTATCGAAGAAGATATTCTTAGTAAAAATCTAGCTTATAAATAGTGAAAAGAATGGAGTACGCATGAAATCTGTATACCCAGTAGAAGCGGAGTTGTAACTAATGAAAAGTAAGTCCTTATTCGTCCAATTCCAAATCGAATATTTTAAAGTGAAATAACCAAAAAACGGAGAACTTTCCGGGGAAAACTTTTTAAAAATTTTTTTAAAGTGTTTAAAAACAGGTTTATTTTTGTTTTTTTTAACTTCTAACATTAAAAGTAAGTGAGTTACGCTCAAAATATTTTTGCTCCCTTTTATATTTTGGTAAAAACAATCGCGAAAATCACCCCCTAATTAGCGTCCCAAATAAAATGAATCGTTACTGCTTCACAAGGTATTTTGTTTATGTATTCTTTATAATGATCTATAAGTTTTATTGGTTCAAACTGTTCAATTTTGAAAAAAATTGGTTTTAAAATAAAAAAAATTTTCTGATTTTGAAAAAAATTCCTTTTTTTTTCAAAATAACTGAAAAATTATTAGTAATACCAAGAACCTCAAACAGTAATAAAATGTACGTTTTGAGTTCTGATTATTTTGGATTTTTTGTTTTCCTGGTAGACAAAAATTGGTTATGCTAAGACTGTTCAAAATTTGCATACACTCGTGATTAGTGACTTGTTCAAGCCATTTTAACTAAAGCCATTTCAAAAAGAAGCACTTTGAACCGATGAAACTTACAGATCATATAAAGAATACATAAGAAAAGTAAAGTGTGAAGCGGTAACGATTAAATTTATTTGAGATGCTAATTAGGGGGTGATTTTCGAGATTTTTATACCAAAAAATAAAAAGGGTTGAGCCCTTTTATTTGCGTAACAATATTTTGAGCGTAACTCACTTACTTTTAACGTTAAAGGTTCTTTTAAAAAACAAAAATAAACCTTTTTTTAAACACTTTAAAAAAGTTGTAATTAATTTTCCCTGAAAAGTGCTCCGTTTTTTGGTTATTTCACGTCGAAACATTGGATTTGACGAAGATGGAATTTAATGAAAAAAGAAGATTTGATGAAATTTGACGAAGAAGGACCTACACCTCATTAGCTACAACTCTGCTTCTACTGGTTCAACAGACTTCATATGTACACCATTTGTTTCACTTTTTTATAAGCTATATTTTTGCTAAGAATACATTTTTCGATAAAATACTTACTTTTTGAGTTACTTGCGAAAAACCGTTCATAAGCATAAAAATGAACATATTCACTTGCAAATAACTCGAAAAGTATTGACTTAGTGAAAAAACTCTATAGAACAAAAGTTGCTTAAAATTAGTTATTTTATCCAATTCCGGACTTATTTTGAATGTATATTTTCAACCCCAAGAAGGGTGTATTCCCCTCCATTTTTGTAAAATGGAGGAGATGTAGAAT
Organism: Diabrotica virgifera virgifera; assembly: GCF_917563875.1. Lineage (NCBI taxonomy): Eukaryota > Metazoa > Arthropoda > Insecta > Coleoptera > Chrysomelidae > Diabrotica > Diabrotica virgifera. The sequence continues at coordinate 182,482,685 of NC_065443.1, read as the reverse complement.
TGTAAACATTTTCTTATATAATAATAATAGACAATTTCAACTACCTATTCCCAAATTTTCATCCTTAATTTATTTTTTGGAGGTTTTCGATAAGTTTTGTATTCCTTGATCGGGCTAACAGATCTTTACACAAGTGATATTAGGTATGAATTAGCAACGCAAGCAAAATTTTAATGTGTATGTCGATCCATGAAAGAATTGCTGACCCCATTATTACTCTGATAATAAATACCTCGATAAATTTTTGTGTTTTGACTGAAATATGAATCTTAACTTAATTGTCGAATGAAGATATTTGGGTTCAATAGACGTCATTGTATTAATTTGTAGGCCTTAGCGTTTTGGTTAAAATTTCATAAATTATTTTCGGATTAAATTTCACAATAAATTTTGTGCATGATCTGAGCCATCAACCTATATGTACATATAATTAAAGTAACTGAAATAATTTTAGTTATTAAAGTTATTAAAAATTTTAAATTAACAAAATACAAAATATTACTCTAGTAATACATTGTTACTCTAGTAATATTTATTTTGATGACACCCGACTTGGTCGTCGAAACGTTAATGAAATAATTTTTTTTAGTAAAATTGTGGCTTATTTCTCATTAAAAATAATTAATTATATCATATTTATTTTTCCCTTAAACGGACACCTGCCTTAAACGGACAGTTTATGCGGATCAACTACTGTCCATCCAAGGGAGAGTTCACTCTATAATAGAATAATTGTATCTAATTATTAAAAGTTTTTTGCTTTAAACGTGTGCAGAAATACATCATATTAACAGAGCTCGGAAAATAAGCACTTAAAAATTCTAAAAATGTTTTAAACAAATTGTTACAGTTGCTATTTTTGTGCCGTAAAAAATTTTTTGGATCACTGTTACTGTTAAAAAAACTGACACTTACACTGACACTAACTTTGGATAACTGACAAACTCCCTGAGCGTTTTTTGCAATTATAGGATTTGCAACATTTTGTTTTTTATTTGTTACTAAGCTCGATTTTCTTGGCCGGAGTGTATCTACCTTTATATTGTTCATAATATTTTATTATTCAATATTATATTATTAAATTTAAAATGTCGTTAGTAAACTCCAGTGTGCGTCTTGGAAGAGTGTTGCCATCGTATACGCTAAAAGCTGATTGGCTCCGCCATCTTTTGCTCAGATTTCCGGATTAATATGGAAGGGGTAAACAGATGATCAGCATAGGGATTACGTACACTCGATACGCATCGTATCCGCCATGTTTTCCCGTAAGGCGCTATGGGAAAACATGGCGGATACGATGCGTATCGAGTGTACGTAATCCGGGCCCTGTTGTTTATTTTTCGTTTACTGTGGTTTAACCTCACTTAACTAGATAGATCGAGAAATATTAAATTACTATTACTATTATTCAGGTTGAAAAATGCCTTCCTGTAAGGTAAAAGGTTGCGAAGTCGATTGGGGAAAAATAATGTGAAAATGAATTCTTTCCCAAAAGAATCTGAACGACGGAAAGTGTGGATTAAAAATATAGGGTTAAAACAAGATCCAAACAAATATGCTGTTGTTTGTGAAGTAAGTTCTTCAAGTAAAATTAATTGAGTATTTGCATTTGATGCATTCTCTTTATAATATTTATATCATTAAAAAATATTGTATTCAATTTTTGAATGTTTAGGAACACTACTTCTGACATGTGGAAAAAAGTTAGACAAGATGGCAGCAGAAAATTAAAATGCAATGCTGTACAACAATATTTAGAGAAGAAAGCGAAAGTATTTAATTATTTATATTGGTTTTTTGTTTATTCACCAATTTAACACCTATAGATATTTGTATAACAAGAGAGCGAAGTGCACCTTTTCCTCCCAAGAATAAAGTTTACTAGTTTACTACAGTAATCATTCAAGGGAGGAAAAGGCACTTCTCCCATGTTATACATTTTTCCACCTCCCTCAAATAAGTCATTTTTTCATTTTTAAAATATTTATATAACTGTTGATTGAATACATGAATCATAATTGAATACAGGAATTTGTGTATTCAATCAACAATAGAATTAACAAAATTTATTAGAGAACTAAAACTAACAAGTAGGTACAGTATAACTATCAAATTATTAATGAAAAATTTTTAAATCAAAATAACAATTTACTGTTTTTACCATTTTGCAACATCTATAAATAAAATTTAAAATGTATGGATACTTACCTAATAGAAAATAGAGTAATAGTATAGGGTGTCAATAAGTTATTTCATCTATGCTATGACATAGTATGACGTCAACATCACTTTTACTTTTACTCCCTAGGGATTAAAAGTACTTTGTTTCCCTAGGGAGAAAAAAATATGACTATGCTCCCTACAATAAGGCCAGGAAATGTATACTTTGGATAGAGGTAGGTGGGAAAATCTGTTTTATTCAGTTATTGTGATTTGTTTCTTACAGACAATCGGTTTGTTCTAGCACGAGTTTCAAACGGTCTGAAACCATTAGCGAATAGTGGACCAGCGCGAGTAGAGGGGATAGCACTCGTAACTGTATTATGTTCTCTCACTGACCAACTGTTTGCTGACTAGTTCGACTGTTTGCTAGAACAAACCTATTATTCAAACAAAATGTCCTCTACGTCAGACTGATCAGAATTTTAAAAATGAGTCATATCAATCAAATCAAAAAATTTCAAAAATTGTTCCTGTAACCATTTTTAGTGGAAATAATAACAGTACTTATATTGGATCAGAGAGCCACCCAATTCATTGTTAAAGTATGATAAACTAAAAGTTAAACAATTAGGCATGCACTTCATATTATATTTAATGAAATATAACCCACTGGTACTCGTACAAACTTGACGGCAAGCAAATTCAACAAATTTTTCCTCATTTATTAGTTTTTCACTACCGTTAAGTTTGGAAACAAGCGCTGTTGCCAAATAAAAACATATACAGTCAGAAAAATGAAAGAATACCCATGAACGATCACATCAATCACATATTTTGTATTTGCTGTTTTTTTTTTCATAAATAATAAATGAGAGAGATAGATTATTAATAATCTGAATAATATGTGATTGATGTGATCGTTCATGGGTATTCTTTCATTTTTTCGACAGTATGTATTTACCACAGCAACTACAGGTGACACTGTTTCTCTTTGTCTTTAAGAGTGTGAAACAAAGATAACTACAGTGGGAAAAATAAAGAATACCCATGAACGATCACATCGATCACTTATTTTGTGTTTCCTATCTTTTTCTATAACAAACATTTATTATTTATAGAAAAAGACAACAAACATAAATTAAGTGATTGATGTGATCGTTCATGGGTATAGGGCTTTTCATCGATTGTCATTTGTTTCGAGCTTCTGTCATGTGTCACATAATATTAATATATCTACGTCATACGTCTTTGGTTTGTATCATGGGTATATACCAATAACGTATGACGTAGATATATTAATATTATGTGACACATGACAGAAGCTCGAAACAAATGACTGTGAATGAAAAGCCCTATTCTTTCATTTTTCCAACTGTATCTGTAATATACGCTGAGCTCGTAGGTAGAGGGGATAATTAAAAAATCGCGAGAGCCAGTAGTGACAAGTCTGTAAACCTTTACTGGAAATTTGACATAAATGTCAAAGTGAATAATTTAAAATTGAAATTAAAAACATTAATTAGAAAAAATATTAGTTGGTCAAAGCTGTGGTATATATTTTTATCTTAAGTATACTTACGGTTTAAATACTGAATTAAGTTTTTTTAATATTTTGTAATACCTATCTAATTATAATTAGATATAAATCATCTAAGCGCCATCTACACGATAATTGTGAATGTATCTGAAGTAAGAAATTAATATTTCATTAAGAGAACGTTAAAACAGTTAGCAAAATTTTTAAAAAATCGATTACAATTTAATTACTTTTTTGCATTGTAAATATTAAGCGATAACAATTAAATCATAAATTTAAAAATTACTGGTGAAAGTTGAATTAGTAATCCGCTAGGAGCGACACCAGCGAAGCTCAGAGCGTATAAGTGGGTGCGTTTGGACAACCATAGTGGCTGACTGTCAGCAGAAATCGGCTGAGTGGTTGTATCCAGCTGTGACAGGGAAAGCTTAGTAAATCTCTCAGCGGCTGACTTCCAACGGTGACGTCTGACAGCTACTGCTGGCTCAGCTGTCCAGCCGCTGTGGTCATCCGAACGCACCCAGTGTCAGTCATGTTTTCCTGTAGTATAAAAGGCTTAGATAGAAGGTTATGTAAGATTTTTGTTTGTTTATTTTTTCTTCTTCTTCTGTGGCCTTTGGAAGCTGTGCCCATTTAGCCAGCAACATTTCTTAAAATTAATGCCTAACTAAACCTACCATACAAGAAAACCATTATGAACCTAAACGACCAATCAAGGATACGGAAGGGAAAGTAAAGTTATTTAAAAAATAAACTGTTGTTAAAATATAAACTAAATAAATAAAATATAAATTGAAAACAATAATTTGACATTATAAATGTAACCTCCAATATTATGACAGACGTCAGTTACCATGACATCATATATTATACTCATCACTAATTCTAGCCAATGAAATGCTTGCTGTAATAGGAATGGCATATCAAAAAAATCTGACTATTCTCTATATATTTTTTCAAATTTAGAATATGGCAACAAGGGGAAAGTTATGTGCATTCCTCATTGTTTGACTTTTCCTATATCTTTAGTATCAGGTCATCGTACAATACAAATACTTCTTGCAATGATTGGAAGTAATGCAGAACAAGAATTGAATTTGGAATCGCCGAGAAAAAGGATTGGTGTACAAAATAAGAAAGTATATAAAGGACAACAAACATCTTCCATAAGCGATCAAAATTGTATAACTGAAATTCAGGAAATAGATTCTGCTCCACCTTTAGGTATAAAAAATATTTTGACATTTTTTTTTTATTTAATACACAATTTAATTTACCATCTGATCATGAAGCTATAAGTAAATGGTGTGAATGTTGAACACATGAGGGAGAAGCTGCCATGTGGCAACTCTCCTGTATAATATATTTTATATTAGTTCACATAAATAGTTAATTTATTAAGTCTGTTGGCCATGGTTTCTTCAGTCACCTTTCAAATCCAGGAGGGGTATTTAGCAGTCTTGATTCGTTACTTGGATGATCCGTTGTCCATCAAGGAAGTTTCTTGTGATTATTCTAATTTATTCCTCTACCAAGGATGTGGCAGAGTCATCTTGTATAGGGTTTTGTTCAAGTGTAAACACTTTTTTGCGCCAGTCCAGAGCTGTCTGCCAGCGCTGTCTTGAATAGAAAGGTGGTCTATTTTTCATGCCACTGGCATTCCAGTGAGACTGGCACCAGTTTCTGGATACATGTAAACGTTACTTTATTTTATGTAAATATTATTTTCATTCTAGAATCAAAGGGAGACTCTTTTAACAGGTAAATGACGCTATCATTCTTTTTGTTCTAGAAAAACTGTAAATAGTAACGATTTTGAATGAGTGAGAAGTCTAATAAAGCCACGACGAGATACTGTATTAGAGCGTACGATTTGGAGGTATTTTTGATTAGATACATTTTGTAAAGTACAATATAAATTAGATTTGATAATGTGTAGTATTTCCTAATAAATTAAATACTATTAAGTGTTTATTGTTCTTGTAAGTTAGTGTGGTAAATAAATAATATGAAGTAAGTCTGTGTATTTAAATTAATATGTGTTCTTATTTAAAAATAAATAAAGTCAATTCAAAATAAATATTAATGCCTAAAAATCAAATTAGTAAAGTCGCTCACATGTCACTAGCAAAGAAACTTGTCAGCTTTTTGTTTCCGGTTGATTTGGACAGGTTAAGAATTTAAAGTGGTAACACTACATGTTAAATCAATCATTTTAAATTGTTTACAGTTTTACTTACAGTAGGAGATGTAACATACTTTTGTTTACCAGTATGCAAAAATTAAAAAATCTTTCATAGATATTGATTCACCACTCAAGAATTAACAAATTGTGAAGAGCACAAATATGCCTGTACTTCGTCATCTGTCCAGGGCCGATATCAATTGATTGTCACAATATTGTATAGGTATAGAATAATTCATTTTATTACAATTAACAGTTTTTAGGTTTCCATACTTCTAAAGGAAAAACGGACCCTTATAGGCTCGCTATATACTTATACTATGGCCAAAAAGCGGTAGTGAGAATAGAAGATATAACATCAGAAGAAATAGAAATGAAAAAAAAGGTGTTCGACAAGGGTGTATACTTTCACCAATATTATTTAATATATAGGTACTCGGAAGACATATTAAGTAAGACAATGGATGAAATAAACATAGGCATTAGAATTAATGGCATGATCATAAATAACCTGAGATACGCTGATGATACAGTTCTTTTAGCCGAATCACATGAAAACCTACAGATACTGCTTACTTAATAAAGTGACCGCAGTAAGTGGAGAATATGGACTATCGCTTAACATAAGCTTTATTCCAGCAATGTTCCATTAATTTTATCTGTCTCTTCCACATTAACCAAGAAGAGGTGTTGAAATTTCCGATACATTTCCAGTGGATACATTACCAGCTATTCGTGATGAATAATGAGTAATACAGACTTAAAAATTCATACAGACCTAGCAGTCATTACTTAGCTTTTGATTAAAATTGACAAATCTAAACGCACAAGTGGTCTATTACTTTTCTGTCCAAAAAAACGTTTATATGTTTTTTGTCATTTTGAATTAAACACCTATAAGTTCATTTATGCTTTATGTTTCTAGCTTGTTTCTATTTTTGAAGTTATTAGGTGCGATTGGGAAAAATGTTGTGAGTTTTTTATAAAACTAACAGTATGCACTATTGTGCACACAGACAGTATAAAGTTAGTTGCTAAATCTTTCAAGTTACGTATCGGTGGAAATAAAGTGTGAACAAAATATATTGGTGTTTTTAGTAAATATATGTTTTATAATTTTTTAATTTGTGCTATTCTTTTAATGAAATTTTTTGGAAAGTAGTAAGTATTAAAATTTAATTTAATATTTAAATAAATTACAAATAAACTGTTTGTTTTGAATCTATTTATTTCCTTGAAATAGTTGAAATCATATATACAGTAGACGCTCTCTTAACCGACCATGACGGGAGCTGCCCATAGGTCGGATAATCAAAAAGTTGGTTAAACCGAAAATCTTTAAAACCACCCTCAGAAAGACATTACATATGTAACTCTATTAAAAATATATATATATATTTTATGATCTATAAACAAAAAAAGTAGTATGTACATATAGTCCGTCCGCTATAACTTTTCCCATGGGTCACGATTCATTTTCAAACAAATTAAGTCAAAATATAAAGTGAAACAAATGTCGATGTGTATATACATACGTAATTAACAATATCACTCACAAGACAAATTATGAAACTTGTATGACCTCTAATCTAAAAATAGTATCATCCAAAAAGGTGTAGGGTCGGTCGGTTAAAGGGAGGTCGGTTAAGAGGGTGTCTACTGTAAGTATAACTTAAATACATAAAAGTACACACACTATTTTTTAATCCATGTTTAAACACTGGTTATGTCACTAGTATTAAAAGAGGCACCTAAACACATTTTGCAAATTATCACAAAAACTAATCTTGTAAGTAACAGACCAGTTTAGCTCCAACATCCTCATCTGATCTTACCCCTTTTCTAGCAACAGTTTATGCCTGGGAGAATCCACCTGCAGAATAACTGATAAATGCTTATACTTTTCATTAACAATAACCATACTAACTCCTTCCACGCTATGTATTCTGCTTTACTATTTTGACCAGCTTCTTATCTTATTCCCAGTATCTTCCACACATCCCAACCTAAATGACTTCAACTCATACTCTCACCTTTTCTATAGAATTATCACAATACCGTTTTAGCTTTTTAAGAAGCAAATGATATTTTTACACAATCAGTGTGAAACCAATTATTGCAAGCTCCACTGCAGCCCATCCATAATGAGACCAGAATTTTGTTTACAATGATTTGGTTCAGATTCATTTAGTTTCTGTTATGAATTAACGTCTTTTTTCTCCGAATCAATATTGCACTATCTATAGGCACTTCAGACTTTCTCAAAACAAGCAGTTCTAATAAAAGAACATAACATTAATTTAATCAAAATATAATTTTGCATTTTTTCATTTTTTGCAATGATTCTATATAACCTCAATCTTCTTTTTACAACTGACAGTTATGTAAAATTTATATTTTTGTGTGCGACTAGGGCAACCAGTGATCACTGAGGGCGGCCATATTTTGCTCTGGTTTCCGGGCTTGTCTACACTCTCCCTGGACGCACTCTGGTAAACTCCAACTCCAACAACAACCTGGAGCTAAAATAAAATCACTAAAAATATTTGTTAAAATTACTATTACCTAGCATCATTTTATTCATTATATTCATTTATTCTTCTTCTTCATCTTTTTGTGTAGACATAACTCTGTCTGTTTTTCAATGTGACTCCAGTAAGTTGTCATTCCATCGTTTTCGTGGTCTTCCCACTGATCGCCTTCCTATTGGGGAACCGTCTCTCGCCGTCCTTACTACTCTGTTTATTGTCATTCGGCTTTTGTGGTCATTCCACCATTCTACTCTTCTGTTTTTCACCCAGTTATTAATGTTGTCCACCTTGCATCTCTGTCGTATACGTATATCTGCATTTCTGGCTCTATCACATAGTGTCTTACCATCGATTTTTCGAAGTGTTTTCATCTCTGCTGTTTCTAGCATTCTTTTTGTCCTTTCTGTATCAGATTGTGTTTCTGTCGCGTATGTCATTATTAGTCTGAGGACTCTTTTGTAAATTCTGCCTTCCATTTCTTTTCCGATATTTTTATTTCTCCATATTGTGTCATTCAGGCAGCCTGCGGCTCTGTTTACTTTATTCACCTGAGCTTGTACTTCGGTTTCGAGCTTTCCGTAGATAGAGCTAGATAGTGTGATGCCTAGATATTTAAACTCTATGACTTGTGCTATTATCTGACCGTCCAGCTCTAATTTACAACTAGATTTGTTGTTATAACCATGCATTTAGTCTTTTTTGGGGAAATCAACATGTTAAATTTTCTAGCGGTTATATTAAATTGGTGCAGCATACGTTGTAAATCATCTTCACTTTGAGAGATTAGTATTGCGTCGTCTGCATAGCAGATTATTTTAAGTTGTTTTCTCCCATTTGGTATCTTTCTTTTGTTCTTACTTTTTTTTTTATTATTTCATCCATGATCAGGTTGAACAATAGAGAACAAGACAGGGAGTCTCCCTGTCTTATCCCATTGCCAGCTTCAATTGGGTCAGTTAGTTCTTTATCTACTTTTACTCTGATCGTGTTGTTCTGATAGATATTTTCGATCGTTTTAATTATTCCTAGAGGTACCTCTCTTGCGTAAAATAAATGGATAACGTCTTTTAATTTGACTCTGTCAAATTCCTTTTTAAAATCGACGAAAAATAAGTATGCCGGTTTGTTGTATTCTACTGATTTCTCTTGAATCTGCCTCATTATAAATATAGCGTCGGTACATGATCTTCCCGACCTTAAACCTTGTTGTTCTTCTGCTAATCTTATAATTGTATTCAGTGTGTTTGTTATCACTTAGTGTTGTGTTTAATAAATTAATTCCTCTGTAATTCTCCGGGGGTCCGAATTACAAACTCATATTCATTTACAGAATTATGTTCATTAATAGCTGTAATTGACTAATGCATAGTTTTAATTATTGTAACAATTATTATTACAGTTAAACTATATAATATTAATGATATTTTATATATAGAATTAAGCCGTTTAACCAATTTACCAATTAAGCCAATTAACCAATTTCGATTTCCAATGCGAAAATGACATGTAATGAGAAATCAAGAACGTTACCGCCTTCTCCAACGGATTTTTCAAGGGAAGGTAAGTGGTAAAAGAGGACGTGGTAAAAGTGGTAAACTTTACGAACGTGGTATAACATGACTACCACTGAACTGTCCCGCGCTGCGGTAAACAAAGTCAAGATAGCCATGATGATCGCCAACATCCGGAACGGGTAGGCACTTTAAAAAGAAGACATTTTTATTGGAACGCTAGATACCAATGAATTCCACTGCCAAGTGTGAGACTCTAAGATAACAGATCACGCTCAAACTACGAGGTAAATTTGGCAGAAGAGACGTTGTGACTTCCAAAAACATGACAACATCGCTGGAAGTGACAACGCGACTTGAACTACCCTATTTACAGAAGCCACAACGTATTATGTCCGCTTCCGTATATACCTATATATATACAACATTTATTATGGTAAATCCTTTCCCCTCAATACGTAGATCTATCGTAGCACCCCCCCTCTTATCAAATATACAATTTTTAAAAAATAATCCCAAGTAGAAAAGGTGGAAGCCAGACAGCCTCTTCTGTATACCGGAAGTCACAACTTAACGTGCATCAATATATATATATATATATATATATATATATATATATATATATATATATATATATATATATATATATATATATATATATATATATATATGAAAGGAAACGGCGATTGCATTTTATTTCACTTCGACCACCACCGATATTCTACACGACGTGTTTCGAGCTCATGTCAAGCTCTCGTCAGGAACATCTAGGTGGATGGTCGAGGTGTAAGAAAATGCTTTTGGCCTTTCTGGTAATAATAAAATAACCAGACTTCAGTACACTTGGTACGACATCTATATGAATTAAACGAAAAGATTTCTCTGATATACAGAAGAAATCTTTTCCGTAGCGGACGCGAAAATGTAAATTTCAAAGTCTTCATAAAAGACGATGAACGACAAAAGACACCTCTTTGTGTCACAGATTTGTCTACAAAGCCACGTTATTCGCTACACATTCGTCAATAACGGAGAAAAACCGTGATATGAAAGGAAACGGCGATTGCATTTTATTTCACTTCGACCATCCACCTAGATGTTCCTGACGAGAGCTTGACATGAGCTCGAAACACGTCGTGTAGAATATCGGTGGTGGTCGAAGTGAAATAAAATGCAATCGCCGTTTCCTTTCATATCACGGTTTTTCTCCGTTATTGACGAATGTGTAGCGAATAACGTGGCTTTGTAGACAAATCTGTGACACAAAGAGGTGTCTTTTGTCGTTCATCGTCTTTTATGAAGACTTTGAAATTTACATTTTCGCGTCCGCTACGGAAAAGATTTCTTCTGTATATCAGAGAAATCTTTTCGTTTAATTCATATATATACAGGGTGTCCCGAAAAGATTGGTCATAAATTATACCACACATTCTGGGGTCAAAAATAGTTCGATTGAACCTAACTTACCTTAGTACAAATGTGCTCATAAAAAAAGTTACAGGCCTTTGAAGTTACAAAATGAAAATCGATTTTTTTCAATATATCGAAAACTATTAGAGATTTTTTACTGAAAATGGACATGTATCATTCTTACGGCAGGAACATCTTAAAACAAAATTATAGTGAAATTTGTCCACCCCATAAAAAATTATGGGGATTTTGTTCCCTTAAACCCCCCCAAACTTTTGTGTACGTTCCAATTAATTCATTATTGTAGTACCATTAGTTAAACACAACGTTTTTAAAACTTTTTTGCCTCTTAGTATTTTTTCGATAAACCAGTTTTTATTGAGATGCGGCTTCTTTTTCAATATATTTACGTAAAAATTTTATGGGGGTTTTGTTCCTTTAAACCCCCCAAATATTTGTGTACGTTCCAATTAAACTATTATTGTGGTACCATTAGTTAAACACAGTGTTTTTAAAACTTTTGCCTCTTAGTCTTGTTTTCATAAGTCACCTTTTATCGAGATGTAGCTTCTTTTTCAAAATATACCTAAAAATGTAAATTATAAATAAATTTTCAGATTATTAACAGGTCTCTATAATCGTACTTAACCATATACAAATATGTGGTGGATTCGACAAATATTCAAAATATCTCGATAAACACTGGCATGTCGAAAAAGTACTAAGAGGTAAAAAAGTTTTAAAAACAATGTGTTTAGCTAATGGTGCTACAATAATAATTTAATTGGAACGTACACAAAAGTTTGTGGGGGCTTAAGGGAACAAAACCCCCATAAAATTTTTATGGGGTGCACAAATTTTACTTCATTTTTTTTTTGAAAGATGTTGCTGCCATAAAAATGCCACATGTCCATTTTGAATAAAAAATCTCTAAGAGTTTTCGATATATGAAAAAAAATCGATTTTCATTTTGTCACTTCAAAGGGCTGTAACTTTTTTGTGTGCACTATTGTATATAGGTAAGTGAGGTTCAATCAACTTATTTTTGACCATAGAATCTGTGGTATAGTTTATGACCAATCTTTTCGGGACACCCTGTATATATATATATATATATATATATATATATATATATATATATATATATATATTAAATAAAATAATTATATATATATATATATATATATATATATATATATATATATATATATATATATTGATGCACGTTAAGTTGTGACTTCCGGTATACAGAAGAGGCTGTCCGACTTCCACCTTTTCTACTAGGAATTATTTTTTTAAAATTGTGTATTTGGTAAAAGGGGGGCTTATAAAATGGGTCTACCTATTGAGGGGAAAGGATTTACCAAAATAAATTTTGTATATATATACGTATATACCGAAGCGTACAGCATACGTTATGGCTTCCATATATAGGGTAGTTCAAGGCGCGTTGTCACTTCCAGCGGTGTTGTCATATTTTGGAAGTCACAACGACTCGTCTGCTAGATTTACCTCTTATTTTGAGCGTAATGTGTGATCTTTTGAAACTTTTACTGTGAGGACAGTTGTCTGTGTTTTAAAGTTGTCTATTTAAATTAAAATATTGATATTCTTTTGATTATACAGGTTTACAAAAAAATACATTTCGGACTATTTGACGAAACCATATGACTAGGGGGTTTTTGGGGTCGCTGGTTACGAATCCGGGGTTTGCTAACCTCTATCACGTCAGGTAAAGGTTATTTCAAGGACAAATCAAGATAAATCGACAGTCGCTCTGAAAAAGTATATTAGGAGGTTTTTGGGGTCGCGTATAACGAATCCAGGATCCGCTGACCTCTATCACGTCTAGCTGAAGGTCAATTCGAGGTAAAATCAAGATAAATCAACACAATCGCTGTGAAAAAGTATATTAGGGTGTTTTTGGGGTCCCTGATCACAAAACTGGGGCCCGTTGAGCTCAACCACGTCAGGTAAAGGCCATTTCAAGGTCAAATCAATTTTGTTAACTCCTCCTGATTTGCACTTGAAATGACCTTTACATGACGTGGTAGAGCTCAACGGACCGCAGTTTTCATGATCAGCGACCCCAAAACTCCCTATACTTTCAGAGCGATTGTGTCAATTTATGTTGATTTGACATTAAAATGACGTTGAACTAGACGAGATAGAGGTCAGCGGACTCCGGATTCGTCTTCAGCGACCCCAAGAACCCCCTAATATACTTTTTCAGAGCGACTGTCGATTTATCTTGATTTGACCTTGAAATGACCTTTACCTGACGCGATAGAGGTGAGCAGACCCCGGATTTGTGATCAGCCACTATAAAAACCCCCTTGTCATATGGTTTCGTCAAATTGTCCGAAATTTAGTTTTTTTTGTAAACCTGTGTTATTTATGATAATATGATTGATATTTATTTTACAAAAATACTAATATATTATTATTGTTGTAAAATGGATTTATTGGAATTAATTAAAAAAGTGTTAATAGTAAGTCATTTATTTATGAAAATTATATCAAAAATGTTAATAAATAAATTTGAACTTATAGAAAATTTTAATATTTTAGATTTTATTACAGGCACCGTCCTTTTAATTTTTGATGTACCAATAATAATATGTAATAAAAAATTAAATGGCTAAACACTCCAGGTGGGGATTAGCCGCTAAAAAGCTATCTAGATCCATCTTTTTCGAGCAGATTTTTCCCAATCTGCTACTCGATACTATTGACTATGCTTCTCCATTTCTTTCTATCCTCTTTCTTTTTCTGCTAGTCTCTAATTCCTGCCCTATATAAATCTTCCTTTAATTCCTGTAACCATTTATTCTAGTTCCTCCGCGTCTCCTTCTAACTCCGGGTCTCTATTGTAAAATTGAGTTTATATTTGTTGCGCTACCTGCTCTCCATATATGCCCCAACAATCCAACTCTGTGCCCAAATCTGAAAATCTGGAATAATATCTACCCGGGTCGAAACATTTTTTTTTAATATATGAAAATAGTTATTTATGAAACGGAGCGAGTGCTATACATCGCGTAAGTTCGCAAAAAGTACTTCACGCACAATTTCATACAATATTTTATCTACGATAAACAAATAAAAATACTGTAACTCTTCGTCACTGGAATTCATTTCTATTCTACAATTTTTAGAACTTTGACATATAAAAATTCTAATTTCTTTCAAACCACAAAACTGTCAAATTTTTTTTGTAATTTATTGCTCATTATGTCATCACCTCTCTTGTGCTCTGCACAAGAGATCTAAGGTTAGAGCTAAGAATAACGTTGGCTAGGTGCTACGTTTTCTCGACTCTGTTTTACGGAATGGAAGCTTGGACCTTGAATGCGGCATCAATGAAAAAACTGGAATCATTCGAGATGTGGGAATATAGAAGAATTCTAAAAATATCATGGACAGAACACGTCACAAACAAAGAGGTTCTGAGAAAGGTGAATAAAGAAATGGAAGTCTTAAATACAATTAAAACCAGAAAATTGGAATATCTCGGACATATTACACGTGGAGAGAGATACAACTTACTCCAACTCATTATGCAGGGAAAGATTCAAGGAAAAAGAAGCATAGGGAGACGCAGAATATCGTGGTTGCGCAACCTGAGAGAATGGTACGGATGTACATCAAACGAACTTTTCAGAGCAGCCGTCTCCAAGGTCCGAATAGCTATGATGATTGCCGACCTCCGTCGTGGAGATGGCACTTGAAGAAGAAGAAGATGTCATCACCATGAAACGCGAAAGTTAAGAAAGAATATTTGATTATATGAAAGTGTGTTAAAAACAGTGAGAAAAAGTAAATCCCATTTAAAATACATTGTTACTTCATGCTTACTTTAAAGCACTGCTATCTATAATGACAGTTTTCACAAACTAAAAATTTATATATAATATGACATAGAGTAGATAAAAGTCATTTATTAATTATTAATTGATTATAGTCAGAAGAAAATTAGATCATGCAACCCTTGTTTTTTATAATTGTTAACATACTAAATTACATATCCAATAATTATTGTTATCCATTAAATAGATCGATGCAGATCGGCCTTATATCGGATCCTCTTCTATTAGTCCGTTCGCTGACGGTAAAATATTGCAAAACCCATAAATTTTAAAAAACCACTTAAGATTGACATGAAATTTGGCATACACATAGGTAACATATCAAAGAAGAAAATTGATATTGTGCCGATGTTTTCTTTTGCCATGGGGGTGACTTTCACCTCGTCTAGGGATGAAAAAATATACGTTTAAAATAAGTCCGGAAATGGATTAACTGACTAATTCTAAGGAACTATTGTTCTTTTTTGTTCATTTTTCAACAAAAAAAAACACATTTTAACGGTTTTTTTGCAATTAACTCAAAAAGTAAGTATTTTATCGAAAAAAACATTCTTAAGAAAAATACAGCCCATAAAAAAATGGTGTACTTATGTATGAGATCCCTAGACCCAGTAAAAGAAGAGTTGTAACTAATGACAAATAGGTTCATACACGTCAAATTTCAAATTGAATATTCCAACGTGAAGTGTCAAAAACTAAAGCACTTTTTGGGGAACACTCATTACAACTTTTTTGTAATGTTTAAAAAAAGGTTAAAAAGTTTTTAGCATTAAATTAAGGAAGTTAGCAAATAAAATTTATCGTCACCACTTCACAAGTTGATTTACTCGTGTATGTATTGTTTATAAATATGATCTGTAAGCTTCATTGGTTCAAAGTGCTTATTTTTGAAGGGGATGTAATTGAAAGGGATTGAACTAGTCACTAACCAACTGTGTATGCCAATTTTGAACAGCCATATCTTAACCAATATTTGTCTCAAAGAAAAAAAACATAATCCTAAATATTCAGAAAAGCAAAACCTACATTTTTTACACTTTGTAATTTTTGGTAGCACTAATAAATTTTATGTCATTTTGAAAAAAAAAAAGCATCTCTTTCAAAATTTAAACAATTTTACTTTAAAACCCAATTTTTTCAAAAATTAGCCCTTTACTTAGCCCGAATTAAGGGGTGATTTTCGGAGTTTTTTAAGAAAAATAGGACCTACTTTATTTTGAAAGTATCTTTCTTAATTTTAACGCTAGAAATTTTTAAGAAAACATAAAGATTTTTTTTAAACTTTAAAAAGTTGTAATAAGTTTTCTCAGAACAGTGTATCATTTTTTAGTTGCTATCATTTTTTGGTTATTTCACGTGAAATTATTCATTTTTAAATTTGACGAATATGAACCTGTTTCCTGTTTTACATTAGCTACAAAGCTACAACTTTGCTTCTACTGATTCTAAAAAGTTATACGTACATCAATTTTGTTACTTTATAAGCTATATTTTTAATGTTTTTCCCGATAACATACCTACTTACTTTTTGAGTTATTGGCAAAAAACCGTATAAAAGTGTTTTTTGTTGAAAAATTTACATATCGTCTAGCCAATAACTCAAAAAGTATTAACTTAGTGAAAAATTCTATATAACAGAAGTTGCTTAGAATTAGTGTGTTTATCCATTTCCGAACTTATTTTGAACGTATATTTTTCCCCTCAGATTAGAGGAGAAACTCAACCCCCCGGGCAAAGTTTTCTTTTCACTTTTTTCTTTTACATGGGTCCTATGTGTAAGCTAAATTTCACGTCAATCCGTTCTTTAAAATTTGGAGCAAAAACCGTTAATGAACTATACTATCTCCGTAAGATCGTAAAAAACAAATCAGAATATTTTTCCTATCGACTAAGATACAACCTGGAATACCTACTTTCAATACACCAAAAATAATTATTATTGCGTTTTTTATAAATGCATAAAAGCATAATATTTTAGTGCATATTTCAATTCAACTGTTTTTTGCATAATTTAAGGTTTTTTAAGTGCATGTTTCCCGATATCTATTAATTTAATGTATTTCTCCACGAGTTTACAGCAAAAATCTTGATAATTATGTTTGTTTTGACTGTTTTGTTTGTATAATTATTGTTTTATCATACAGTCAAAGTCTCCCTTCAATCCCAAACATTTTTAAAAGAAAATACAATTTTTATTGGATATGTTCAATCAAGCAGACATTCCGTTAACATTTTTAGTCACAACATAATATCAATGTTAAAGTATTATTAGAGCAACGCGTTATGGTGTCACATTTCTTTTAATGACCGACACACAAAATATTTTAATGACCGATCCCACACTAAGAACCAGATTTTTATTACCTACTGCTGATAAGGTAAAGAGTTATCAAATATCATTCGTTGTCATCTCTGTGTTAATTTGAAATAATAAAATATAAATATTGTAGTTTTGTATTCTAAAATATTTGGAAAAAATACCTATGTATTTTTTTTTTTTCATTTAGGTACACATCATTTTAAGGGATTGTCCGGAAGAGTACAGGCTCAATATATCGGCAAATGAATTTTGTTTTAAATACCGTCCGTATAGAGGAGGTGCTCGTTGGGGATAGGCGCAAAATCTTGGTCCAGTGCTAATTAAATGCATTAATTTTTTTCGAATTCTGAGAAAACTAATAAGTATTTTTGAAAAATTTAAACGCAGAATGGAAGCTTACATTATTACCGAGGGCAGAAAGTCCCTGAAAACTTATATAATGTTTATTTTAATAACTTATATGCTTAATATATGTTTATTTTAATAAAGATAATGGGATGAAAAAACAAGAGAAAAGTTAGTGTGATTTTTAATTTCGAATATTTCATTCAAAAGAAACTTTTTTTAATTCTAAGGGACTTTCGGTCCCCCGTAATAATGTTATCTTTCATTCTGGGTGTATGTTTTAAAAAATATTTATTAGCTTTCTCAGGATTCGAAAAAAATAAATGTATTTAAATAGCATTGGACAGAGATTTTGCGCTTACCCCCTTAAGAGAGAGTTTACTGTATTTTATATTATTACTAGAATTTATTACTTTAAACTTTTTATCGCTCTTGATTCATTTTATCGTGTATTTAATTACATTCAATTGTAATTGTACATTCAATTTTTTTGTATATTTTTACACGTTTTATTACTTTCGAAATAACAATACCTATAAAATCTATTTTTCAGCCTACTTGGGTCCAAAAAAATACACAATTTTCGGAAATTTCGTTAAATGAGAACATTTACCTACATTTCTTGTATTTATGAGGAAACAGTAGCGATTAACAGGTAGCGAAAACGCGTTCCAAGATTGCGGCTGTAATCTTGAATATTTTTTCGAGATATTTGACACACGTATTCGTAATATAATAAAGAATGGCGGTACAGACCCCAATTTGAAAAATATATTAATATGTGGAAATTACTCTGTAATTAAATACAATATTAAAAAAAAGAGCCTGTACCGCAATTAAGAAGAACAAGAAAATAAACTTTTTTTATCCGATGCCTAGATTTTGTGTCATTTTGGAACTACTAAAATTTTTTATTCCATTAGTAGTTCCAAAATGACACAAGATCTAGGCATCGGATAAAAAAGTTTATTTAAAAAAGTGTATTTTTTTTCTTCTTAATGGCGGTACGGGCTCGTTTTTTTAATATTGTATGTAATTATAGAGTAATTTCCAGATACTAACATATTTCCCAAATTGGGCTCTGTACCGCCATTCTTTATTATATTACGAATACGTGTGCCAAATACGTCGAAAAAATATTCAAAATTACAGCCGCAATCTTGGAACGCGTTTTGGCTACCTGTTGATCGCTACTGTATCACCTTAAGCTTTTAATAAGATTTTTAAAATTAATTTAGATTATTTAATAGATATACTCACCGGCACGAAAAACGGGCACCCCAAAAAATGGGTCATTTTGATGGCTCGTATCTTCTAAACCTATTGTCCGATTTAAGTATTTTTTTAATATATTATAGCCTTATTCTTTAACAATATCGCTGTAATAATATTATTTCTAGACATGTAAGTTATCATTATATACCGAAGACCAGGCGTACCAATCAAACTGGGGTTTTTTCTCAATTTCCACAACAGCCTGTGTGTTGTATTTTCATTTAAATTTGAATTAACTTGTTTACACGAGGAAGGCAAATAGTCCCAACTCTAGTTATTTTGCCTTTTATCGCGATAGAAAAGAGGTTTGCTTTAATGAGTGCAAAAACTGGAGCCTAGTAGTGTTCGTCAAAAGTAAGAGAAGCTAGTGCCTCTACAATCAATGGCTCGCAAGTTGTTCTACAATCAACAGCTCGCAAGTTGTTCTACAATCAACAGCTCGTAAGTTGCCACTCAACCAACGGCTCGCTCGTTTGCCGGTGTAAAAGCCTAGCTGGTAAGGCTTTTTTCGTGTATGGACTTGGTGCAGTGTTAAATGCAGCTGAGGGCCCTCTTGAAGACCAAATGCAGGGATTGAATTGGTAAGTGGACCTCTTTGCGCCTCATTTAATTATTCTATTCCTTTTTTGCTCATGTTTAAGTTTTTTATTGAACCGGTGTCAGAGCTCCTTTAGAAAACAAAGAATCAGCCCCTATTTGAGATCCTAACATCAAAGATCGCACATTTTGGTCACTTCGAACGTGGATATTGTTTTTTTGAGGTGTTTTGATAGTCGGTTTTTTAAAGAATTTAAACTTTATTGTTTTTATAATTAATTGTTCATTAATTGTTGGGGTGACTTGTTTTTCCTCGTTTGTATACAATTGCTTGTTAACAATTAATTTTTGAGTATTATAAAAAAATTTGCATTTTGGAATAACGCCCAAAAAAAAACATTGCCTACAGTTTTTTGCCTCTTTATTTCGTGTAGCAGGTAATGTTAATTGGTTGACCTTGAATGGTTTTCAGGTATTCAATACACAGAATTTTGTGAGTTTTCAAATTTTTAAAGTCCTCGCCTTTACGGCAGCTTGATAAGGATTCTTGTTTTTTGATAAATTATTAAATTCAATTGTTTAGATCATTAAACTTGTAAAATATTAGCTATTTGAATTTAATTATAGTTAAAATTGCGTTCTCTTTATGCCAGTGGCAGCTTGACCAGGGGATCGTTGATTATTTGTATTTTTAATTTTATCGTTGATTACGTTAAACAAATTTTTATTCTTTTTTCTCCATAATGGCTGATAAATTGAAAAAATATACGTTTCAAAGGAGAATGGCAATGAACGATTTAGAAACGTTATTGCGTTTATCCAATTCTTCTCTTACAGAGGTTCATAAGCAGTCGCTTTTTCGTGTTCGGTACTCAGAGTTAGACGATGTTTTGGAGAGTTTTAATAAAAATCATCAAAACATCGTTACAAATCTTTTGAACTCTGAACCTACGGATGCTCAATTAGATTCTGAGGACATTATTCGTTCCCAATTTTTAAATGATTATTATCAGATCAAGGCTAATTTCGCGGATCTCTTTGAAAATGATGATAATAGTCAAAAAAATGAGCAAAATATCGCCGCTTCGAATGCAGTACAACCTCCTAGTAATGTTCGCTTGCCGCAGTTAGAATTAGTTAAATTTTCCGGTGAGTTTACGTCAGCAATTACTTTTTTTGACTTGTTCGATGCGCTTGTGCACCGTAGACCTAGCGTTGATGATACGGAAAAATTAACGTATTTGATTCAAAGTTTAGAAGGGCCTCCTTTAAGGTTAGCTAAATCCTTGCCTTTAGCTAGAGAAAATTATGTTAGGATTTATGATAAATTAAAAAATAGGTATTTAAATAAACGTTTGCGTGCAATGGCACATTGGTGCAAAATTGAGGAAGCTCCCGCAACTATATTTAAGAATTCTGATAGTTATAGTAATTTAATTGATACCTTTTCGGAAAATTTATCAGCTTTAGAAAATTTGGGTTATAAAATTTCGGATTTTGTGTTAGCTTACAAAATTCTCACCAAGCTTGACGAGGAGACTCACCAACGTTTTGAATTATTACATGGGTCTAGTGAAATGCCTACGTTTATTCAATTATCTGATTTCCTAGAAAGTCAATGCATTTCGTTTGACTCATCTTTGTTGTCGCCTTGTTCTCCCAAGGATTCTAATAGAAAAAATTAATCGCCTTCTAAACACAATGCAAATAAAAATGGTTCTAAAGTCAATAATCGCTATAGTTTTTTTTCGAAGCCTATTGCGACGACTTGTTTGTTATGTTCTGCCGATCACCATTTAAAAGATTGTTCTTTATTTTTAAATAAATCTCCTTATGAACGGTACAACGCTTGTAAGAGAATGCGTCTTTGTTTTAAATGTTTAGAAAAACACGATTCTCGTAGTTGTAGTGTCACCTCTCGTTGTTGTCATTGTAATTCATCCCACCATAGTCTTTTACATTTTAAAAGTTCTGAAAGTGCCACTCAAGGCGCTACTTCTGTTGCTGCCGTTCCAACTACTGCTTCTTCTGATGCTCAGGTTAATACTGGAACATTGAGCTCACATGCTGCATCATTAGGTAGTGTTACCTCAAAAAACTCGAGCGTTTTGTTAGCTACTGCTGTGGTAGAAATTATGGATGGTTGTGGATTGTATCAACCTGTTCGAGCTTTAATTGATGGGGGTAGCATGACCTCTTTTGTATCTCAGTCTTGTATTCGTCAGTTAGGTATTAGACATTCTTCTGCTACCTTATCGGTACAAGGTATTGGTGCTATAAAAAGTACAGTGGTTGGTCGAGTTGATCTTCAGATAAAACCTGTGGATAGAGTGGATCCTATTTTTAATTGTGAGGCGTTTGTGTTGCCAAAAATTTGTGAGGACCTACCCGTTGTTAGTTTGGATGTTGGGCATTGGTCTTATATTGCTAATTTAAAGTTGGCAGATCCTCGGTTTCATCTATCTGGTAAGGTGGACTTATTGCTTGGAGCTGATATCTTTTCTCAGTTATTATTAGAAGGTAAAGTTCAAACTCCTAGAGGTATGCCTGATGCTCTTAATACCGTTTTTGGCTATGTCCTTATGGGTCCCTGTAGTTCGGTTCCTATGACATCTGCCACCTCGTTGTTTTGTCACGTGGATCAAATGGTTTCGTTGGAGGAGTCTGTAAAGCAGTTTTGGAGTTTAGAAACTGTTCCTGAAGTAGAATGTTCAGCTCCTGAAGATATTCTTTGTGAGAAAAATTTTGTTGAGAATGTTTGTCGAGACGGCTCTGGTCGTTATACCGTTGCTCTACCTTTCAGGGAATTATCTCCTGTTTTTCCAGGAATGTTTGAGTTAGCTGTAAATCGTTTTCTTTCCTTAGAAAAAAGGCTTTTGAAAAATCCTAGTGTTTATCAGGAATATTGTACCTTTATGAAAGATTATTTGGATTTGCATCATATGGAGCTTGTGTCAGAAACTTCTCGTCCATTATCTTGTTACTATATTCCTCACCATGCTGTATTAAAACCTGATAGTTTGACTACCAAGTTGCGAGTTGTATTTAATGCTTCTGCTCGAATTGGAAATCAGAATTCTCTTAATCAGTGCTTGTTTACTGGAAAGAAACTACAACAAGATATTTTAACTATTTTATTGGGTTTTCGACTTCATAAATATGTCTTATCCACGGATATTAAGCAGATGTATAGGCAGATACGAGTTGAGAAAAGTCATTGTGATTATCAGAGGATTGTTTTTAGATTCTCTCCTGATGAAGAGTTACAGGAATTTCGGTTATTAACAGTTACTTATGGTGTATCATCAGCTCCTTTTCTTGCTTTAAGGACTCTGTTGCAGCTGAGTGAAGATGAAGGTAGAGAGTTTCCCCTTGCCGCTGAAGTTTTGCGTACGAGTACTTATGTTGACGATATAGTTTGTGGTGGTGATACCTTAGAAATTGCGCTAAATTTTCGGAATGAGTTGATATCCTTGTTATCTCGAGGTCAGTTTGAATTGCGTAAGTGGTCGAGCAATGATATGCGATTATTAGAAGGTTTACCGGAGTCGCATATTGGTAAGAAACCTATTTCTTTTGATGATACTAGTTGTTCGTCACCTCTAAAAATCCTTGGACTTGTATGGAATGCACAGTTGGATTGTTTTTCTTTTGAAGTGACAGCTCTGGACAAATCTTGTACTAAGAGAAGTATGATGTCTGAATTGGCCCGAGTGTTTGATCCTGTAGGGTTTCTAGCTCCCATGACTTTGTTCACGAAGCACCTTATCCAACGTTTATGGTTGTCCGGAATCGACTGGGATGACTCTCCTCCAGACTCAATTTGTAAAGTTTGGTACCAGTATAAGGAACAACTGTTATCCCTTGCAGAGCTTGAAATACCTAGGTGCATGTTCGTGTCCAGGTATATTTGTTGTGAGGTACATGGGTTTTGTGACAGTAGTGAAAAGGGTTATGCCGCTGTTATTTATTTGCGTTTTGTTCTACCAGATGGTCAGGTTTGTGTCTTTTTTGTTTGCGCCAAATCAAAAGTGGCTCCCATAAGAACTGTAAGCATTCCACGTTTGGAGCTGTCCGCTGCAGTTCTACTATCTAAACTCATGCAGTTTGTAGTCAGAGTATTAGATCCTAAACTTAAAATCGCAAAATTTGTAGCTTGGTCCGATTCTCAGGTAGCTCTAAGTTGGATAAAATCCTCTCCTCATCGTTGGAAAACTTTTGTTTCTAACCGGGTTTCATATATACAGGAACGCCTTTCTCCTAATAGTTGGTTTTATGTTCCTTCTGCTCAGAATCCCGCTGATTTGGCTTCCAGAGGTGTTTTACCTGCTCTAATGTTGGAGCAATCTCATTGGTTTGCAGGTCCTGAGTTTTTGTATAACACCGATCCCATTCCAGACGCTTCCTGTTGCTTTTCTGAGTGTGCTGAAATGCTTGATGAGGAGCGTGCGGTAACTTTGGCTTGTGTTAATGATGATAATTTTCTTGAGAATCTATTGAATGACATTTCCGATTTCTCGTTTATACGACGACTTATAGCTTGGATCTTGAGGTTTGCTTGGAATTCAAAATTCCCCAATGATAAGAGAGAAGGTCCCTTAAGTTCAAAGGAACTTTATGAGTCGTTGATTATGCTAGTTAAATATACTCAACATCGATATTTTGAAAGGGAGTTCGAGGGAAATGTTTTTTCCAAACCTTTGCGAAAGTTGTCCTGCTTTATCGATGATCAAGGAGTATTACGGGTTGGCAGTCGTCTTAGATATTTGTCTGTTTCGATTGATAAGAAATTTCCTTGCATCCTACCTCGCGAAAGTCCATTAACTTATTTGCTGATTGATTATTACCATAAACGATACTGTCATGCTGGGCTGCGTACAGTTAGTTTTTTGCTTGCCCAGTCATTTTGGATTTTGTCTCCTAAGCGTGCTATACTCTCGGTTTTGTCAAAATGTATACAGTGTTGGAGGCCCAATCCTAGAAATTACCAACCTCCAATGGGTAACTTACCCCTAGTTAGAATTTCCCAGGTTAAACCCTTCCTGAATTCAGGTATGGATTTTGGTGGACCGTTTTATGTTGTGATGAATCGCTATCGAGGAGCTAAATCTTGTAAGGTGTATCTTTGCCTCTTTGTTTGCATGGCCACCAAAGCTCTTCATTTAGAGTTAGCTAGTGATTTATCGAGTGAGACTTTTCTCTCTGCTTTGCAGCGTTTCATAGCTCGTCGTGGTAGGGTTGATAATTTATATTCTGATCGTGGCAGTAATTTTGTTGGCGCTGCTAAATACCTTAACCTCATGAAAAATGCTGCTTCAAATGAAAATATTTCCTTCCATTTTAATGCTGCATCTGCTGCCCACTTTGGCGGTTTATGGGAGGCGGGAATAAAGTCAGTAAAGACGCACCTAGCTCGCGTTATAGGCGATCAGATCTTGTCATATGAGGAACTAAACACGGTCGTAATTCAGATTGAATCGTATCTTAATTCTAGGCCCTTGACCCCTATAAGTTCTGATCCTAATGATTTGTCAGTTCTAACGCCGGGTCATTTTTGAAATCTAGAACCTCTTTCGGCTGTGTTTGAACCTCTTGATGGAGCGTATATTCCTGCATCTCATTTGATGAGATGGAAGTTAATAAATCAAATGCATAAAACTTTTTGGGAACGCTGGAGCAAAGAATATTTGCATACTTTGCATCAGCGCAGTAAATGGACTTCATCCGATAATTTAAAACATATCTAACTAGGAACGATGGTCCTTATAAAGGATGATAATATCCCTCCGTCGCAATGGCGTTTGGGACGAATATCCCAAGTATTTCCGGGACAGGATGGAATTATAAGAGTTGCGGATGTTAAGACCACAAAGGGAATTCTTCGACGCCCCCTGGTCAAGCTGTGTCCTCTGCCTATCTAAATAATTCCTTAGTTTTTTTGTTGATCTTGTTATTAGTATGATATTGTTTAATTTTTTTTTTGGGATTTATTCCAAAGTGCCATGATTTAAGTTATTTTTTTTTGTTTATTAGCTTGTAATAGTTTTAAAATGCACCATTCAAAGCTGCATTTTGGTGGGGGAGAATGTTGTATTTTCATTTAAATTTGAATTAACTTGTTTACACGAGGAAGGCAAATAGTCCCAACTCTAGTTATTTTGCCTTTTATCGCGATAGAAAAGAGGTTTGCTTTAATGAGTGCAAAAACTGGAGCCTAGTAGTGTTCGTCAAAAGTAAGAGAAGCTAGTGCCTCTACAATCAATGGCTCGCAAGTTGTTCTACAATCAACAGCTCGTAAGTTGCCACTCAACCAACGGCTCGCTCGTCTGCCGGTGTAAAAGCCTAGCTGGTAAGGCTTTTTTCGTGTATGGACTTGGTGCAGTGTTAAATGCAGCTGAGGGCTCTCTTGAAGACCAAATGCAGGGATTGAATTGGTAAGTGGACCTCTTTGCGCCTCATTTAATTATTCTATTCCCTTTTTGCTCATGTTTGAGTTTTTTATTGAACCGGTGTCAGAGCTCCTTTGGAAAACAAAGAATCAGCCCCTATTTGAGATCCTAACATCAAAGATCGCACACTGTGGAATATTTTAGCCTTTATACAATATTGAAATTAAAACCCAGCTATAGCCCCAGGTTTTCTTAACATTCTGTTTTTTTATTCATTCGCTTATGTTGGATAATAAAAAAGTTAGTTACTTTAACAACTAGCCATGTTCTTTATCGATACATGGTGTTTCTAAATAAATGCGACAAACTTTAAGGGGTAATTCTGCATGAAAAAATAATGATTGCAAAAATAAAAGTCTTTTGCCAAACAATCATTATTTTTTCATGCAGAATTGCCCCTTAAAGTCAGTCGCACTTATTTAGAAACACCCTGTATTGATAAAGAACATGGCCAGTTGTTCAAGTCAATAACTTTTTTATTATCCAACGTAAGCGAATAAATAAAAAAAAAAACAGAATGTTAAGAAAACCTGGGGCTATAGTTGGGTTTTAATTTCAATATTTTATAAAGGCTAGAATATTCCACAGGGTGTTGTGAAAATTGAGAAAAAAACCCAGTTTGATGGGGTACACTTGGTATACAATAAAATTTACATGCCTATCAACAATATTATTATAGCGATATTGTTAAAGAATAAGGCTATAACATATTAAAAAATTACTTAAATCGGACAACAGGTTTAGGAGATACGAGACATCAAAAATTACCAATTTTTTGGTTGCCCGTTTTTCGTGCTGGTGAGTGTAGATTGAATTAGAAGTTCATTGTAAAAAAGGAAGTAAACAAAAACACGAGAAAAATGAATTTCTATAAATAAATAGGTAAGTAAATATTATAGACTAAAATAAGTACAGATAATATATATTTATAGAGATATAATTAGCTTCATTTAAGGCTAACTTTAAAAGTAAAGCAGATTTAAAAGAAAGCTATTATTAATGTTAACACAAAAGTATGAAATTATTCATGTTTCATACACAAAATACTAAGTACGATTAGGACCGCGAATCTACAACAGATAAATGTCTGGAAACCGTTACACAGGGTTGCCAAAAAACGGAAGTCACACCGAGCGGTGTGGTATACGGAAGACGCTACGCGTTGTGTACATAACCTGTATAGTAGCACGGGAGCGACACTAGCGCTGGTGATATACCGTCGAACTAAAATCTGATCTTATGAGTATGTTAGATACGATATGACTTCCAGCGAAATTTTTAATATAAGCCTTCTGATACCATCTAGTAGCCAAATTCGTAAAAGTATAGGCAAAACGTTGTGACTTCCGAAATCGGAAGTCATAACGGTATATATGAAGTAACAACGTATTACGAGAATCTACTTTGGAAGTCACATGGATACATGTATCAATATATATATATAAATATATATAAATA
The DNA here is from genome assembly GCF_917563875.1 of Diabrotica virgifera virgifera. Lineage (NCBI taxonomy): Eukaryota > Metazoa > Arthropoda > Insecta > Coleoptera > Chrysomelidae > Diabrotica > Diabrotica virgifera. Next base: position 182,455,095 of record NC_065443.1, on the reverse strand, counting down.
TATATATATATATATATATATATATATATATTTCGTACGAGTGGTCGTTAAACCAGTACCTGTGGATCTTTTGATCACTGAGTGTGTTTCAAAGATCTACATCTTTTGTTTTTATATATATATATATATATATATATATATATATATATATATATATATATATATATATATATAGTGATTTTTTGAATAACGGCAATTCGGTCAGATGAAATAAAACTCTATTTGTTCTAGGTCTCAATATTTCTAATATATTATATATAGTCTTTATATAATAATATATAGTCTTTTGTCCATATCTAATCTTAAGAAATTTACAGTTTTCTCCTGAAGAAGTCACCAAATAGTGACGAAATATTGAGACCTAGAACAAATAGTTTTATTTCATCTGACCGAATTGCCGTTATTCAAAAAATCACTATTTAACACAGTACGGTCGAAAATATTTGTACAAATATATATATATATATATATATATATATATATATATATATATATATATATATATATATATATATATATATATTATATATATATATATATATGTTTGTAAAACGTAAAGTTTGGGGACATTGTACAAATCGAAATTTTGTTGTATACATTCGTATACATTTATATTGTCATCACAAAAAAATACAAATTTTTGAAAAATACAGTATTTTAAAGAAATGGTCATATACTGTAAAGTTTGAGTACATTTGTTTTTGTAAAGTGTCAACTATGAGGACTATTTTTTTAACAGTATTTTTTTGTATATTTGGATATACATTTAGTTTTATCATATCTGGTGTTTTATTGTAAACACTAAAGATCACTTTACTACAAAAATCAAGTTGTTCTTCCGTCTCAATAAAAGAGCAAGGATGATTTTATCCAACAAATATTTTTTTCTATCACGGCCCTTTGTATTGAAAATTGCTATTTAAATAGCACTTAATATATATGCAAACTTTTAACAATCTTAACCAGATTGCAATAACATTGCAGCAATCCAAAAATATAATATATTATTGCACAAGATTCTAACAACATTGCATCAACATCATGAAAATATATGAAATTTATAGATTTTTTATCTTACGGCAGTAAAATACCATTAATTTTATTGCGCGAGATTGTCGCAATATTGCAGCAAAGCAAAGAAATAATTGTTTGAATTAATTTTGCAGCTGTCAAATACCATAATATATTATTGCCCAAGATTGTAGCAAGATCATGAAAATCCTCGATTTTTTTATCTTGCAACAATCTTGCGGTACTCAAATACCGTATCTAATATATTCTTGCGCAGACTTGTAGCAATATTGCGGCAAGATTATGTAAATATATAAAAATCACCAATTTATTAAGTCTGGCTGCAATCTTACAACACTCAAATACCATAATATGTTATCCTGCAAGATTTTAGCAATATTGCTGCAATATCATAAAAATAAATAAAAATCATTCGTTTTTTAGTTTTGCTGCAACCTTGCAGCATTCAAATATAATATATTGTTGCACAAGGTTGTAGCAATATTGCAGCAAAATCACGAAAATATATAAAAATGATCAATTTTTGTAATCTTTCCGCTATCTTGAAACAGCCATCAGACATAATATATTATTGTTTAAGTTTTTAGCAATAATGCTGCAGGATCATAAAAATAGCAATCAAACAACATATTATATGTCTGGATTCCGCGTATAAAAAAGTTAATTAATAGCAAGCTGAAAATTTGTTAATAGTTTAAGGGTGTCTAGTCGGACAAACTTTGATATATGGGAACACTGGAACAGGGGAAGTTTTAATTGTGGAACAGGTTAAAAATTTGGAACGTCAGACCACGAAAACGTCACATGTATTTTGTCCGACAGAACTTCCAATTGATTTGTTACCCTTTCATTAAACTCTCATGCAAAAATCAGACTGCTATTGATCACCAAATAAGCATTTTAATGAGTGGAACACGTAGAACATGTCCATTTACAGGAATTATGACAGGTGATAAATAGCAGTCTGATTTTTGCATGAGAGTTTAATGAAAGGGTAACAAATCAATTGGAAGTTCTGTCGGACAAAATACATGTGACGTTTTCGTGGTCTGACGTTCCAAATTTTTAACCTATTCCACAATTAAAACTTCTGTTACAGTGTTTCCATATATCAAAGTTTGTCCGACTAGACACCCTTAAGCTATTAACAAATTTTCAGCTTGCAATTAATCAACTTTTTTTTAATACGCGGAATCCAGACCTATTATTGCGCAAAACTATAACATTAGATAAAAATAATGGGAACGGGTCCTATTTGTTCATCTCAAAAGGTTGCCAATAGATGGCAGCACTTTTTTACTTTAATTGAATTGCTATGGTACAGACTTCAAAACGATGGGAATATATATAATCTGTTCTATTTACGATTCTTAATATCAGATTATTTTTGTTAAAAAAGGGACAGACACTCTCTTGAACATGAGCAGGTATTGCTGTCTGGGAGATGCGGATGGCATAGTTGTCCTTATCTCAGGCAGGTTTCTTGAACAGTGCTTGAGGTAATGAAAAACCCTGTCGCGCTGACAGAGGATTGGTACCGTAACCAGAACATAAAAGTAAATCCCAAAAATGACTATCCTCATTCATTTTACGAAACAGCAAAAATTGGCGAAGGCTAAAATGCCCCAGCTTGTCCTAAAGTTTGAAGAGCAGGTGAAGTACCTAGGGGTGACCCTTGCTAGTAAACTCACCTGGAACTCACATATTGAGAACGGATAGTAGGAAAAAATTGGTAACTCAAACCCTCACTGCACTGGATACATCTTAAGATGATAAGTGATAAGACCCAACACTACCTTCATAGCGCCTGTATGGTGAACAAAAACCTTTCAAGCACGGGTGAAAACCCAGCTCGGTACAGATATTGGCCTGTCTGTATTCTTTGAGGGCAATGCCCACCACTCCTATTGCAGCCATGGAGGCGATGCTTAATCTGCCTCTTATTGAGATGATAGTTAAAAGAGAGACGAGAATGGCAGCTTCGCGGCTGCGTATTTCAGAGGCCCGGGATAACTACCCAGGTACATTTGGTCATACAAGTATTGCTTATTATTGGTTATTATGTTGAGAAATGAACATGTTTACGCGCAAATAACTCGAAAAGTATTGACTTGGTGAAAAAACTCTATAAAACAAAAGTTGCTTAGAATTAGTCAGTTTATCGATTTCCGGACTTATTTTGGAATATATTTTTTGACCCCCGAGAGGGGGTGAAAGTCGCCCCCAGGACAAAAGCACACGTCGTCACAATATCACTTTTTTTCTTTGACTTGTTAGCTGCAAAATAATACACAACTGCACAACGCTATGAAATATCAAATATTATTATGTCGGAAGTTGAACTCGAAATACTACAAGTCGTACACAAATACTGACCTGAACGACAACTAAATATCAACGAATCAAACGTAGGTTAGAAATAGACCGCTTATCTATGTTATGCTGCAAAAGTTTCATATTTAATCAAGAACTACCGCTTTTTCCGTCATATCCAACTTAATGGGTTAGAAAGAAATCGAAAAACTATGACGCACTGAAAGAAGCCTCTGAGAAACCCTTCACTTATTTTTTGTGTAATAAAATGTCTTATTCTTCTTCTTCCTCTTTATTAGCAATTCTGCTTGTTCATTGGCGGATTGATACCTCTATGGAAGGTTATCACTCCATCTTTTGCGCGGTCGGCCGATACTTCTTCTGCCGATTGGTGATTTATCTCGTGCTATTTTGACCACACGTGTCTCCCCCATTCTGGTTATGTGGTTGTTCCATTCTTTTTTTCTATTTAGTGTCCATTCGTTTATACACTATACGTTACATTGTCTTCTAATATCTTCGCTCCTCTTTCGATCTCTTAGTGTATTTCCTGTAATTCTTCTCAGTACTCTCATCTCTACCGTTTCCAATAGTCTTTGTGTTGTGGCTGTATCGGGTTTTGTTTCTGATGTATATGTCATTATTGGTCTTACACTGGCTTTATAAATTCTTGACTTCATCTCAGTGTTAATATGTCGGTTTCGCCATATAGTGCTATTAAGGCATTCTACCAATCTATTTGCTTTTTGTACTTGATTTCTCACTTCTTTGTCTAGGTCTCCGTAACTTGACAATGTAGTTCCAAGGTATTTTACTTCCATTACTTGTTCAATACTGATACCATCAATTTCTATTTTGCATCTGATTGGTTCTTTACTGATTACTATTGTTTTGGTTTTCTGAGATGAAATTGTCATATTGAATTCTTTTGCTCTTATGTTAAATCTGTGGACTAATCTTTGCAGACTGTCTTCATCTTGAGCTATCAATATTGCGTCGTCTGCGTAGCAGAGTATTTTTACTTCTTTGTTTCGCATTCTATAACCTCTTCCTTTGTTGACGTTTTTAACGATTTCATCCATGATTAAATTGAAAAGCATAGGACTCAATGAGTCTTCCTGTCTTATTCCGCTGCCTATATCTATAGGTTCTGTAAGTTGTCCATCTATTCTGACTTCCATTTTGTTATTTTGGTAGATGTTCTCAATAGTTTTTATGATATCTAGAGGGACTTCTCTATTATACAGAAGATGAGTTACATCTTTGAGTCTTACTCTGTCAAATGCTTCCTTTAAGTCAATCAGACATAGAAATGCTGGTCTATTATACTCTAGTGATTTCTCAGTAATTTGCTTTATGACGAATATTGCATCTGTGCACGATCTTCCAGTACGAAAACCCTGTTGTTCATCTGCTAAACTTATCCTCTGATTCATTACGTCTTGTAAGATTTTAGTTGTAAGTTTTAGGGTAGTATTTAACAAGTTGATACCTCTGTAGTTTTCTGGCTGCTTTTTATCTCCTTTTTTGAATAGTAGAATTAGTTCTCTCGTTCTCCACTCTTCCGGTATTTTATTGTATTTTATGATTTTGTTAATTAATGTTGTTAATTGTTCTGTCATTGCTGCTCTACAATATTTCAGTAATTCGTGTGGTATTCCATCCTTACCTGCAGCTTTTCTGTTCTTCAGTTTTTCGAGTGTTTTTAGTACTTCCTGTGCACTTATATTAACATCTTCATTTGTGGTAATTTCTGGTGTTTCCGGTTCTAGCATAATTTGTTCTTCCTCTGCATAGAGCTTTTTTAGGTAGTCAATCCATGTATCCTTTTCTATGTGTTTTGGTTCTATTAGTTCCTTTACCTCCGTTCTTTGACCTCTTATAAACCGCCATATTTCCTTTTGGAGACCATAAAAATCATGTTCCATTTCTTTCGAAAAACGTTCCCAGTGATCATTTTTTATTATTCTTACTAATGAATGTGTTTCGTTTCTGATAGTCTTATAATAATCCTATGCCTCTTGTGTTTTAGTTGACATGTATTTTAGGTAAGCTTTTTTCTTCTCTTTACATTTTTCCTTCACTTCTGTACAAAACCATGGAGTTCTTCGTCTTGGAAGCGATTTATTTTTATTAATGTTTCTTTCACCAAGAACTTCCTTGGCTGAGGCTAAGATATTAGACTTAATTTTTGCCCAGCTTTCTTCGACTCCGTCACTTTCTGTGATATACGTGTTGCTGCTTTTTTTCCGTTAGTCTTTTTTGGAATAGGTATCTTCTGGTGGTGTATTCTGCTGTTTTATTATCACATATATGTGTTTTCATTCTGATTTTGCACAATACCAATTTATGATCGCTTCCTATTTCTGCTGATGTTAGTGCTCTTACATCCAAGATTAGAGACGGGTGTAACACTATATTCGACAGAACATAGTCTATTATAGATCTTTGTCCTCTAGTGTTTTCAAATGTGTATTTGTATTGTTCTTTGTGACGGAAAAATGTATTATTAATTCGTATTTCATTTAGTGTAATGTAATAAAATGTGTATGTATAAATTCATATTAAAAAGGTTGGTGCCACGTTAATATTTTTTTGTTAATTTCACAATAAGGATTTTTCCCATAGTTTTACGACTGTTAGTTTCTGAGATATTGCCGGTCGCCACGCTTAATGAATCACCCGGTATATTTTTATTAGTTATATATCTCTACTTAAAATTCACAGTTTTCATTTTAGTACCAAATACAATTAGTCAAAGGTCCATACAGTTATATCTCACAATACTGAAACTCGTAACTAAATTTTTAAAATTTAAAATTAACCGAAAGTCCAAAATTTTTAAGCATGTAACAATACAATAATTAAGCTCCGGATCAGTATTATATATTCTTTTCAATTCACATAGTATTGTAAATTTCCGAAGAGATACAAAAAGGAAAAAGGGGATTATTCGTCTTTGAGATAACTGCAATAAAGTCAGTCAGTAACAGGTACTTAACAGAATGGGGTATAACAGGGCCGTGCCGTGCTATGATGCGGCGAGGCAGTCATAGCATGGCGGCATTACAAAGTGAGGCGGCATAATCAGTATGTAAATCAAAAATTAAAGTGTCAGATTGTGTAAAAATGTTGTCAGAAACTATAGAAAAACTGAAAAGTTAGAGACAATATGGCTAATGAGCAAATGAAAATTTAATAAAATTGCAGAAAATCTTGATATAAGTTCCGAATTTCCAGCTGAAAAAGAAAATTCGAGCCAGGAGGAACAGCGTTTATTTGATTACGAAAAATCTTTGGACGAGCAGGTCTTAACAGGTGGAGCTAAATTTAAAATGAATTTGTTCATCTATATTTTAATCCGATCACTCACGGTACTGCGGTGTTGTTCGACAAAATCGTCGATGATATCAATTCTGCAGTACTGCACTATCGAAACCAGTTTTTCTGTGGTAAAATTGTGACGATTTTGTTGGATGCATGGTCACACACGATCAAAATGTTTGCAGATTAGGTGGAATTCGACAAAATTGAACGACGCCGCAGTATCGTTAGTGGCCGGCTTTATGACAGTGCCGTTAAGTGGGTAGGCGCAAAATTTGCTTGTAATGCTTTTTAAATGCATTTATTTTTTTCGAATCTTGAAAAAACTAATTAGTATTTTTGAAAAACTTAAACGCAGAATAAAAGATTACATTATTACCGAGGGCCGAAAGTCCATGAAAACCTCTATAATGTTTATTTGAACAAGTTACAGGGGTGAAAAAAAAAAGAGAAAATTGAGTCTACTTTTTAATTTCAAATATCTTATTCAAAAGAAACATTTGTTTATTCTAAGGGACTTTCGGCCCTCGGTTTCTTTCTTTCAGTCATTCAATCTGCGTTTAAATTTTTCAAAAATATCTAATAGATTTTTCAGAATCCGAAAAAAATAAATGCATTTAAAAAGCATTGCAAGCAAATTTGCGCCTATGTTCTTAATTTTTTTATTAATCGATTTTCGCTTCTAGAAACTCATAACTTTGTAAGCGTTAAGATATTTTTTGCATAAAAACGGAGCATCGTCGTATGAAAATAAGAGAAGATATATTTTTGTCACAAATTAAACAAGGGATTGAGAATTATTTTTAATTTGAAATATCTCAGTGGCGTACTATTTTTTTCTATAAAGAATTCAGGCCATTACTAATATGCGCGCCAATGGTGCGTATAAAATTATTAATTGTATGTCAAAAAATGCACAATAACTACCTCTTATAACCCACCAAATTTAATTTGCATGTCTCAACCGGTTTTAGATCAATAAATAAATCGTCAGCTTGTAATCACAATTTTCAGCAGCTCTTATCTCGGAAACTAAGCATTTGCGTACATATTATGTTTATCGAGCAAACTGTCATTATTTTTTTCACGTACTTTACTGCCCATTAACGTTTGTCATACTTATTTAAAAACACCCTGTATAAGGGGCGGCATTTCAAAGACTTCCATCATACAGAAGTAACGCATAAATTTATTATTTCGTAAACAGGTAACTTTGGGGGAAAATCCTGAAAGAGGTCGATTTTTATTTTTAAACTACTATTTTTTGGCATATATCATACTAGTGACATCATCCATCTGGGCGTGATGATGTAATCGATGATTTTTTTAAAAGAGAGTAGGGGTCATGTGATAGCTGATTTAAAAAGGTATTCAATTGTCTATTCAATAACATAAACGTTAACATAATTAGCTATACATCCATCCATCCATCCAATGGCACTACAGCCCAAATCGAGCCTTGGCCTCCTTCAATAAGCTTCTCCAATCATTTCGATTTACCGCTGTTCTTTTCCATGAACGCGTTCCCAGGAAGTTCCTGGCATCCTCATCGACTTCGTCTTCCCAATTAGCTATACAGGGTGTTCAAAATAATATCTTTTAATTAAATTAATTGAGAAAAAAGAAGAATGTATGTAATTTATTTAATTCAAAATACGTTTTACTGTTGTCACGTAACAGGAACAAAAATGGTAATTTAACAAATAAATACTGTTTTTGGCTTAAATTCAATGTTAAAGCTCCCACCCACTAGCCTCTTAGCAGTTTAACCATTTCGTTTAAGCGAAAATCAATGTTTATTTTTCAAATAATTTTTTTTTCTGTTTTCTGAGCAATAAAATGCATTTAGGATTAAATAAATTAAATACAATCATCTTTTTATGTCAATTAATTTAATTTATAAAACATTTTTTTGGACACCAGGTACAAATAATTATATTAATGTTTATATTAGTGAATAGAGAATTGAATACCCTTTCAAATGAGCTAGGCTTTCAAATGGGCATCACGCCCAGATGGATGACGCCACTACTAATGCCAAAAAATCCTAATTTAAAAATAAAAATCTACCTGTTTCAGGATTTTTCCTTAAAATGGCAGGTTTACGAAATAATAAATGCACTGTATTTAAAATATTATGTACCGTACGGCTCTGGGTATAACAGAACAGAACAGGCACAGTATAAAGAGTGGAACAGGTATAAACTGTATAAACAGAAGGGGCGTGTCTGTCTGTCAAAATATTTTCTGAAGCCATAATTTATATTCGTCATAACTTTGTGGGGATTAACCAATTTTTATAAATATCGTGTAATACAAATCGATGTAGTTTTCGATATATCGTCGCCTTAATTGGAAAACCTTGTATATCCAATTTTGGACCAAAATGATATTTTTATTTCTGTGGATAGAAAACCTCGTCTTTCACCTAAAACAGCTGTCAAAATAAATATTTCTGCCTCGTACTGCCTTCTATTGAGAAAAAAAAGAACCACGTATATCAGTGAGCTCTCAATGTTTAGTAAGAAAACCACGCAGATACGTCATACTTGTACTCGTTGTTTTAAGTGAAGTTTTTATTGCTGCTTTTATCTTCTACTATTTTCTTGAAGAAAAACAATAAAATACAGGTAAATTTAATATTTTATACACCTTTTAATTATATTTAATGACAATATACCTTAGTTTGTAAGGGTTATGTTTACAGAAAACCTCTTAAAAAGGTTAGGTTTACTATAGTTGTTTAGAAAACCTCGTACATCAGATTTACGGGGTTTTCTGTCTATACTGTGGCACAGTGAATGCATGCCATTTTACATGTTTTATACTGATTTACGAGCTTTTCTTTTTTGATTGTTAGACCTACTATTTTAGTTTTTTGATTTAAAGTAATAAATTTGAACAAAGACTGATAATTTCAAAGACCATAATTTCACATTTTTATTACGTTAGGTTATTACATTATATTAACACAGCTCTATTATTTTATGCAGAGATGAGTTGTCGGAGCAAACTTCTTGTGGATTTAGTCCTGAAAAAAAAGCAAAAAAGTTTGGAGATTAAAGACTGTAGTCAACCATCACCCCTACTTGTAACAACCCCTACTTTGAAAATGGTCCCATACAGTACGCCAGCAGTTCTTTCTCAGGGTGAGTTCATAGTATACTATAGCGTCATAATATAAATACATTAATGACTTTAATGCTAGTGAAAATACAACAGTAACAATGTTCCGTTATTTTCAGATTACTGTTCACATGATAATCCAAACACTTCGCAGAGAATGGAGTACGAACTTGTTCCGTGTGGCGAAGAAAATGAATTTATTTTAAAACCGGTTTCGAAACCTACAGAAGACATTTTAAATCGTAGTTCGGAACAATCAACAATCCTGGAGTTATCCAACTCATTGCCAGAATGGGATAAAATAACGCCGTCTCTAGGAGCAATAGTTGAAGACATAATAAATTTGAATGATGAAGATAACTTACGAGGAGAAACTATTTTGGAAGAAATAGCTGCCGAAGAAAACTCAACTCATGAGACAATTGAATATTATTTTGAAAATTCGGAAACATGTATTCCTAATGAAACTTTAATTGAAATGAGTGAAGATCCTGAACAAGGACGCATACAAGAAATCACTGAAAATTACACGACTGATGCACAGCCAGGGCAGGATCTTAATAAAAATGGATGTGAGATAGTGAACAGCAGAGACGTTTTAGGCAAACGAAAAAGGAATAAAAAGCCTTATAAACAAATATGGAAGACAGAACAGAGTAAAGAAAAAAGAATGAAGGGTGAAGAGTATTCTGGAAGGGGAAAAAATGAAGCTGGACAAATTATGTACGACATCAAAAGACCTAAAAGAGAGATGAAGTCTCGTTGTTTATGTAAACCTAAAAACAAGTCAGTTTTTCAATGCCATAGAATTACGGAAAAAATTAGGAAAACGATTTTCATAGATTATTGGCTCTTAAATTGGGAAGAACGCCGCATTTTGATTAGGCAACTAGTTGACAACAGAAATGTATCACGTAGAAAAGTAGAGTCAGAAAATGTGCGACGAAAGGGTTCTTTATACTATCATTTAAAAGTTGATCAGAGTCAACAAAGAATTCGTGTATGCAAAAAGATGTTCCTAAACACCTTATGTATGGGAGAATGGGCGGTTTTAAACTGGGTAACAACTCAATCTGTCAGGATGGGAGAACTGCAAGTAGAGGAAGAGGGAAGTGGAGATGATGAAGAGGGAAGGGAAAATGGAGACGATGGAGAGAATATTGCACATTTACGATCACATGTAAATAGAGAGAAAAAAAAAGACGCTGATACCTCACGTAAAACCATTCTCAAAGAGTTCTTTAATAACTTACCAAAGCTAGAGTCGCACTATTGCAGAAAAACTACTAAGAAACTGTACTTGGAGCAGAATTGGCAATCTAAAGCACATCTTTATAGAGAATATAAGTCTTATTGTGAATCAGTAGGAAAAAGTAACTACATCGCTTCTGATTGTTTATTCTACACAGTGTTTGACGAATTAAATCTTGCCTTATTCTCTCCAAAAAAAGATCAGTGTGATTTGTGCTGTTCTTTTACTAAGGGTAACTTATCTCAAGAAGAATACTCTACTCATTTAGAAAAAAAAAACTAAAGCAAGGGAAGAAAAATAGTATGACAAAGAGAAAACAGACGGCAGTGTTTACTATGGATGTACAGGCTGTGCTTTTATGCCCATCATTGAAGGCATCTGCTTTGTACTATCGAACGAAATTAAAAGTACATAATTTCACAATTTATGACCTCAAAACTAACAATGCATTTTGTTATCTCTGGGACGAATCCGAGGGAGGAGTAACTGCTGACGAGTTTACATCTGTTATTATACATTTCATAACTTCTGAAATTGACAGCTCCAAATATGACAACGTGATTTTGTATAGTGACGGATGCACATACCAGAATAGAAGCTGCATTCTATCCAATGCGCTAAGACTTATTGCACAAAAAACTGGTTTGACAATAACTCAAAAATATTTAGAAAAGGGGCACACACAAATGGAGTGCGACTCAATTCATAGTGTTATTGAACGAAAACTAAGACATAGAGAAATATACTCTCCCGCTGGATATGTGGAAGTATGTCGTACAGCAAGAATCAACCCTAGTCCCTACAAAGTTCACTACCTGGATCACCAGTTTTTTAAAATGTACAGTGCATTGAAGTTTATACCAACGATTCGACCGGGAAATAAAAAAGGAGATCCCGTGGTAACTGATTTGAGATGCATTCAATATAAGCCTGATGGTGGGGTGAAGTATAAATAAATTAAACTTTTCAGATGATTTTTCTGATCTTCCATGCAGGATTAAAAACCCAGCAGCTGATGTTACATTGAAACTACTACACAGCACAAAAATTCCCATTCAATCAAGGAAGTTCATTGATCTACAAGAGATTAAATCCGTCTTGCCAAGAGATGTACATCTTTTTTATGATAGCCTTCCTCACTACGCGAAAAACTCCAGCACTATTTGAAGCGGAGGTGTGTGCTCATGTATTTTAAAATAATGTATCTTAATATGAATAAATGTATACTTTTTTATAATATAAAAGAAATTTATATTTTAAAATATACTTTTTTAATATTATTGTTTATCTCTATTTTCCAAAATCATTCTTTCAAACTGGGTAAATATTTATTGTTTTAATTTTGATACCTATAATACACAAATAACACTATCAAATGAATAATTATTCCAATAATATTCACTGCTTATTAATAATTATTTTTAACAATCGATTTAGCAACAATTATTAATTTTCTTCTGTGATGAGCTTAAAGAAAACCTTGCAAATAATAAAAACAAGTACAAGAAAACCACGTATATTCTGCAAAAGCAAGAAAACCACGTAAATATAAATGGACTAAAATGGAAAACCTTGTATTTCACTGGTTAAAAGTGATAATGACAAGTTACAGATATCATTTTAGTATTTTTATGTTAAATGTAATATCATTACTTTAGTGTTTCAAGAAATTTTATTAAACATTCTATTTAAAGGTGTCTAATCAGTTTTTACTCTCTCCTGTAAAATTTGGTTTTTGTGATATACGAGGTTTTCTATTTAAGGCGACGATATATGTATATAGATAATGTAAACTATTTATATTAATTTTAGTTGATTTCCAACAATGTTGTTGGATTCCTCATCGAGTTTCTAAAACCTACAAAGGCGAAAAAGTCCACGCCGATGGTCGTCCAGCATGTTGAATATGTATATTTTGATTTTCACAAGTAGAAATCTTTGTTTTTATAAGGATTTGATCAAAAATCCGCCGCTCTATTTTGCGTTTATTACCAAACTCATAATTTTTTTAATAATTTTAACAATTTTGAAATGAATTTTTTATACTTCTGCTCTGCTAACTAATTTTAACTCAAAAATAAATCTAACCATTTTAACTCGAATATAGACACATATGTACCTAAAGTTAACGTGAGAATTTATGTTACAGTATTTTTACAATAGTCTACCTATACAGGTTGAGGCTTCGAAAACGAAACAGGGACCGTCAAGATACATGTGCTGAGAAAAAAATTTAAAAACAGGTCAATTATTATTCCTATCTTTCTATCTATCAACATTCTATCATAACCTCAACTATCATACCTTTCTCCCCGCCCCTCGGTGACAGGTGACTGTCAGTCATACAATTTAAATAGGGAAAATACTAAGTGTGACACCTCGTTGAAAAGGTAATTTTATAAGTAATTCAGTCATGTGAATACTGGATACGTAACTTTATTTTGGCGGTATAGTATTTATAACTCTTGCGGTAAAAACAACGGTTGTAAAAAAGGGGTTTTAAAGAGTGAGCTGTTTATAACTTTATTTTTGTAAATATAAGTGTAATATTGGTGCAACTTTATGATGATAATTAGAGAGGACACCAATATATCCTTTCGAGTGGCGTATCTAGTTGTCCCTGTATATGTATATATAAAAAAATCCAATATGGAGGCCGAATTTTACAACATCAACCAAATTTGGTACTATACGGGGTTTTTTGGGATTGCTGATCATTAACACGAGATCACATTTACAACATTCAAAATCGCGGATCCAATATTGGAATCTATTTTGTGAACATCAACCGATTAGCACCAAATTTTGGTATATAGAGGTGTTTGGAATCGCTTATACTAAATTCGGTTACTGAGTTTCAGCTATGTTGGGTCCACCATCTTGATTTTTGTAAATTTGAATACGGATTCGTAATCAGCGACGCCAAAAACCCCCGATGTCGACTTTGGTGTACATCAAATATGGTGGTCAAAAATCCAATATGGGGGATCTTTCTGGGGATCTATGGGGGAGTCTTTGAAACTCAACCAAGTTGTTCCCGATTTTGTATACACAATCACGAATCTGAAATCAAATTTACAAAATTCAAGGGTGGACTCATATAGCAGAAACAGAGTAACCGAATCCCTTATATTGGGTGCAAATATGACCTCTGATTCGTGATCACCGATTTCAAATACCTCCGTGTGCCAAATTTTGAGCACAATGGTTAATTTTCAAAAAATATGTTCGTCATATTGGATCTGCCAAATAAAAAAAATCAAAATAATCTGAGAGAAGCGGTTTCAAAGAAAATGATAAACCAAGGCTTCGAACTACTACCGGAGATCTGAACTCGTAAGCAAAAACGCAGTATCTACACAAGATAACAGAAAATTAGGTTAACTTTGCAAAGCTGTCCTGAGTTTGAAAGTTACCCATCTGTCAAGGTTTTTTTTATTAGCAAGTTTGAATTTATAGAAAATTTGGTTTTTAATTAATATACAAAATATTTCATATTTATCAATAAAAAAGACAGATACTGTGTTAGTGCTAACAATTTGAGACTTTACCTTGTGTGGTTTGCTTAGAAAAGATGCGGCGAGATATATAAAAAATGGTTACTGCATTTTCGCTAAGTAACTCTGTCTAGAATAATTTAAATTTTTTTAGGAAAAATACAGTAGGAGTTGAGGAGAACTAATAATAATACTAATGATAGTTTGAACAAACATTTATTTAAGTTAGTTTTAAAGAGTAAATACTTAAACAGATACGAAAATATTGTAAATACACAACTATTTTTTTAACAGCAAAATAGTTTCAACAAACATACATTTTAAACAAATTGTTTTTGATATTATACAATACCGGCGCTAGGGTATAAGGGGTCTGCAAAAACTAGCATAAGGCGCCCTTCGGTTTTTTATAAATAGTATATAATAATATAAATAGTATTTTGTAAAACACCAATAAAAAAGCTCATTTTGGCGCCCCCCAAACAGGGGCGCCCTCCTGCAGTGCATCCCTTGCAGGCCTGTTATCGCCGGCCCTGATATTATACAGTATGTCCCTGTAAGTTGTATCCATATGGAAAACTTTCTTATTATTAATTTTACGAAAAAAAGTTATTCATCATAAAAAGCTTTGCATGATCCAAAACGTAACATTCAACCATCAGATATCAAATTTTTTGAATATTATACGAGGTATGTCAAAAAGTTTGAATTTCACTCAAGAGTAAAGTAGCTTTATTTTTCACAATATTGAAAATTGCTTTTATTAAAATTTGTTTGAAATTATAAATTATATTCTAGTATGCAATTACATCCTTCTAATTAATTTTTTTTTTGAAAAATTATGGATGCCTGTTCAGTTATTTCAATTCAGATAACTCTTCTATTATTAATTTTACGAAAAAAGTGATTCTTAATAAAAAGTTCTGCATAGTCTAAAACCTAAAATACAACCATCTTATGTCAAATTTTATCAATTTTATACGAGGTATGTAAAAAGTATGAATTTCGCTTAAGAATAAAATACGTTTATTTTTCACAATATCGAAAATTGTTATTATGAAAAGTTATTTAGAATTAAAAACTATGTTTCAGTATGCAATTGCGTCCTTTTAATTGAAATATTCTGAACTATAAAGGTACTTTACATTAGATCTAAATTTATCTTTTTTGACATACCTCCTATAACATTGATAAAATTTGATATAAGATGGTTGTATTTTAGGTTTTAGACCATCCAGAACTTTTTCTTAAAAATTACTTTTTTTCGTAAAATTAATAATAAAAGGGTTATCAGAATTGAAATAACTGAAAATAATGTTAGTTATCCATAATTAAAAAAATCAATTAGAAGGATGTAATTGCATATTAGAATATAGTTTTTAATTCCAAACAACTTTGCATAATATCAATTTTCAATGTTGTGAAAAATAAAGCTACTTTACTCTTGAATTAAATTCAAACTTTTTGACATACCTCCTATAACATTCATAAAATTTGATATAATATGGTTGAATCTTGGGTTTTGGACCATGCAGAACTTTTTATAAAGAATAACTTTTTTCGTAAAATTAATAATAAAAAAGTTTTCCATATGGATAGATACAACTTATAGGGACATACTGTATATTCTTTAACTTTCGTTTCTCACTCATCACGCACAGGCAAATTATTCCAAAAGTTTTTTCTGTTTTCAGGCATAACTGTATTAAGTTGCTTCAATAAGTTGTCACGTTTATTTTTTGAAATCCCATTGGTTTAGATAGTGATGGAGGGATTTCCACGTTTTTACATCAACTTTTGTTGTAAATCTGATATCGGATTAATGAGTTGTAATCGAAAAAATCACTACATATATACCAAATTTGATTGATGTTTATAAATTCAACTTCCACAGTAGATTTTTTATATACAGTGAGGACGTTTAGGTTTCCATAAATTCGATTATACATAAATGGGGCCGTAGTTAAAAAACGCTCACACAGGTCGATTGTTATTTTTAGTTGTGCATTTTTTCCAATAAAAACTTTTCATACAGAGCGTGTCGTGTAGCAGTGGCCAACACCAACTTTATTATTTTAAATACAATACCCTGTATATTATACTATTTTTGTAATTATCAGAATATTCTTATTTTAGATAAATCTCATGTTCAATCTACTATTTCTATCTTTAACCAAATTTTGAATAATCGAGGTTTGAAAAGTGAAATTTCTGGTACTTAAATTGCTTACAAAATCTAAACCGTTTGACCTAAAATGAAATTGTTTTCACATTAGTATCATGTCCGTAAACCTGTATTGCCCCAGTTCCCCGTATATATTTTTTCACAGTTAGTGCTAGGTTTGTTCTAGTTTGTTCTGTAATTTGGAAGTTTGTTCTAAAAAATAAAAGAATTATTGAAAAAATATGTGGCATTTTAACTTTACATAAACTTGTACGGCCCACTCGAAAACAAAAACTTTCTGGAATATTCTAACAGATAGCCACTTAGTGCTAGGTTTGTTCTAACACCAGGCGAAAGAGAGAATTTTACGTAAAGCTGTACTGCCTTATAAAGAATCCAAACGATTAGAGAAAATCTGAATAAACCACAAGTTAATGCTAGGTTTGTTCTGCATTTTTGCCAAAGCGTGTAATTTGTTCTGCATAAACAAAAAAAGATATAGAAGTTATAATGTGGCGCTCCAAGTTTACGTAAAGCTGTACTGCCCCATATAGAATCCAAACGATTAGAGAAAATCTGAATAAACCACAAGTTATTGCTGAGTTTGTTTCAAAACGCGTAATTTGTTCTGCATAAACAAAAAAAAAGATATAGAAGTTATAATGTGGCGCTCCAAGTTTACGTAAAGCTGTACTGCCCCATATAGAATCCAAACGATTAGAGAAAATCTGAATAAACCACAAGTTAGTTCTAGATTTGTTCTGCATTTTTGCCAAAGGGTGTAATCTGTTCTGCATAAACAAAAAAGATATACAAGATATAATGTTGCGCTCCAATTTTACGTAAGGCTGTACTGCCCCATATATAATCCAAAGCATTGAATAAAATCTGAATATAGGTAATTCCACGAATATATGACTGTTTTAGATTATCGAGTCAACGGATATTTTAGTGTGCAACATAAAAAGTACGAAATTCATACCTGGTTGCACCAACGGATCTAAAGCTCCAGCTTAGCTAAGCTCTACTTATACATAGGGCCTCCTTGAGTATCACTTACGTTGCACCATAATTTTAGATTCTTACGTTATTATCAATTATATCTATTATTATATTATGGTATTCTTATTGTAATATACAGTAGAGCGTCGATAATCCGAACCCTGGTAATCCGAACGATCGCTAATCCGAACGCAAAAAAATTGTAAAATTAAAAAATATGATCACGGATTTTTGTTTTGTTTATGCAGAAATACATACAATATAAGTATTTGTTTATTATGCAGGTGTTTTATTCCTTGTAACTAAAACGTATGTACATAATATATGTACTATGTTTATGAGCTTTGTATGTATTTTTAACATATGTTCGATAATCCGAACAAATTGATAATCCGAACTACCCCTGTACCACTTAGTTCGGATTATCGACGCTCTACTGTATTATAATTATATTATATTAATTCTAATGATATTCTCGACTTAAGCTTAAGATCTGTTGGTGCAACCGGGCATAAATGGCTCCAATAATTATTTCACTAAGCAACAATGTAATATGCAATTTAGTTTCGTTCTTCATATTTTGCACAGTGAAGTATTCGTTGTTGAGATAATCCAAAACAGTCGTATATTCGTGGAATAGGGTATAAACCACCAAGTTAGTGCTAGATTTGTTCTGCATTTTTGCCAAAGCGTGTAATTTGTTGTGCGTACACAAAAAAGTTATTCCAGATACAGTATAGCGCTCTGCCATCTATTATAGGATCCGAACGATTGGAGGAAATCTAAATAGACCATAAGTTAGTGCTGTGTTTGTTTTGCATTTCTGCCAAAGCGTGAAATTTGCTAAAAAAAAAGTTAAACAATATATTATGCGTTGCTTCAATTCTACCTAAAAATGTACTGCCCCATATAAAATCCAAAGAAAAATTTGAATAGACAACAACTAGTAAGTGATAACTTTAATAATTTAATAAGTGCCTAATAATTATAAGAATTTACTTTGCAGAATTTAAGAGTACCCCGCTGATAAAGTCGAAACCATGGACGTATAAATAAAGATATTTTATTTATATACGTCCATGGTCGAAACGATAAAGGGACCTCTGCCACGTCAGGTAATAAGTGGGGAAAAGGGCCGGCTTAAGAAATTTTATATTTCATTTGGTATTTACATAGGTACTTAGCATTACATACATATTTATTTTAAATAAATATCTAGATAATTAAGGGAAAAATATAGAAACTGATGGAGTATTACGATTAATCAATTATTATATTTTTGGTAAATGGTATACATTTTTATATTATATTTTTCTGTGTCGATTCTTTATATCCGAATTTTAAAAGTTATTAACAATTTTTGTTGTTAAATAAATTGCAGGTGAAATAATAGATAAAATAGTGATTAACTATTTAGATGGGAAATAAGCCACAATTAAATTGAAAAAAATAATTTTATTAACGTTTCGACGCCCAAATCGCGTGCCGTTGTCAAAAACAAAATACTACTAAATTAAACAAAAATGCTGTTGCTAAGTAAAAAATTCTTCTAATAATTTATTTAATCTGACTTATTTATATTGGCAATTCAGATTCAGACATACATTTTAAAGTAGAAGACTTTACAATGATATTGCCAATATTTATAAGTTGCGTTCCTGGGACGACTTTACTGAAAGATAGTTCATTCGATTACATAAAATCAACCCCAACTCAATAATATCCGTCACAAAAAAAATCATAGCATGTGATCTGTCTTTAAAAAGACAACCAAATGCAACGATGGCAGTAAAATTCTCGCGTTAGAGATTCCATAGTAAATCACGAGGGAAAACCAGGAAAAAACCTCTTGATACTATCCCGACGTGGCAAGAATTTGGTCTTACATTTAATTTACTTTTAAAAAATAATACCAAATTCTGACTTTAATGTGTTTAAATTATAAATTATTATAGTTTATATTTTATGTAAGGGAAGAAAGTGAATATTACAATAATTTTATAATCAAAAATACGACAATAACCAATTATTGACGAAAAGTAGTTTGTGACAAGAGTGTTCATTTTATTTCATAGAAAAATATTATACAGGGTGGTTTATTGTATTCGCCTCGGTCTCTGTACGGAAAACGACTTGATATTTAAAAAAAAATTCTTCATAGAAATATACAGGACCATTAACACTACAGTCTAAAAATAATGTGAATTATGCAGGGTGCTCCAAAAGATAGTATATCAAAGTTATATGTTTTCTTATGGAACACCCTATATCAGGTAACATTTTTGAATTTCCCTTAAAAAATAAGCTATACTTTTATAAGGGCATAAGAGTTCTCCATTGGAACCGTGCAAATTCGGCAAAGCGACACCTGGTTTCTACGCTCTGCAACTTTATTCGCACTTTTAATTATATTGGCCAATTATATTAGTCCTGGTTACTGGACAATTGTCAACGCCATAGTCCAAAAAAATAATAAGGAGAAAAAATAATAAGAAGAAAAAATAAGATTCAGGTTATGTTATTAAAACGTAAACAATTGTATGTAGTAAGCAAAATACAGTTAATTAAATTTACCTTTATATAATAATTGCATATAATATCAATACTGTGGAGCAATATATAATTTTTCTTATTCAACGAGAGTAGGTATGAAATGTACGTCAATTTGACAATTTCAATTGACGATATGAATTATTTAAGAAAGTTGCAATATTTCTCCGCTATTCGCGCACGATCGTTTCTCGTATCCCTTTCAAGTACTTGCATACCGCGAATACCTAAGTTCAGGGTGTTTTGATTTACTTCGATTTTTATAGAAATGTAACGTTTTAGAAAAAAGTAAATATCTATGAATCTAAGAATCAGTGACAAATTTTTTCTTGGATCTTAATAATAGCCTACTCAGCGTTTTAAATAGATATTTATTGTAGCAAAATTTTGTATAGGGTGGTCAAAATATTAGATTTTTCTATTAACAAAATTCAAGGTGTAATAAGGTACTTATGTTAAATGAAACGTCCTGTCTTTTATTAGTTTATCGTATGTAAAATTTACTTAGCTTCCAATCTTTTTTAGGGTTTCCTATGCCTTTGTACATGGTGGTCAAAATATTAGATTGTTCTATTAACAAATTGAAGCTGTAATAACCTACTTATTTTAAATGAAACACCCTAGGGATTTAGAGATTTTTCGTATATCTCAAAATTTAAGACCTTTATGATATCTCAAATAAAGTTTTCTTAAAATAAACCCAAAATTCACCCCGTTAAATATTTCACTTTACTTTTGAAACGTTGTGTATGTAAATATTACCTTTTATTTTTTTATTTATTTATTATTAAGTTGTCGATCAACAACATACCAGATCTTTGTGCTAAGGCAAATACTGGAAAAAACCAATGAATTGTCCTAAGAAATAAATTGTATGAAGTCATGGATAATGTCCACATCCTTGCTGGCAAGGTGTACTGGCCAGATGTGCTGGGGTGTTTAACATAGCTCTGGAAAAGGCGATCAGACATGCCCGAATAGACAACAGAGGAAATATTTTTAATAAGTCATCCCAAATTTTGGCATATGCAAATGACGTGGACCTAGTTACTCGCACAACACGCAAGCTAGAAAAAATGTATACCACCTTCTTAAACTCCTCAAAAAATATGGTCCTGCAAGTAAACGAGGAGAAAACTAAGATGATGGCATCAACACCCAAAAATAGAGCCAGAAACATCGGTCACCAATTCACGGTTGATAACTCTACTTTTAAGTGGTGGACAAATTCACATACTTAGGCTCCCTGATCACAAAGGAGAACGTCATGACGGAAGAAATCAAGCGAAGGATAATCCTAGCAAACAAATGCTATTTTGGACTAAGTAGACATATGAAAAGCAAAAACTTAGGCCAAAAAACAAAAATAACCATATACAAAACCCTTATACAACCATTGTTGACATATGGATGAGAGACATGGACCATCTCCAAGGCAGACGAAAACCTTATGCTTATATTTTAACGAAGGATCCTCGGAGGAATATTCGGTGGCATCTGTGAAAATGGCATTTGGAGGATGAGGTACAACTACGAGGTATACCACAGATATAAACAAAAATTTGGTGGTAAAGACGTAGTATCTCTTATAAGAATAGAAAAATTAAGATGGGCAGGACATCTAGCAAGATCACAGCAGAACAACCCTTCTAGAAGAGCTCTTATGTCACAACCTGTGGGAAGTAGAAATAGGGGTAGGCCAAAACTCAAATGAAAGGATGGTGTAGATGAGGATGGGAGAAAAATAGTCGCAGCAAACTGGCAACGGTTGGCAATGGGTAGGACTGACTGGCGTAATAGACTTGGGAAGGTCGAGGCTCTTTCATACGGCTGTAGCACCATTGATGATGATGATAATTTATTATATTTATTAATAAGCTACCGCTTTTATTTATTTTATTACCCTGTATCTAAAAATTTAAAACGTTTTAGACATACGTTCATATAAAATAAACCAAAGAATCCGCTTAAATAGTATACCTTACTTTTGAAACACCCTGCATATTGACTAACATCTGTTTAAGTGTATCTAAATTTGTGAGTTTTATTGCTAAAAAGTACGCTAAAGATGCGCCTGATCGATCTTTCCAAATTCAAATTGTTTCTCCCGTTTTTTGCACAATTTCCACAGCCGGTCCAGTCAGTTTGACTAAATATAAATAGTCTATAATTTTGGGTTCATTTTCTTTGTTGAGACTTAAACTAATGAGAGTCTTTTGAAATTACGCTTGAATGATAATACATATTATTTGATCTGATGTTATGTACCTACAGTTGACTTGGCAATAAGCCGGTCTTGGTAGCTTGGGTAACTCTGATGATTATACAACAATAGAGTTTTTACAAGGGATTATTCAGCTATTCAGCTTTACAGCTGTTATTAAAATAACTTTTATATTGAAACACTAAATTTCTGGATACAGATACATTTTTCCAGATGCGATATCTATAACAAAATAAAAACTGAAATAATGAGAAATTTCAAATTCAGCAGCAAAACTTGCATTTTTTAGGATCAATAAAAATTCAGTTTATCTGTGACACACAGTATTTGTCAAGGAAGGGAATCAAGAATTAGCAAAATGCAATAAATGTAACCATATCTATGTGTTCCGTTTGTGAAAGAGACTTTAATTGTTGCTACGTTTTTAAGCAATTTTTTTGCTCCCATCCAGGTTTTTGTCTGGAAAATTGTACATTTGTCGAGTTAACCGACATTCCAACAACAGTTACCTTAAAAAACAAAACATACCAAATTAAAGGCATTGTATTTAGTGCTATACGAGCCCCGAATCATATTGTTTCCGTAAACGTTTGGACTTTATACGGGCACTACAGTTTTAGATAAAATTGAAGCGCCACATTATATCTTGTATAACTTTTTTGTTTATACAGAACAAATTACACGCTTTGGCAACACTACAGAACAAACCTAGCACTAACTTGTGGTTTGCTCACATTTTCTCTAATCGTTTGGATTTTATATGAGGCAGTAGAGCTTTACGTAAACTTGGAGCGCTCCATTTTATCTTGTATATCTTTTTTGTTTATGCAGAACAAATTACACACAATTCTCTAATCATTTGGATTATATATGGAGCAGTACAGCTTTACGTAAAATTGGAGCGCCACATTTTATCTTTTACATCTTCTTTGTTAATGCAGAATAAATTACACGTTTTGGCAAAAATGCAGAACAAACCTAGCACTAACTTGTGGTTTATTCAGATTTTCTCTAATCGTTTATATTATATATGGGGCAGTACAGCTTTACGTAAAATTGGAGCGCCACATTTTATGTTGAATAACTTTTTTGTTTATGGGAAACTAATTACTCGCTTCCGCCGGGAGGTAGAACAAACCTAGCACTAAGTGGCTATCATCTGTTTGAATATTCCGGAAAGTATTTGTTTTCGAGTGGGCCATACAAGTTTATGTCAAGTTAAAAAGCCACATATTTTTTTCAATAATTCTTTTATTTTTTAGAACAAACTTCAAAGTTACAGAACAAACTAGAACAAACCTAGCACTAACTGCTACAGTTGTGAAAAAATATATTGGGAACTGGGTCAATACAGGTTTACAGACATATTAGTATCTTAATTTTTGATAAGGTATCTTATAGCTTTAAAACCCAGACATGACTGAATTCGATTCAAAATGACAACTTTTGAAATTTGGCGCGGCCACGACAATTTTCGTTCCTTATTTGTATTACAACACCACTAGGTAGCTTATTAACAACTAAGATTGTAATGTAAAACCAATTTTGCAAATAAATTTAGTGCTCTGAAGATATTGGTTGGACATAGTGAAATTAATAACATATAAATAATGTTTTATAATTCACAAAATTTATGACCTAACAACTTTTAAATTAGTAATACAAACGTTTACCATACTTTGAAAAAGTCTGATAAAGTTCCAGACTAAACGTCAGCCAATTACAATTTTTACTTATAAGCCCAAAAAACAACACCCATCCTGAACTTTCCAGCCGTGAGAGCTTACATACTCTAAAAACATTACTGTTGTCAGATATGTCCTCAAAATCACCAATAGTCAATAGGCACAACAGTTTGGGGACATGTCCTCAAACTAACCGTTTCCCAAAACAAAAGTTTGAGGACGGTCCCCAAACTTGACTAATGTCCTCAAACTCACCATTAAGTAACCGATACTGTCCCCAAACTTTACGAGTTACATATATATATATATATATATATATATATATATTTATTTTTAGCATCTTATGACGTCCCCCCATGTTAAACCGTAGTCTCTCGTGGCTTCCAGGTCTTCGTGAACTCCGATATACGGTTGCCACGAGGACTTTCCCTAAAATGTATCGCAAATGAAAGGTACCACTTCCTACAATGCTTACACAAAATATTGGCCGGACGTCCTCAGTCACGTTATCTGTATAATAATATACACATTACTTGGAGCAATTGCCGTCAGGCGCGCCATGTTCGCTTGCTGTATATCTAAAATCACTTTAACGGTTTTGATGGCATCCAAATATATATTTATTCAGTTTGCGGTTGTAGTGGTCTCCGTATATTTGAGTTTATGTCCTCATGGCTTCCACTGCGCTGTTGTCACCTCAAATGTTGGAATTTAGACTTCGGATATTTTTATAATTGATTATTGTAGTATGTTGAAAAAAATATTGTTGTGATATATTAATGATATTTTTTTGTATAATTAACAATGTATTTTTTTTTTCACTGCAAAAATAAAAAATTAAAAAGTATGTTCATTAAAATTGATGAATTTATCATAACCAGTTGCCGAATCTGCTGGTCTAATTGCTCAATTGTAACATATTATAGAAGTGTTAAAATTGAATTCTTAATTTTTTATTACAAAACTTTTACCTCGACAGCGTAGGGTACAAGAGGACGGCTTAAGTAAAGTAAGTACAAAATTTTTAATAATATAATTTGTTCAACTAATAGGTGCAAAGGTGTCTGGAAAATAATAAAAATGTTTAAAACATTGCTTACTTATTTCATACACTCAATGTATTTTTTTATGTAAGGATATAGAAAATAATATTTTGAAAAATATTTAAAATATAGTAGTAAGTCTTAAATTTCACATTACATAAAGTAGTTAAGTCTGCTAGTCTACAAAATTAAAAACAAATAGAATACATACTTAAAAAAAATTAAAGCACTCATGCCATACCAAACGAACTACATTCTTACATATTTAAAAAAAAAATCTTTAATTTTGCCCAACCCGACTAAACTATCGGCAGGTAAAAAGTCTGCAGTATGCGGGGGCCCTACTGTTGAAATAGATTAGAAAATTAAAATAAACTTATCTACCATTATGAAATTCTAATTTGACACAAAAAACTGTATCCTGGATTAAGAACAAGTGTGTAGAATACTCTCGTGAATTAAGAAGCGTTTCTACTGTAGGGTGACCATATCATAAATTTGAAAAAAACGGGACACATCCAAGCAGCAGTAGCGTACCTATAATTTTTCTCTGGGGGGAAGGGGGTTGGCTTGGGCGTCGAAATTTTTTTCTATATTTTGTGAAAGACAAGTTACATTTTCCTGCTATTATTTATATATTTTTCATATGCCCTGGGGGAAAGGGAGTTTAACTCCCAAACCCCCCCCCCTGGGTGCGCTACTGCCAAGAAGGGTTTGGAGCGATAATACACAAACAGGGATTGAAACACCGTGTTTTAGCTAATTTGGAACCTATAAATCCTTTTCAATTTTAAATGTGTAATTTACGTACGATCAAGACTGCGAAACGCAGAAAACTAAAAAACTACGCTAGAATGACGTGGATAAACAACCAATCCGTCAAAACAAAACAGGGAAGAATAAAAAATAGCGAGAAACACAGCAAACTCAACAAATAAAAAGAAGAAAAATGACGGGTTTCTCTGGAGGACATTAAAAAAGACAGAAAACCATCAAATATAACAATTTTACAAAAAAGTCAGATAAAAAATACGTCCAGCATTAAAACAAGAGTACTAAAAAACAAAAAAAAAGAGGAACCCTGTTTGAAGACAAACAGATCAGCAGAATATGAGAAGAATATTACGAAAAAATGCTATTCGGTATGAAGGAAACAGATGAAGAAGAACAAGATAACAACGAAGTAGAAATTTTCACAGAAGAAAACGTACAAAAACAAATATTAAAAACATAGAAAACGGAAAAGCAGCAGAAGAAAATGAAATAACAGTGGAAAAAAATACAGAGGAAGAGAATTACATAAGGAAATAAACCAGCTAATACAACAAAAAATATGAACAAAACAGACTACCAGCCGATTGGAACGCAGATATTATAGTAGGTACCTATATACAGTAAAACCCCGCAAATCCTAACTAATTGGGGGGACAGCCTGTTCGGATTCCGAAAAGGTCGGATTATCCGAAAGTTAGCCTAACTAATAATTGAAAGTTTACTTTGTCGTTGATTTTGAGTCGCTGTGCCTGTCTCTCTCCCTCTTCCACCCATCTCAGATTGATGTCACTGATGCAGGGCCAGTGTCATCATTTGTGCTTAGTCGTTAACTCCATGGCTTGATTTCTAATTTGAATAAGCTCCATTTTTCCCCGTTCCCCTATACAAGATGGATCAGAAAACTAAGAAGAAAGTGTAATTACAGAATGGATTGAAGCTGACGACAAAGGGAGCGAAGAATTTACGGATGAATACATTGTAGACTTGGTTCAACCTCAAGGCAACCCTAATGACTAATGAAGATGAAGAAAGCGAGGAAGAAGTTTCCCTGTCATATTGAGTGTCACACGCAGATGCCACTAAAGCTCTGGGTGTGGCTCTACGTTACGTGGAGCATAACTCTGCTGCATTACCAGTAGATGTAATGTTTATGTGTAAATAGAATTAGAATTAAACAATGGTTTCGAATTCACCTGTATAAGTTGCAAGTTGGGAGAGTCAGGTAGTAAAAAAGTTACGAATTGACCGGTGTACATTTTGATTTGAAAAAGTTTGTCATTAAGAGTTACGAGTTGGCGCGTGTCCATTGGAAGAAGGAGAATGTCACGGTTAAAGAATTTAAGGGACTGGTTTAGATGCAGTTCTATAGAACTCTTTAGAGCAGAGGTGGGTAGATTAAAGATAGTGATGATGATATCCAACCTCCGATTAGGAGAAGGCACTTGAAGAAGAAGAAGATATTAGATTTTACTGATTATGCCGCCCCCTTGTGATGCCGCCTGATGCGGCTGCCTCACCGCATCATAGAACGGCACGGCCCTGAAAATTACAGTCTTTTCGTTTAAGTCGCTACAGGTAAAAATAAGTAATTAAATATCTTATATCAGATAGAGTATTCATTTTTAGTAGATGAACAAAGGTTTAAAAGGAAGGTTCGGAAGTTGCAAAAATAAACTTTTGCAAAAATAAACTTAAGACTGATATTACATGAAAAATTGGGTCAAAGAGTCCATGTTCAGTCCAGATATAACAAAAAATTTCAAGGTGATTCGTCAATTAGTTTACATTTTATTCAATTTGTTTAATAAAAAATCCTTTTCTTTGCAATGATAAAGCATGCTTTTCTTCATAAAATAATAATGATACAGCAATTTTGTGGAAACTACATGAAAGAAGAATACTTATGTTTTCAAAGTTTTTAAAAAAATAATAAAAACTCATTTTTATCATTCCGAAAATATTTTAGTAAAGTAGAGTCATTTTTGGCTTATAAACAATTTGAATAACTTTGTTAGTATTGACTGCAAACTAAATTAATCGACTAAGGGATGGAAAAAACCTACCGGTTATAACCTAAACCCAGTTTTTTTAATTCGAAACAACCGGTTTTACCGGTTGTTTTTTTGTCCCGGTTATAACCGGTTTTTTTCTTTTTAAAGTAATAACCATTGAAAAACCGAATAAGTTGCCTGTGGAAAAAAATTAATTTAGAGAAAAATGAAGAAATTTCTATATATTTTCGATCTTAATCATATAATATTATAAATAATAAATGCGAAGTAATTAACCCAAACAACCATAATTCAACTTTTATTTACTAATAGAGAACTGGACGAAAGTGTCACATCAGCTTTTATGAAACAATTTTGAGAATAGTTATTTAGATTAATAAATGTTTCAAAGACTGGTGAAATGGTGCGTGTGATGATAATATTTACATAAAAGTAGGTGATCTGCTTGAAATCGATATTCCAACCATCATCAGCTAAAAAATTGTTTATACTTGAGTACTTGAGACTTGAGACTCTTGTATAATGTGAATACCGAAATACGATTAGGAATCTCAATTATGTAATTTTTAAACAATAAATAATTCTTACGAAATAAATGGTAGGTATTATACAAACGTATTAAAAAATATTACCTACTGAAATTTTTTGATGGCAATAGAGAAGTAAATACTGAATTGGTTTATCGAATTTATTTTGTAAAATACCTATAAGTCATTTGGACATTTTTTAAAACTTGATAGATCCAAGGGACATTTTGATAGATCGATAGGATCATCACTTTTGGGAATATCCCAATTATTGACAACGCAATATACGCCGACGCCGTCTACAACGAGCGACGAATCAGAGATTGGGGTACTCTGGCCCATTTTTAGGGTAACTTGAAAGCGCCTGGGAAAATTTTTATAGGTTGAATTGGTTGGGGAATTTTTCGGGAGGAAAATTGAGCAAACTAAAGTGCAATATAAATGTAACATTATAACTTATTGAGTATTTGCTTTTGATTAAAAAAAACCGAAAACCTGTTTTTGGAACAACCGATTTTTTGACCGGTTATAACCGCCAGGTTAAACCGTAAGTTAAAAAAACCGGTATAACCAAAAACCGGTTTTTTGTTCAACAAGCGCCATCCCTAGATTTTAGGATTTAAAAAGCTGGTACTTTTACATTATTATTATATTATCGGTTTATAACGTTCTTCGTCTTCCGATACCCGTTCGCCATTCCTCTCTGTCCGTACATTGATCTACTTGCAGACCTCTTTCATCCATGGCTTTGTTTATTCCTGCCTGCCAACTTTTCCTCGGTCTACCTCATCTTCTTCTATCTTGCAGTTTCCATTTTTGCCCTTGTTTTGGGATTCTGTCTTCATGCATTCTTTATACGTGACCAAACCATCGTAGTTGTATTTCGTTGGTTTCGTCATTTATTGTATGTGTGACCTTCATTATTTCTCGTATCCGTTCATTGGTGACATGTTCTCTTCTTGATCTTCCTGCAGCCCTTCTCCAGAAATCCATTTCGGTGACCTCTAACATTCGTTTTGATTTTTCCTTCATATGCCATACTTCGCAGCTGTATGTTATAATGCTTTTCACTACGGCGTTATAGATCTTTTTGTTGTTTTGGTTGTTTACCTGCTTGTCCCAGAGTACTGAGTTTAGGAGCCTAATTGCTTTCCTGCCCTGAGTGTTTCGTTCTTTAACGGCTCCGTCTAGTGTTCCATCAATCGTGATTTTCATATTCATACCCAGGTATTTATATTCGTTACATTTACTGATTGTTTCTCCTCCTTCTATAGTCGAGGAAATGAAGCATGTTGACTCGCAATTTTTTCGTCCAGCATGGATTTACTTGAAATTTTCACAGAAGGTAGGGCGTAGGGAATAGGCCAAGGATCATTTTCTATATCATGCCGCTGTACGCTAAAAGCTTGGGGTGGTTGCCACCCCATCTCGGGGACGGGAAATTTTTATTGCATTTTAACCATGTAAATCGATGTAAAAAGTAATTCTAAGAAAGAAATGTTTTTTACATTTTCTTCGTAAAACTAATATTTTTCGAGTTATTCGCGCTTGAAAGTAACAGTTTTTCGACGAAAAAATCGACTTTTTTAGAGGGTTTTTTGAGAATACCTCGAAAAATATGCATTTTATCAAAAAATACTGTAGATAAGAAAAATTTATCTTTTAGTAACACAAATTACCCCTGTAGTTATCACATTGTTTTCGATGTGTACTTTTACATAAATGTTAAAAAAACTTTTACCTTGATTAATTACGGTCGAAGTTAGGCACTTTTTTTTATTTAATTCACAGCTAGTTTCTTTATAACAATTAAGAAACCTAACTAGCGCTATTTTAAAGTTCAAGGTATGTATATAGTTTATGTGTAAAAGTTTGAGTAAACTTGAACAGAGTTGTTAATATATCTTTAAAAATGACGTCCTAACGAAATCGACTCGTGGTCTGTGGAGCGGAATTATTAAAATCCGTGCACTCAAAAAATGAAATTAACTTTTCAAAGATATGTTGCGCTTAATATCTCCGGAGTTTGTTGATGGACTTTGATCATTATTTTTTTAATTTATATATACCTGTAGTTTTGTAGAGTATGTTATGTACACATATACCCACCTAACAATACAAAATGTTATGTATATGTTACAGTTCAAGTTGATTCTCACTTAGAGTTGACTCCAACTAGTTGGAGTCAACTCCAACTGAAACGAGCAGTAAAAGTTGATTTTAAAAATTTAAATCAACTTTTACTAGTTGGAGTTGACTCTTCCTGGATCGATTCAGTAAATGTTGATTAAAAGTGCATTTTTGATGAGTGTGCGTTTCTTTGTTTTGACCGTTTCAACTACTTATTAGTATAGCCTGTAACGTCGCCCCCGTTAGGTAAATTATTTTGATTCCATATTTTGCACAAACTTACTCAAACAAATACATCCGTATAACAATCCTTATAACAAATACACAGGGTGTCACGCGGTACCGCAGTCGAAAAATTGTTTAACCAATTTTTGTTAACCAAATTCACAAAAATAATTTTTATCTACTCTATCTCATATTATGTAAAGCAGCGGTTCTCAATCTGTGGTACATGTACCACTGGTGGTACATATCATTATTTGCCGTCCTGCCAAAGACAAACCATTTTATTTCCAATAATGACACGAGCCGTCTCACCGTGCCTCGGAGAGCACGTTAAGCCGTCGGTCCCCCTGGGCTAGTGTACATCGACACTAGTTACTTGAAACAGGGTTAAAGATGTAATTGGCGCCGGAACTCTCCGAAAGGCAAAAATGCCATACGATATTATATATTATGAAAGTCAGAAACTAAAAAAATCAAAAATTAAAGCTACCTCTATAAGATCCTGAAGAAATTTTTGTCATTATTTCATTAATAAGATATTATTTTTAATTATCAACAATGAGCGCTAAGCGGGTATTGAGGCGGCCGTCAATGTGAGTGCGAGTGAGATTCCCCATTGGACGGGCGGAATGGTGCATCTCTTTATCTCTCACCATTGACGGCCGCCTAATACGCACTTAGCGCTCATTGTTAATAATTGAAGATAAAGCTTAGTAATAAAATACAGTCCTCTCTCTCTAAAAATATACGAAGCAAGCTTTCAATCCTAATAGCAAATAATTAATATTGAAAAATATCAAAAATTACTAAAAGATTTTTAAATTGAAAACTTACTGGTACATCCCCATGTATACACCTCCAAGACTTCTACAATTTGCAAGTCATATGGATGCTGCAGTAAAGACGATAGGGAAGGAATTCTAAACTTTGCAATTCAAATCCCCCGTCTGCAGCCGGCTAGGAACTGAAAGATGCACCATAGTTACTCTACTGAGTAATAAGAAAGTTTTCTTATTACTCAGTAGAGTAACTATGGTGCATCTTTCAGTTCCTAGCCGGCTGCAGACGGGGGATTTGAATTGCAAAGTTTAGAATTCCTTCCCTATCGTCTTTACTGCAGCATCCATATGACTTGCAAATTGTAGAAGTCTTGGAGGTGTATACATGGGGATGTACCAGTAAGTTTTCAATTTAAAAATCTTTTAGTAATTTTTGATATTTTTCAATATTAATTATTTGCTATTAGGATTGAAAGCTTGCTTCGTATTTTTACGGCCAGATGGCGCTAGCCACCCAATACTATCATTTTGGCTGCAATATTTGGAAAAACATTTCGATGCGATTTGATTGGATTAAGGAGAACAGTGCCTACGTTCCTTCTGATGAAGCTCCAATAAGAGCAGAAAATTGCAGTTAAAGGGACTGGCTGCACTCCTTATTCTAATTAAAAAGTAAGATTGTTTTTCCTTCGTATTGCAGCCGAATATATAAAAATGGTACACACATTTTTATCCTCTCTCTCTCTATAACGATATGCAAGGGACCGGGAATTTTCATCGTTATAAGGAGAGATCGTTATATAGAGAGAAAGAGAAAAAAATCGTTATTGTAATAGTAATCGTACTGTACTAAATAACTTGTGTTAATTTTCTCTATTGCCCGAGATATCGATAACTTTTCTTTAACCGAGAGTACTCTACGCTTTTTCGAAAACATCTTGACTGTTCACAGGCCGAGATACAACCGAAATTGAAACTTAGAAGTCGTCAATAGTCAATAGAGGACAACATCTGTGTGAAAACAGTTAAGGCACACCGCCCGAACGATAAAAGCGTGTACTCAACTTTCTGCATATCGGATTGAAATTTGAACCACCAAATTTTTGCTAAATTAGAGCCAAAAAATGAATCACTCACTAATCACTTTTTATCAAGTTACACCTACGCAAGAGCTTTTTCAGTTATTCCCTGTGTTTCAATTAACTGTTATCTTTAATTGGTAAAATTCTCACGGTTTAGTTATCTTAGTTATTACCAAACGCAAATG
The DNA here is from genome assembly GCF_917563875.1 of Diabrotica virgifera virgifera. Lineage (NCBI taxonomy): Eukaryota > Metazoa > Arthropoda > Insecta > Coleoptera > Chrysomelidae > Diabrotica > Diabrotica virgifera. The sequence continues at coordinate 182,422,169 of NC_065443.1, read as the reverse complement.
GTTATCAGTTGTTTCTTGAAAAGTGAGGTCATCGAATATTGAAAAGTTATCGTTATAAAGAGAGAACGATATCGGTATAGAGAAAGAATTAATACATTGTCCTTATGACGAACCAAACAATGTTTAGTATTTTGATCGTTATAGAGGAATTATCGTTATATAGGGAATCGCTATAAAGAGAGACTACTGTAGTGACAAAAATTTTCTGCGTTATAAGAGAGACTACTGTAGTGACAAAAATTTCTGCTGGATCTTGTAGAGGAGGCTATAAACTCTGATTTGGTCACTTTCTGACTTTCATAATAATGGATTTTAACCGAGTTACTAAGCCTTGAAAATGGCTATTTTCGCATTTTTCAAATTTTAAATCGCGTATAACTCGACAACAATCAATTTTAGAGAAAAATCACAAAATACCTTTTTTTGCTCAGACTAACCCAAATGAACCCAACTAGTTGGAGTCAACTCCAACTGGATAATCAACTTGAACTGTAACATATACATATACAAGTATATGTATACATATATAATTTCATAAAAATCGTTCAAGCGGTATCGGAGGATTATGGCAACTAACATTACGACAGGAGAATTTTATAGATGTAAATAAATAGATAACTATTAAAAAATAGGGGTTGGTGGTAGAAAGGTGAAAATTAAGGGTTGTATATATTTTTAATGGTACATAATATAAAATGAAGGTAGACAATTTTCTCCAAAACAATAAAAAAGTGGCAGGGGGCAACCCCCCTTATAACTTATGGGTGTAAATAATAGATTACCACCTATTTTCAGTCCTACAGAATATACGTGTAAAATTTCATAAAAATCGGTCAAGCCGTTTCGGAGGAATATGATAACTAACACTGTTACAGGAGAATTTTATGTACATAGAAGTAACTGTGAATTAAATAAGTAATAAAAGTGGCTAACTTTGCTCGTAATTAACCTAGGCAAAAAGTTTTTTTTTGAAAATTCGTGTAAAAATATCAGCTTTTCAAATCCCAACGCAGATTTAGTCAATATGTTAATATGGTTATTAAAATTGTTTAGAAGCCAAAAATGATTCTACTTTCGTAAAATGTTTTCAGAATGCTAAAAATGACTTCTTATTGATTTTTTAAATAAGTTAAAAATATAAGTATTCTTCTTTCCTGTGGTTTCCACAGAATTGCTGTATTATTATAATTTTCTGAACAATAACATTGCAAAAAAAGCTCTTTGTGATAAACAAATCGAATAAAATTTAAACTAATTGACAAATCGTCTTCAAATTTATTGTGCATTATGGACTGTTTGACTCAACATTTCATGCAATATCAAAGTCTTAATTTCATTTTTATAACAATTTTTTTATAAGTTATAACCATTTTTTTATTTTCGAAATTTAGTTTAATTTTGCAATTTCCGAAGTAACAAATAATCGGATCAAAATTTAAAAAAATTTAAACCTTTGCTTATCTACTAAAAGGTGAATAATCTAAATAAGATATTTAATTACCTTATTTTTACCTGTAGCGATTTAAACGAAAAACTGTCATATTTGACCCTTATTTGTTAATTACTAAAATTCTCGTCCGAACTGTGACGGGCATTGTTGTATTTATAATGTAATAGGTATAACTCCAAAAAACCCATTTGCAACCTGGCTGGTCAAGTGTCCCGACAAAAACCTTATTTTTCTGGACTATTGCAACTAAGAGAAGAAAGAAAGAAACTTAAAAAAAAATGTTACAAAAAGAAGCAACCGAAGAAGGAAAAAGCAGTAGAAAGGAAATACAAAGAAAAAATATAGCGGTTAAAAAGCAAGCCAGGAAAGACAAAAGATACTATGTATATGATATGGTAAAAATGTCAGAAAAAGCTGCGCAAGAAAACGACCTGAAGATACAGTACAATATAATCCGAAATTTGACAAGGAAAACACTAAACAGTAATAAACAAATCAAAGATAAACAAGGAAATATAATTAAATCAGAACATAAAATAATACAAAGATGAAAACAACACTGCGAGGAAATATACTCCAAACACCAGATATAGACGAAGATAACGGTAATACAGGAAATAAACATTAGAACAATTGAAATTACGAAAGAAGAAATACAAAACACACTGAATCAACTAAAAAAATGGCAAAGCCGCTGAAAGCGACAACCTACCGATAAATTTAATAAAGGCGGGCGCAAACAAATTAGTAGAAATGTTACAAAAACTCAAGATATGGGCCGACCAGGAGCTCCCACAGAAATGGAACGAGGGTGTAACCATTAAGACACAAAAAAAGGGCGATTTAAATAAATGCGAGAATTGGCGAGCAATAAAACTGCTAAGTGCCACATTCAAAATAATGTCAAATATCATATTGAATAGACTGAAGCCAGAAATAGACAAGAAACTAAGACTAAGAAGCAACCAAGAAAGCTTTCGCGCAAAACGCTCCACTATCGACCACATTTGTACTCTATCAGCACCTCTGTATCTTGTACCTGTACCGCTCTATCTCCTGTACTCTATAATTATCTTGGAACAAGCTAGTGAATGGCAAAAAAATATAAACATAATGTTTACTTTGACTTTGACTTTGAAAAGGCATTCGATAGTATAAACAGAGAACATTCGATAGTATAAACAGGTATTAGATTGAAATTGCATGACTAGTTGGAGGATTTGTAGTTCCCAGATGACATTTTTCCCCTAACCGAACATAGCAGCCATAAGCAAAAGAAGCTTGCAAAATACTCCAGGGTAATGGGCCTGAAGATAAAGACAAAAAAAAACAAAACTTAAAAAACAGCAACCAAGAAACTAAAATTAAAATACAAGGAAGACAAATACAGGAGGTAGATAACTTTACATATTATCTGGGATCAACCATGGAAAAAAAGGCGCTAGTAGATCAGATGTAGAAAAAAGGATAGTAAAGGCACAATATGCACTCATTATATATTCATAATGCATTAAGGAAAATCTTGAACACACGCGATATATCAGAATTAACCAAAATCAAAATATTTACAGGAAGACACAGGAAGAAACAACTAGCAAAAAATTAAAAACCTTTATAAATAAATCGTTGAGGAAAATCCTAAAAACATACTGGCCAGATAAAATAAAAAACATAGATCTACGGAGAAGAACAAAACAAGAGAAAATAACAGTCACGATTAAAAATAGGAAATGGAAATGAATTACACGGACTCTGAGGAAGGATCGAAATAATATAACCAAACAAGCACTCGAATACCAACCAGACGAAAGAAGAAGAAGAGGAAGACCTGATAATAGCTGGAGAAGAACTGTAATAAGAGATCATGAAAGAATTGGCCTGAGATGGAGAGAAGTCAAACAGAGAGCGAGAAACAGAGAGCAATGGAAAATACTTGTATAGCAAATTTCGAAAGAATAAAACAGATAAGGATGCGCTGGGAAGGGATTACAGGAAGAGAGAGAGAGAGAGAGAGAGAGAAACAGTACCGATTATTATCAAAATAAAATTTAATAATATACCTAACCTAACTTATCGAAAGGCTCATCAAACAATTATTAACTTTAAAAAATAAAAATTTGTCAAGGGTATATAGTGGTATTGTTAAGTATATTACAATATAACTTATTCCATCGAAATCTTCCGAAATCCATAATCTTCTTCCATCGAAATAAAATAGAAAATCTAAAAGTTTAGAAAATACATCATTCATAACTACACCCAAGAAATAAGTTTTTCTAACCTGATTTAAGAGTATAAAAAAACGAAAACAAACAATTTACAGCAAATCCTTATCGTATATCCGAGCAAAACCACCTAATTGGCAAAAGTTATAAATAGAATTTGTCTGGGTTCTACAACTAAATTTGCACTTAAACACGACCAAGGTTAAATATTTTACTTGATATTATAAGTACGTTGTTGCCAGTATAACGGATGCCAAAGCGAACGCTAACTGTATGAAATTATTCTTGTTAATATACACGCTGTATATTGATCGGAAGTCACGAAGAGTCAAAACTATACAGAAGCCACGAGGGACGCAAATGCAATATATATATATATATATATATATATATATATATATATATATATATATATATATATATATATATATATATATATATATATATATATATGAGTTAGTTAGAAGCAACCTACCTTGCTCGTTTCGGTACGAAACCGATCTGTGCCTCTACTTTGAGGCCACGAGATGTCACCTGGTATTTATTGAAAAAATACCTACGGCGTCAAACAAGCAGGAAATAATCGCAACTTTCTACTTTTTAAAAAGTATGAAAATAATATGTAAAATATTATACGGGAAATAAATATTCTACCTTCGTCTGTGCTGCCATCTTGGGAACGTTTTCGCTGTCTACAGCTCATCAGCCAAGCTCTCAGAACAGACGAAGATGTAGAATATTTCCTCCGTATACCCGAGGCCGTAAGACAGCCATGCAGTCCTTATGGCCCATGCAGTCCCATAAGGACTGCATGGCTGTCTTACGGCCTCGGGTATACGGAGGAAATATTCTACATTTTCGTCTGTTCTGAGAGCTTGGCTGATGAGCTGTAGACAGCGAAAACGTTCCCAAGATGGCAGCACAGACTAAGGTAGAATATTTATTTCCCGTATAATATTTTACATATATATATATATATATATATATATATATATATATATATATATATATATATATAAAGGATGTTAAGTAAGCGAGTACAACTATAAATATAGAAAAGAAAAATCATTGGCAAAAAGCTCGCAATGTGAATGTGAGTACAAAATCAACAATATAAAAAAGATGGAATGCAACTGCAGACACGTGTTTCTGACTCATTAGTCGTCATCAGTACAGTATAGCCAAGTTAGAAGATGAAGCAGTTTAACTTGGGAAAGGATCACTACAGGAGCAATGTTACCATTTGTAACAACAATAATAATAATATTCAATTAATTCTTTCTGGGTATTCGTAGCGCCAGTACCCAGAGTGTAGCAGGGATACTTGCCGTGGAACAAAAACTGACACCTGGCAGTATGTATAAAATGCAAACCCATTAATATGGAGAATTATGATTTATGTTTAGGATCGCTGCCTGGGGATCGCCAGGGCACGTCTGGAGCCGGCGCTGGACGTGACAGCATGCGGGACGTCGGTGGCAGGGTGTTGAGGAGGCGGGCCCCTGTCATACAAACAGCTACAGCCTAACAACAACAACAACCACAAGTGAGCCAAACAACAGCAAGAGCTCCACCCGCCGAAGGTGCTGCGCTGGAACCTCAGCCGGCGCTCACTCAAGCGGGACGACCGAGGCAGCGCATGAAGTGGACTGCGTCCATTAATGAAAACATTTTGCGCTTCTACTACAAGGTGACAAACCTCGGTCAAGAAACGATCGGCTACCGACAACAGCTGTATGCGGAATTTTGCAGAGAGTACCCAGATATTCAAGTATCGGAGCAACGAGTATCAGATCAATACCGGGTAATCATCAGAAATAATCTTATCCCAGAGGCTAGACGCGATACCATCAAAAGCGAAGTCGAACGGGAGATTAACAATCAAGGGCTAATTTTAGATCAAGTCCCTAATGAAATCCCTGATGAGCAGATTCCTGAGCTTCCCATACCAGAAACTCAACCTGATAATACACCGCAGGAAAACAACGAGTTACGTGATAGCCTAGTAAACGAAATGGCTCGCGCCGTACAAGAGTTTAATGGAACAAACCCACTTAGCAGACCACCGCTACCAAGAATTAACTCTTGTAAGAAACTAGGTGCGCTGTTACAAATTGTGAACACTGAAGTCCTACCCAATTACGTCGTAGAAGCTCACACATTAGAATATTTGCATATGCTCATCTACTGTGCAGCAACAGCAATTGCTAATGCAATGGGCATTAAGATCAGAACACGACGGGGTACTAATAACGGAAGAACTGGTAACAGAATTGCACTCTGGGAAAAAAGACTGCAAGGGAAGATTGAATTACTGCGTAGGGATATTGGCCAAGTCACAGAATATTTACGAGGAGTACTAAGTAGAAAAGTCATTAGGAGAGCTGAAGAAATAATGCGGAACACTGCAAGACACTCGAGATACGATCCAGACAATAACACAGCCCAACAGTGTCTGGATACATTAAAGCAAAAACTCTCCGTCTATTCAGGGCGACTAAGGAGGTACAAAGTTAGTAACAACCGAAAAAGTGACAATGCACTTTTTGCAAATTCCGAGAAGGCCTTCTACCGAAAACTCAATTCCACCGTAGAAAGTGCCGACAAGTCTTACCCAAGCCATGAAGAAATTCATGAGTTTTGGGGAAATCAACTTTCCACACTAGCTGCTTTTAACAACAATGCTGGGTGGATAGAAGATACGACGCACAACTGTCACCACTACGTTACTGCTAACTACGAACCATTCACGACTGAAGAGGTCTCAAATGTCATTCAAAGAGCTTCATAACTGGAAATTCCCTGGACCAGACGGAGTTCAGAACTTCTGGCTTAAAAAGTTTTGGTGTATTCATGATTGTTTATCAACATTAATTAATCATGTTATTTCTAATCCGCAGGAAATACCATCATTTCTAACTCAGGGAACTACTTATTTAATACCAAAGGATCAAAATAACACCCAAGATCCATCCAAGTACCGCCCAATTACTTGTCTTCCAACTTTGTATAAATTGGTCACATCCTGTGTAACCCGGCGTATCTACCAACACTGTGCTCTAAACAATATCATAGAGCCTCAACAGACAGGATGCGCTAAGGGTTCCATGGGTTGCAAAGAACAACTTATCATCGACTCAGTCATTTCTAACCAGGCATTCACAAAAAAAGGAACCTTTTTACTGCTTTTATTGACTATAAGAAGGCCTTTGATTCAGTACCGCATGAATGGCTTATAGATATATTAAGAATATACAAAGTCGATGATAACATAGTGACCTTTTTAAGACATATAATGAGAGATTGGAAGACTAAAATTCACCTCCAAATACCCGGTGAAAACAATATCGAAACCGAAAATATCGCAATCAACCGGGGCCTGTTTCAAGGAGACTCGTTGAGTCCATTGTGGTTATGCTTAGCTTTGAACCCCCTTTCCCAGCTATTAAACTCCACTGACTCAGGTTTTAGCATTAGAAACAATAATATTGTGGTAGCGAAGCTCAATCATCTGCTGTATATGGATGATTTGAAATTAATGGCTTCCACTCGAGAACACCTAGAACAGATGCTAAAAACTGTAGAAACATTCTCTAATGATATTAGCATGCACTTCGGACTAGACAAGTGCCGTGTTTTGAATATAGTCAGAGGAAAGGTACAGCCCGGTGGATTCGATATGCAAAATGGCCAGAACATCGAGGCCATGGGCGAAAACGATATGTACAAATATCTTGGGGTAAAGCAGGCGCGGAAAATTGACTATAAGCAAATGAAAACTGAGATAACTACTGAGTTTATACGAAGGGTAAAACAGCTGCTTCGTTCACAGCTTAACAGTAAAAATTTTTTTAAGGCACTAAACACCTATGCTTGTTCCGCGCTTAGCTTCATTTGGTATTGTTAAGTGGACAAAAACGAATATAGAACATCTTCAGCAAAAAGTACGAACACACCTCACAAAGGCACAAAAACACCACCCTAAAAGTGCAGTAGAACGAACGACATCACCCCGATATTTAGGAGGAAGAGAACTTATGGATATAGGTGAGCAATTAGATAAACAGATTGCTAATTTAAGAACTTATTTTCAGATGCAGGCTGAGACATCTACTCTACACCGCGCTATTTGCGCAGTAGATGACACAACACCGATCAAACGGAGGGAACCAGAAATGCGCATAAACCACCTTACTAAGGACGAAAAACTGCGCACCTGGATGGGCAAACCTCTGCACGGGCGACATCCCAATGAGGTCGCCAAGACTATGTCGACAATACAGCGTCGAACTATTGGTTGACATCGGGTAAGATGTTCCCTGAAACAGAAGGTTCAATACTAGCCATTCAGGATCAGGTAATACCAACTAAAAATTACCTGAAACACATCGTCAAAGACCCTCAGATCCAGAACGACAAATGCCGATATGGATGCCGAACCCAAGAAACCATCCAACATCTTACAGGGGGCTGCCAGGCATTTGCTGCAACTGAATACAAGGAACGGCATGACGCAGTGGGAAAAATCCTTCATCAAGAGATAGCTATCAAGCTGGGACTTCTCCAAACGGACCATCTCCCATATTATCAATACGTCCCTGAGAGTATGCTTGAGGATGGCAACTACAAGCTATACTGGGACCGTACTGTGCTCACAGACCAAACAGTGGCACATAATAGACCAGATCTCGTACTAGTTAATAAATTAACAAGACAAACAACACTGATTGATGTGGCGATACCTAACAACAATAATCTACGTAGTAAATTTACTGAAAAGATCGCCAAGTACAGAGATCTGGAAATTCAAATACGAAGACAATGGAGAATGCAAAGTACCCAGACGATACCTATTATTATGTCTACTACTGGAGTCATTCCGAAGAACCTCCTCGAAAACATAAAAAAGCTGGGTTTAAATGAACACCTTTATAAGACCATGCAGAAAGCTGTACTACTCGCGACGGCCAGATGTGTACGAAAATTTCTGGGAGATACTCCAGCATACCAAGTCACCTAGGGCTCGATAACACGGAAAGAGTCCCACCAGAGCTCAATCCTTTTGATACCGTTGGTATCTGGGATAAGTCAATTTTCCCCTTACAGGGAGTGTGAGCCGCATGGCTAAATCTGGATAATTTATTCGACAATAATAGGTACAATCTTTTTAGATATTTACAGCTAAAGTGAATAAATTAACCCGAAGGTCTCCGAGAGGTGTGGATACACCTGTTTCGGTAAATATGATATAAAATAATAAATAATAACATATTAACGTAAATAACATAAATAACATAAATAGCAACATAATACAATATAATATAATACAATAAAAAGATAGGTACGTTTTTTTAAATTGTAAATACACAGTTATGTTTTAGTAAATATGATACGTAGAATAAATAATATAATGAAAACAATAAAATAAATACTTAGTTTAACAATAAAGCACGAATAATTAATTTTTTTTAAACAATTATGTATGGCTCAATTAGTTAGTAATATTTTTGAAGAATGGTGTATATACGCATGTTTTATTAAATATGATAAAAATAATAAGCAAAATAAATCAGTTTAAAACAATATAAAATTTGAAATATAGGTATAAAAATTGGTAGTGACTTTAGAGTTTCATTTATTTTTTTTTGTTTTTTAATGTATGTAAATTTAAGCTACTATAATGATGTCACAAAAATTTCTTGTTTGTTCCATCAGAAATGATTTTAATTTCTTTTTAAATAGAAGAACATTCTTAGTATTTTTGATATCATTGGGGATATGATTATATATTTTTGGGGCTAGAAATAGAAAACTTCTTTGACAGAAGGACTTTGTCATTTTCGGAATCATATAAAGGTGTTTGCCTCTTGTATCATGCTCATGTGATGGTAAATTGTTGTCTGTTTTCATGGTGTGATATTTTAAAGACACACAAAGAAAGTATAACTGTTTCAAGTCAAATATATTACTATCCTTATATAATCTATCTGTAGAGTAGGTGTATGGTTTAGACATAATAATTTTCAGAAATCTTCTTTGTATGATTTCCAGTGGGAGAATGTGTGTTTTTAGGGCGCTTCCCCAAGCCAGTATACCATAACGGAGATGACCCCTAATAACACAAAACATTCCAGGAATGTTCCTAGAAGGTACACACAGGACATTGAAAACATTCCTGGAATGTCCCCAAAAGCACACGAACGTCCCTGGAAAGTTCCAGGAAAGTGCTGTGTCAGCATTTTAAACATTCCTTGAATGTCTTGTTGGAACATTCCATGAATGTCTACGAATGTTCTTTGAACATTCACAGTGTATTGTATAGACTGAATGTCATGTTGAAACATTCCATGAATGTTCTTAGGATATTCAAAGTATATTTTTTAGACATTCTCTGAAATATATCGTCAGTGATGTGACAATACCTCCTATATGTTTTTTCATGAGTTTTGCAGGAGACGAAAAACATTTTTTACGGTCACCTCCTGTTTTCATACGTAAGTTTTGACTTGTTTTGTAGTAAATAGATAGTTGAATTTACTACAAAACAAATCAAAAAATATATGAAAACACGAGGTGGCCCAAACAAGTTTTTCATCTCCTACAAAATTCATGAAAAAGCAGATAGGAGGTATTGTCACATCACCGACGATATACCAGAAGTACAGTAGGAAAAATGAAGGAATACTCATGAACGAACATATAAAACACGCTGTATTTTCCTGTCACCGTGTCACACAATAAACTGGTCAGCACAAGTACATGTAATAATTATTGTTACTTGCACTGGACAGTTTTCTTTGTGACACGGTGACAGGAAAATACAGCGTGTTTTATATGTTCATTCATGGGTATTCTTTAATTTTTCCGACTGTATATAAACATATAATACAATACATATAATACATAATATAGTACATATAATAACTGTATAATATAAACATTTTTATTGCACAAAATCTTGTCATATATTTTTTTCCATAATCATCACTACGATGACAATTCATTGTATTGAATTGTTCATTAGAATTACAATCTGGTCATAACTCTGACCAATGAGCAATTTTAATTTGACCTAAATTACTACTGTTCCTTAAAATGAAGAGCTTACCCATAGCGTCTCTTATCTAATCTAACAGGCACACAAGCACTATGCTCTTCTTTTCTAACCGCACTATTCTAACATACACATACACACAAGCATTATGCTCTGCTTTTCACTATCACTCAAACTAGTTCAAAAGGCTTTGTCCTCTTCAATCTTCTAGTTTGCCCAGTAGTATCCAGGAGCTGGATTTCCTCAATATTCGTGTAAGTACTTACGAAGTTGTTGCTTGTGACTTCCAATTTTACTCCAACTTTAAAAACAAATCCAGCTGTAAAATATTTATGTGCCTGAAGGCTTTTGTATGCTTTCATCTATAATATCTATAATAGTAATTTGGTGGAATGCACTTTATGGTAAAATCCAATTCTGACTGAATTGTATATGGATCTAAATCCCCAATTATTTTCAGCTTCAATAAATATCTAAAACAATAAAAGAAATAATGCTATTGCTTGCAAAATTCATCAATTTTGATAAATATCAGAGAAAATGAACATTGATAAAAATTGTTTGCCCTACCTTTCTCCAAACATCTGGTGTCTCCAATAATAATTTCCTTAAATAATCACTTTGCAGTGTGGTAAAGTTTATAAAGTTCACAAAATACAGCAAACGAAATCCAAATGAATCCAAAATATGACGATAAACAGTGAAATGATGAAATGAAAATGAAATGATATTACAAACATAACCTCTGTAACCTGTATGCCATGCCAACCAGAACCAGAAGTCACGTGGTTTGGATTGCCTAAATACATATACACGCGCAGCAAATTTGAAAATGAATGCAAATTGAATAGTAAATGGCCTCTCTTAAAATATAGGACATTGGTAGTATGTTCATAGAATGTCTTGTGGTAACATTCCACGAATAACTTAATCAGATATTCACCTAATGTTCCTTGAATGTCCAGTACATTCAAACATTAATAGAACTTTGATAGTACATTCCTGGAATGTTTTGTGTTGTTAGGGACTTTCTACTAGTCCGTAATATAGTGTGCGAAGGTATATATTAGGTATGTGTTTTTTAAGATGTTTAAACTTATACAGGATAAACTGTAGTTTTTTAATGATATATTTAATGTGAAAGTCCCATTTTAGATGTGTATAAAAACTCCTAGATATTTAACATTTGTTACGGGTTTAATATAAAAATTTTGTTTATTATGTGATATTTGAAGGGGTTTCAAAAGATCAGTGGTCAAGTTAGAGTTAAATATTGGTAGATAAACAGTTTTCTTAAAATTGATTGTTAGTATTTTGTAGTCAAACCATTCTTTTATTAGTTGTAGATCACATTCTGCTTTTGTTTTTAATTCATACCAATTCTCAGCATCATAAATAATAGCTGTATCATCAGCAAACCCAATTATGTGCCCTGTACTCTGTAATGAAAATAATCCATTTTTATATAGATTAAACAGGACAGGACCTAATACTGTTCACTGTGGCACTCCATATGTTATACTTCTTTGTCCGCTTATTACTTCGGAGACCCTTACTACCTGTTGTCTCTCAGAGAGGTTACTTCTAAATAATTGTAAACAGTTGTCTCTTATACCAATTTTCTCTAAGGTTTGTAAGAGGTTATTGTGACTTACAGTGTCAAAAGCTTTGGCCAAATCAAGAAATACGCATAAGCAAACTTTATTTTTGTTAAGTGCTTCATATGCTTTAGATGTTAAATTCAAAATGGCATCTTGGGTGGAAGTATTTTGCTTAAAACCAAATTGGTGAGGGGAAATTAAATTATATTTTTTGATATATGCTGTAAGCCTATTTTTCAATAATAATTCAAATATTTTAGAAATATGCGGAATAAGAGATATAGGTCGATAGTTTGCAGCAAGAGTTTTGTCTTCATTTTTGTATATTGGTATGACTACTGTTGTTTTGAAGGCTTTAGGCCATATTCCTTTTTCTATACATATATTGATAATGTGAACCAATGGCTCGAGTATGTATGGTGAAATTGTTTTCAAACATTCTGCTTTAATGTCGTCAATACCAGTTGCCTTTTTACACTTTAGTTCATTTATTATTGTTTCTATTTCAAATGTGTTTGTAGGTAATAAAATCATTGAGTTTGTTAAGACAGTATTTTCATATACTTGGCGGGGATTAGTACTAATTTTTTCAGCCAAACTTTTGCCCATCTCTGAAAATGTCTTAGTAAATTCATTTGCAATATCAGAGGGCTTAGTCAACATATCTCCCATTCGGTTTTTAAGACTCTCAGTAGGTACTTTTCCTTTTTTTGGTCGACTTAAATCTTGTACTACACTCCATAATTCTTTATTGTTATTTGAACTTTCTAGGATCTTATTTTTATAAAAATTCCGTTTTGTTTTGTCGATAAGTGAATGCAGTTTATTTCTATATGTTTTATATTTTTGTAATAAATCGTGATCATTTGGTCAGAAGACCCTCTGCCTTTCAGGGCGACGACCAACACAGTCACGGAGGTAAAGCTACCTGAGGAAAGAAAAGCCAAAACCGTATGAAATAAAGGATGTTAAGTAAGCGAGTACAACTATAAATATAGAAAAGAAAAATCATTGGCAAAAAGCTCGCAATGCGAATGTAAATACAAAATCAACAATATAAAAAAGATGGAATGCAACTGCAGACACGTGTTTTTGACTCATTAGTCGTCATCAGTACAGTATAGCCAAGTTAGAAGATGAAGCAGTTTAACTTGGGAAAGGATCACTACAGGAGCAATGTTACCATTTGTAACAACAATGTCAGAAGACCCTGCCTTTCAGGGCGACGACCAACACAGTCACGGAGGTAAAGCTACCTGAGGAAAGAAAAGCCAAAACCGTATGAAATAAAGGATGTTAAGTAAGCGAGTACAACTATAAATATAGAAAAAAAAATCATTGGCAAAAAGCTCGCAATGTGAATGTGAATACAAAATCAACAATATAAAAAAGATGGAATGCAACTGCAAACACGTGTTTCTGACTCATTAGTCGTCATCAGTACAGTATAGCCAAGTTAGAAGATGAAGCAGTTTAACTTGGGAAAGGATCACTACAGGAGCAATTTTACCATTTGTAACAACAATGTCAGAAGAACCTGCCTTTCAAGGCGACGACCAACACAGTCACGGAGGTAAAGCTACCTGAGGAAAGAAAAGCCAAAACCGTATGGAATAAAGGATGTTAAGTAAGCGAGTACAACTATAAATATAGAAAAGAAAAATCATTGGCAAAAAGCTCGCAATGTGAATGTGAAAACAAAATCAACAATATAAAAAAGATGGAATGCAACTGCAGACACGTGTTTCTGACTCATTAGTCGTCATCAGTACAGTATAGCCAAGTTAGAAGATGAAGAAGTTTAACTTGGGAAAGGATCACTACAGGAGCAATGTCACCATTTGTAACAACAATGTCAGAAGACCCTGCCTTTCAGGGCGACGATTCAGGATTCAGGGCCGCTTTTCCGTGACTGTGTTGGTCGTCGGCCTGAAAGGCGGGGTCTTCTGACATTGTTGTTACAAATGGTAACATTGCTCCTGTAGTGATCCTTTCCCAAGTTAAACTGCTTCATCTTCTAACTTGGCTATACTGTACTGATGACGACTAATGCGTCAGAACACGTGTCTGCAGTTGCATTCCATCTTTTTATATTGTTGATTTTGTATTCACATTCACATTGCGAGCTTTTTGCCGATGATTTTTCTTTTCTATATTTATAGTTGTACTCGTTTACTTAACATCCTTTATTGCATACGGTTTTGGCTTTTCTTTCCTCAGGTAGCTTTACCTCCGTGACTGTGTTGGTCGTCGCCCTGAAAGGCAGGGTCTTCTGACATTGTTGTTACAAATGGTAACATTGCTCCTGTAGTGATCCTTTTCCAAGTTAAACTGCTTCATCTTCTAACTTGGCTATACTGTACTGATGACGACTAATGAGTCAGAAACACGTGTCTGCAGTTGCATTCCATCTTTTTTATATTGTTGATTTTGTATTCACATTCACATTGCGAGCTTTTTGAAAATGATTTTTCTTTTCTATATTTATAGTTGTACTCGCTTACTTAACATCCTTTATTTCATACGGTTTTGGCTTTTCTTTCCTCAGGTAGCTTTACCTCCGTGACTGTGTTGGTCGTCGCCCTGAAAGGCAGGGTCTTCTGACATTGTTGTTACAAATGGTAACATTGCTCCTGTAGAGATCCTTTTCCAAGTTAAACTGCTTCATCTTCTGACTTGGATATACTGTACTGATGACGACTAATGATTCAGAAACACGTGTCTGCAGTTGCATTCCATCTTTTTTATATTGTTGATTTTGTATTCACATTCACATTGCGAGCTTTTTGCCAATTATTTTTCTTTCCCATATATATATATATATATATATATATATATATATATATATATATATATATATATATATATATATATATATATATATGTATATATATATATATATATATATATATATATATATATATATATATTGATGCACGTTAAGTTGTGACTTCCGGTATACAGAAGAGGCTGTCCGACTTCCACCTTTTCTACTAGGAATTATTTTTTAAAAATTGTGTATTTGGTAAAAGGGGGGCTTATAAAATGGGTCTACCTATTGAGGGGAAAGGATTTACCAAAATAAATTTTGTATATATATACGTATATACCGAAGCGTACAGCATACGTTATGGCTTCCATATATAGGGTAGTTCAAGGTGCGTTGTCACTTCCAGCGGTGTTGTCATATTTTGGAAGTCACAACGACTCGTCTGCTGATTTACCTCTTACTTTAAGCGTAATGTGTGATCTTTTGAAACTTTTACTGTGAATACAGTTGTGAATGCAGTTCTATGTTTTAAAGTTGTCTATTTAAATTAAAAGATTGATATTCTTTTGATTAAACAGGTTTACAAAAAAAATACATTTCGGAATATTTGACGAAACCATATGACTAGGGGGTTTTTGGGGTCGCTGGTCACGAATCCGGGGTCCGCTGACCTCTATCACGTCAGGTAATGGTAATCTCAAGGTCAAATCAAGATAAACCGACAGTCGCTCTGAAAAAGTATATTAGGGGGTTTTTGTGGTCGCTGATGACGAATTTGTGTCCGCTGACCTCTATCACGTCTAGCTCAAGGTCATTTCGAGGTCAAATCAAGATAAATGGACACGATCGCTCTGAAAAAGTATATTAGGGGGTTTTTGGGGTCGCTGATCACAAAACTGGGGTCCGTTGAGCTCAACCGCGACAGGTAAAGGTCATTTCAAGGTCAAATCAGTTTTGTGGACTTGTCCTGATTTGGCCTTGAAATGACCATTACCTTACGTGGTAGAGCTCAACGGACCGCAGTTTTCATGATCAGTGACTCCAAAACCCCTATATTTTCAGAGCGATTGTGTCGATTTATGTTGATTTGACCTTGAACTAGACGTGATAGAGGTCAGCGGACTAATGATTCGTCATCAGCGACACCAAAAACGCCCTAATATACTTTCTCAGAGCGACTGTCGATTTATCTTGATTTTACCTTGAAATGACCTTTACCTGGCGTGAAAGAGGTGAGCGGACCCCGGATTCGTGATCAGCCACCCCAAAAACCCCCTTGTAACATGGTTTCGTCAAATAGTCCGAAATTTAGTTTTTTTTTTGTAAACCTGTATTATTTATGATATGATTGATATTTATTTTACAAATACTAAGCAATTATTATTGCTGCAAAATGGATTTTTTGGAATTAATTAAAAAAGTGTTATTAGTAAGTAATTTATTTATGAAAATTATATCAAAAATTTTAATAAATAAATTTGAACTTATAGGAAATTTTAATATTTATTATTTTTCTTGATTAAATTTTGAATTTTAGATTTTATTACAGGCACCGTCCTTTTAATTTTTGATGTACCAATAATAATGTGTAATAAGAAAATTAAATGGCTAAATACACCAGGTGGGGTTGAGCTGCTAAAAAGCTATCTAGATCCATCTTTTTAGAGCAGATTAGTCCCAGTCTGCTACTCGATACTATTGACTGTGCTTCTCCAGTTCTTTCTATCCTCTGTCTTTTTCTGCTAGTCTCTAATTCCTGCCCTATATAAATTTTCCTTTACTTCCTGTAACCATTTATTCTAGTTCCTCCGCGTCTCCTTCTAACTCCGGGTTTCCATTGTAAAATTGAGTTTATAGTTGTTACGCTACCTGCTCTCCATATATGCCCCAACCATCTAACACTGTGCTGAAATCTGAAAATCTGGAATAATATCTACCCGGGTCGAAACATTTTTTTTAATATATGAAAATAGTTATTTATGAAACAGTTCGTGAAGTATGCTTTTTACGAATGCACGTGATGTTTAGAGCACAAGGACAACGGAGCGAGTGCTATACATCGCTTAAGTTCGCAAAAAGTACTTCACGCACAGTTTCATACAATATTTTATCTACGATAAACAAATAAAAAAACTGTAACTCTTCATCACTGGAATTCATTCCTATTCTACAATTTTTAGAACTTATTTAAACATTCTAATTTCTTTCAAACCACAAAACTGTCAAATTTTTTTTTGTAATTTATTGCTCATTATGTCATCACCATGACAACGCGAAAGTTAAGGATATTTGATTATATGAAAGTGTGTCAAAAACAGTGCGAAAAAGTAAATCCCGTTTAAAATACATTGTTACTTCACGCACACGTTATCCATTAAATAGATCGATGCAGATCGGCCTTATATCGGATCCTCTACTATTAGCCCGTTCGCTGACGGTAAAATATTGCAAAACCCATAAATTTTAAAAAACCGCTTAGATCAGGGGTGGGCAATTACTTTTAAGCGCGGGCCAAAATGAAAGTTTCAAAATGTCTCTCGGGCCGGAGGACTATACCGGATATGTACGCTGTGCCCACGCGAATTTTTTTGGTGTAGTTTATTCCCTGCCCAAGAAATAAATACTATAAGTATTATTTTAAAGCATTTGGACAAAGAAATTTGACTGTTAATAATTAGAAAATGGTAATAATAAATTGTCCTACTTGGGAATACATGCGAAAAACTTGTGCCCAGTAAAATATGTCACGTAATTGAAAAAAAAAATGGTCATTATATTAAATCATAACAAGATCCAGAAAAAGAACCAGATAAAAAATGAAGATATTGAGCAAGTGGACAAAATGAAATACTTACTTAGGAGTCTGGATTACGGAAGATTTAAATTCGAAATCATAAATTCGATCAAGAATAGAGCAATTGAGGGTAGACTTTTTGAAGATGAGGACATTTCTGAGTCAACAAAGACTCAATCTGCAAATCTGATATTAGTTGATAAAATGTTGTATATCCACTCTATTCTTTTTTATGGTGCCGAAGCTTGGATTGTTAATGCTGACTTAATGAGAAAGCCGGAAGCTTTTGAGATGTGGCTTTTTGGGAGAATTTAGAAAATACCATGGACCGATCATATACGAACAAAATGATGTTGCACGAAATGGAAAGAGACAGAGAACTTTTGACCTCCATTAAAAGGAGACAGACAGCATATTTACGGCACATGCTCAGAAATGATATGTACGAGTTGTTCGAAGGAAAAAGGGGTCCTGGTAGACGACAAATATTCTGACTGAAAACATTCGAGACTGGACCGGGTTAAACACACAGACGCTTTTAAGAAAAGCAGAAAATAGAGACGAATTTGCAATGGTGTTTTAGCCAACCTTCATTAGTGGAGTCGGCGTTAGAAGAATAATAATAAATTAATGGTAATTAAATAAATCAGTTATTGAAAGATTTTATTTTCTTATTTATTTATATTTTAACGATACAAATTAATTTATATTGATACATATTTTGTAAATATACCTAATATTAAATAAAATTATATAAAAAAAAGACAAACATTAAACGTTAAAATTAATAGAATACTCATTATAAGTATAACTTCTATAATAGTTATTGCGAAACGTGAAATCGCGAATGTTCATGTGATATTATTTCTTCAAAATTGGGATCCAAATCACTTGTAGCAATCCTTAATACCGAGTGTAGATTTTCGTCAGTAATTTGTGATCGATATTTATTTTTCGTGGAAACCATCAACGAAAAAGTTCTTTCACAAATATATGTCGAACCAAATAAAACTAGGTATTTTTGAACATAGTTTAAAAAATGTTTAAAATGTTCTCTATTCAAAGCACCGTAGAAAGCACTCAATTCGTTTGATTGAACATTTTCTTTTAATAAATTATTTGCCTGTAAGTCAATTAATTCTAGCTGAATTTCAACAGGAGCTTCTTGCACATCGAAATTGAAAGGTTGACTAATTAATGACAAAGGTTTTTCAATAGCTTTGAAATCTTGAAATCTTCTTTGGAATTCAGTATGCAGGTCTTGTGTTACTGAACTATATTTAAGAAAATCAGAATTTTTCAATAATTCTCGTCGTGTTTGTAATGATGGGAAGTGGTTTAATATTTTTTTATTAAAGTTCTCAGCAAATAAGTTTAGTTTTATCATAAATGCTTTGACATTTGAGTGCATATTGAAAGCGAACTGGTTTTTCCCTTGTAAATTTACATTAAGTTCATTTAAATATTTTACAATATCTACAGAAAACGACAAATCGTTTAGCCATGCCTCATTTTGCAATTCAGGAAAATCATGTAGTTTTTCTTTTATCGACAAGAAGGATACTATTTCATCAAGCAAATATTGAAATCTGTCCAAAACTTTACCAATGCTAAGCCATCTCACCTCAGTGTAGTAAGGAATTTCGTAAAAGTCACTTTCAATTTCTTTCAAAAATTCAACAAACTGTCGATGATTTAAGGCACGTTCCCGGATAAAATTTACAACTTTTGTCACAACAGTAACGACGTGATTCAATTTTAAAACTTTTCTACATAACACTTCTTGATGAATAATGCAGTGTAAAAATAATATGTCTTGTTCTGGCTGCAACTGTTTTACTTTGTCGCTGATTCGTTTTAGTAAGCCCACATTTTTCCCTGTTAAACTAGGACAGCCATCCGTAGTGATGCTTACTATTTTGTTCCAAGGTAAATTTACTTTAACTAAACACTCTTCAACAGCGTTAAAGAAGTCTTCACCGGTAGTTGTATCTTTCATTGGATGCACACTAAGAAGTTCCTCGCGAATTTCACATTTTTTGTTAATGCCCCGAATAAATATTAATAATTGACTTGTGTCAGTAATATCGCAGGACTCATCCAACGCCAGAGAACAATATGTAAAATCAGCAATTATTGTTTTTAGCTGGTCGAGTAAATTTCCTGAAATATTTTCGATCCGTCGTACTATTGTTCTCCTTGACAGGCTTAAATTTTCAAAAATATGTTTTTTTTTCAGGACAACATATCTCCGACACTTCTACCATGCACGGTTTAACAAATTCTGCTTCAGAAAAAGGTTTACATAACTTAGCAATTTTGTGTGCAATAACATAACTTGCTTGTGTGGTAGATTTCTCGATGTTACTTTGTTTGCTAAAAATATTTTGTTGTTTATTTAAGTTTTTTGCTAAGTCGTCTACAGCATTTTTGAGTTCTTCTAAAGAAAACGATGCATATTTTGGATGTTTTGATGTAAAATGCCTCTTTAAATTATATTCCTTGAAAACAGCAATGGTTTAATGGCAAACTAAACAAATTGCTTTCTTACCAATGTTCGTAAAAAGGTATTTTTCTGTCCATGGTTCATTAAAATTTCTGCATTCCAAATCAACTTTTCTTTTTTTAGATTGTATCATTTTGCAAATGCTTACAAATAAATATTTTAATACAATAAAATAAAAACAATGTTTTCAAATTTTACTTACAAAATGTCCTCCACTTTTTCAATTTATTATATATTTGCAAAATAACACACACTGTATCAAAAGAAATATGAGGAGTAATAGGAAATACGACCAGTGCTAAATCAAAATAAACTTATACGCGTCTTTCGAAGTAGTTGTAAAACTTCGGCAAAAATCGGTAACAATGAATTTTATGCTGAAGTAGGTATTCCAAACTACCATACTTAATTCAGATTTAATAAATAAAGAATCATATTATTGGGACCAAAGTGCTGAGGTATTTAGATCATAAATTGTCAGTGATATGGTTGAAATAGATACCCAAACACCGAGTGCTTGTCTTGAGACCTTGAGAGTTAAATACGATTATTAATACCGAATAAACAATTATGAATCTCCGGGGATTTCCCTATATTTTAAAAGAAATTTAAAGTAAATAGTTACAATTAAACAGTTTTTAAAAATATAGTTAGCTAAGGCTGTTCGTAATTATAATACTCTCTATTATTTATATATTTAATAATTTATGTGAACACTATGCAAACTATTACTGTTGATTTCAACAAAATCACATAAAAGGGATTAAAAAGATTAGGTACTTGCGGGGTTTTTCAACGGGCCGGACAAAGTAAGCGAAAGGGCCGGACCCGGCCCGCGGGCCGGCTTTTGTCCACCTCTGTGCTATAGCCTTATTCTTTAACTATATCGCTGTAATAACATTGTTTCTAGACAGGTAAATTATCATTGTATACTGGGCGTACCAATCAAACTGGTTTTTTTTCAATTTTCACAACACCCTGTGGAATATTCTAGCCTTTATACAATATTGAAATTAAAACCCAACTATAGCCCCAGGTTTTCTTAACGTTCTGTTTGTTATTCATTCGCTTATGTTGGATAATAAAAAAGTTAGGGACTTTAACAACTAAACATGTTCTTTATCAATACATGGTGTTTCTAAATAAGTGCGACAAACTTTAAGGGGTAATTCTGCATGAAAAAATAATGATCGTTTATGAGAGCGTTTGATAGAGCTATGTCCGCAAATGCTTGCAAATATAAAATTCTTTTGCCAAACGATCATTATTTTTTCATGCAGAAATTACCCCTTAAAGTTTGTCGCACTTATATTTAGAAACACCTGTATCGATAAAGATTAGCTAGTTGTTAAAGTCCTTAACTTTTTATTATCCAACGTAAGCGAATGAATAAAAAAACAGAATGTTAATAAAACCTGGAGCTATAGTTAGGCTTTGATTTAAATATTTTATAAAGGCTAGAATATTCCACAGGGTGTTGTGAAAATTGAGAAAAAAAACCCAGTTTGATTGGTACACCCGGTATACAATGAAAATTTACCTGTCTATCAACAATATTATCATAGCTATTTTGTTAAAGAATAAGGCTATAACATATTAAAAAAAATTACTTAAATCGGACAACAGGTTTGGGAGATACGAGACATCAAAAATTACCCATTTTTTTGGGGTGCCCGTTTTTCGTGCCGGTGAGTAGATTAAATTAGAAGTTCATTGTAAAAAAGGAAGTAAACAAAAACACGAGAAAAATGAATTTATATAAGTAAATAGGTAAGTAAATATTATAGATTAAAATAAGTACAGAAAATATATAATTATAGAGATATATAATCACTTATTGTACCTTCATTTAAGGCTAACTTTAAAAGTAAAGCAGATCTGCTATTATTCATGTTTAAAAACAAAAGGCACACAAAACACTAAGTACGATTAGGACCGCGAATCTACAACAGATAAATGTCTGGAAACCGTTACACAGGGTTGCCAAAAAACGGAAGTCACACCGAGCGGTGTGGTATACGGAAGACGCTACGCGTTGTGTACATAGCCTGTATAGTAGCACGGGAGCGACACTAGCGCTGGTGATATACCGTCGAACGAAAATCTGATCTTATGAGTATGTTAGATACGATATGACTTCCAGCGAAATTTTTAATATAAGCCTTCTGATACCATCTAGTAGCCAAATTCGTAAAAATATAGGCAAAACGTTGTGACTTCCGAAATCGGAAGTCATAACGGTATATATGAAGTAACAACGTATTACGAGCATCTACTTTGGAAGTCACATGGATACATGTATCAATATATATATATATATATATATATATATATATATATATATATATATATATATATATATATATATATATATGTTCGGAAAGGTTTCCGCGGTTAATACAATGAAACTTAAAGCTAAAATCAATATCAACACAAGAATTAATATTAAAATTAAACTCACCAGGCTTCCGGGTTGAACCGCGTCGTTGGTTTCTAGGCCGAGCTTTCGACGTCCTCTCTGACGTCATCTTCAGGGCTTCCGGGGTCTCAGTCTCCTGAGGCTCCAGACACTACACTCACTACTCACTACTTCACTACTCGAGGACGTCGAAAGCTCGGCCTAGAAACCAACGACGCGGTTCAACCCGGAAGCCTGGTGAGTTTAATTTTAATATTAATTCTTTTGTTGATATTGATTTTAGCTTTAAGTTTCATATATATATATATATATATATATATATATATATATATATATATATATATATATATATATATAACAAGGTTGAAATATTGGGGTAGCAGCAATCTCAAAGAAAACTCTTTATAATAATTCCAAGCTTCCGATAATGTTTATTATCATCTTCAGGGAAACTACAAATATAAATATACAGTATTTAACAATTAGTCTAACTAAAATCAATAAAAATTGTTATCTTTGTGCTATCAAAAATCCAAAACACCATAGTTTTCTCTCACTAAACCAGGTGTCTAGGATCCCCAGAAACACAAAAATAACAAAATATTGCTCTGAGAAATGCAGAGCTAATACTCTCACTAGAAACACCGCATATCACAGAACAACCTTACTAAAAAATTATTATTTATATGTTTTGGTACTTACATTATTTGAGGATGTAGAGCCTAGTTGTTAAATACTGACATAACAATGAAATTTTGTCTTGGTAAATAGTAAATAATATAAATTAAAGTAAAAACTATATAAAAACTTATACAAATCTGAGTATAAAGCGATAAAAGCTAAAATATTTTTTTAAAAAATTATGTATGTCTAATTGGCATTTTACAAAATGTCTAACAAAATGTTATGGATGTTTATTCATTTTTCTTTGAATTCATACGGAAACGTCACAACCACTGAACCAATTACAATTTTTTTTTATATAAATTTCTAATAAATTTTGAAATAGGAAAAGAGCGAAATGATAATATAAAAGTTTTAATAAATGCAAAATTGTTTCACAGTACTTGTCTTTTATTATTATGTAGTATACTGAAAAAATCTACAAATTATGTATCAAATTAAAGAAGAATCTGAATTATTAAATTTAAATTGGTTATTTTTGTCTAAAGTGAGCAAATAAGATATACATTAGATAAATTAGACATACATAATTTTTTAAAAAAATATTTTAGCTTTTATCGCTTTATACTCAGATTTTTATAAGTTCTTATATAGTTTTTACTTTAATTTATATTATTTACTATTTACCAAGACAAAATTTCATTGTTATGTCAGTATTTAACAACTAGGCTCTACATCCTCAAATAATGTAAGTACCAAAACATATAAATAATAATTTTTTAGTAAGGTTGTTCTGTGATATGCGGTGTTTCTAGTGAGAGTATTAGCTCTGCATTTCTCAGAGCAATATTTTGTTATTTTTGTGTTTCTGGGGATCCTAGACACCTGGTTTAGTGAGAGAAAACTATGGTGTTTTGGATTTTTGATAGCACAAAGATAACAATTTTTATTGATTTTAGTTAGACTAATTGTTAAATACTGTATATTTATATTTGTAGTTTCCCTGAAGATGATAATAAACATTATCGAAAGCTTGGAATTATTATAAAGAGTTTTCTTTGAGATTGCTGCTACCCCAATATTTCAACCTTGTTTCCTAACTGTTCAGCAAAGATTATATACCTGTTATATATATATATATATATATATATATATATATATATATATATATATATGAGCAATATTTCTACTTTTCGGTGAATTTTGTGGGGAGGGTCCTCGGATTTTCTTCAAATTTTAGTATGTTATTGGACCTATTTAAAAAACATTATCCTGAGAGTTACAGACCCCTAGGGGCCTTAGAGCCCTAGATAGGGCCCTTCAAAGACCCAAAAAAGGTCGTTTTTGCCGTATATTTGACAGGCTGTATATCGGCTCCCATTTAACCGATTTTGACTTACCAAACGTCATTGTCTTTGTAATTTTAAGTAGTTTTTTCAGTGACAATTTCAAGGCTTTAGTCAATAACCCTGATTTTTGGGACCATTTTAAGTAACGCTAAAAATTTCAAAAAATTACTATTTTCAAAAATTTGTCAAAAATCTAATTTTAATCCGATTTTCATTTTCTGGACAACAGTTTAAAGGTATTAAAAAGTGCTTTAAAATGATATTTTGTGAGTTAAAATCCGTTTAGTAGAAGTGGAGATAAAACAGATTGAAAATAGACATTTTTGTAAAAATGGGGTTTTTACGGATTTTCAAAGTGCTGACACGTTTTGGGGTATATATTAAATTGTACAAAAATTTTTTTACAGGCAGTTTTTTATATAAATAATAACGTTTCATTGGAGATTTTCTTGGCCCGAGCTTCTATCTACCTTATATAACCCTCTAAAAATGAGTATTTTGTTACTCAAATGAGGCAACTTAACAAACAACTTACGGCTTATTTCTATCAATCAGATAGCCTGAAGACTTTATCTATCACAGATTATAAAAGTAGAGATAAAACCTTTTATTTAAGGGGTCATACAAACTTCTAGGTAGCCTAGAAGTGCAGTTATGATATTTCAAAGTCTTAACTAAAATCAAAGTATCAATTCTGTGAACGCTACTTTTATAGACTAAGAGCCGCTATAGATGGAATTTGATAATTATTTTAAGCACGATAAAAGCCTAAAACTTAAATAGTAGAACCTAAAAGAAAAGCTATGAACACTCTGCCGTCACTTTTTAGAGGCACACACCTCGACAGTGGCGCATCAAACATTCTACTTATGGAGGGGATAAATAAATTAAAAGGTACCCTCCCTCACTCCCAGAATTTTTTTTTTATTTTTAAAGTTATACGTGATTCAAAAATAAGACTCAGTGTAATTTCAACCCGCCTCCCCTGTTTTCCTACCCCCACCATCAAAAAGTTCATTTCTCGTTTTTTATTTTTTAGGTGGGATGTAATCAATTTTAAAATTTCAAAAAATTCACACGCATACTTGTGGCTTTTACAAAACATGCCTATTTTTTATAGACACGTAGGTTGAGTGACGTAACCTAAAAAAATTTATTTTTTTATTTTTATAAACTTTTAAACGAAAAACTTTTTTTTGGGGATGGCTGTTGGACTATTTTGTTTTAATCTTGTGTATTTTATCAAATGCTATATTTCTAATTTATTTCAGAAGTTTCCGTAAGGTTCTCCATCTTCAAAAATCCAAAAAATTGTTTTTCGAGGGGGTTTTTGGGGGTTTCAACGTATTTATCCAATTTTTAAATATTCTACAGGACACAGTTACTTCAATTAACATATAACCTATAAAAAAACATTAATTTAATCTATTTTGAAGTCTATAAAATAGGGAAAATCACCAAAAATCCCCTAAAAAACAGTTTTTTGGATTTTTTGGTGGTGGGGAAGGGGGATGGGGGTGGTGTGTTAAAATTACACTGAGTTTTATTTCTTAATAACGTAGAACTTTAAAAAATTAACAAAATTGAATTCTGGGTGTTAGGAAGGGTACCTTTTAATTTATTTATCCCGTTCATAAGTGGAAAGTTTGATGCGCCACTGTCGAGGTATGTGTTTCTAAAAAGTGACGGTATAGTGTTCATACGTTTTCTTTTAGGTTTTATTGTTTAAGTTATGGCCTCTTATCGTGCCTAAAATAGTTAACAAATTTCACCCATAGCGGCTCTTAGTCTATAAAACTAGCGTTCACAGAATTGATACTTTAATTTTAGTTAGGACTTTGAAATATCATAACTGTACTTCTAGGCTACCTAGAAGTTTGTGTGAGCCCTCAAATAAAAGGTTGTGATCTCTACTTTTCTAATCCGTAATAGTT
This sequence comes from Diabrotica virgifera virgifera, assembly GCF_917563875.1. Classification (NCBI taxonomy): domain Eukaryota; kingdom Metazoa; phylum Arthropoda; class Insecta; order Coleoptera; family Chrysomelidae; genus Diabrotica; species Diabrotica virgifera. The sequence goes on along the minus strand of NC_065443.1, from coordinate 182,395,443 downwards.
AAAGTCTTCAGGCTCTCTGATTGATATAAATAGGCCGTAAGTTGTTTGTTAAGTCACCTCATTTGAGTAACAAAATACTCATTTTTAGAGGGTCATATAAGGTAGATAGAGGCCCGGGCCAAGAAAATCTCCAATACGAAGTTATTATTTATATAAAAAGCTACTTCTAAAAAAATTTTGGTACAATTTAATATATACCCCAAAACGTGTCAGCACTTTGAAAATCCATAAAAACGCGATTTTTACAAAAATATCCATTTTCAATCTGTTGTATATCCGCTTCTACCGAACGGATTTTAACTCTTGAAATATTGTTTTAAAGACCTTTTTATTACGTTTAAACCGCCGACCAGAAAAAGAAAATCGGATTAAAATTAGATTTTTAACAAATTTTTGAAAATAGCAATTTTTTGAAATTTTTAGCGTTACTTAAAATGGTCCCAAAAATCAAGGTTATTAATTAGAGACTTAAAATTGTCACTGATAAAACTACTTAAAATTATAAAGAAAATAACGTTTGGTGAGTTAAAATCGGTTAACTGGGAGTCGATATACAGCCTGTCAAATATAGGCTAAAAACGACCTTTTTTGGGTCTTTGACGGGCCCTATCTAGGGCTCTAAGGCCCCTAGGGGGCTGTAACTCTCAGGATGACGTTTTCTCAATAAGTCCAATAACATACTAAAATTTGAAGAAAATCCGAGGACCCACCCCACAAAATTCACCGAAAAGTAGAAATATTGCTCATATATATATATATATATATATATATATATATATATATATATATATATATATATATATATATATATATATATATAGACATATAAACCGGACGTTGTTGAGCCCGTAGGATATACGGATAGCACGTTCTCGGGCCCGGAGATACGTTGTGTAGCCCGATTTCGGGCTTCATAACGTACCCCTGTGTATATTATCAAAATATGACTTAATAAGCAATAAAACGCGTAAATCAGAATTTTTTGGTGGGCTTCATAACGATACGTTTATATATCCAGTTTATACATTTTAGTTGAACTAGTTCTGTTGCAGGGGGCGCTTTATTATACAGATTCAGTAGTTATATTAACAGGTACTTGTTGAGCCCATTCAGTGGCAACGTCGCTTGGGCTTGTTAAGGTACCAGATATATATATTAGATAAGTTTGATATATTTTACAGCTGATTTGCTTTGCCCTGTTTTCTACGGCATAGTTTGCGCTTCAAAGATAATAGGGGAGGCATACCACATTACGTTTATTTTACTTTTTACGTTGATTTGCGATGGATTTTAATTATTTAATTTTTTGTTTTGAATTAAACGCAGAAATGCAAAAATATATTTAAAATATCGACAATTGTTTCAAAACTGTTAAATTTTATTTTCAAGATATTCACATGAAACTGACATTTGATAACTAATTAATTTAATTAATTTTTTAAGATTTTTAATAACCAATCGCGTTTTACACATTGCATTGTGACAAAGTAATTACAACTTGCCCATTTTCACTTTAGCCGCGAGGTTCGCAAACAAGACGAGATAGCGCCATAACAAAGACAGATATGTGTATCTGTTGCTACGGCAAGATTTTATGGCCGATAGAGTATTATGCCGTAATGGGAGATATAAATATCTGTCTTTGTTACGGGCGCTATCTACTCTTGTTTGCGAACCTCTCGGCTAAAGTGAAAATGGGCATGTTGTAATTACTTTGTCACAATGCAATGTGTAAAACGCGATTGGTTATTAAAAATCTATAAAATCTTAATTAAATCAAGTAGCTATCAAATATCAATTTCATGTTAATATCCTGTACATAAAACTTAATAGTTTTAAAACAATTTTCTAGATTTTAAATTTATTGTGGAATTTTGCATTTCTGCGTTTAATTTTTTTTTTATTCCACGAAGTAAGGGTTTCAACAATAAAAACTATTAATTATTTAAAATAATTTAATAAAATGTTTAATGTTTCTAGTACATTAGCAAAGATTAAAAATTTTATTAATTTTATTTCTAAAAAATAAAAATTACTTTTACATTTTAAAAAGATTAGTATAATTTTATTTAATATATGAACAGATTACATTAACCTACAACTAAAAGTCATTAAATTACATTATGTTTTCCTATAAACGTTATAAACAAATGCTTTAACACAAACCCAATTTCTTCCAATGAAAATGGTTTTGTATTGTTTTAAGAACTCTTCAACTTCGGCTTTTTTCGGAGATACCTTGTCTTTAATGTGCCGATGAAAATGTTCAATAACAACTTGTTTTTGCTCCTCCATCCATCTTTCTCGGACAATCTTTTTTTTTCGCCGACCATCAACAGACTTTTCTGAAATTTAAAACAAAATATAAGACAAACCAAACAAAAAAAAAACAAGAAGCAAAATGTAGACCTCACTGATTTCATTTATTTTAAGGTACTAAAACAATATTTATCACTAAAAAAAATTTTAAATACCCAATTCGCTTCCAGCACCCCTGGTGGCCCTCCTAAGGGGTTAAAATGTAGATTATTTTAAAAATTGAAGTGTATTCTCGGGTATTTTAAAACAGTTTATGATGAAAGAAAATGTTTTCGACTACTCATTGACACCCTGGTCATACTCTGTGACCCCAAGGGGTCAAAATATCACTTATTATAAAAATTAAGAATTGATGCTTATTCTCGGGTCTTTTGGTGAACTGAAACAGTTTATGGTAAAAGAAAAAGTTTGCGACTACTCAATGACACCCTGGTCATGCTCTGTGACCCCTTGTTACGTTGATCAAAAGCTAGACGTTATTTTAGTTATAAGGTTATTATAAAGTATCGAGAATATACATCAGTTTTCAATATTTATATGGTGTCAATGAGTAAACGAAAATATTTGCTTTCATCATAAACTGTTTTTATTTAACAAAATACTCGAGAATACACATCAATTTTCAATTTTTAGAAAAACTCATATGTTAACTCCTTAGGGGGACCACCAGGGGGTGGTGGGAGCGAATTGGTTAGTTAATTTTTTTTAAGTGATAAATATTGTTTAAGTACCTTAAAATAAATACAATCAGTGAGGTCTACAATCTAGTTCTTGACTATTTTTTTGTTGGCCTGTGTAATCAAAAACAAAACCAAAAACTTAAGTACCTGAAATCACTGTATGTGTTGCACTCGTTTTTAATTTTCTTTTTTTAGTAGTTTTTTTGTTATCTGATTCTATTTCGGTACTTGAACTACTGATATTCGATGTTGAAGGTGCTGAAATTGAAAATAAATATAGTTGAAGCCAAGATCATGACCTAGAGTTTACCGTATGTGCTATTTTGTGTTGGAGAATTTAATCGCTGTTTTTGGTTCCCTATGTTTGTTTGAGAGTTTTCTATATTATTTTCAGGTTCGGAACTTGAACTGTCACTCGTGTTTGATTTAGTCTGGACTGAAATTTAACAGAATTTTTAAAATCTATTAATTTAGCAAATACAAATGCGTATACCTGCAGTTATGGTGCTGGTAAGCCCAGGCCGCGATGCTAGTGTATCGTTTTCAGGTTAGGAGTATATACTGTCAGTACATATTGATTTGGACTGAGCTGAAATTTAACACAATTAATGAAATATATTAAATTAGTAAATACACATGCGTATACCTGAAGTTATGGTGCTGGTTACTCTAAGCCGCGATGCTCGTTTATCATTGTGAGATATCGCGTTTATACCTTCCTCCTCCTCCGAATCAACCTCGTCTGAAAGTTGGATTTCGTCCAGGCGTTTTCTTTGTATTTATTTGCATGCCCTTTATTTATTGCCATTAGTAACTTAGATACTTTGGCCGTCTGGTAGATGTCTTGAGGCAATCTAAAAGCATTAAATTATTCAAGTTTATTCTTGTAGTCTAATATATATCTTACCTGTAATATTCTTCATGTGTCTTCTTAGTGTGGCCCATGAAAGAGGCAAACTGCTCCATTTCCGTTTCTGTCACGTTCAAAACTTGAAGGACACACGCAATTTGTTTTCTTAATCGTGTGGAAGTAAACAGTTCCTTGTGTTGAACTCCAGACTGATCGGCTAATTTTTTTAATACGTGGTAACCACTCAACCATCTGTCGTTTTTAGGATTTGCAAACAAATACTCGTTTGTATCCGGAACACAATCTTTTCGTACCTTTAACATAACGTTAATCAGTTTTTGGATGTCTGGTGGAAATAAGATTGCCACTGGCTTACTTCCCTTGCCACCTGTCACAACGCGTTTAAAAGTCTTAGCCAATATTTTTTCTGTCTCTGTCAATGCTTCAACAAATTCGCTTTGATAACTATTAGTTTGATTTTCGCCATAGGTTTTTATTTTTAAATATTGAATTTCCCCGATTCGTTTTCGGTTTAGTAATATCACAAGTGCCATGACATTTTCAGATAATCTACGATACTCTTTGCACACGTTAATGTTTTGATTAATATTTTTGCTTGCATGTTTAGCTTCTTTCATGCTATAAGTTTGAAAATGCTTCACTTCTGTTGAAAGTGGGAAAATCTTAGGTGTTGCCCATTTTTGTTCTTTTAAATTCTTTAATGCAAGGCTGGAAACTTCTGATGTCCAATGGTCATCAATTAAGCCTTTTAAACGTTTTAGAGTTTTAAGGTCGCTTTCAGGGTTTTCAGAAGGTAAAAGTTTACTTTTTTTTATTATCATCTTTGTAGCAATGTTACAAACTTGCTTTAATGTGGTACCCATATGTATGGCCAAACTGCTCGCTTTAAATGTTTTCGCTGTTGAATCATAGCCACTAATAAGTTTCGTAGATGATACTAAATGATCAAATAATTCAGGTTTAAGAGCATCATAAAGGCTTTTAACTCCAGTCAAACTCCTTAAAGATATCAGAAGACGGCCTAACTCCCTCATTTTGTTGGAAATTGTGTTACGAATTTGTACTCTTTTATGTTTTTTGAGAAGGCTTTCGGCGTACTCGCATATTAAAACGTCTTTCATGGCTACCGCAGATCTTTCATCGTTTCGCATAATTGGGAATACTTCCTGTTTTAACCGCAAGGATTCATAAAACGCTTCTCTGGATCCGGAACAAAGTGTGAAGATTTGAGACGCTGATAAGTGACTTTCCCGTTCGCCAAATTTTTTTGGATTTGGTCTTAGTGCGCACTGACTACGATGTCTTCTTAAAAAACTTTTTTTGAAGTACCCGAAACAAAATTCACAAGCAGCAAAATCAGATTTATTCAGACCATCTTTTACTGTTGGTCGTCTAACCGGTAAAACACTATTTAGTTGGTCAGAGTGTACAAAGTTTCCTTGCCGCCGAATAAGATTAATAAGCTCCTTTCTCTTGGAATCACCTTGCTGAAGCGATAATAATTCTTTCACTGCACCTTCTTCTTTATGATGTCTCTCTAAATGTCTGGAAAAATGTGTCACTTCTTGCATGCAGTATGGGCAACAATTTTTTTTTGTCCAAGATCTACAACTTGCTATTACTTGCACATTTCCAGAGGGTCTCTGCAAGATGTCAAAATTAATATATACAGAAACACTCAAAAAATTATTTGGAGATGACATAATTTAGAAAGCTAACGAGTCATACCTCTTACGGAATAAAAAACAATTGACGGACTCAATTTTAACAAAGCATATACCACCTAGAAATATTAATGCTAATAAGTCTATCGGCTGTGGCACATCCAAGTTATACCTATTATTAGCATAGGCGTAACCAGGATGATCCTAAGGGGGGGGGTTACAACTACCTGAAAGGGGGGGGTTACAACTACTGGAAGGTCTCTGAGGGCTATGGTGTTAAGCGTATAGAGCTCAAAGTACATCCCAATGGGGGGGGTTACAACCCCCAAAACCCCCCCCTGGTTACGCCTATGATTATTAGACGTTAAAAATTTAAATTATTTATATAAATGACAATAAACCGAAATGTGATGAGTGGTATGTGTATATCATTGGAGAGCAAAACAAACAAGTTGTACTTACTTCAACAACCTCGCGAAATCTTGCGATGGTTCTGTCAACATTGGATTGTTTTGACAATTTCGCAGGACCGGCGCGTACTCGATGTTGTGGTGGTCCAACATTTTGACATGTTTGAGCGTTTTGGATGTCATTAGACTCCACAAATGGGGAAGTAATAATTTCCGAGTTTGGTATGTGAGAGGTACTAGAATTAGTTTCAATGTTGGTAGACACGTTCTATAAAAAATATGACAAAATTAAAGAAAAAAAATGAAAACAAAAGTTTTTATTTACCGTTTGAAGTTGTGTAGAAGTATCAAAGTCACATACTTCGTTAATAAATCCACCTTCAGTACGATTACTACGTATTGGGGAAAATGATGCAGTTGGATATAGCCTATCACCTGTTGCAAGTGCAGGTTCCACTGGAGAACTATGCACAATATCCGCACTAAAGGCGGCGTTTGTCTCAGAACTGTCAAATACGTTCAAATCTATTTCTGAATAGTTGAACGAGTAAGACGAATTAACACTTTCGTTATTGTTTCGCACCACCACCTACAAATATAGGAAAATATATATACAGGGTGTCCCAAATTGGTAATTTTTGCAGGGTATATCGAAAATTAGAGGAGATAGAAAAAAAGTTAGTGAGATACAGGGCAATTATTGGAAAATGGCTAAAACGACAAGGTTATAGATCTTCTTTATTAAGGATCCCTGGATCCTTCATAATTTCGTACCTTTGTCTGTCCGTGTATGTGTGTGTCCGTGTGTCCGCCGGCACGATATCTTAAGAACGCATGGATGTATCATGATGAAATTTGGTAGTTAGATAGAGCAGGTCAAGGCGAACAACGCTAGTGATTTTGGGGTCAATAGGTCAAAGGGCAAGAAAGTTACAGGGATTAACTTATAATTTATTGTGTTTTACAAGCGATCAGCAGTCTAAAACACTGCTGATATCATATGAAGGAAACGAAAAAAAAATAGATAACAGGACCATAAGTTCCAATCCACCGATTATGAAATTTTTTATTTCAATAATTTCCAACGAATTCAGCATTATGGGAAGGTGCTCAATCTTGTTGGAACCAAAATGTATTCCTGTCAGCCAAATATTCCACATCAAAAATGTCATTTAAATTCGTTTCTAAGAAATCTATATATCTGGCAGCAGTTAGTTTATCAACAAATGTATGATAAACTAATTTATTTTGCTTGACAAAGCATCTAACGTTAAAACCTAATCTAAGTGGGGATTTAAGTGATTCCAATATGTTTTGGATGATTTTGGATTTGTATTATATTATGTCTTATTAATATTATTAATATTATGTCTGTTAAATTATTAAATTATATCTATTAATCTTATTAATATTATGTCTGTTAAATATTCCTGGACTGAATATGCGAGGTTCATCGCTAAATATTACCTTTGAATAAAAAATTAGATTTTCATTACATTTTCCTATATACCATTCTGCAAATTGTATCCTTTTCAAATAATCGTCTAATTTTTGTCGGACAGATGTACGATAAGGCCTAAATTTATATTTCCCTAAAATCCTCCCAGCGCTTGTCTTTGGAATACCTATTTCTTTCTCAATTTGACGTAAAGAAGTTTTATGGTATGCTTGTATATAACATATAACTCAACGTATTCACAATTCGCGTTTAATTGCTCCAAATAATTCTGTCCAGACACAATCCAGATATAATTTGTCTTCAGGAGACTAATTTCAAAAATGAAAACATACAAGCTTTAAAAAAATTTAAAAATTACTGCAAAAACAGAACTAACCAAGATAAAGCCAGTGGTGGAGTAGCTATCTTTGTAAAAAAGTCAATTGAAACTACAGTAGTTCCTCTCCAAACTAATCTAGAAGCAATTTGCATTAAAGTTAACTCGAGTCCAAATATCTACGTTTGTAACTTATACTTACCTTCATCAACGCAAGTAGACTCAGAAGCATTAACTGAACTCTTACAACAAATTCCCCAACCCAGGCTTATTTTGGGCGATTTTAATGCTCACAACTTTTCATGGGGCTCTTCTACTATAAATACCAGAGGAAGATTGCTGGAAGAGATATTTGAACAGTCCAACCTTTCAGTCTTAAACGACGGCAGACCCACTAGATTTAATATACAGAACGGTGAATCTTCATGTATAGACCTTACGATATGCGAACCAGGTCTGACCCCACAGCTCACCTGGGATAGGCTGGATTTCTTGTATAACAGTGATCACTACCCAATTTTTATTCATAACAACAAAAACCAACGTGGACGGACATTTACCCCAAAATGGAATTTAAAAAAACCTAACTGGAATCTTTTTTCAAATTTAGTCGAAAGCAGTATGACCACATTTAAAAGCACCTCAAACATAGACGAGACCCTTAAGAACATTGTTACCATTATCACAGAAGCAGCAGAAAGAGCAATAGGAAAAACTTCATACATAAAACAACGCAACCCCGTCCCATGGTGGAACCATGAATGCAAAACAGCAGTTGAATCTAGCAAAAGAGCTTTTAACAAATACAAGCGCTACAAGACTCTCGAGAATAAAATTGAATATACAAAACAACGTGCAATAGCCAAGAAGACAACTAGAAATGCCAAACGCCAGTCATGGACTCAATATGTATCAACGTTAAATGCAAACACTCCCATGACTGAAGTATGGAACAAAGTCAGAAGAATATCTGGATTTAACAGCAATCAGAATATCAAAAGCCTCGAGAGAAATGGAAAGGCAGTTACTAGTAATACTGAGATTGCTAAAATCCTTGCTAACACATACAAAAACCGATCCAGTAATATTAATTATAAAAAATCTTTCATTAATTACAAACAACATGAAGAAAATAAGAAAATTAGCATTACTCCTAACACAGATGAACCGTTAAATTTACCCATTTCTCAATTAGAGTATACGGAAGCATTATCAAATATTAAAGAAACTAGCGCTGGCCCGGACGATATTCCCAGTATTTTTATTAAACACCTTCCAGCGAGCGCTCACAAACAACTTCTAGATCTGTTTAACATTATTTGGCTTCAACACAAATTTCCTGAAAAATGGCATGAATCCATAGTAATACCTATACAAAAACCTAATAGTATTAAGACAAGTCCCGAGTCATACAGACCGATATCTTTAACATGCGCCATGTGTAAGTTACTAGAAAAGATTATTAACAATAGACTAAGATGGCACTTGGAGAGACAAGATTTGATTATTCCAGAACAAAGTGGTTTTAGAGACCAAAGGTCAACTATAGATAATATCATAGATTTGGAGAGTGACATTTCTGAAGCATTCGCACTAGGGGGTAAATGTCTAGCGGTTTTCTTTGACATATCAAGAGCTTTCGATACAGCCTGGCACGACTATATAATAAAAAAATTACATAGTTGGAACATTCAAGGTCACAGCCTATTCTTTATTAAAAATTTCCTTCAAAATAGAACTTTCAGAGTTAGGACAAATAACATAACATCAGATATAATGTATCCAGAAAATGGTATCCCTCAAGGCTCGGTTATAAGTCCTACTCTCTTCATAGTGGCAATCAATGATATCCTCAAAAACCTAAAATCGCCTGTAAAGGCACGAGTCTACGCAGATGATCTTGTAGTTTTCTGCAAAGGTAAAAATATACAAAATATATTTCGTCATACACAGAACTTTATACAAGACTTAGAAATCTGGTCACAAAAAACAGGTTTCTGTTTTTCCGCTGAAAAAACTCGCTTCATCTTGTTTTCAAAGAGAAACGTCACAAATATCCCCAACCTAAGACTATGTGATGAAAACCTAAAGCGTGCAACGTCAATTAAGTTCTTGGGCATGACATTCGAAGAAACCCTAAGCTGGAAACTTCATATAACAAATCTGATGTTATCTTGTCACAAGCGACTAAATCTTCTAAAAACTCTGGCCAATAAAGAATGGGGTGCGGATCGCCAAACACTTTTAATGTTATACAGAACATTAATCAGATCAAAATTAGATTATGGGTCTACTGTGTATTCTACAGCGGCTAAGACGCTGCGGAAAAAACTTGACAGTCTTCACAATCTCGCTTTACGTATAATATCTGGAGCTTTTCGCACAACACCAATCGAAAGTCTGTATTGTGAAGTTGGAGAACCCTCCTTAGAAGACAGAAGAGTTTATTTAAGTGTAGCATACGCCGCAAAAATCAGGTGTAACTCAAAAAACCCTACTATACAAAATTGTTTTACAGAAAAGTTCCCAAATCTCTTCATAAATAAACCAAGAACGGCCAAACCCTTCTACGCAAGAATTAGAAGCTACTTAAATCAAATAAACTATGCGTTCCCAGAATGCTTTCCTTCCAAACTGTCCTCAATTCCTCCGTGGCAAATAAAGAACCCTCAGTGCCTAACACACCTCATTTCTTTCGATAAACATTCAACAAACCCACAGTTAATCAAATCCGCCTTCAATGATATACTCCGCAATTACAAGGAGTATACACAAGTATACACCGATGCATCTAAATCAAATGAAGGCACTGGTGCTGCAGTCATAACCCCAACATCAACAAATAAATACAAACTCCCTTCAGAGTACTCTATTTACTCTGCTGAATTATACGCTCTATACCAGGCGACCCTTGCTGTCAATGCGTCCAGTAATACCAAATATATCATACTCACAGACTCTCTAAGTTCGGTACAGTCAATCCAATATGTCTACCCATCTAATCCTTTGGTCATCAAAATAAAACAAGAAGTTCATACCGCTCAACTGAATGGAAAAATTATCATATTCCTCTGGATACCATCCCATATTGGAATTCAAGGAAATGAAGAGGCAGACAACGCTGCAAAAGAAGCTGCAACTAGTGATAGTGCGGAGTGTACGGAAACATTTACGAGTGCGGATGTGAAAGCGGCGGTCAAACGTAAAGTGCGGTATATGTGGGAAGAAAAGTGGAAAGTGTCATCGGCCAAGCTACGCGAAATTAAAAAATCGACAAAACCCTGGCCAACATTACCAACAAGCCGGAGAGACCAGGTAATATTAACGCGACTCCGATTGGGTCATACGCGATTAACTAATAGTCATGTTTTTTCCTACAAACAAGAACCAAGATGTGACAACTGTGAAGAAAAGTTAACAATCAAACATTTATTGGAGAATTGCGCAGCATTAACGCCAAAGCGCATATTGTACAATATACCAAACAAACTGAGTGACATTTTAGGCCTACAGTGCAATATGTCAAATTTAAAGAGGTTCCTAAGTGCAATTAACATTTTATACAATATATAAAAACACAAATGTATTAAAAATTATTGTTCACCACTATTGTTTCGCTAATAGCCAATTTGGCTGATGCGATTTTTGTTAATAAAAAAAAAAAAAAAAAAAAATTCGCGTTTAATTATTTTTTTCATACCGCGACACCTTGGTTTTACGAAACATCTATACTGTAATAAATTTGAATCAATGAACTAAAATTTCTCTCGTCTGGTTGCCTTCTTTCTGGATATCGTTGAAAATATAATTCAGATGCAGCAATAACATTCTTTTGGCACATTGTATTTTTCATAATTTTCAAAATTTATGTTTTTGTTGACAGTACTTTACGTCGCAACAGTAATTGGGACAGGTAACACAGATTACACAAGTTTTGTTTTATTTTCCATCCTAACATTATCACAGCCTACTTGATGAAATGAATATTCTTACAAGATGTAACAATATGTCATTTTAGATAAAAAAAAATAGAAGGCAATAATATTATGTCGGGTAAAAAATTATAAATGGAAACGAAAAAGATAATAAAATACAGTGTGTTTTATTTCGTGATAATTTTGTTTATAAAATATGGAAATATTAATTTAAAAATAATAATTCACTTTGAACCAACAATAAGCAGTTAAGTATTTACTTGACTTTCAAGTTAGGTAGCTACTGATTTTATTGTTGTTAAATAAAAATGTAAAGGATTAGTATCCGAGTGTTTTATTTTTCAGTGTCTGTAACATGACGTCAGCTATAAACATTTTATTTGCAAAGTAGCTCCAACGACTGAAAAAACTAATATAATATGTTATATTAGATGAAAAATAATTAAAAATATAAACGAAAAATATCAAAATATATAGGGTGACCATACAAAAAAACGTAAACTGATGGGTATTATATTTCTTTAGAGAGACCCCTAAAAATTTGTTTAGTACGTCACTGAACTCTTCCATAATATATCTATCAAAAGTTCCAATACCGGTTTTTTAAATGTTACTTAATAAAGAAGATCCATAACCCTGTCGTTTTCGACATTTTTGAATAATCGCCCTGTATCTCACTAATGTGGGGAGCTATTGATGAATTGATTAGGCAGTCGTTACTTCAACGAAACAAGAAGACATGCCATTTTAACTAGGTACTTTTTATTCTATCTCCTCTAGTTTTCGGCAACACATACCAATTTGGGACACCGTGTACAACAATTAGTATTCATTAATACATTTTCTACAATATAGGTAAAATATCATAAGTATAGTGGGATAACTTTCTTAGGGCACAATTGGGTAATTAATACATATTTTTTATTTAGTTGTTCATGCTCAAAGCAGCGCATTAAAACGCAAGCCTAAACAGGCCATGAGGTGTACCCAGTAATAATACTTTAAGGTAATATTGTTACCTTTTCTATAATGGGGATTAAAAAATCTGATTCGTCCGATTTCTCTAAAGTTGTTTCAGAACAAATGGTGCTTATTGAACTTGCCGTAGATTGATTAGGCTAAAAAATAAAATATGAAATAAACGAAAAAGTTTTTTGGCACTTTCACAAATTTGTACAGGGCATGTCACAATTACTAAAATTGATTTTCTCTCACACAAATAGATAACCAATAGTAAGTGAAACAATTTCAAATTATTATATTTTAAAGCATGTTTGTGAGGATTCCGTAAATAAACATTTTTGTTACATTAATGATACTTTTTTGATCTTTAAGGAGCTAGACCATATTCAACCATTTCTTAATTACCTGAACAACCAACATCCTAATATAAGATTTACTTGTGAAATTGAAGTCGACAAATCTTTATCTTTTTTAGGAATGAACATTACGAGATCAAATTCTGGATTGTCAACATCTGTATATAGAAAACTAATATTTACAGGTTACTATTCAAATTCCGATAGTTTTGTTCCCATTAAATACAAGACCAACTTAGTCAATGCTTTACTATATAGTGCGTATATACTATGTTCTAGCTACCAACTTTTCCACTAGAAGTAGACAAATTAAAAAGAATTCTATAAAAAAATGGATTTTAATTAAGATTCATTGAAAAATGTGCAGCTGGATATGGCATCTTTAAAGTTGCTGGATTGACATTTAAGCAAATTTATTGATGTTTTGTAATTTTTTCTTTTTTTTCTGACTTTTTTAGTATTATATTAAATTTGAATGTAGGTACAATATTTTTATTTGTCAACTTTTGTTGTGTTTAAATTAAAAAAATTAAATCGAAACTTTAAGAAGTTTGTTGTCTCTTATTTTGGAGTTATATTTTAAAGTTTTTATTTGGTATTAAATAATCATTTTTTTAAATAAGTACATATTACAATTGTATAGTTCTATTTACTTTAAACAGTATAAACGTTTACATTCACTTAAAATTAGACTGCATCTGTGAAACAAATCGGTTATATAGGGTGTTATATTTGAATTGTACCAACAAAAAATTGTAATAGAGGAGATTAAAACAAACATTTGTTTAATATGAATAAAACTGTCGAACAGTTTGTTTGAATAAAGTAGAAGAAACGCACAACCAGCAAACTATATTCGCGTTAAAACATTAGCTTTCCGAGCATCGAAAATGCAACACAAATCGGCACGATAACTAAATTAGTAATAGCTTCATATTGTAATAATAATAATTTTATCACTCCGATACACCACGCGACGGTGGTCTATCAGAATATGGTTTATGCGCAAAAGGCTGGTTCTTACATATTTGGGTTTTTCAGTACCTTTCAGGAATCGAAAAACAAGTACTTATTTAAATATTTTACAAAAATAAAATCTTTTGTTTTTGAAATATAGTCGTGTTGTCATGTAACTTTGAAAAATATATACTTCCATCTAGCGGCTGCACATTAAAGTCATATTCGAATATTAGTAACGTTAGTAAATAGGGGTAACAATGGGATAAAAATGATAGACAGTAGTGTTTGCTGTTTATTTTGACTTTATTGCCTCATTTTTTTTGGCACAACTCAAATGTAACACACTGTACAATACAAATTTAGGCATGTTTGTTAGGTGTATTTCTTACTTTTATTTTTATTTATATATTTAACAATGATTTCAGAATGCGATTCAATTGCGACATACTCTGTAGTTTTGTTATAGTAAACATAGTTCCTCACCTCTGAAGCGTCAAATTTAGATGAAATTGAACTCTTTTTAGATTTGCTTTGCTGTTCTGTAAAACAAAAGATTAATGTACGCACATTTAAGACAAACACAACACGAAAAATAATGTCTATATGAGTTACTCCATTTCAGAATTATCTTAAAAAAATACAATATCGAGATAAAATTAGGACAGAAATTACACTTGAACTACTCCCTTTCACTTGAACATTTTTTTAAAAAACTTAAAATAACAATTGTCGTTTTTTTGCATACAATCAAACTTCTAAGTTAAACATCAAGACAACATCTTTTTTTTTTTAAAGTAAATACTAAGTTTTACAAATGTTCAAAAATAAAATTTGATGCCGATTTCATTTTAAAAAAAAATTAAAATTTGACAAAAAAATAAATACAAAAACTATCGGCAAAAAGAAAATTTGATAGCACTAATAGGTTTATAATAAAAAATTGCCTTAACAAAGTACCCGAAAATCTAAAAATAGAAAAATTATGACGACTTTTAAAAATGCAAAAAATCATCGTGTGGCACCAAAATGCCTTGTGATGTAAAAATGCGGTTTTTAACAAAATGTTTAACGTTTAAAATAAGCCTTAAAAACATTGATCAGTTTTTGTAACTTCAATGGAAATGCTTGCTTCCGTATAAAATGTCTAACTTGGACCACCCTGTACCAAATTACTAAATAATCCTTTGTGTGAAAAAGGGTAAAAACTTTACTGCTTTTTGCCCATCATATTTATGGCTAGTTGACGAATGATGGTGATAAAAAGCGGTGATGCACTTACAGTTGACTTTTCACCGTTTTACTTATTATTGCCATCATTTAAAAAATACTGTACTTTATACTAAAAAAAGATATTTTTTAATTATTATTCTTTAATCATACTAAAAAGTTGTGTGTAACTGCGAAATTTTTCAAAAGCAAGAACTTAGTAACAGTTTTCTTTAAATATGATTTAGGGATAAGTATTATTTATAGATACATTTTTTATAACTTATATTCCGTACAAAGTTTATTTGTAAATAATTGTGGGTTTAGATAATTATCTTTGAAAAAGAATATATATGTAATTTCTACCTCATTGTTTTTATCTTCGCACACGTAACCTGCATAGTATTGAAATTAAAACTTTGGTAATCACTTTTTTTTTTAAATATTATAAAACTGGTACTGCTAGTTAATTATTTTTGTATGGCCCAATCAAGTCGCAAAATATAAGGTCCCGTGGTGGGCAGTATCGAGGCCCAATGGACTTAAGGTCTTATTCTATGTTTTTTGATGAGCTGAGTCGATTGGGACAGGTTTCGAAGTGTGGTCAATTATTGCACGAATAAGTGTTTTTCAAATACAGAATAAATACGAGTTCAAAATTAGCAGATGTTAAGCTCTATTTTAATGTAGTTTTTTGTCCCCGATCGAATGGAATCGGTCTTAATATTAAAAAATAAACAAATTATTGCAAAATTAGTTAGTTTTTCGCTCCTCAGTAAACTATGATAAGCAACTAGTAATTTTCTAGGTTTTTTGGCCATCTGAGTTGAACGGAATAGTTGCCTACTTAAAAAAATGCATCCCTAAATGGCTATGAACAAATTATTGTAAAATTAATCGATTTTTCGGCATTCACGTACAATTTTACTTACTCTATAGCAAGAAAGTAAGTATTCTCCGCGATTTTTTGGCCATCTTATTCGAATGGAATAAGTATTGACTTGAAAAAATACATTCCTAATTAGAATGAATGCCGACAAATCGATTAATTTTGCAATAATTTGTTTATAACTAATTAGGGGTGCATTTTTTTAAGTCAAGACCTATTGTATTCGAATCAGATGATCAAAAAATCTAGAAAATGACTAGTTGCTTGCCACAGAGTTTGCTAAAGATCAAAGAACCAACTAATTTTGCAATAATTTGTTTATTACTGATTAAGGAAAAATTTTTCAATTTTAAGATCGATTCCATTCGATCGGACACAAAAAACTACATCGAAAAAGACCTTAACATCTGTTAATTTTGAACTCGCTTTATTCTGTATTTGAAAAACCCTTATTCTTGCAATAATTAGTTTATAACTTTTTTCTGGACCAGATTTCGACTTCGGAACCTCTCCCAATCGACTCAGTGCGTCAAAAAAACATAGAATAAGACATTAAGCCCATTTGACCTAGAAACTGCCCACGGGACCTATTACTTTGGGACTGGATTACGTTCAAAATGAAAAAACTCTTGTGCTTGTATCCATAAAGTTGAAAATAGTATAAAACGTGCTTATTAATTTATAAACTCTTTTTGCAAATTCTTACTCACGATTTACACCAGATTGTTCCCGCTTTTATGTTTTGAATAAAAGTGACTGCGAAGTTAATGATTTTCGAACAAAAATTCTGGTTTATGCAAAACTTACAAAGGTTTATAGTTACTAATACTTATCCAAACTTTTTTTTAATGTTTAAAAAATATGTCTAATTTGATTCAATTATTTAGAATGATCTATTCGTAAACGATTCAAGTCCATGTTTGACCAACGGATACTTACTATTGATTTACTAAACAATTGCAAAGATTTATTATTATTATTTATTTGATGGTAAACTAATCCCATCCAAATAGAAAACATGGACCTAAATGTATTTTCTTAAGCAAGAACGATGGTTAGTTTCGTACTGATAAAATTGTTATTAAAAAATTACAATACAAAACGTACTTACCCTTATTACTAATTGCCATTGCAAGCAACTTCTTAGCTCTTGAACTCATTTTAAATAACACAAAACACAATTAACAACTACGCTGCGTTTAAAACAAAATCTCAAAACTAAATGACAAAAATAGGTATGCATTTAATGTTTATCCTTCCTTTAAAAATAAATAGGTACCTGAATAAATCCTCTTATTAGCGCTTTTGTTGGAAAGATTTTCTATACAACAATTAAGGTTTTACAGATACTAAGTTTCAATAAATAACCATTTTAATGAATAGACATCCTGGCGATTAAGATAAGGAAAAGTTCCAAATGTTTTCAATCACCCCAACTTTATAATATACAAAGATAATTTTTTCCGATGTTTAGCATATCAATCTTAGGATTGAATAGAAAAAAAATTGTTTAAAGTCAAAAGAATTCCTGTTTATGAAGTCAGTTTAAATATCCTTAGTTTTAATTTAGAATTGTATTTGTACGTAATTTTTAGTGCCTAAAACTGTGTTATTAAAAACTTCCAAAAAGTGTATTGAAAAGCGTTTTAATAGTGGCTTTTAGTTTTCTTCGATTTTTTCTACCTATTAGTAAACCAAGATTTGTTTTGAAAAAATAAACTAGTAATAAGGCCAGCCTAATAATTTTATAAAGGGTAGTTCTCAAGGTTAATATTAATCACTTATGATTGCACAATATATTTTCCAGATGAATTAAAGTTGTTCAATGAGAAACTGTTGCCAAGCAAATAGACGAGAAAAAACTGTCAATCATTAAAAACGCGACACCGAAGTAACCTTTGCCGCTATCGAAACGAAAGTTAACTGTGGTATATGCGATTTTTTCTACATGAATTAAATTGTCAAAAGTTATTTGCACAAGTGCATCAAAATTACCGATAATTTTTGCCCAAAAATCACATGAGTTTATTTGTAGATTTTGATTTATCAACTAATTTGTGTTACTACAGATATAAGACCTATAGGGAAATTACCGCCGGGATCTTTCACCCCGCATAAAGCCCGAAAAACATGACAACGTTGCCGGGCTTCACAAGACACGGAGTATACATAGGTTGTATAAAAGATCGTCCAGTATCCTACCCCTCCGCCGCGGGCTCAATAGAGACCTGTTAATGTATCGGGCTCCACAACGTACGCTTTATAGCTATATATATATATATATATATATATATATATATATATATATATATATATATATATATATGTACAGGGTGCGCCAAACCTCTGGTTTTCTTTGATTACGGCTAAACTATTAGATATACAAAAAAATGTTTATAACAAAACTAATGTGTATCAAAGAGGTCTATAATTTAAAATTATTTTCAATTATACAGGGTGAGTCAGAACGACGGTATGAACCAAAGTTGTATTTTTTTAAATAGAACACCCTATATATTAAATCATTTTTGAATATATTATTTAAAAATATGAAAAATTTGTATAAGGTCTTATAGGCCTAAAGTTAATAATTTTCGAAATATTTACATTTTTATTGAGAAAAATTGTAATATTTATAGGGTTGTGGATTATGTTTCCCAGGAAATAAAAATTTAGGTGATAGGTCAAAGTTTTTAAAATATAGTGTTATTTTTAAATAATTTAATATTTTTTACTTTTAGCCATAAAATATACAGTGTGATCACTATTTGCAAATACAAAATTTTCTCATTTTTTTTAAATGGGTCCGGTCCTGGCATTGTTGAGAACGGTAGCATTGAACGTAAACTCGCAATAAATTGGCTATTTTTAACGAAACTAAAGTAATTTAATTGAAGTGATTAACACTAGTGTGTACAGTGAACAAACAGGCTTCTTGATAACCAAAAGTAAGTGCTACAAATTAATAGATATTAATTAAATTCCATATTTCATTATTACAATAAGGTTAAGCAGGATATTCCATTTATTTAAATTTTATATTTTTATTTAATTTGAGAACAAAAACAAGTTCTGATAAGAATTATCGCTAACAGTGTAAACGCCAAAATACAGAGGCGGCTCCAGAAGTAGTCGAAATACAGAAAAGAGAGAAAGAAGCAAGGTAAGCTAGCTCTCGTACGGGTTGGGGCTGGATTGAGCAGGTCTTTAACACGAACTGTACGGGAGACGCCGAACTTGTGGAAACTCTGACTAAGAAGAAATGGAGGAATTTATAAAGGAACTACGGGAAAAATTAGATAAAATGGAAGAAAGAGGTATGAGAATAGAAGAAAAATTAGATGGGATCCAAATTGAGCTTGAACAACTAAGAAATACGAATCAGGAACTAAAAAATGAAAATGCGCTTCTAAAACAAGAGCTGCATCAGCAGAAAAATAGAATAGACCAAATAGAAAGAGATATGAAGAGGAAAAACCTTATAATACACGGCATTGAAGAAACACGCGATGAGGACACACAAATGTTGGTAAACAAAGTACAAGACATCATTAACAAAATGGAAATACCTTGCAAAGCCAACCAAGAGGTCACAGACATTAGAAGAATAGGAGACAAAACTAGAAATTCTGAAAGACCAGTCCTGGTAGAGTTAAGAAGTGGGAATAAAAGAACGGAAATTCTTAAAGCTACATGGAAATTAAAAGGATCGAAATGGTTTGTTAATGAAGATTATCCAAAAACCATAATCGAACAACGCAAAATACTTATAAAACACATGAAAGAGGCAAGGATGAAAGGGTACAACGCAAAGATTAAATATAACAAGTTAATAATTAACGGAGACGAGTATGATATAGACCAGGTCAAAAGATGGAACAGCGATTCCGAAGATTTTAGAAAGGATAATATGGCAGAAACTACAAAGAATAAAACTGGAACAAGAACAACGAGTGAAAGATCACCACACGGAGACACAGAACTAGGTCCAAGAGAAAAAATAAAGAAAGTAAACGAAACTCAAACATTAAAAAACTAGAATTGGAACGGAAACACATTATGACGACAACAGAACGAAAAATGGACAAGGCAATGATACAAAAGGACATGAGAACAAGCAAGATTAGCAAAAAGAAAGAAAGTAAGAAGGGTAATACAAAAAAGAAAAAAAGAGAAGGTGGTGTTATAAGAATAGCTTCATGGAATATAAGAACATTACTTAGAGTAGGAAAACTGGAAGAAATAACATCAGTTCTGATACAGTACAACATAGAAATAGCAGCATTACAGGAAATTCGATGGAAAGGGAAAGGACAAATAGATCAAAAGAATGGTACCTTTATATACTCAGGGGAAGAAAAGCAAGGACAACATGGAGTAGGATTCATAGTAACTGGAAATATGAAAGACAAAATAATGGAAGTCAGACTAATAAACAAAAGAATAGCCTACCTAAGGATTGAAGCTAAACCGACAAACATATCCCTACTAAATGTTTATGCACCGACAGAAAATGCGAAAGAGGAGGAAAAAGATTATTTCTACGACACTATGGAAGAAGAGCTAGAAAAAATACCAAAAGAAGATGTGATATTAATATTGGGCGATTTTAATGCACAAATAGGAAAGGAGGATTATATACAGCAAATAGCGGGCAAACATACAATACATGAGAAAACGAATGACAACGGGCACAGAATATGCAACATGGCGACAGGAAACAATATGTCTATCAGCAGTACAATGTTCAAGCATCCAAGAAAACACAAAGTCACATGGGTTTCTCCAGACCAAAAAACAGAGTCACAAATAGACCACATATTAATATCGAAAAGAAGACAATCAAGTATAATGGATGTGAGAAGCTACAGAGGTGCATGCGGAGATTCAGACCATTTCCTGGTGGTAGCAAAGCTGAGACAAAAGATGAAAGTAATGAGAAGGCAGAAAGAGAGGAATAAGAGGTGGAATATCGAAAAATTGAATGAAGCAAAAGAGATACAAAAGTATGGAGATGAAATAGGTAAAAGAATTGCCGCACTGAATAAGGATAGAGATGATATCGAAGAAATATGGGGGGATATTAAAAAAGCAATTAACCACACGGCGGAGACTACACTAGGGACGAAGCAAATCACAAAAAAGAAGGACTGGTTCAATACAGAATGTAAAGAATCAGTTGAAGAAAAAGTAAAAGCACGAAATCAGTGGATGCGGACACATAAAATTGAACATAGAGACATGTACGAACAAAAACGAAAGGAAAGCAACAAAATAATAAGACAACATAAGAGAAAATTCATGGAACGTCAGTTAGAGGAAATTGAGGCGGAAAGTAAGACTCAAAACACCAAGAAATTCTACACAAAAATCAGAGAACAGAATAGAGGTTTCAAACCAAAAGTAAGTGGAGTTAAAAATAAACAAGGGCAAATAGTAACACAAGATCAACCATATATGGAAGTCTGGATGGAACACTTCAAGGAGTTATTGGCAGAAAATCAAACAGAAGAGATTACAGAAATGGAGGAAGAGTGGGAAAATAATGGAACGAATGAGCCAACACTCGAAGAAGTAATCGAAATAATTAAAAATAACAAAAACGGAAGAGCACCCGGGAAAGATAACATAAACAGCGAACTCATAAAATTAGGAGGAGAACCGTTGCATAGGGAAATACACAAACTGATAGTAAACATCTGGAAAGAAGAGAAAATGCCAAAAGAATGGCAAACAGGGCAAATAATAACGATACATAAAAAAGGAAACCAACAAGAATGTCAAAATTACAGGGGAATAACATTACTGAGTACAGTATATAAGGTGTTGTCAACCATAATACAAAGAAGATTACAGGAAGCAACAGACAATAAGATAGGGCAATATCAATGTGGATTCAGGAAAGGAAAATCCACAATAGATGCGATATACATACTAAAACAAATAATGGAGAAGGCGAACGAATCTAACATAAACTTAGAAATACTTTTCGTAGATTTTAGACAAGCTTTTGATTCCATCAAACGAAAGCAACTATTGGAAATACTAAAAACGCTACAGGTACCTCTTAAATTAAGAAAACTTATAAAAATGACGATGAGTCATACCAGAGTGAGTGTGAAAACGCAAATAGGGGAAACAGAAGAGTTCGAAACAAACAAAGGAGTGAGGCAGGGTGATAGTTTGTCCACAACATTATTCAACATGGCAATAGAATATATTACCAGAAAAATGAACAAAGGAACACTCAGAAATAGAGGAGGTCAAATTGTAGCATATGCCGATGACGTCGTGATAATGGCAAAGAGAAGAGATATATTAACGCAAATGGTAGAGGAACTCATTCAAGAAGGAAAAACAGTGGGTTTGAGTATTAACGAAAACAAAACAAAAATGTTAAGATTAGGAAAAAAACCTACCAATAGTGAGGTCAAAGTAGGAAGATACAAATTTGAAGAAGTAAGTAAATATAAGTATCTAGGAGTCATGCTGTCAAATGATGGAACAAGAGAAAACGAAATAAAAGAGAAATCATTGGCAATAAATAGAGCATTCCAAGCCAACAAAAAAATGATAAAAAGCAAGATATTAACAAAAACAACAAAATTAAGGCTCTATGAAACATTAATTAGACCGACATTAATGTATGGAGCAGAAGTGATGACAATGACCAAGACAGACGAAGAAAATTTGAGAAGAACTGAGAGAAAAATAATTCGGGCAATATTAGGACCAATAAAAACAGCAGAAGGTGAATACAGGAGTCGAAGAAATAATGAAATAAATGAGGAATTGAAGGGGCAAGATATAGTCAGGAGAATAAAGAGACAAAGATTGAGATGGCTTGGGCATGTATGGAGAGCAGGAGAAGAGGCGATAGTAAACATAGTAACAAAGTGGTCTCCGGCCGGTAGGAGACGAAGAGGAAGACCGAGGTCCAAATGGCTGGAAGAGGTGAAGCGAGATCTAGAGGACATGGGAATTAGAAATGCAGAAGAAAGAGCAAGAGACAGAAGGAGCTGGAACCGGATATGTAATGCAGTCTAAGAAAAGAAGAATGGAGGACTGATCCACCTCGAAAACATGGATCTAGAGAGCCTGTGAAGGCGGCGCTACCCCCACGGGGGTGTTTTAGCCACTATATATACAGGGTGATTGATTAGTGTGAGGAAGCTCAGTAGATCTGTTATAGTAAAAATTACAAAAAAAAGTTATTAACAAAAATTGTAGGCAGCTTTAAACTCCACATTTTAAAATTAGTTACAATCTTACAGGGTGTTCCATAAGATGGTGGCAGACCAAACTTATGTTTTTTTAAATGGAACACCCTGTATTTTATTTTAAATTTGAAATCTGCTTCACTTCCACATCACAACAATGTAAAGTTTTATTATGTTATACCGGGTACTTAAAAAGTTATAGCCAATATTACCTGAAAATCGTATCAAGTTTAACTCCCTGTATAATTAAAAAGGAGTATAGGAACATTGGTCTATTGAAACCATAGTTTTTTAATAATTATTAAAAATTATAAAACATATTCGTTTTCACAATATTCGTTAAATCAAATACAGGGTAAGTCAAAATGCAAGTACATTATTTTCTTGGTAATTTTAAATAGAACACCCTGTATTTTATATCACTATCGAAAAGTACTAATATCTTACTTCAAATTTTATAAAGTACTCCCTATACCTAAAGTTATCAGTTTTCTAGATATTTTTATTTTTCCATCAAAGTATTAATTTGGTAGATATTTTAACGTTTACCAATAATTATTGTGAGTTGGCCATGATTGATTTGTCAGAAACTGACAGTTTGACATTATTGTTTATTAATTCAGTAAAGAAATAACGACACAGAAAAGAAAGTAATTTATTTTAAATAAAATTTATAACAAATAACCGACGGAAAATTAAAAAAAATAACAACACAAAAAAATAAAAACAACAGTAATTTTAACTTATCTTACTTAAGTAAGGTGTTCTAAATGACCTTCCAAAACATCTATGCATACTTGAAAGCGGTCATTGAAAGAGTTGCTTACATTACTAAGCATTTGTAAGGAAATATTTTGAAATACAATTCGGATTCTATTTTTCATATCATCTCTTGTTGTTGGAGGTATTTTATATACTTCGTTCTTAACGTAACCCCAAAAAAATGAGTCCATTTTATTGAGCTCTGGTGACCTTGGGGGCCACCTTTATCACCAAATAAGACATAATCAAAAAAATCTCTCTGCTCATTAATTTTTTCTAAGGTCCATTCACAAAATACTATTCGTTTCTGAAAATCATCATTATTTAATTCTTGGTGCTTTTGAATATGATAAGGGTGCATCTTGTTTTTAGATAGAATGTTTTGAACGGAGTAGTAACTAAGTTCTTGTTCATTGGAAATACTCCTTATACTTGTGTGTGGGTTTTCTGTAACTGCCATCAACACATTAATTTCGTTTTCCTCTGTCACACTAGTTTTTGTTCGTTCATGTTTTTCATAATTCACTGAACCAGTGCCGTTAAATCGATCTTTCAATTTTTCAAATTTATCTTGTCTCGGTTGCCGCCTATCTGGAAACCGTTCTTGATAAATTCTAGCTGATAGTAATGAATTTTTATTGCATTCCCCCAAAATCCAGATCATATCTACCATTTCATCAGTAGTAAAATTCGTTATTGCTAATTTAAATTGAATTAATTACTGAATTACTAAATAATAATTGTTGCTAATTTACGGTGTACCCCAATACTGAATTAATAAACAATAATGTCAAACTGTCAGTTTCTGACAAATCAATCATGGCCAACTCACAATAATTATTGGTAAACGTTAAAATATCTACCAAATTAATACTTCGATGGAAAAATAAAAATATCTAGAAAACTGATAACTTTAGGTATAGGGAGTACTTTATAAAATTTAAAGTACGATATTAGTACTTTTCGATAGTGATATAAAATACAGGGTGTTCTATTTAAAATTACCAAGGAAATAATGTACTTGCATTTTGACTTACCCTGTATTTGATTTAAGGAATATTATGAAAACGAATATGTTTTATAATTTTTAACAATTATTAAAAAACTATGGTTGCAATAGATCAATGTTCCTGTACTCCTTTTTAATTATACATGAAGTTAAACTTGATACGATTTTCAGGTAATATTGGCTATAACTTTTTAAGTACCCGGTATAACATAATAAAACTTTACATTGTTGTGATGTGGAAGTGAAGCAGATTTCAAATTTAAAATAAAATACAGGGTGTTCCATTTAAAAAAACATAAGTTTGGTCTGCCACCATCTTATGGAACACCCTGTAAGATTGTAACTAATTTTAAAATGTGGAGTTTAAAGTTGCCTACAATTTTTGTCAATAACTTTTTTTTGTAATTTTTACTATAACAGATCTACTGAGCTTCCTCACACTAATCAATCACCCTGTATATAATAGGCCCATACTGGGTAATTTTTATTTTTAAATCTGTCTTAATGGTATGCAACCTGTTATGCACTCAGATGTATTGTGTAGTGCATATGTATAAGAAATATTTATTTTATTTTTGATGTTTTTCCAGTAAGTAACAATAAATATTGCTCAGTTTATCTATGTCAGACTTTTTATTTATGCAAGACGTACTGGATTTTATCAAACACATTTCCAAGAAAACACGTTTTGAATGGTTTGTTTCTTTGGCCAAAATACATGAATCTTCGAAATTAAACTCATGTTTCAAAGTTAATGCATGTTCTGTAAGTGCACATGCATTTATTTTATTGGTTTTTATATCACTACGATGTGAGATCACCCTACTGTGGAAATTGCGAGATGTTTCCCCGATGTATACGTTGTTACAATTGGAACACGGTATGGAATAAACAACATTCGAAGACTCTTGTCTTGTGAAGGGATCCTTTGTTTTTGAGTATAACTTAGATACCGTTTTCACGTTCCTAGTTGAAATTTTTAAGCCATTAACATTTCTGAAAATGTTAATTAGCTTAGGTGTCAGAACTGGAATGTAGGGCAAGGAACCAAAAGTTATTTTAGGTGGTATTACTGATGTGTTGTCGCTGTCTGTCAATGTCAATTGTCGGACCTCATTATTATGAAAATTTTGTTTACCAGAAAATTGAGAAGGAAAAGGAGAACCGAAAATGAGTTTATTTAAAAGCCCTATGGGATATGAGTTCTCTAGTAGTATAGATCTCAACTTTTTTAGTCCCTTGTCCCTGAAATCAATGTGCGACAAGTTTGTAACCCTACTTTTTAAGGCCAAAACCAATGAACTGTCAATACGGATGGAATGGCCCCGTCCCATTCAAATAGTGAAGCGAGATTGGCGCCAACATACAAGAGAGAGGTGGTGAGAGAGACAGAAAAGGATCAGGTAAAATTTGACAGGCCCTGTAATTTCAATTGCCAATATCAACTTAAATCGGGGAAATGGACCTCATATTTTTTTAACTTGGTATCAGGGCTGATAGGCAGTATTTAAAAATTAAGTTAATTTAATAAAATAATATGATGTTCATTTTCCCGCAAATTACACCTCCTGTCAACTTTTACCTGATCCTTTTTTGTCTCTCTCTACTCTCTCAGGTCCTCTCTCTTGTATGTTGGCGGCATTAACTTTCTTCATGCCTATTCCATCAGTATTGACAGTTCATTGGCCAAAACCAAGTTTGTTTTCATCCTAGATGGATGTTGAGAATGAAAATTTATGAAACGGTTACTAAAACAAGGCTTACGATACCACTCCGTCCTCAGAATGCCATCACTGCCACGATGAATAAGCATGTCCAAAAAAGGAATCATATTATCAGCCTCCCTCTCAACTGTAAACTTTAGGTGTTCACATTGGGCATTGAAGGTGTTTAAAACATCAGATACTTTGTTTTCAGGGACCGACAAAATCAAATCATCTACATATCGCTTAATAAAAGGTATGTGAAACGGTATCTTTTCTTTACAAGTTGTTATAAGTTCATCCAAAACAAAGTTACATAGGACGGGGGATATTTTGCTACCCATTGGAGTGCCAAAGATTTGTTTAAAAAAATTACCATTGAACAAAAAGATGTTGGAGTCAAATATGAACGTTAAGATTCTTATGAAATCCTCTAAACTGATCTTGGTATGCAGAGAAATGCTGTTCCAGTTGTTTTTGATGCTGTTAAGGATATCATCTAGTGGTAAGTTTGTAAACAGTGACACAACATCTAAACTAATCAATATATAATTATTCGGAACTTTAACATTGTTGATGAAGTTACTAAACGTGAAGGAATCTCTAATATAGAATTCATTGGATTCGTTGTAGGAAATTGTGAGAATATCTGTGAGGTGTTTAGCAAGTTTACTATTGGGAGCATCAATTGAAGAGACAATAGGCCTCATTGAAATAGTGGGTTTGTGAACTTTAGGAAGTGTATAAAACCTGGGTGCAACTGCATTATAGATTTTCAAGGATTTTGCAGCTTCTGTTGTTATGGATTTGGAAGAAGTTAAATCCGAAACCAACTTGTTCGCCTTTTGTTGGAGGGTGCACACCAGACTATTCCTTAGTTCAATGTAACTTTTTTTGTCATTCAATAAACTATTACTTTTTTCAATGTAATCATTCTTATACATTGCCACTGTTACATTTCCCTTGTCACTCCTAACAATGTAAATTTCCGGATGTGATTTTAAAAATTGTTTGCACTCATTGTATAGATTGTTCAAAAAATGCCCTTCTTTACTTGTTTTGTGTAGAAAGTTAGTGATAACATTAGTGCTTTGAGATCTCATGATGTCCTTCTCCTGGAGTTCTAGACCAGAAATTAGAAATTCAATATCTGAGAGAAGAGAAGACATTTTGAAATCTTTAGTGCTAGGAAATAGGCAAAATTTTGGACCCAAAGACAAAAGTTTTTTGACATTGTAAGGAAAAGTGATGTCAGTTAGATTTTTAAACCATTTTTCTTGGAACGTTATTTTTGAAAATTGATCTATTTTTATTTTGTTAAATTTTTTGATGTTGTTATTTCTAATTTGGAAAAATACTTTATTGTATTTAATTTTTTGTCTTCTATAAAATTCTTGTAGTAAAGGAGCAGGTAAATGTTGCTCTAATATATTTTTTAATTGATGTAAATTCTTTTCTATGTACGTGATATCACTTATTGTTACTGAAATTTCTAAGTTTAAGATTTTGGTTTTTAAATTTGAATTAAAGTTTTGAATTTTACTACCTAATTTACCTCCTTTATGATGTAACAAGTTATTGACGTTAAACTTTCCATTCTCTATGTGTACAGGAAAACAAAGATTTCTTCTACATTTCAGAAGGAAAATCCTTCTGTTGTTGAGTGATGCAAGCTTGATGTTGAAGTTGGCCCATTGTTTTAGGAAATCTACGCTAGCAGAACTATATCCTCTTCGGATGTTCTCAAAAAACCCCATATTGTAAATACAAGAAATACTGGATATTAGTGACTGTCGATATAAACAAACAACTAGTTTATTAGGGTTGCAGTCAGAAGGTTGGCCAGGATGTTAAAGAAACACTCTTTTGACTTTTTGTCTAGCTTTCGGAATGGTTTTATTCCTTTTTCAAGACTCTGTAATATAGATAAAAAGAAATATGTAAATTTTTATAAAATATCACAATTCGTCAGTTCAACTTACTAGTCGTTGAGATTATTTAAAAGCTTTATGACCCTCAACAATACTAACACAAACATAGAATACAGAAAATAATGGACAAAATACATTCTAAAATTTGGTAAGGATGGTAAATTTTTATATTTATTCTATGACATCTTTTGATGGTGTGTTTTAACTCTGATACATAGAGAACAGAAAGAAAAAACAGTCAGATTAAAATGTAATTAGGTGTTTTTAATATTGTATTTATTTTCAAAAAACCAATAGGCCCATACTGGGTAATTTTTATTTTTAAATCTGTCTTAATGGTATGCAACCTGTTATGCACACAGATGTATTGTGTAGTGCATATGTATAAGAACTATATATTTTATTTTTGATGTTTTTCCAGTAAGTAACAATAAATATTGCTCAGTTTATCTATGTCAGACTTTTTATTTATGCAAGACGTACTGGATTTTATCAAACACATTTCCAAGAAAACACGTTTTGAATGGTTTGTTTCTTTGGCCAAAATACATGAATCTTCGAAATTAAACTCATGTTTCAAAGTTAATGCATGTTCTGTAAGTGCACATGCATTTATTTTATTGGTTTTTATATCACTACGATGTGAGATCACCCTACTGTGGAAATTGCGAGATGTTTCCCCGATGTATACGTTGTTGCAATTGGAACACGGTATGGAATAAACAACATTCGAAGACTCTTGTCTTGTGAAGGGATCCTTTGTTTTTGAGTATAACTTAGATACCGTTTTCACGTTCCTAGTTGAAATTTTTAAGCCATTAACATTTCTGAAAATGTTAATTAGCTTAGGTGTCAGAACTGGAATGTAGGGCAAGGAACCAAAAGTTATTTTAGTTATTTTAGTTGATTTCAGGGACAAGGGACTAAAAAAGTTGAGATCTATACTACTAGAGAACTGATATCCCATAGGGCTTTTAAATAAACTCATTTTCGGTTCTCCTTTTCCTTCTCAATTTTCTGGTAAACAAAATTTTCATAATAATGAGGTCCGACAATTGACATTGACAGACAGCGACAACACATCAGTAATACCACCTAAAATAACTTTTGGTTCCTTGCCCTACATTCCAGTTCTGACACCTAAGCTAATTAACATTTTCAGAAATGTTAATGGCTTAAAAATTTCAACTAGGAACGTGAAAACGGTATCTAAGTTATACTCAAAAACAAAGGATCCCTTCACAAGACAAGAGTCTTCGAATGTTGTTTATTCCATACCGTGTTCCAATTGTAACAACGTATACATCGGGGAAACATCTCGCAATTTCCACAGTAGGGTGATCTCACATCGTAGTGATATAAAAACCAATAAAATAAATGCATGTGCACTTACAGAACATGCATTAACTTTGAAACATGAGTTTAATTTCGAAGATTCATGTATTTTGGCCAAAGAAACAAACCATTCAAAACGTGTTTTCTTGGAAATGTGTTTGATAAAATCCAGTACGTCTTGCATAAATAAAAAGTCTGACATAGATAAACTGAGCAATATTTATTGTTACTTACTGGAAAAACATCAAAAATAAAATATATATTTCTTATACATATGCACTACACAATACATCTGTGTGCATAACAGGTTGCATACCATTAAGACAGATTTAAAAATAAAAATTACCCAGTATGGGCCTATTGGTTTTTTGAAAATAAATACAATATTAAAAACACCTAATTACATTTTAATCTGACTGTTTTTCCTTTCTGTTCTCTATGTATCAGATTTAAAACACACCATCAAAAGATGTCATAGAATAAATATAAAAATTTACCATCCTTACCAAATTTTAGAATGTATTTTGTCCATTATTTTCTGTATTCTATGTTTGTGTTAGTATTGTTGAGGGTCATAAAGCTTTTAAATAATCTCAACGACTAGTAAGTTGAACTGACGAATTGTGATATTTTATAAAAATTTACATATTTCTTTTTATCTATATTACAGAGTCTTGAAAAAGGAATAAAACCATTCCGAAAGCTAGACAAAAAGTCAAAAGAGTG
Organism: Diabrotica virgifera virgifera; assembly: GCF_917563875.1. Lineage (NCBI taxonomy): Eukaryota > Metazoa > Arthropoda > Insecta > Coleoptera > Chrysomelidae > Diabrotica > Diabrotica virgifera. The sequence continues at coordinate 182,364,729 of NC_065443.1, read as the reverse complement.
TTTCTTTAACATCCTGGCCAACCTTCTGACTGCAACCCTAATAAACTAGTTGTTTGTTTATATCGACAGTCACTAATATCCAGTATTTCTTGTATTTACAATATGGGGTTTTTTGAGAACATCCGAAGAGGATATGGTCCTGCTAGCATAGATTTCCTAAAACAATGGGCCAACTTCAACATCAAGCTTGCATCACTCAACAACAGAAGGATTTTCCTTCTGAAATGTAGAAGAAATCTTTGTTTTCCTGTACACATAGAGAATGGAAAGTTTAACGTCAATAACTTGTTACATCATAAAGAAGGTAAATTAGGTAGTAAAATTCTAAACTTTAGTTCAAATTTAAAAACCAAAATCTTAAACTTAGAAATTTCAGTAACAATAAGTGATATCACGTACATAGAAAAGAATTTACATCAATTAAAAAATATATTAGAGCAACATTTACCTGCTCCTTTACTACAAGAATTTTATAGAAGACAAAAAATTAAATACAATAAAGTATTTTTCCAAATTAGAAATAACAACATCAAAAAATTTAACAAAATAAAAATAGATCAATTTTCAAAAATAACGTTCCAAGAAAAATGGTTTAAAAATCTAACTGACATCACTTTTCCTTACAATGTCAAAAAACTTTTGTCTTTGGGTCCAAAATTTTGCCTATTTCCTAGCACTAAAGATTTCAAAATGTCTTCTCTTCTCTCAGATATTGAATTTCTAATTTCTGGTCTAGAACTCCAGGAGAAGGACATCAAGAGATCTCAAAGCACTAATGTTATCACTAACTTTCTACACAAAACAAGTAAAGAAGGGCATTTTTTGAACAATCTATACAATGAGTGCAAACAATTTTTAAAATCACATCCGGAAATTTACATTGTTAGGAGTGACAAGGGAAATGTAACAGTGGCAATGTATAAGAATGATTACATTGAAAAAAGTAATAGTTTATTGAATGACAAAAAAAGTTACATTGAACTAAGGAATAGTCCGGTGTGCACCCTCCAACAAAAGGCGAACAAGCTGGTTTCGGATTTAGCTTCTTCCAAATCCATAACAACAGAAGCTGCAAAATCCTTGAAAATCTATATTGCAGTTGCACCCAGGTTTTATACACTTCCTAAAGTTCACAAACCCACTATTTCAATGAGGCCTATTGTCTCTTCAATTGATGCTCCCAATAGTAAACTTGCTAAACACCTCACAGATATTCTCACAATTTCCTACAACGAATCCAATGAATTCTATATTAGAGATTCCTTCACGTTTAGTAACTTCATCAACAATGTTAAAGTTCCGAATAATTATATATTGATTAGTTTAGATGTTGTGTCACTGTTTACAAACTTACCACTAGATGCTATCCTTAACAGCATCAAAAACAACTGGAACAGCATTTCTCTGCATACCAAGATCAGTTTAGAGGATTTCATAAGAATCTTAACGTTCATATTTGACTCCAACATCTTTTTGTTCAATGGTAATTTTTTTAAACAAATCTTTGGCACTCCAATGGGTAGCAAAATATCCCCCGTCCTATGTAACTTTGTTTTGGATGAACTTATAACAACTTGTAAAGAAAAGATACCGTTTCACATACCTTTTATTAAGCGATATGTAGATGATTTGATTTTGTCGGTCCCTGAAAACAAAGTATCTGATGTTTTAAACACCTTCAATGCCCAATGTGAACACCTAAAGTTTACAGTTGAGAGGGAGGCTGATAATATGATTCCTTTTTTGGACATGCTTATTCATCGTGGCAGTGATGGCATTCTGAGGACGGAGTGGTATCGTAAGCCTTGTTTTAGTAACCGTTTCATAAATTTTCATTCTCAACATCCATCTAGGATGAAAACAAACTTGGTTTTGGCCAATGAACTGTCAATACTGATGGAATAGGCATGAAGAAAGTTAATGCCGCCAACATACAAGAGAGAGGACCTGAGAGTAGAGAGAGACAAAAAAGGATCAGGTAAAAGTTGACAGGAGGTGTAATTTGCGGGAAAATGAACATCATATTATTTTATTAAATTAACTTAATTTTTAAATACTGCCTATCAGCCCTGATACCAAGTTAAAAAAATATGAGGTCCATTTCCCCGATTTAAGTTGATATTGGCAATTGAAATTACAGGGCCTGTCAAATTTTACCTGATCCTTTTCTGTCTCTCTCACCACCTCTCTCTTGTATGTTGGCGCCAATCTCGCTTCACTATTTGAATGGGACGGGGCCATTCCATCCGTATTGACAGTTCATTGGTTTTGGCCTTAAAAAGTAGGGTTACAAACTTGTCGCACATTGATTTCAGGGACAAGGGACTAAAAAAGTTGAGATCTATACTACTAGAGAACTCATATCCCATAGGGCTTTTAAATAAACTCATTTTCGGTTCTCCTTTTCCTTCTCAATTTTCTGGTAAACAAAATTTTCATAATAATGAGGTCCGACAATTGACATTGACAGACAGCGACAACACATCAGTAATACCACCTAAAATAACTTTTGGTTCCTTGCCCTACATTCCAGTTCTGACACCTAAGCTAATTAACATTTTCAGAAATGTTAATGGCTTAAAAATTTCAACTAGGAACGTGAAAACGGTATCTAAGTTATACTCAAAAACAAAGGATCCCTTCACAAGACAAGAGTCTTCGAATGTTGTTTATTCCATACCGTGTTCCAATTGTAACAACGTATACATCGGGGAAACATCTCGCAATTTCCACAGTAGGGTGATCTCACATCGTAGTGATATAAAAACCAATAAAATAAATGCATGTGCACTTACAGAACATGCATTAACTTTGAAACATGAGTTTAATTTCGAAGATTCATGTATTTTGGCCAAAGAAACAAACCATTCAAAACGTGTTTTCTTGGAAATGTGTTTGATAAAATCCAGTACGTCTTGCATAAATAAAAAGTCTGACATAGATAAACTGAGCAATATTTATTGTTACTTACTGGAAAAACATCAAAAATAAAATAAATATTTCTTATATATATGCACTACACAATACATCTGTGTGCATAACAGGTTGCATACCATTAAGACAGATTTAAAAATAAAAATTACCCAGTATGGGCCTATTGGTTTTTTGAAAATAAATACAATATTAAAAACACCTAATTACATTTTAATCTGACTGTTTTTTCTTTCTGTTCTCTATGTATCAGAGTTAAAACACACCATCAAAAGATGTCATAGAATAAATATAAAAATTTACCATCCTTACCAAATTTTAGAATGTATTTTGTCCATTATTTTCTGTATTCTATGTTTGTGTTAGTATTGTTGAGGGTCATAAAGCTTTTAAATAATCTCAACGACTAGTAAGTTGAACTGACGAATTGTGATATTTTATAAAAATTTACGTATTTCTTTTTATCTATATTACAGAGTCTTGAAAAAGGAATAAAACCATTCCGAAAGCTAGGCAAAAAGTCAAAAGAGTGTTTCTTTAACATCCTGGCCAACCTTCTGACTGCAACCCTAATGTAGTTGTTTGTATATATATATATATAGATATATATATATATATATATATATATATATATATATATATATATATATATATATATATATACCCCACCATGTTTCACTCTTCCATTCATTGACATTTTTCATATGTTAGGTCGTCCGACCGACATAGCTCCACAGTATATGGAGGAGCGAAAGAAATCAATGTAAATCGATTTAATTTATCATATTTCACCTTTCTACAACTTTTTAGAGGGACGACTTATTATGGTTTTTTTAACATTTTGTATAATTTAGTTTGAGACATGACCGAGAGTTGCGGCGGCGCCACCGCTCTACGTATATTGACTGCAGTATACGAAATGTAGGTATTTCCGATGGTAGGTCTTCCGCTGAATATATGTTTATATTTTTACATAGCATAGGTATTCCACAAATGTGGCAACACTGCATGCAATTAAATCTATTTTAGGAATAAGTCTCTCGCGTCGTTTATCGCCTAATATCTTGAAGTATTAGCACCGTTTATTTATGACTACCTATATAGTGGTTTCATAAATAAATGCGTGTATTTTTCAGTGTTTTTTTATTTTTGATGTTTTTTGTTTCTGTTTTTTTTTTGGTTTTGTTATTTTTTCCATTGTTTATTAAACTATGTTTATTTGTGTGTTCATTCTAGTTTTTCAGTGGATTTAGTAGTTATTTTTTATATTTGTTTTATTTTGTTTAATCTTACATTTGATTTAGATGTGTGTACATATAATTCTATAATATAGATCAAAACATACATTTCGCTATTCTTACTATTACATTAATTAAAATTAATATAGTGAGTTTTAGTCCACTACAAACGCATGGGCATTTTAATTCCAATTATATTTATGTAATGTATTATCGTTTATTAGTAAATATACCTGTATAAAAATAATTAATACATACATACATAATCGATTGCCTCTTATACCCATAGGTTATATGCTGCTCTCTGCAAATTTCCGCCACTTCTTCCTATCTGCTGCTAAAACTTTTGCTTCTTTCCACGATGTTCCTCTTTTCTCCAGTATTTCGTTTACATTAGTGTTCCAGCTTTTGCTTGGTGTACCCCTCGTGCTTTTATCCACTGCTTTGGCCTCCCATGCCATTTTCACTTCTATGTAACCAGTCATTCTTATCATGTGTCCAGCCCATTTAACGTCTTTTCTTTAATTTTTTCGTTGAACGATTTTACCTGTAGTTCATGTCTTATATCTTTGTTTCTTCTTTTGTCTAATCTTCTTGCTCCCACCACTATTTTAAACTATCTCATTTTTGTAGCTTGTAATCTTTTTCTTTGTCTGTCGTTTAGTACCAAGTTTTCTGCCCCGTATATTTTAATTGTCTGTATAATTAATAATATTAAATATATCGTGTATATTTACCTATCAACGGTATTATTTATATTACTTTAAAGTGCGCATGCTCCACTTGTCGTGGACTAGTCCTTGACTGTCTCCGCGAACACACTTAATAGTACGGGATCCGAATAGGAGGTCGAAATGTACCTACCCATCTGCTTGCCGGATGAAACATTTTTTTTTATTAAATTTCATACATAGACAAACACTACCAGCATGGGTTGCCTATCAAAATCGTGTCATAGCTATCCTTAAGGGGGGCCGTAGGGGTTGAAATCAACATTTTAAGCACATTTTTTTGAATTTTTTTTTGAAAGTATGAGAGAATAATTTTATTTTTAAATTAAATAAGCATATTAAGTATAATTCGAAAACTATTTAAAAAAAAATTCAAGAAAAAATATTGAAAAATAAGCCAACGGTGGACATCAGAATTTATCATTGGATCATGGTAGACAAAAAATTCTAAAAGATTTTATTAGCTTATGACTTCTTGAGGTAACGCTGTCAAGTCTCTTTTAGTTTTAATGATCTTTGACTTTTTAGTATCACTCAGAAGACAAAACAATGAAATTTTTTACAGAAAAAAGGGTGAAAATCAACATATTCATTATTGTTAAACAAAATATAAGCATAAAACAAAGTGTATTACGATATCTCGACAGTGTTACCTAAAGGAATGTCTAACGAAAATATGTACAAAATTCCAGGTGAGTTGGTCAAGTGGTTTTTGAGTTACAATGTCTAAAGTCTTTGAAAATAGCAGTTTTGAGAAAAACGCTTTTAAAGTATTGTCAACTTTTATTTTCATTTTTTTTGTCTGTCAAAACATATAGTGATGCAAACCGGAATATTTTTGAATCGCGGGGTAATTTACAAAAGAAAATGAGAACAGCTGTTGATCGTTTCTCACTAAGCTCAAGCGCGCTGGCGCGAAGATACTGCAAACCGAGTCGAAGGTAGGAAGATAGTGTTGAATATCTCTATCTTCGGCTCGCTTTGCAGCAGGTTCGCGTTAGCACGCTTGAACGTAAGAACAACGGTCAGCAGCTGTTCTCATTTTCTTTTGTAAATTACTCCGCGATTCAAAAAGATATTTCGGTGTACATCATTTGACGATTTGACAGACAAAAAAGAAATTGAAAATAAAAGTTGACAATACTTTAAACGCCTTGTCCTCAAAACTGCTTTTTTCAAAGGCTGTAGACATTGCAACTCAAGAACTACTTGACCGACCCACCTGGAATTGCGTATATATTTTCTTTAGACATTCCTTGAGGTAACGCTGTCGACATATTTTTTGCTTTATGCTTATTATTTAACAATAATAAATATGTTGATTTTCGCCCTTTTTTGTGCAAAAAACTACGCCCTCCCCCTTAGGGATTGCTATGACACGATTTTGATAGACAACTTATGCTGGTCGAGTTTGTCTATATATGAAATTTAATAAAAAAAAATGTTTCATCCGGCAAGCAGATGGTTACATTTCTACCTCCTATTCGGATCTTAGACTATATGTCTGTATAACAAATTTAATCAAAAATGGCAAATAAATATTACATATTAACGTCAAATATTTTAAATGTGTATATGTTTAATGCCAAATTGTGGAGTCATGCACGGAGCGAATAGTTAATTTAATGTATATTTTTTTTTTCGGCGAGTACCTACTCAAATCTAAGCGTTCAAGCTTAAATAACGAGAAAACGGTGCATTTTATAACATACACTTACTTAACACTTGTCAAAGTACTTTGAAATACCTATTAACTGAGCTATAGAAGAAGTTGATAGCATCCAAATTTATGCTCCAAACATTTTTCGAAGCAAATGTTATTGTTTTTTTTTTCATAGCTCCGTTAATGTTTACTATATCAGGTTGATCCAAAAACCATTTGAAAGGTAATTTTAATAGCAATAAAATTTTATTAAATTTAAATACATTTTTTAAAAGGATTAATTAAAGGGCCCCGGTTACATGGTTTTCGCAGTAAAAGTTAGGCTTTAAGTGTTTCTGTCTCGGTTATTTTGTATCCTTCAAAAATAAAAAAAAGACAACTAAAATCTTTACTAACAAAGAAACAGAAATTTCGTTCGGTGTCAAAAAAAACTCTATAAACAGGTCAAAATTTATGATGTCATTACTTATGCCAAAAATAAAATAGGCGCATAGGGATTACTAAATATTTAAATTTTTGTGGAAATGGCGTCTGTTTTATTTTTCACTTTTTCCTAAAAAATCGAAAGGTTCTTCTATTAAAAGTTTTTTCAAGTAAGGAATTTATTAGATGTTTAATAATTAATTTTATTCATTTTAAGTTCAATTCTCTCTTAAGGCTGGAAGATGAGTAGGTTTTCTTGAGAGGGGGCTGTAGCTCAATAATCAAAATGCGCGAATTTTAAGGGTTTAATCTTATACTTTATATGCTATACGAATTATATCTGCGGTACAATAAATATTTTAATCTTTCCCAACGTTTTTCTCTTTGTTGAATCAATTAAAGGGTTGTTTGGGGGGTTAAGACAACGATGACAAGACTACGATGATATCTGTTACATGACAAGAAGGCTAATAGAGGAATATAGGAAATGGAGACTAGAGATCAAAGAGACAAATATTTGAATATCGATGGAACGCAGCAGGACTTGCTACTAGACGGAGGAGAAACAATTAGTAAATGTAACGATTATAAATACCTGGAGCTAAAACCACGAAAATCAGGAACACTGGACGAAGCCATTAAAAACGGAATATTCAGGGCAGGAAAGCAATTACGCTTTTAAACTCAGTACTCTGGGACAAGCAGATAAACAATCAAAACAAGAAATAGATCTATAATGCCGTAGTATAAAGCATTATAACGTACAGCTGCACAGTATGGCATATGAAGGAAAAATCAAAACAAATGTTAGAGGTCACCGAAATGGATTTCTGGAAGATCAAGAAGAGAACATGTCACCAATGAACGGATACGAGAAATAATGAAGGTCACACATACAATAAATGAGGAAATCAACTAAATATAACTAAGATGGTTTGGTCATGTACAAAGAATGGATGAGGATAGAATCCCAAAACAAGTACAAAACTCTCATATATAGCTCGTAATTTATCGCAGTTGTTTTTTAATTTGTGCAAAGTGGGGGGACCAGCCCAATAGGGGTATGACAAATACCTACCACAAGAATAAAGAGAACTTATGAATAAAAAACTGATGATGTTTTCTAATAGAATCTTACGAGCTTCCAGGATCTGATTATAATACACATATTTATAAATAGAATAGATGCCTACATTCTTTATAAGTATGGATTTTTCTAGTTGAAGAATTAATGTTTTATCAATAACTTTAAGATTCCAAACTCGTTTTAGGGCAAATGCTGAAGTAAAACATAATTTACTAAAATATCTTTGTTATGTTGATTCAAATTTACGGAACCCGAGTTAAATAACAAAAGAATAAACACAATTTACACCTTACAGACATTAATATTATTTTAGAAATCGACTTTTTCATTAACGAAAGTAGGTACATAACGCAATTAAACTAAAACAAAATATACCTATAACATTTTAAAAACAGAGATAATAATATGATTTATGACAAACCGGCTGTTTCGAGAATACAAAAAATGGGGCCTATACGTTAATATGAAGAAAACCAAATATATGTGTATAGGACAGAAAAGTGAGTTACATCTAGAGGATGATATGGTTATCGAGCCAAGCTCTGATTATGTATACCTTGGAACGAGAATCCAACAAAGTGGAAGGACAGAATTCGAAATAGAGGAAAGAATTATGAAAGGAAAGAAGGTAATAGGAGCTTTTAACTCGCTACTTTGGTCAAAAACTATATCAAAAGAAAAGAAAACACAGCTTTATAATAGCATCTTTAAAAGCGTGGTACTGTATGGATGTGAAACCTGGCAACTGAATAAGCGAACAGAACAGAAGTTGCTTGCACTGGAAATGGACTTCTGGCGAAGATCGGCCTGCATCTCCAGAGTCTCACATATAACGAATGAACGGGTACGAGATGTTATGAATAGAAAAACAAACATAATTGAAGAAGTCCAACAAAAACAACTTTGTTGGTATGGCCATGTACAAAGAATGGAGGAACATCGACTCCCAAAGCTAATAATGGAATGGCAACCCCTGGAAAGAAGGAAAAGGGGCAGACCGAAAACAACCTGGATAAGTGGAATCCAGAAAGCCATGTCTGAGAGAGATCTCCGACCAGGAGATTGGACAGATCGACGCGGCTGGAGAATAGGAACCGGAAGGCGCAGGACGCTATAAACCGGTGTTATATATATAGATAATAATATATTTATAATAATTATTATCAGATTCACCACAAGTATTCATTTCATTTAAATGCTAAAAACCACAAAACAAAACCAAATTAAAGCAAAGGTATAACATCAAAAATAAAACTTAAACAAACGCATCACTATGAACAAACAGGTGATTTCATGACGCCACAGTTCCTTTAAAATTTTGCCATGGCGAGACAAACGTCTAAATCTAGCAACACAGGTTGGTTAATCTATTAAATGCATTTTGTAACAAAAATATACTCAGGAAGACCGAAACCTGTTAGAAATGGATAATGTAATTATACACGTGGAAGATTCAAACATTGCACAATGTAAGGAGGAGAGAAAAATAGTAGATTAAAAAAATAACAAAAAAAAATGATTTATATTTTTCCACACTGCATAGCATAAAGGTGTTTCAAGCGATATACTCAAATCGAAAAGTACATATACTCACTCCTTCTGGGAGACGACTTATAGCTGCTTTCCGAAAGGAGGAGTTAAACATACTGGGGTGTATATATATATATATATATATATATATATATATATATATTTATATACCAAATAAATGGTGTAAGATCACATCGTTAAATCCTCCGTATATCAATGGGTACCAATAGAATAGACTAGTTTCGCGATGCCTCGCTCGTCAGTATTCGGCTAGGTAAGAATAGATACACCGACGGTTGAATGATGTGTCTTAATATTTCGCACCACAAGTGCCGAGCTACAAAAGTGCCATCTACTCTGATGACCAAGAAGTAGAAACACGACTCGAAAAGAGAAGTTTTCCACAATCTTTTGAGCTGTATTAAAAGTTGCCTGCATGCAGGGCTTCGGCAAAAGCTTTGCCAATGCTAGATTTTATATACCAAATAAATGGTGTAAGATCACATCGTTAAATCCTCCGTATATCAATGGGTACCAATAGAATAGACTAGTTTCGCGATGCCTCGCTCGTCAGTATTCGGCTAGGTACGAATTGATACACCGACGGTTCAATGATGTGTCTTAATATTTCGCACCTCAAGTGCCGAGCTACAAAAGTGCCATCTACTCTGATGACCAAGAAGTAGAAACACGACTCGAAAAGAGAAGTTTTCCACAATCTTTTGAGCTGTATTAAAAGTTGCCTGCATGCAGGGCTTCGGCAAAAGCTTTGCCAATGCTAGATTTTATATACCAAATAAATGGTGTAAGATCACATCGTTAAATCCTCCGTATATCAATGGGTACCAATAGAATAGACTAGTTTCGCGATGCCTCGCTCGTCAGTATTCGGCTAGGTACGAATTGATACACCGACGGTTCAATGATGTGTCTTAATATTTCGCACCTCAAGTGCCGAGCTACAAAAGTGCCATCTACTCTGATGACCAAGAAGTAGAAACACGACTCGAAAAGAGAAGTTGGCACTTTTGTAGCTCGGCACTTGAGGTGCGAAATATTAAGACACATCATTGAACCGTCGGTGTATCAATTCGTACCTAGCCGAATACTGACGAGCGAGGCATCGCGAAACTAGTCTATTCTATTGGTACCCATTGATATACGGAGGATTTAACGATGTGATCTTACACCATTTATTTGGTATATAAAATCTAGCATTGGCAAAGCTTTTGCCGAAGCCCTGCATGCAGGCAACTTTTAATACAGCTCAAAAGATTGTGGAAAACTTCTCTTTTCGAGTCGTGTTTCTACTTCTTGGTCATCAGAGTAGATGGCACTTTTGTAGCTCGGCACTTGAGGTGCGAAATATTAAGACACATCATTGAACCGTCGGTGTATCAATTCGCACCTAGCCGAATACTGACGAGCGAGGCATCGCGAAACTAGTCTATTCTATTGGTACCCATTGATATACGGAGGATTAAACGATGTGATCTTACACCATTTATTTGGTATATAAAATCTAGCATTGGCAAAGCTTTTGCCGAAGCCCTGCATGCAGGCAACTTTTAATACAGCTCAAAAGATTGTGGAAAACTTCTCTTTTCGAGTCGTGTTTCTACTTCTTGGTCATCAGAGTAGATGGCACTTTTGTAGCTCGGCACTTGAGGTGCGAAATATTAAGACACATCATTGAACCGTCGGTGTATCAATTCGTACCTAGCCGAATACTGACGAGCGAGGCATCGCGAAACTAGTCTATTCTATTGGTACCCATTGATATACGGAGGATTTAACGATGTGATCTTACACCATTTATTTGGTATATAAAATCTAGCATTGGCAAAGCTTTTGCCGAAGCCCTGCATGCAGGCAACATATAGATATGTATATATACATATATATATATATATATATATATATATATATATATATATATATATATATATATATATATATATGAATTAAACGAAAAGATTTCTCTGGTATACAGAAGAAATCTTTTCCGTAGCGGACGCGAAAATGTAAATTTCAAAGTCTTCATAAAAGACGATGAACGACAAAAGACACCTCTTTGTGTCACAGATTTGTCGTTCATCGTCTTTTATGAAGACTTTGAAATTTACATTTTCGCGTCCGCTACGGAAAAGATTTCTTCTGTATACCAGAGAAATCTTTTCGTTTAATTCATATAGATGTCGTACCAAGTGTACTGAAGTCTGGTTATTTTATTATTACCAGAAAGGCCAAAAGCATTTTCTTACACCTCGACCATCCACCTAGATGTTCCTGACGAGAGCTTGACATGAGCTCGAAACACGTCGTGTAGAATATCGGTGGTGGTCGAAGTGAAATAAAATGCAATTGCCGTTTCCTTTCATATATATATATATATATATATATATATATATATATATATATATATATATATATATATATATATATATATATATATATATATATATATGTAAAATATTATACGGGAAATAAATGTAGGATTGTAAATATTTTATCTTAATTTTTAAGATACCCTGTATATAATATTTCTTTAATTATTCGTATTTACAAACACGAAACGAGCGGTTGTCGGCGAGGCTCTAAAATGCACAGATGGGTGGGCGTATCTAATCGAGGGGTAGTTTAAGTGAGCAGTTTCTGTTTATTTTTAAGACATAAAAATAATAAAGTAGAGCCCTTTGACCCAATTTTTATTACTAATAGGCTAGTTCCCGCGAAAGCGAATTAAACCATGAAAAAGGGAAGATTAGCAGTAAAGGAATTTTGGTTGTGTGGGAACGAATACATTTAGTCGATGATAACACCATAAACGCGACGGACCTATGTTCTTAGGTTAAGGGATAATACTTAGACGGGTATTATATTGATTAGACGCAAATTATTTATAAATACATTTCCCTTTTGTAAGAGTAAGAACATGTAAGATTTTTGGTCGCAATTACACAAGTACTTTTATATTTCGATAATTTAATAGTAACAATAATTTAGACATCTATTTTATTAATTAAAACTATTAAACATCAAACGGACTTTTATTACGATCGTCTTTAAAAGAAACCTACATTTTGGGGGCTCAAACCGCGGATCTAAGAAAGACAATTTCGTCGTAAAATTCGCGAAATACCGTAAAGTGAAGTGTAATTAAAAAATCGACTCAGGTTACGTGACGTAATTTTTGGAAACTGTTTATGACTGTTCGGCAAACGTGGAAACTTTTGGTGATTTTCGGACTTTTTTAAACTATTGGTGACTTCCGGACTTTGTAGACTGTTGGTGAATGGTTGTGTTGGTGGAGTAGCAGGCTAGTACAGTGTAGACGACGCTGTTAGGCAAATAAGACGGCTGTTTGGGCAGTGAAGACGACGACGACGAGACGCAATCATAGCAAGCAGTATTACCAAGGAGAAATCAGGTGTGTTTGTTCCAATATTTTAAAAATAGTCAAGACACTTTGGTCTTGTGTCTGGAAATTAGAAATCTGACCAAAGATTATTTTTTTCGAGGAGCTGTGAACTGGAACTTTGACGATAAACAGTGAATGTTGCGAAAGAACTATCATAAATCATTTAACGATTAACGTTTTTTTGTTTTTCATTGTTTTTTTTTTGTTCATTTATTTTATTAAATCATAACTTTGTTAGCATTTGTAGTAAATATTGATAATTTTGAAGTAAAAGCGACTACAATTCTACAGTTCACAAGTACAATTTGCACACGGGAAAAAATAATCTAACTTTTTAGTTAAAAGATAATTTATCTTTTTATTTTTGATTTTTTTTATGTATTATTATTATATACCTTTTTAAAATGCAGTCTAATCAAACTCTTAACGATTTTCCAAAAATTAGTTTAAACCTTAAAAATTCGGCATTAAGTGCTGTTAAAGCGTTGCATGTTGTCGCGTATGGGGATAAAGGGTTGCCGCGACAAACAAGGAAGAACTTGCGGAATTTCACAAAATTTTCGTGGGATAAAGAATCCGAGGAATATTCCACAAAAATAGAACACGTGAAAAATAAACTAAGTATGCCGGACTTAGTAGCAGTTTGCAGTGTTTTAGATCTGAACTACACTGGTTCAGAAGACGACGTGATTGAACGTATTTGTTCATTTTTGAACGACTTCAATCTTGAAAACGAGAATGACGATGAAGACGAAGACGCTAGCGATGATGACGGTGATAAAGACGTTTATCACAAGGAAAACGGTAAAGACGTTACCGAAGACGATCGCTATAATGAAGATAACGACGCAAATAGTGATAAAGACGCTTATCACGAGGAAGAAGGTAAAGACGTTACCGACGACGATAATAATGATGACGATATGGATGATGAAAGGACGACGGATTTATTTACGAGGAATAGATCAAAATCAAATAAAATGACGAGAGGTAGATTGAATGATTCATTTGCCTTAACTTTTAGAGACGTAGAGGATAGTATAAGAAATTTCGACGGAAAAGACGATTATCCTATAGGAAAATGGATCACTGATTTTGAAGAAATTTCCAATCTGATGGGATGGAATGATTTGCAAATGCTAATTTTTGCTAAACGCTCTCTAAAAGGAATAGCTAAACTGTATATACAGTCAGAGAAAGGAGTTAATAGCTGGAAGCTCTTGAAAAAGAGACTGACAACAGAGTTTGAGAACAAAATAAGTAGTGCCGAAATACACAAAATGCTGATGAATAGAAAGAAGAAACAAGGTGAAAGCGTACAGGAGTATGTACTAAAAATGAGAGAAATCGGTAGCAGAGGAAACATCGAAAATGAAGTCATAATGCAGTATATAATTGAGGGAATTATGGACGACCCTGCTAATAAAGTATTACTTTATGGTGCAAAAAATTTCAATGACTTTAAAGAGAAGATTAAACTGTACGAATTGATTAAAAAACAGACGACGCAAAAATCAGTTAAAACCGAGACGCATAAAAAGACGTGGACGAACGAGGAAGTAAGAAGAGATGAAAGAAGAGCACCTCAAAGTAGGAATAAAAAGGAAGAAAAATGTTTCAATTGTGGGATTGAGGGACACAGATCGACGGATTGTCCTGACAAAGCCAAGGGAGTAAAATGTTTTAGATGCAATCAGTTTGGACACAGGTCTTTTCGATGCAATGAGAAAGAAGAAGAACCATCAACTTCTGGACATGTAAATGTTGTTAACTTGGGGTATAAAAACTCGGTAACATTGAAGGTTGGAAAATTATCACTACGTGCATTATTGGATACAGGAAGTGACATTAGTTCAGTACGAGAAGATAGTTTTGAAAAATATTTTGATGACGTGATTCTTTCACAAAACATATTAGATTTAAGTGGATTAGGAGGTACGAGAGTTAAAACTTTAGGTTCATTTAATAAAATGATAGAAATTCAAGGAGAGGATTTTAATATTTTATTTCATGTTATTCCAAAAGAAGCACTAGACGTTGAAATTATTCTCGGAAACAATATACTGAGACAAGCAGAAGTTACAATAACAGAAGACGGAATAATTTTATCTAAAAAAAGAGTAGATACTTTTATAAGGAGGATTACAGTAATTAGCGAGACAACAATCAATAATCATTTTCAGCTGAACCATACCGAAGATAAAAAAATAAAGACGGATATAGAGGAAGTAGTCAAAAGTAACGAACCTGACAAGACAAAGACGACGGAAGCATACGAGGACTTGTTTATAAAAAACAATATTCTGTTTAAATACGAAGACGGCAAGGAAGTGTTAGTCATTCCGAAAAGAATGAAAACAGAAATAATTAGAAACTTAAACGAGGTAGAACATTTTGCTGTAACAAAAACACCAGATTTGATTCGAAGAGAATGTTACATTCCAAATCGTAGAGAAGAATTCGAGCACTGTATAGGGAATTGCGTTAAATGTATACTTGGAAGCAAAAAAGAAGTTATAGAATGCGTGAAGAGACATCAAAAGGATTTCGGAAATCCGCTCCGTATAATATCTGACAGAGGTACCGCATTTACTGCGAAGCAATTCGAAGACTATTGCGAACAAAGAAGCATAAAGTCGACGCCGTTTGAAGTACTGTTCGAAACGAAGATGAAGAACAAAGAAGATCTGAGGATGAAGGAGATCATAGAACAGGAGATAATTAAACAATTTGATGAAGATAGAGAGATGCTGAGAAACGAGAGTCGTCAGTTAGTCAAAATTCAAGAGGAAAATAGACGCAGATATGATCTACGAAGAAAAAGGCCGAGAAAGTACAAAAAGGAGAACTTAGTGGCAATCAAGAGAACACAGTTTGGTGGAGGACTCAAACTGCAGAAGAAATATTTAGGACCGTACGTGGTAGTACAAGTGAATCCAAATGACAGTTACGAGGTAAAGAAATCTGGATACCATGGTGGACTTCAAAGCACTTCAACGTGTGCAGAGTACATGAAGTCGCGGATAGGTAACTAAACGGAATTCGGGTCGAATTCGAACAGGATGGCCGAATGTAGGATTGTAAATATTTTATCTTAATTTTTAAGATACCCTGTATATAATATTTCTTTAATTATTCGTATTTACAAACACGAAACGAGCGGTTGTCGGCGAGGCTCTAAAATGCACAGATGGGTGGGCGTATCTAATCGAGGGGTAGTTTAAGTGAGCAGTTTCTGTTTATTTTTAAGACATAAAAATAACAAAATAGAGCCCTTTGACCCAATTTTTATTACTAATAGGCTAGTTCCCGCGAAAGCGAATTAAACCATGAAAAAGGGAAGATTAGTAGTAAAGGAATTTTGGTTGTGTGGGAACGAATACATTTAGTCGATGATAACACCATAAACGCGACGGACCTATGTTCTTAGGTTAAGGGATAATACTTAGACGGGTATTATATTGATTAGACGCAAATTATTTATAAATACATTTCCCTTTTGTAAGAGTAAGAACATGTAAGATTTTTGGTCGCAATTACACAAGTACTTTTATATTTCGATAATTTAATAGTAACAATAATTTAGACATCTATTTTATTAATTAAAACTATTAAACATCAAACGGACTTTTATTACGATCGTCTTTAAAAGAAACCTACATAAATATTCTACCTTCGTCTGTGCTGCCATCTTGGGAACGTTTTCGCTGTCTACAGCTCATCAGCCAAGCTCTCAGAACAGACGAAGATATAAAATATTTCCTCCGTATACCCGAGGCCGTAAGACAGCCATGCAGTCCTTATGGGACTAGCGCAATCTGAGTTAGTTAGAAGCAACCTACCTTGCT
This sequence comes from Diabrotica virgifera virgifera, assembly GCF_917563875.1. NCBI lineage: Eukaryota > Metazoa > Arthropoda > Insecta > Coleoptera > Chrysomelidae > Diabrotica > Diabrotica virgifera. The sequence continues at coordinate 182,347,857 of NC_065443.1, read as the reverse complement.
CGTTTCGGTACGAAACCGATCTGTGCCTCTACTTTGAGGCCACGAGATGTCACCTGGTATTTATTGAAAAATACCTACGGCGTCAAACAAGCAGGAAATAATCGCAACTTTCTACTTTTTAAAAAGTATGAAAATAATATGTAAAATATTATACGGGAAATAAATATTCTACCTTCGTCTGTGCTGCCATCTTGGGAACGTTTTCGCTGTCTACAGCTCATCAGCCAAGCTCTCAGAACAGACGAAGATGTAAAATATTTCCTCCGTATACCCGAGGCCGTAAGACAGCCATGCAGTCCTTATGGGACTAGCGCAATCTGAGTTAGTTAGAAGCAACCTACCTTGCTTGGCTGTCTTACGGCCTCGGGTATACGGAGGAAATATTTTACATCTTCGTCTGTTCTGAGAGCTTGGCTGATGAGCTGTAGACAGCGAAAACGTTCCCAAGATGGCAGCACAGACGAAGGTAGAATATTTATTTCCCGTATAATATTTTACATATTATTTTCATACTTTTTAAAAAGTAGAAAGTTGCGATTATTTCCTGCTTGTTTGACGCCGTAGGTATTTTTCAATAAATACCAGGTGACATCTCGTGGCCTCAAAGTAGAGGCACAGATCGGTTTCGTACCGAAACGAGCAAGGTAGGTTGCTTCTAACTAACTCAGATTGCGCTAGTCCCATAAGGACTGCATGGCTGTCTTACGGCCTCGGGTATACGGAGGAAATATTTTACATCTTCGTCTGTTCTGAGAGCTTGGCTGATGAGCTGTAGACAGCGAAAACGTTCCCAAGATGGCAGCACAGACGAAGGTAGAATATTTATTTCCCGTATAATATTTTACATATTATTTTCATACTTTTTAAAAAGTAGAAAGTTGCGATTATTTCCTGCTTGTTTGACGCCCTAGGTATTTTTCAATAAATACCAGGTGACATCTCGTGGCCTCAAAGTAGAGGCACAGATCGGTTTCGTAACGAAACGAGCAAGGTAGGTTGCTTCTAACTAACTCATATATATATATATATATATATATATATATATATATATATATATATATATATATATATATATATATATATATATCAAGCAGTGATTCTTGAGGAATATTATTATATATATATATATATATATATATATATATATATATAACAAAGGAGCACTCGTAAGTGTAGGGTTTTATTGGTCAAGTGGGTGAAAAAAGAGACAAAGAATTCAGCTACTTCATCTATTTATTGAAGACGTTTCGTCTACTGCTCAGTAGACATCATCAGTTCATCTACAAAAAGAGTGGTATAAGAGACAACATCCAAAAGAGAGGTAAAAAAGCACTAGCGTTACCTTAAAAAGACATGTAGCAAAAGATAAGATGTACATAGTAAAAAAACCTTATCCATGAACCAATGTAATGTAAAAGTATATAACATTTAAGTGTATATTTAATATTTAAAAAACTTTAGTACAGCCAAAGACAAGACCATGTGGTAACAGTCATATATAAAAAACAAGTGAAAAAAGCCGGCTTGCTTTTTTTTGAAGTCAAGAATGAACCAAGAAAAAACCAGATTCACTTCCAAAAACTTAGTAGTATTTAAGCATACTTCATTTTAACTTTAGGTAACATCATTAAATGAGTAGAATGCTAATATGCAACTTTGAAAATTTAAAGTCAAATAGTTACCAGCAGGTCATCCTAGCCCAACCGACACACAAAAGAAAATGGAGTTTGAATTATCAGGTGTAAACTGACATCTCGCCAAGAGGCAGGCAACCTTTAAAAAATTATAACAAAGAGTGACTGACAACTGCAGTGCAGCGCGGTAAAATTTAAATTGATGTAATTAAAACAGTTATAAAAGTGTTTAAAAAGTGAAAGTAATATCAAGAAGTAATCAAGGGATGTACCTTATACCTCGTAGACAAGAATCACAGTTTATTTCAAACAAGTGAGGGCACTTCACACAATTATATGGAAAAGTGCCTACGTTAGTACTGGTAATCCAGTTAACTAACTAATATATAAGATAGTACAACAGTATAACTCCCATATATCGCAGCTCAAAAAGCAAGAAAAAAATATGCAATAATTTAAGAAAATTTATAAATCAGTTTAGCAAATTGTAATTTATAATTAATATCAATAATGCAAAATTTTATCCTATGGAAAAATTTTAAATTGTTCATCTATTAAGTAAACTGTTATTATCAAAAAAAAAGTGGGAAAAGCTTGAAAAAACCACCAAAAACTTTTTTACAATAAAATAATTTAAGTGAATAACATCGACTGATTCCGCAAGATCACTATTAAAGAAGTGGAAAAAGCCTGAAAACCACAAAACTTTTTTACAATATAATAATTTGAGTGTAATAATACCAACTAATTCTGCAAAATCAATGCATGGTATATTTGACTCAAGTTACTGATGTCAGTTCTCTTGTTAAGTACATTAGAGGTTTTTAATATGAAACACATCTCTAAGAACTGTCTTTTCGACAGGTTGCGTTCATTGCAAAGGATCTTGGCTCCATCAAAGTCCACCTTATGTTTTGTATCTATTGCATGTTGGGCTAAGGCACAAGTTGGTTTTTTCAAATTGATATCACTACGGTGTGAAATTAAACGTGATTTTAAAGCTCGCTTTGTCTGCCCTACATAACATGCGTCACATTCAGCACAAGGTATGTGGTAGACCACATTAACTTGTTCCAAAGGGGACAAGGGTGTTTTGGTCTTAGAGAACAAATTTCTGACTGTTCTTGCGTTCTTAATTGCAATCTTAACAGGAATATTATTATTTTTATATAGTTTAATAAGTTTATCAGTAACCTGAGGAAAATAAGGAAGTGAAGAAAACTGGGAAACAGGAGTCCCAAGATTACTAGTAGGCAGAATTGTGAAGTTAACAGTATTATTCGATATTGATCTAAGTTGGTCACCATTGGGTATGTCGTTCAGAGAAGAACCGTAGCTTTGGGAAAAAAGAAATTTATTGATAAGGGAGGAAGGGTAGGAATTATCTACCAATATACTTCTGAGTAGCAGAAAGGGATTCCCTTCGATTAACCGGATGTGTCAACCTATGTAGCCTACAGCTTAAAGCTTTAATAAGATTTATTTTATATTTAAAAGGATGACAAGAATGGTAGTTGAGAAACCTATTAGAGGCCATTGGTTTCCTATACCAACTTGTACAAAGTGTGTTATCTCCACTTCTAGTGACACGCATGTCCAAGAAGGGGATACTATGGTTGTTGGGGTCCTCGAGTTCACATGTGAACTGCAAATGAGGATCAAACCCATTGAAGATGGACAAGGTGGCCTGAGTCTTGTCTGGTGGTAAGGCTAGTAATAGGTCGTCCACATAACGTTTAACAAAAGGAACTTGAAAATCTAAATAACCCAGACGGTCAGATACTAAATCATCCAAAACATAATTCACTAGGATGGGTGAAATCGAGGAACCCATTGGTGTCCCAATAATTTGTAAATAAAATTTGTCGTTGAAGACCAAAAAATTAGTGTCAAACACTAATTGGAGCAATTCTGCAAACACTTCCCAGGAAACTGGAGAATTAGGTTGGATAATATTCCAATGATTTCTTAGTGAAGTAAGGACACTAGCTAGGGGAAGGTTAGTAAAAAGTGAAACTACATCAAAACTCACCAAAATATAACCATGTGGTAGCTTAAAGTCATTAATAAATTCACTAAATTGAAAAGAGTCAACAATATTGTAATCATTATTGTAATTATAAGATTTTGACAAGATATCAGTCAAAAATTTTGCAATATGTATGTTAGGTGAATTAATTGAGGAAACAATAGGCCTCATGCTCAATGTGGGCTTGTGAATTTTGGGCAGACAATAAAATCTTGGAGCATAACCATCATAATTATGTAATGACTTAGCTAAAGTTTGATCTATGATCTTAATATTTTTTAAGTAAGTAATGAATTTATTAATTTTGTTAGAAAATTTTGAACAGGGGTTTGAAGTAAGAGGTTGGTAGTACCTAACGTCATCTAACAATGATTGACTGAGGCTGATATATTGATCTTTATCCATAAGAACAGTGGCATTGCCTTTGTCACTGGTGAGAACGAGAAGATTAGGGTGGGTTTTTAAAAACGATACCGTTTCCCTATAAATCTTATCAATTTCAGATATTGATTGCCTAGGGCGGTTGGTATAATTCAACAGAATGTTATTAGAAGATGACCTTAGGGAAAGAAGATCAGCATTGTCTGCATGAGACAATATATTTTCTACATCTGCAAGGGTCCTACTGATTGAATAATCTTTGAAGGTAGGTTCCAGACCAAATTTAGGGCCCAAAGATAGTAGCTTTAGAATATTTTGAGGAACATCCACATTAGAAAGATTCTTTATCCAATTAGGATTAAATGGAATTTTGTGGAAGTCTGGTGCACCCAATTTATCAAGCTTACTCTGAAGATGTAAAATAGTTTTTTTATAAACGAAATTAAATTTCTTGTGTAAAGAGGTCTCAAACCTATCTAACAAAGATGCAGGTAAAGTGTGATCTAAGAAATCAGTGACATTATTTATTTGACCAAAAATGAATTTAATATCTGAATGAACCTTCGATATATGGAAATTAAGTAATCGTGCCCTCACCTGTCTATTAAGAGCCTGGCTCCTGCGTTGGAGTGTGTGATCGTGGGTTCCTGTGGTAGTAGTAAGTATGTTAGAAGTGGTATCTGTGATAAATCTTGGGATTTTCTTGGTTCTCCTGCACTCTAGAAGGAAAGTTCTTCTTGCTTCAGCTGTAGCTAGTTTTTCTGTCAGATTGGTCCATCTCTTGAGCTTTTTCACTGGTAGTTCCCCATGGATGCGCCTGGTATTATCGTAAAAACCCTCTGTAACAGAAGACATCATAAAGGAGTACGACCGTCAATTCCAATATAACAAAGGAGCACTCGTAAGTGTAGGGTTTTATCGGTCAAATGGGTGAAAAAAGAGACAAAGAATTCAGCTACTTCATCTATTTATTGAAGACGTTTCGTCTACTGCTCAGTAGACATCATCAGTTCATCTACAAAAAGAGTGGTATAAGAGACAACATCCAAAAGAGAGGTAAAAAAGCACTAGCGTTACCTTAAAAAGACATGTAGCAAAAGATAAGATGTACATAGTAAAAAAACCTTATCCATGAACCAATGTAATGTAAAAGTATATAACATTTAAGTGTATAGTTAATATTTAAAAAACTTTAGTACAGCCAAAGACAAGACCATGTGGTAACAGTCATATATAAAAAACAAGTGAAAAAAAATTCTTGACTTCAAAAAAAAGCAAGCCGGCTGAAGCAAGAAGAACTTTCCTTCTAGAGTGCAGGAGAACCAAGAAAATCCCAAGATTTATCACAGATACCACTTCTAACATACTTACTACTACCACAGGAACCCACGATCACACACTCCAACGCAGGAGCCAGGCTCTTAATAGACAGGTGAGGGCACGATTACTTAATTTCCATATATCGAAGGTTCATTCAGATATTAAATTCATTTTTGGTCAAATAAATAATGTCACTGATTTCTTAGATCACACTTTACCTGCATCTTTGTTAGATAGGTTTGAGACCTCTTTACACAAGAAATTTAATTTCGTTTATAAAAAAACTATTTTACATCTTCAGAGTAAGCTTGATAAATTGGGTGCACCAGACTTCCACAAAATTCCATTTAATCCTAATTGGATAAAGAATCTTTCTAATGTGGATGTTCCTCAAAATATTCTAAAGCTACTACCTTTGGGCCCTAAATTTGGTCTGGAACCTACCTTCAAAGATTATTCAATCAGTAGGACCCTTGCAGATGTAGAAAATATATTGTCTCATGCAGACAATGCTGATCTTCTTTCCCTAAGGTCATCTTCTAATAACATTCTGTTGAATTATACCAACCGCCCTAGGCAATCAATATCTGAAATTGATAAGATTTATAGGGAAACGGTATCGTTTTTAAAAACCCACCCTAATCTTCTCGTTCTCACCAGTGACAAAGGCAATGCCACTGTTCTTATGGATAAAGATCAATATATCAGCCTCAGTCAATCATTGTTAGATGACGTTAGGTACTACCAACCTCTTACTTCAAACCCCTGTTCAAAATTTTCTAACAAAATTAATAAATTCATTACTCACTTAAAAAATATTAAGATCATAGATCAAATTTTAGCTATGTCATTACATAATTATGATGGTTATGCTCCAAGATTTTATTGTCTGCCCAAAATTCACAAGCCCACATTGAGCATGAGGCCTATTGTTTCCTCAATTAATTCACCTAACATACATATTGCAAAATTTTTGACTGATATCTTGTCAAAATCTTATAATTACAATAATGATTACAATATTGTTGACTCTTTTCAATTTAGTGAATTTATTAATGACTTTAAGCTACCACATGGTTATATTTTGGTGAGTTTTGATGTAGTTTCACTTTTTACTAACCTTCCCCTAGCTAGTGTCCTTACTTCACTAAGAAATCATTGGAATATTATCCAACCTAATTCTCCAGTTTCCTGGGAAGTGTTTGCAGAATTGCTCCAATTAGTGTTTGACACTAATTTTTTGGTCTTCAACGACAAATTTTATTTACAAATTTTTGGGACACCAATGGGTTCCTCGATTTCACCCATCCTAGTGAATTATGTTTTGGATGATTTAGTATCTGACCGTCTGGGTTATTTAGATTTTCAAGTTCCTTTTGTTAAACGTTATGTGGACGACCTATTACTAGCCTTACCACCAGACAAGACTCAGGCCACCTTGTCCATCTTCAATGGGTTTGATCCTCATTTGCAGTTCACATGTGAACTCGAGGACCCCTAACAACCATAGTATCCCCTTCCCTAATAGCACACGACGTCCAATGGACGTCCAAAATAGGTCCATTTTTGGTCCTAACGTCCATGGACTATAAATGGACGTTCTTTGGACGTCCCATGTTGGACGTCCTTCGGAAGGAATAAATATGGACGTCCTTTGGACGTCCGACGTTGGACGTCCTTCAGACGGAATAAAAATGGACGTCCTTTGGACGTCCGACGTTGGACGTCCTTCGGAAGGAATAAATATGGACGTCCTTTGGACGTCCGACGTTGGACGTCCTTCGGACGGAATAAAAATGGACGTCCTTTGGACGTCCGACGTTGGACGTCCTTCGGAAGGAATAAATATGGACGTCCGACGTTGGACGTCCTTCGGAAGGAATAAATATGGACGTCCTTTGGACGTCCGACTTTGGACATTCTTCGGACGGAATAAAAATGGACGTCCGACGTTGGACGTCCTTCGGATGGAACAAATATGGACGTATATATACTGGACGAAATACGGACAATTCCCTAATAGCACACGACGTCATTTGGACGTCCAAAATAGGTCCATTTTTGGTCCTAACGTCCATGGACTATAAACGGACGTCCCATGTTGGACGTCCTTCGGAAGGAATAAATATGGACGTCCTTCGGACGGAATAAATATGGACGTCCTTTGGACGTCCGACTTTGGACGTCCATACTGGACGAAATACGGACGTTTTATGAACGCTTATATTGGACACATTATACCAATTACGAGATCAAATAGCAAAATAATTCAATAAAATATTAACTTGCGTTAACTTTACGTTAATGAAATACAGTCAAACCTGTCACTAACGGCCACTAAAATGAAAGAACTATTGGCCGATATAGAAAAGTGGTCGTTATTGCCAGTTTTTGTAGCCTAGATATACAGTACAACCTGTGTTACTGGCCACCTGTACTAACGGCCAGTTTAAAAATTCCCCAAACCAATTATATCTAGACTACAAAAACTGGCAATACCGGTCACCTTTCTATATCGGCCAATAGCTTTTTCATTTTTAGCGGCCGTTACTGACAGGTTTTACTGTAATTAGTGTGGGGAATTTTTAAACTGGCCGTTAGTACAGGTGGCCGGTGTTGGCAGGGGGCCGGTAACACAAGTTTTACTGTAGTTTAAATCGATTAGATCGAAAGATTAAATCTTAATTCAAAATTGTATATTAAATTATTACAATTATAAAACTATATAGTTTAATATCCAAAACATGTTTTGATTTCATGTAATGTAATGAAAATCTTATTTGTAAATTATTGGTTACAATGTTTAACAACAGGAAATATTCAAGAATAAATAAAATAAAAGTTTCCCCTAACAACAAAACATTCCAGGAATTCTACTATCAAAGTTCTATTCCGTGAACATCTGATTAAATTATGGCTGGAAAGTTACCACAAGATATTCTATGAAAAGAGTACAATGTCCTCCTGGAGGGGTAAAATTTTCCATACTCTAAAGAGAGGCCATTTACTATTCAATTTGCGTTCATTTTCAAATTTGCCGCGCGAGTATCTATGTAGCGTCGCGTGGTCATTGGTCATCAAGTCATCAATTATTTCATTTTCATCATAAGATAACCTAAAAATTTAGTAAAAATTTTGATTGGAAAAAAATGCATCGATAAGGAGGTGAAAAATGGAAATTAGTGGCTTTTTTTGCTGTACTCAACTGTACTGTTTAGTATGCTAGTTTTGGCTATGGCTGGATCTCTTAAACAATTATGTAAGTATTATAAAATCCGTTTTCAATTTTCTTTATGAAACGAATCATTTATGCATGTATTACCTGTAAATATTTTGATTTTTAATTGTAAAGAATAGAAAAATTACCGTTCATTTTAATTTTTTTTAGAATCAGCTGAAAGTGGTCTACAAAAAACCAGATATAACCAAAATAAAGATATAAAAAGTGTATTGGCTAATTGGAAGAAACAACATTGTCCATGCATAATAAGTTATTACTTTATAAACAAATATTAATACCTAGGAATGGAACCTGGATATAATCATCAAGAAGATAGCAGGAATCCCGACAAACAACTTAAATAAGTACAAGAATATTGAGGAAATCCTCCTCGATACTACTGGGCAAACTAGAAGATTGAAGAGGACAAAGCCTTTTGAACTAGTTTGAGTGATAGGTGATAGTGAAAAGCAGAGCATAGTGCGTGATGTGGCTGTGTATGTTAGAATAGTGCACGATCTTGTTAGATTAGATAAGAGACGCTATCGGGTAAGCTCTTCATTTTAAGAAACATTAGTAATTTAGGTTAAATTAAAATTGCTCATTGGTCAGTTATGACCAGATTGCTTTTTTTATGTTTGGCAAAAAGGGCGTAAGTCAGAATTGCACATTGCTAATGTTTTGATGATTTCTGGACCAGCAAAAAACTGTTGTAGACGTAAACTGTATGTACCAATAAAAAGAGCCGATTTTTCTGGTCCAGAAATCATCAAAACATTATCGATGTGCATTTCTGACTTAAGCCCTTTTTCCCAAACATCAGAGAATTGTAATGTACAAATTCTCCTATCTGATTTTTCATGAATTTTGTAGGAGACGAAAAACCATTTTTAGGATCATCTCCTGCTTTCACATGTAAATTTTGACATGTCTTGTAGTAAATAGATAGTTGAATTTACTACAAAACATGTCAAAAAATATATGAAAACAGGAGGTAACCATAAAAAAGTTTTTAGTCTCTCTTACAAAACTCATGAAAAAACAAATCGGAGGTATGTCACATCAGTGACTATATCCAGGGAATGTCTAAAAAATATACTTTGATGTCCCAAGAACCAAATATAACCTTTATATATATACAGGGTGTAACAAAAATACAGGTCATAAATTTAATCACATATCCTGGGACCAAAAATAGTTTGATTGGACCTAACTTACCTTAGTACAAATGTGCACAAAAGAAAAGTTACAGCCCTTTGAAGTTATATATTAATAGCACCAAGGGCCTTAGAGGCCCATGGCTTGAAAAGTTTGTTTTTTCTTCATTTTCACGTTTCTTTATGTACTGAGATCTTCTCTGGCTTGATATGTGATTTTTCTCCATTCCTTCCTCTTATTCATTTTTCTTTTCTGACCCTGTAACACCATTCTTTCCAAATCTTTTTCGACCTCTTGCTTCCATCTATTTTCCGGTCTTCCTCTTCTCTTTCTTGAAGCTATAGTGTAGTTTAGTACCCTTTTCGGAGTCCTCGTTTTTGGCATCCTTTCAATGTGACCTCGTGATCTAAGTCTCTGTGCCTTTATCACTCATTTGAAGTTACAAAATGAAAAGTGATTTTTTCCAATGTATCGAAAACAATGTGCTTTTGTGCACGTTTCAATTTAATTATTATTGTAGTACCTACCATTTAAACAACGTTTTAAAAACTTTTTTGCCTCTTATTGCTTTTTCGAAAAGTCAATTTTTATCGAAATATTGTGAATATTTGTCAAATCCACCACATATTTGTATATGGTTAAGTACGATTATGGAGACTTGGTAATAATATGCAAACTTATTTATGCTTTACATTTTTAGGTATATTTTGAACCATATTAAAAAAGAAGCCAGACTCGATAAAACGTGCCTTATCGAAAAAATACAAAGAGGCAAAAAAGTTTTGAAAACACTCTGTTTAACTAATGGTACCTCAGTAATAGTTTAATTGGAACATACAACATTTGGGGGGTTTAAAGGAACAAAACCCCCATAAAATTTTTACGTGGACATATTAAAAAAGAAGTCGCAACTCGATAAAAACTGCCTTATCTGAAAAATACTAAGAAACAAAAATATTGAATTTAACTAATGGTACCACAATAATAAAATTGAATTGGAACATACACAAAAGTTTGGGAGGATTTAAGGGATCAAAACCCCCATAAAATTTTTATGGGGTGCACAAATTTCACCATAATTTTTCTTTAAGATATTCCTGCCATAATAATGCCACATGTCACATGTCCATTTTCAATAAAAAATCGCTAATAGTTTTCGATATAATCGAAAAAATCCATTTTCATTTTGTAATTTCAAAGGGCTGTAACTTTTTATGTGCATATTTGTACAAGGTAAGTTAGGTTCATTTGAACTATTTTTGGTCCCAGAATAATGTGATTTAATTTATGACCTGTATTTTTGTTACACCCTGTATATACAGCCCATTACGCACCACCTTAAAAATTGGGCATTTTTGATGTCTCGAATTTCCTAAACCTGTTGTTGCATCTAAGTGATTTTTTTTATAATATTCTAGCCTAGGCCCTAGAATATGTTACCTCCTTATGCTTGTCATGCACAGGGAGCTATACTGTAATATATATTATATCACATTACTATAGAGAGCGATATGATATAATATACATATATTACAGCATGACAAGCTTAAGGAGGTAACCTATAGCCTAGGCTATAATATTATAAAAACATCACTTAGATGGGACAACAGGTTTAGGAAATACGAGACATCAAATATACCCCATATTTAAGGTGGTGCGTTAATTTCTTGGAGAAGTGTATTGTAATTTAATGTAAATACTGTAATATCCAATAATTGTAATTTGATATAAGATGAAATATAAGTTCCTTAAAAAATATATTTTTTATTTCCCACAATACATTCTCCACAGGTCTAAATATCGTCGCTAGACATCCACCGAATGACCTTCCAGGACGTTAGATGGATGTTCAGCAGCAAGACATTGGACCAAACTGGGACATCCTATGAATGCCCAAATGACGTCCACCGAACGTCCCCTCCGACGTTAGGTGGACCTCCATTGGACGTTTAACAACTTGGCCTTTGGACCAAAATTGGACGTCCTGTTAAGGTCCAATTCACGTCCCCTAGGACGTCCGATTAAGGTCCAATTCACGTCCCCTAGGACGTCCGATTAAGGTCCAATTTACGTCCGATTAAGGTACAATTTACGTCCGCTTAAGGTCCCATTTACGTCCGATTAAAGTCCAATTTACGTCCGATTAAGGTCCAATTTACGTCCGATTAAGGTCCAATTTACGTCCGATTAAGGTCCAATTTACGTCCGATTAAGGTCAAATTTACGTCCTATTAAGGTCCAATTTATGTCCGATTAAGGTCCAATTTACGTCCGATTAAGGTCCAATTTACGTCCGATTAAGGTCCAATTTACGTCCCCTAGGACGTCCGATTAAGGTCCAATTTATGTCCGATTAAGGTCCAATTTACGTCCGATTAAGGTCCAATTTACGTCCCCTAGGACGTCCGATTAAGGTCCAATTTGCGTCCGATTAAGTTCCAATATACGTCCCCTCGGACCTTAGATGGACGTCCAATGGACGTTCGGTAGCGCGACATTTGGACCAAAATAGGACGTATAAAGGACGTTCCTCGGACGAAAACGGACGTCCAAAGGACGTCCCTAAAGTCCGTGAAGGACGTCCAATGGACGTCCATTGGACGTCCTTGTGCTATTAGGGTTCTTGGACATGCGTGTCACTAGAAGTGGAGATAACACACTTTGTACAAGTTGGTATAGGAAACCAATGGCCTCTAATAGGTTTCTCAACTACCATTCTTGTCATCCTTTTAAATATAAAATAAATCTTATTAAAGCTTTAAGCTGTAGGCTACATAGGTTGACACATCCGGTTAATCGAAGGGAATCCCTTTCTGCTACTCAGAAGTATATTGGTAGATAATTCCTACCCTTCCTCCCTTATCAATAAATTTCTTTTTTCCCAAAGCTACGGTTCTTCTCTGAACGACATACCCAATGGTGACCAACTTAGATCAATATCGAATAATACTGTTAACTTCACAATTCTGCCTACTAGTAATCTTGGGACTCCTGTTTCCCAGTTTTCTTCACTTCCTTATTTTCCTCAGGTTACTGATAAACTTATTAAACTATATAAAAATAATAATATTCCTGTTAAGATTGCAATTAAGAACGCAAGAACAGTCAGAAATTTGTTCTCTAAGACCAAAACACCCTTGTCCCCTTTGGAACAAGTTAATGTGGTCTACCACATACCTTGTGCTGAATGTGACGCATGTTATGTAGGGCAGACAAAGCGAGCTTTAAAATCACGTTTAATTTCACACCGTAGTGATATCAATTTGAAAAAACCAACTTGTGCCTTAGCCCAACATGCAATAGATACAAAACATAAGGTGGACTTTGATGAAGCCAAGATCCTTTGCAATGAACGCAACCTGTCGAAAAGACAGTTCTTAGAGATGTGTTTCATATTAAAAACCTCTAATGTACTTAACAAGAGAACTGACATCAGTAACTTGAGTCAAATATACCATGCATTGATTTTGCAGAATTAGTTGGTATTATTACACTCAAATTATTATATTGTAAAAAAGTTTTGTGGTTTTCAGGCTTTTTCCACTTCTTTAATAGTGATCTTGCGGAATCAGTCGATGTTATTCACTTAAATTATTTTATTGTAAAAAAGTTTTTGGTGGTTTTTTCAAGCTTTTCCCACTTTTTTTTTGATAATAACAGTTTACTTAATAGATGAACAATTTAAAATTTTTCCATAGGATAAAATTTTGCATTATTGATATTAATTATAAATTACAATTTGCTAAACTGATTTATAAATTTTCTTAAATTATTGCATATTTTTTTCTTGCTTTTTGAGCTGCGATATATGGGAGTTATACTGTTGTACTATCTTATATATTAGTTAGTTAACTGGATTACCAGTACTAACGTAGGCACTTTTCCATATAATTGTGTGAAGTGCCCTCACTTGTTTGAAATAAACTGTGATTCTTGTCTACGAGGTATAAGGTACATCCCTTGATTACTTCTTGATATTACTTTCACTTTTTAAACACTTTTATAACTGTTTTAATTACATCAATTTAAATTTTACCGCGCTGCACTGCAGTTGTCAGTCACTCTTTGTTATAATTTTTTAAAGGTTGCCTGCCTCTTGGCGAGATGTCAGTTTACACCTGATAATTCAAACTCCATTTTCTTTTGTGTGTCGGTTGGGCTAGGATGACCTGCTGGTAACTATTTGACTTTAAATTTTCAAAGTTGCATATTAGCATTCTACTCATTTAATGATGTTACCTAAAGTTAAAATGAAGTATGCTTAAATACTACTAAGTTTTTGGAAGTGAATCTGGTTTTTTCTTGGTTCATTCTTGACTTCAAAAAAAAGCAAGCCGGCTTTTTTCACTTGTTTTTTATATATGACTGTTACCACATGGTCTTGTCTTTGGCTGTACTAAAGTTTTTTAAATATTAACTATACACTTAAATGTTATATACTTTTACATTACATTGGTTCATGGATAAGGTTTTTTTACTATGTACATCTTATCTTTTGCTACATGTCTTTTTAAGGTAACGCTAGTGCTTTTTTACCTCTCTTTTGGATGTTGTCTCTTATACCACTCTTTTTGTAGATGAACTGATGATGTCTACTGAGCAGTAGACGAAACGTCTTCAATAAATAGATGAATTAGCTGAATTCTTTGTCTCTTTTTTCACCCACTTGACCGATAAAACCCTACACTTACGAGTGCTGCTTGGTTATATTGGAATTGACGGTCGTACTCCTTTATGATATATATATATATATATATATATATATATATATATATATATATATATATATATATATATATATATATATATATATATATAATAATAACTTAGATCTTTTGATCACTGAGTGTGTTTCAAAGATTTACATCTTTTGTTTTTATATATATATATATATATATATATATATATATATATTGATGTGATCTTGATTATTGATATGAGATAATATTCTTATATGTCACTTAATTTAATCAATGTATTAATACTAATCTAATTAATTAACCAGATCACATATGAATATGTTTTCAATCTCAGGGCGAATTATAAATTAATTACTTACTTTCGTGGCTTCAAATATTTCTTAATGGTTCCTAATCGGGATAGAAAAGAAAAGAGTAAAAAAAATACACATATGGGTTACAATTATAATCAAAATATTTTTTATTTTATTTAAAAGGCAATCAATGCTTAATATATGCTATTTCTTATTATTCTTAAACATAACATTTACAAATGGGAATCTTATTTCCTTTTGGTTTTCAATTGAAAGTTTTTATTAACATTTAACTATTAGGAGTTATTAGGAACAACTCTATTTAACTTTGATGAAGCTTTTCTGATATTATTGATTATGTTATTCAATTTTTTATGTGGAATTTAATACGAAAAACCCATACATTCATGTCCAAACAAATGAGACTGACCTTTTCCTGGTGAACTGAAAATGTCCTCACACAAGACCCGTTTCCTGCTATCCTTGGCTGCGATCAAACCTCGTCCTGGCTTCCAGTAATGTTCTCCTTTGAAAAACTAGCTCGAATAGCTCTCGTTCTTGCTTTTGTCGTGATGCTGTGTTCTACCTTTTTCGAAACTGCTATCAGCTACCGGGACACTCTTGGCTCAAGGAGGTTCTTTTACTCTCGACCTGGCCTACTTCTCGTTCCACGATAGATACTCCACACTCACGGAACTACCGGCTTTCTCACTCTCCGTACACTACCGTCTACTACTCGACTTCACTTCTCGACAGCTCAAAACATTCTGATCTCTCTTTGTCATTCATTCCCCTACTTTCTAAATATCCCTTCCAGATTCACAAATCAAACTTCCACCACCAACTCTCATTCGCAGTATTCCTCAAAACCAATTTTTAAACTTTCTAAATATGCTTAATGGATTTCAAAAGAAAAATAGTTAATTCCCATTCTAAAATTACTTTCTACTAATTACAAAATTTTAATGACCTATTCTCTATTTCTACTAAGTCTTATTTAGCATCGGCTAATGATCGAAACCTTCCGCGAAAAACGATAATGAACTATCATCTATTTCACTGAGTTTTATTTAGCATAGGCTAATGATCGACCTTCCGAGAAGAACGATAATGGTACGCGTCATTCACTTTTTTTATCTAAGCACATTGTTCCGAGTTTCGTACGCTTATTCTAATCACTTCTTAAAATTAAATATAACAATTTGTTGTATACAGGTTGTTCTAAATTTATATGCCCGAGGTTGAGAAAATTAAAAATATTTTATATTAAAGTGAATTTTGTTTATAATTATCAAAATTTAATTTTCATATCAAATAGAAATATAACAAATCCCCGCCTTGTATTCGATAAAATTTATCTGCATTTTTAAATAAATTTTCTCGAGGCAAAACCAACTCCCTGTATATTTCCTTACTTTAATCTACGTCTTATATCCTAACTTACTATCTACTTCATGTAATTCTGTCTTTTATTCGTGATATTTGTATACATCGTGAATATTATAAATTCCTCGGATCTTTTCCGAGTTCCTGTGCCTCAACTCATAACTATTTATCCCATTTTCATTATTCACGATATACGGGCCTTCGAAAACAGGCATCAACTTTGCGCAAATGCCCCCAGGAAGATTTGATACTCGTAATGCCCTCACGAGTACTTTTTCACCCTTTTGGAAAGTCACTGGTCTTCTTTTTCTATTTTGTTCCTGTCTTTGGATATATTTTTCGTTGCTTCGCCGTAATCTTCTCTGTACGGTTTCAATCACCTGTTGATATTCTTTTGGATCTTGGTCTTCCCATGGCCTTATCGGCAGTACACCCTTCATGATGTATTCTGGGGTCTCTTTTGTTACTGTGCTCGGAATTGTATTTAGATACCTTTCTATTTCCACCATTTTCCTGTCCCAGTGGCGATGTTGACCATCTGTTGCAATGCGAAGAAATTTCGTCACTTCCTGTATGAATCGTTCCGAAGGATTACTCTGTGGATGCCTGATGCTGACAAAATTTGTCTCTATTCCTCGTTCTCGAAGTTGTCCCTTGAAACGATCATTTCGGAAATACGTTGCATTGTCCAGTAGAATCTTTTTTGGTGTTCCTACTATGTCTATAAAATTGTCTATTTTTCTTAATATTTCTTCCCCCTTTGTGGTGCGGCAACTATATAATTTTACGTATTTTGAAAACACATCCACCATTACCAGAATATGTTTGTTCCTTTTAGTGGTCATAATTAGATCGCTTAACATATCTATTGCTACAATGTCTAGTTTGTTTCGGGCTTCAATATTTTTGGCAACATTTTCGTTTTTGAAATTCCGACTCTTATATTTTTGACATACATCGCACTTCTGGGTAATTTCCTTTGCAATGCGGTAATCCTGTCGGCTTATGTAATTTTCCCTAAAAACGAGCCAAACTTTTCTGCTACCGATATGCCCATTGTCCTCATGTAATTTCTTTATTATCTTTTCGGCCAATGTCTGTGTCACTAAATATAGTTCCTTTCCGTCTATTCTCTTAAAATATATGTTATTTTCTACTTCCGCTCTTCTTTTTTCTCTTTCCTCTAGGTCTTCCTGGTTTGTCCTTATCTCATTTAACGAATATATCCCTTCTTCTTGTATTAATCTATTTAGTCCCACCTGTAGAGTAATTGTTTCCTTTTTTCCGGTGTCCTCATCCCGTGTTAGAGCGTCGGCTATTATGTTGTCTTTCCCTTTTATATATCGGAACTCAAAATCATACTCCTGTAATAATAGAATGCCTCTATGTATTCTATTATTTACTAATCTATTCTTCATGATATGTACTAAAGCTGCATGGTCTGTTTCGATTGTGAATTTTGCTCCCAATAAGTAAAACCTCAATTTGTTTACGCAATATAGTACACTGGCAAACTCCAATTCTGTAACACTATATTTTCTCTCATGTGTTTTAGTCACTCGAGATATAAAACATATCGGCACTTCTTGGTCGTTTTGTATTTGAGACAGAACTCCTGCAAATTTTTGTATGGACGCATCAGTTCGGAGTATAAAAGGTAAATTGTAAATGGGGTGGTATATTTTCGTTCCTTTTGCGAATTCTCGTTTTAATGTTTCGAAAGCTTCCACCTGTTCTTCTTTCCAATTCCATTTTATTCCTTTTTTAAGCAATTTTATCAGAGGGATTTCCTTTTGGCTCAAATCGGGAATCAGCTTTTTAAAATAATTTATCGTGCCAAGAAAACCTCTCAATGTTTTCAAATTCGTTGGTCTTGGGTATTCATCTATGAGCTTGACTCTGTCTTCGGCTAATCTTACTGTTTTGGTGTCCAATTGAAAACCCAAATAAATGACTTCTTTTTGAAAAAATTGACATTTTTCAATGTTTAATTTCAATCCCGCTGTGTCCACTTCTTTCAGAATTATTTCTATGTGTTCCAGATGACTCTATGTATCTTGTGAAAAAATTAATAAATCATCGATATAATGAACTATGAAATCTTCATGGCGATTCAAAATGGTATGTAGAGCTCGGACGAGTGCAGCACAAGCACTCTGCAATCCAAATGGCACTACCTTAAACCGGTAGACAATACCATCAATAGAAAAAGCGGTGTAGTTTCTACACTTTTCAGCTAACGGTATCAACCAAAAACTGTGTTTTAAGTCAATTTTCGAAAATATGTGTGACCCGGTGATTCTTCCAAAAATGGCCTCGATGTTTAGAGGTGATTCATATTGTGATACAGTGTGCTGGTTGATATTCCTGGCATCTAAACATAATCTCAATTCTCCATTGCTTTTCTTTACTATCACAATCGGGTTAACATACGGTGAATCACATCTTTCGATGATTTGATCTTCCAACATTTTATTTATTTCTTCTTTCACCTCTTGTCGATACTTGTATGGAATCGGGTAAGTCTTTGATCGAAAATTTCCCAAGTTTTTCACCTCAAATGAATGTTCGTACTTTTTAGCCACTCTGTTTTCCTCATTGATCAAATTTTCGTAGTTTCTTAACATCAACCGCAATTCTTTTTCTTTCCCTTCTCCACATATCAATTTTCTGTCTTTTTTTTCAGATTCTTCACACATGTTTACCGTGCATTCTGCATCCTCGTTTGCATATACCTCCTCTTCAAATACCACTGTTTCAATCATATTCTTTTCACTTTCATTTTTTAGCTTTATTTCTTCTTCTCCTGAGCTCGTCTCTTCTTTTGAGGAATCCCAGGTTTCCTTTGTTTCTGATACTCTCAAATTTTCTTCTTCTGGGCTCAACTCTTCTTTTGAGGAGCCACAGATTTCATTTTCTTTTATCCTTTTCTGACTTTTTCTCCCTTTTCTTCTTTGTCCTTGCTTCGTTGCCAAATTCATTTCCACTATTTGTTCTTTACCTGATTCGTCCGTATTTTGTTTCTCCTGTTCCTTGTCCTGTTCCTTTTCTTTTTCTTCTGTTAGTTTCATCGTATTATTTTTAAAATCTATCACTACATGTTTTTCTGCCAATTCGTCAACTCCTACTATCATGTCATGTGACATATTTGGCATTATTACACATTGTAGTGCATACATATTCTTACCCAGTCGTACCATTACTCGTATGCCTTCATTTATAGTTGCCAATGTCCGTTTGTTTGCGCCCACTAAATTTACCCTAGGTATTTTGTAAATTAAATTTGTTAAGTTAACTTCTTCTATTAGTTTTCTGTTGACCAATGTTATTTCCGATCCAGTATCTATCATAATTTTAATTGGTGTCTCGTTGATAAATCCATCCACAAATTTTAAATTAATTCCATTTTTCTTTTCGTTGTTTCCTGCCAATTTAATAAACTCCTTGGGGTGACAAAAGCAGCGGCGGCTCGTGGGTCAATCTTCAGGGGGGTCATTTTGGTTTGAAAACTTCAAACTGTTGATTTTTTAAAGTATTTAAAAGATCTTTTAGCATTTATATTTTAGATAAAAAATACAGACTTAGATAAAACTCAATACTATTTACCCTAGTTTTCCGAAAATTAAATTTGTCTTTTTTTAGAGTAAATCTTTTAAAAAATATAGGAAAAATGGTATGAACAGGTTATTGACTGATATATAGATAGGAATATTTATAGTATAATAAATTGTAAATTTATTAAAACGAAACTTACTTTAAATATTTTTATATTTTAAGTCAATTCTTCTATCCTTTAGTTCTGCAAAATAGTCTATGACCTTCTCATTGAAATTTGGAATGCTCTTGACAAGCGTTTTCTCGATGCTCAGCATAGACAAGGCACTAAGTCTAGGTTGTCCCATCGTATTACGCAGGAATGTTTTTACTCTTTTTAAAGTAGAAAAACATCTCTCACTTTCCACGGTTGTCATAGGGAGTGTGCACAAAATATTTAATAACTTCACTGCTTCAGAAAATGTTTCAGACAAATTCATGTTAATAAAAAGCTGAAGTATGGCTACTGCACCAGCACTATTGCGAAAATCCTCACGACAATATAAGACTTCAAGTTCCGATTTTAGTTTGGAAATATTCACTGTGGGATAATTAGCCGTCACCATTTTTAAAATATTTTGCGGAAAGTTGGTAGTGTATGCTTCAAATTTCTCTATGTAGAATAACTGTGAAATCATGAGATGATCATTGAAACTAAACCTGTGATTTATTTCAGATATAATAATATCACAAATTTCAAGTGCAGTTCGTCGCTTTGGATCCTCTGCAGTAGTTTTTCTTTTTTTTGCTGTTGATGTGCTTGGTACTTCTGATTCCAAAATAGTATTTCTAATTATTTGGATATTGTTGTTAAAAGACAGGATACAATTTTTGACAGATATAACATCAATGTCTCGCATTTGCAATTGTTTAAACAATATATCAACATGGGGCATTATTTTATGGAAAAAATTTAACCAAAATAAAAAATGCTCATCTTCCAAATGTCTTTTTAAACCAGTTGCTTGATTTATATTGTTACCATCTTGCTCCTCATCAATAATTTCCTCTAAGCAAGATTTTAAATCATCTTTATAAGTGTATACAATTTCAACACATTTTGTATTGAAAGCCCATCGAGTAGGCGCAGCTTTAGGTAGCCTTACTTTAACCACTCTATCCAGAACCATCGTACGTTTTGGAGATCGGCCGAAAAAGGACGAAAATCCGTGTAAATTTGCAAAAAATATTTTTATCGGTTTGTGTTGACTCGCCGCTTTTTGGAGGATAAGATTAAATTGATGGGCATAGCAGTGAATGAAGTGTGCATTTGGGTATATTTCTTTAATTTTTGTTTGTACTCCTCCCAGTTTACCGCTCATGACTGATGCACCATCGTAACTTTGGGCAATCAATTTTTCAGGTGCTTCATTAATTTTTAATAATTGAAGTTCTTCCAATATTACATTAGTTAAATGTTGTGCTGTAGTACCTAGGGGGTTAACAAATTTCCAAAATCTTTCATGTACAATACCAGTTAATACATATCGCAATATGATAATCATCTGCGTTTTATTGGAGCTGTCTGTGGTCTCATCTACTTGAATGGCCACAAAATTTGTCTGGCCAATCTCCTTCATGATATGAGTATGCACAATGGCTAACATTGATTCTAAAATATCGTTCTGAATTGTTTTCGATGTTCCTTTAAATACTGTACTTTTTTCAATGTGTTCTTTAAACATTAAATCCAGTTCAGAAACAAAATCGATAAGGCCCAGAAAAATTCCACGATTATTGGAGCTGTCACTTTCGTCATGACCGCGCAATGCAATTTCGAAAACTCCACAAAATTTTACACAGTCGATTAGTTTGTTTAAAATATACCTATTTTTAGATACCAATTCATTAAAGTCATGCACAGATTTACGATATACACTATCAAGTTGCTGTCTTATGTTAACACGTCCTAAACTTGCGTAACTCATTGATGAATTTATATGAGTAGTTGAAGAGGCATGTTTTGTAATTTTCACTTTTAAATGCTTAATGTCAGTTACTCCATTTTTCGCCCATACAGCGTCATTCGAAAACAGTAAACACGGATAGCAAAAAAATGCATTTCTCACACTGCAGCCACAAATCCAATCACACAAATTGTACATTGATTCTTTAAAATATCTTTGAATGTCCTTACCCCTATCCTTTGTTGTTTGTTTTAAATTCATGTTTGGTTTTGGTCGACCACTTTCTTTTTTCTCAAGCCGCCGTTCATAATTTAGTGTTCCAGCAGATTTTAAGGCAATTATTTCGTCAACAACACTCATCTTGTTTTTGTTACAATCACAAAAAAATCCAACAAAACAAAATAAATTACGCAAATACGCCGCGATCGATATAGACCTGCCGTGAAGTGCGGTCAGCAGACGGTAACTAACTAAACGTGAGGCCGTCGACTCTACTAGAGGTATACGACGGAAAGGTCACTCCCACTCTCGCCCACGAAATTGCTATCTGCCGTCTCTTTTCTATTTTACATGCATTTGTCCATAAGCCATAAGAACTGTATATAGACAATTTAAAATACGGCCCAGCCACGGGCTTGTGTATAGCGCGAGGCGCGACGTTATTATATCTATTATATTTGTTTTGCCAATGCAGACTGCTGAGAGAGAATTTTATATTTCAGAGTGAAGTTTTAGATAAAAGATATTTTTAATAAAATTGGTATTTTTATGAGATTATTTTAGGGGGGTCATTGACCAATTGACCCTAAGGAGGAGCCGCGCTTGGACAAAAGATTCCTGTTTGTTTTTTTGTTTTTAGTGAGCGCCGTCGTGAAAAGACGCCGGTTGCTCATCGTTGTTTATATTTTCATCATAATGTCTCTCTCCGTCATATTCATCTGTCTGGGTATTATTTACTTCTCTTCTATTTTCTCTTGGTCTGTCCGATCTGTTTCGGTTTTCTCGATATCCCTGTTCATTTTGTCTACCATTATTTCTGTTTTCTTGATTTGAGCGTGTAGTGTTTCTGTTCTGGTATTCTCGATTTCTGTCCTCATTCCATTGCCTATTTCTTTGTTCATAATTTCCTCTTCCGTTGTCTCTATTTTCGTTTTCCCTTCTGGGATTAAAATCTCGTCTTGTATAGTCCCTCCTATTTTGATTTCTATCTCTGTAATCTTGTGTTTCTCGGGGCCTGTAATCTTCTCGCGACTTTCTTGATTTTCTTTCTCTTAGACGTGATTCTCTTATTTGTAGGAATTGGCATAAACTATCTATGTCTTTGTAATTTTGCAATGTGATATGGTCTTCCAGCGTTTCCTCGAAATGTCTTGCAATCAGTTCGACTAATTGTTCCGATGAGTAATTATATTGTAAATGCTTTGCATTATTGTAAATTTGTAAAGCATATGTCCTTTCTGATACACCCATCCTATCATTGTATTTCCCATTTTGCAATTCCTTGTTAATTTCCAATTGTTGGACCTTTCCCCAGAAATAATTCAAAAATTTTTGTTCAAATTGTTGCCAATTGCCGAATTCTTCTTCTTTACTATCGAACCATAGGCTTGCTTCATATTTGAGATGGTTTCTGATAGTTTCTTTTGCTGTTTCGAAATTTCCGATGTGTTGTATTTTCTTTTTCAGGCTATTTATGAACGGCACTGGGTGTAATCTTCTTACATCCCCGCCAAACCTTATCTTCACGTCATCTGTGCTATGTATAACCATTTCTCTTCTTTCTCCGACATTTTGTTGAGTATTGATTTCCGCAATCTTTCTTTCCACTTCTTCTATGTCTGCTTGAATAGCGTTTTGCAACTTGTTTTCCAAACTTTCCATTTCTTTTTTCTGGCAATTCGTTATCTCCTTTATTTTATTTTGAATTTTCATTTCTTGTTTTTTCATCTCGTTTTTCATTGTTGTCAAACATCCTTTTACTTCCTTTTCATACTTTCCTATGCGTTCCTCCATTTTCTTGTTGTTCTCTTCTATTGCTTGTTTCATTTTTTGTTGTGTTTCATCCATTTTTTGATCCAATTTTTGTTGTGTTTCATCCATTTTTTGTTGTGTTTCATCCATTTTCTGATCCATTTTTTGTTGTGATTCATCCATTTTTTGTTCCATTCTTTGTGACTGGAGTTGCATCATTTGTAATATTTTATCTATTCCTGATAATTCTTGCTGTTCTGATGCCATGATTGTCGTGTCTAAAATGTCTTCTTGGTCTGAATTATTCTCTTGATTTGAATGTTCTTTTTGTTTTTTGTTGTCTTTGCTTTGGCTTCTTGTCACAGACATTTGTTTTCAAGAAGTACTGTCCCCGCCAAATATGAAATTTTACTAGTATGTTACCAAGACGACTTTTTCTCACCCAAATATTATAAATTGTCAATAAATATATCAAATGTAATATCGTAAAAATAAAATATTAAATCAGTTATGTAAAATTTGTACCTAAAGAGATCTAAAATTTTATGTTATCAAATGTAAGTATCTCACTTTTTACCACAGGCATATAAATTTTCAAATACCGGCTTTACTCTTTCTATCCTTCAAATTTGCCACTAGAAATACTTTACAATGCCCTCCACGTTGGACGACAGTTGATGTGATCTTGATTATTGATATGAGATAATATTCTTATATGTCACTTAATTTAATTAATGTATTAATACTAATCTAATTAATTAACCAGATCACATATCAATATGTTTTCAATCTCAGGGCGAATTATAAATTAATTACTTACTTTCGTGGCTTCAAATATTTCTTAATGGTTCCTAATCGGGATAGAAAAGAAAAGAGTAAAAAAAATACACATATGGGTTACAATTATAATCAAAATATTTTTTATTTTATTTAAAAGGCAATCAATGCTTAATATATGCTATTTCTTATTATTCTTAAACATAACATTTACAAATGGGAATCTTATTTCCTTTTGGTTTTCAATTGAAAGTTTTTATTAACATTTAACTATTAGGAGTTATTAGGAACAACTCTATTTAACTTTGATGAAGCTTTTCTGATATTATTGATTATGTTATTCAATCTTTTATGTGGAATTTAATACGAAAAACCCATACATTCATGTCCAAACAAATGAGACTGACCTTTTCCTGGTGAACTGAAAATGTCCTCACACAAGACCCGTTTCCTGCTATCCTTGGCTGCGATCAAACCTCGTCCTGGCTTCCAGTAATGTTCTCCTTTGAAAAACTAGCTCGAATAGCTCTCGTTCTTGCTTTTGTCGTGATGCTGTGTTCTACCTTTTTCGAAACTGCTATCAGCTACCGGGACACTCTTGGCTCAAGGAGGTTCTTTTACTCTCGACCTGGCCTACTTCTCGTTCCACGATAGATACTCCACACTCACGGAACTACCGGCTTTCTCACTCTCCGTACACTACCGTCTACTACTCGACTTCACTTCTCGACAGCTCAAAACATTCTGATCTCTCTTTGTCATTCATTCCCCTACTTTCTAAATATCCCTTCCAGATTCACAAATCAAACTTCCACCACCAACTCTCATTCGCAGTATTCCTCAAAACCAATTTTTAAACTTTCTAAATATGCTTAATGGATTTCAAAAGAAAAATAGTTAATTCCCATTCTAAAATTACTTTCTACTAATTACAAAATTTTAATGACCTATTCTCTATTTCTACTAAGTCTTATTTAGCATCGGCTAATGATCGAAACCTTCCGCGAAAAACGATAATGAACTATCATCTATTTCACTGAGTTTTATTTAGCATAGGCTAATGATCGACCTTCCGAGAAGAACGATAATGGTACGCGTCATTCACTTTTTTTATCTAAGCACATTGTTCCGAGTTTCGTACGCTTATTCTAATCACTTCTTAAAATTAAATATAACAATTTGTTGTATACAGGTTGTTTTAAATTTATATGCCCGAGGTTGAGAAAATTAAAAATATTTTATATTAAAGTGAATTTTGTTTATAATTATCAAAATTTAATTTTCATATCAAATAGAAATATAACAAATCCCCGCCTTGTATTCGATAAAATTTATCTGCATTTTTAAATAAATTTTCTCGAGGCAAAACCACTCCCTGTATATTTCCTTACTTTAATCTACGTCTTATATCCTAACTTACTATCTACTTCATGTAATTCTGTCTTTTATTCGTGATATTTGTATACATCGTGAATATTATAAATTCCTCCGATCTTTTCCGAGTTCCTGTGCCTCAACTCATAACTATTTATCCCATTTTCATTATTCACGATATACGGGCCTTCGAAAACAGGCATCAACTTTGCGTAAATGCCCCCAGGAAGATTTGATACTCGTAATGCCCTCACGAGTACTTTTTCACCCTTTTGGAAAGTCACTGGTCTTCTTTTTCTATTTTGTTCCTGTCTTTGGATATATTTTTCGTTGCTTCGCCGTAATCTTCTCTGTACGGTTTCAATCACCTGTTGATATTCTTTTGGATCTTGGTCTTCCCATGGCCTTATCGGCAGTACACCCTTCATGATGTATTCTGGGGTCTCTTTTGTTACTGTGCTCGGAATTGTATTTAGATACCTTTCTATTTCCACCATTTTCCTGTCCCAGTGGCGATGTTGACCATCTGTTGCAATGCGAAGAAATTTCGTCACTTCCTGTATGAATCGTTCCGAAGGATTACTCTGTGGATGCCTGATGCTGACAAAATTTGTCTCTATTCCTCGTTCTCGAAGTTGTCCCTTGAAACGATCATTTCGGAAATACGTTGCATTGTCCAGTAGAATCTTTTTTGGTGTTCCTACTATGTCTATAAAATTGTCTATTTTTCTTAATATTTCTTCCCCCTTTGTGGTGCGGCAACTATATAATTTTACGTATTTTGAAAACACATCCACCATTACCAGAATATGTTTGTTCCTTTTAGTGGTCATAATTAGATCGCTTAACATATCTATTGCTACAATGTCTAGTTTGTTTCGGGCTTCAATATTTTTGGCAACATTTTCGTTTTTGAAATTCCGACTCTTATATTTTTGACATACATCGCACTTCTGGGTAATTTCCTTTGCAATGCGGTAATCCTGTCGGCTTATGTAATTTTCCCTAAAAACGAGCCAAACTTTTCTGCTACCGATATGCCCATTGTCCTCATGTAATTTCTTTATTATCTTTTCGGCCAATGTCTGTGTCACTAAATATAGTTCCTTTCCGTCTATTCTCTTAAAATATATGTTATTTTCTACTTCCGCTCTTCTTTTTTCTCTTTCCTCTAGGTCTTCCTGGTTTGTCCTTATCTCATTTAACGAATATATCCCTTCTTCTTGTATTAATCTATTTAGTCCCACCTGTAGAGTAATTGTTTCCTTTTTTCCGGTGTCCTCATCCCGTGTTAGAGCGTCGGCTATTATGTTGTCTTTCCCTTTTATATATCGGAACTCAAAATCATACTCCTGTAATAATAGAATGCCTCTATGTATTCTATTATTTACTAATCTATTCTTCATGATATGTACTAAAGCTGCATGGTCTGTTTCGATTGTGAATTTTGCTCCCAATAAGTAAAACCTCAATTTGTTTACGCAATATAGTACACTGGCAAACTCCAATTCTGTAACACTATATTTTCTCTCATGTGTTTTAGTCACTCGAGATATAAAACATATCGGCACTTCTTGGTCGTTTTGTATTTGAGACAGAACTCCTGCAAATTTTTGTATGGACGCATCAGTTCGGAGTATAAAAGGTAAATTATAAATGGGGTGGTATATTTTCGTTCCTTTTGCGAATTCTCGTTTTAATGTTTCGAAAGCTTCCTCCTGTTCTTCTTTCCAATTCCATTTTATTCCTTTTTTAAGCAATTTTATAAGAGGGATTTCCTTTTGGCTCAAATCGGGAATCAGCTTTTTAAAATAATTTATCGTGCCAAGAAAACCTCTCAATGTTTTCAAATTCGTTGGTCTTGGGTATTCATCTATGAGCTTGACTCTGTCTTCGGCTAATCTTACTGTTTTGGTGTCCAATTGAAAACCCAAATAAATGACTTCTTTTTGAAAAAATTGACATTTTTCAATGTTTAATTTCAATCCCGCTGTGTCCAATTCTTTCAGAATTATTTCTATGTGTTCCAGATGACTCTATGTATCTTGTGAAAAAATTAATAAATCATCGATATAATGAACTATGAAATCTTCATGGCGATTCAAAATGGTATGTAGAGCTCGGACGAGTGCAGCACAAGCACTCTGCAATCCAAATGGCACTACCTTAAACCGGTAGACAATACCATCAATAGAAAAAGCGGTGTAGTTTCTACACTTTTCAGCTAACGGTATCAACCAAAAACTGTGTTTTAAGTCAATTTTCGAAAATATGTGTGACCCGGTGATTCTTCCAAAAATGGCCTCGATGTTTAGAGGTGATTCATATTGTGATACAGTGTGCTGGTTGATATTCCTGGCATCTAAACATAATCTCAATTCTCCATTCCACGATAGATACTCCACACTCACGGAACTACCGGCTTTCTCACTCTCCGTACACTACCGTCTACTACTCGACTTCACTTCTCGACAGCTCAAAACATTCTGATCTCTCTTTGTCATTCATTCCCCTACTTTCTAAATATCCCTTCCAGATTCACAAATCAAACTTCCACCACCAACTCTCATTCGCAGTATTCCTCAAAACCAATTTTTAAACTTTCTAAATATGCTTAATGGATTTCAAAAGAAAAATAGTTAATTCCCATTCTAAAATTACTTTCTACTAATTACAAAATTTTAATGACCTATTCTCTATTTCTACTAAGTCTTATTTAGCATCGGCTAATGATCGAAACCTTCCTCGAAAAACGATAATGAACTATCATCTATTTCACTGAGTTTTATTTAGCATAGGCTAATGATCGACCTTCCGAGAAGAACGATAATGGTACGCGTCATTCACTTTTTTTATCTAAGCACATTGTTCCGAGTTTCGTACGCTTATTCTAATCACTTCTTAAAATTAAATATAACAATTTGTTGTATACAGGTTGTTCTAAATTTATATGCCCGAGGTTGAGAAAATTAAAAATATTTTATATTAAAGTGAATTTTGTTTATAATTATCAAAATTTAATTTTCATATCAAATAGAAATATAACAATATATATATATATATAACAAAACAAAAGATGTAAATCTTTGAAACACACTCAGTGATCAAAAGATCTAAGTTATTGGTTTACCGACCAAACGTAACTAAATCAAACAAATGAAATAGAGAATGTGGAAAAATCCCCTTACGAAGTAATGGTGGATGTGTGAATTGTTCGTAAGGGGATTTTTCCACATTCTCTATTTCATTTGTTTATATATATATATATATATATATATATATATATATATATATATATATATATATATATATATATATATATATATATATATATATATATATATTCTATAACACTATAAAACAGTGTTGAAATTATCGGGAATTGCGGTCTGTGGCTTAGATTGGAACTACATTTAATTCTGTTGAATTCGATATTTCGATGAGTATTTATTAATTTTTTCATCTTCATCAGGAACAAACTACAAAATTAACTAACAGTTAGGTACAAACATAATATTACAATGATATAACTTACGAATTGTTGTAGGTATGTTATATAAAGCAATTTAACCTAAAGCTATGCATGTCGTTTCACGAGAACGTCGAGGGCGGCACTGAGTCAGGTATCTTTTCTCACATGTGTTAAGGGTCAAAAGTTCCAATATCGAGCCATCTGTTTAATATTCTGCTATTTTTCGAATTTTAAAACATTGCAGTAAATTTCGCTTAATCTACTTGTGTCTGATTTGTAATTAATTGAACGTTTATTACTGTTTATGTGGTACGTTTCGAGGAACAATCTTTTCTTATAATTGCTTTCTGAATCTAAGATCTTGATATCTGACAAATTAAATTGGTGTCCTGTTGTTATGGAATGGTGTGCTGCTGCACAAGTATTTTTGTGTGTTTTACAATCACTTTTGTGCTGAGTTATTCTTTGTTTCAGCCATTGCGATGTTTGTCCTATATACTGCCCATCACATTCGAGACAAGAAAGTTGATAGATGATATGACTCTGATTTAGAAGCGGTGTCTGGTCTTTAAGCTTCGAGAATAAGCTATAGTTGGATATGCTATTGTATTTCGCTATTTTGATTTTAGGAATTCCGTTCAGCAGCTTGATTATATTGTTGGTTAAGCCATTTATGAAGGGCAACTTTTTGTAAATCACGGGATCTGATGGTCTGTTGTCACGTTGCCCGTCGTATAAGTCTGAGTTATATATCAGTTGCTTAAGAATTTTACTTGGATAGCCGTTGTTCAAGAATATGTTGTAGAGTGTTTTTAAATTCTTTTGTGTGAACAGGTCATTGCTCATGTGTAAAATTCTATTTTTCATTGCCACAACAGTGTTGCAGTGTCATCAGCAATGACCTGTTCACACAAAAGAATTTAAAAACACTCTACAACATATTCTTGAACAACGGCTATCCAAGTAAAATTCTTAAGCAACTGATATATAACTCAGACTTATACGACGGGCAACGTGACAACAGACCATCAGATCCCGTGATTTACAAAAAGTTGCCCTTCATAAATGGCTTAACCAACAATATAATCAAGCTGCTGAACGGAATTCCTAAAATCAAAATAGCGAAATACAATAGCATATCCAACTATAGCTTATTCTCGAAGCTTAAAGACCAGACACCGCTTCTAAATCAGAGTCATATCATCTATCAACTTTCTTGTCTCGAATGTGATGGGCAGTATATAGGACAAACATCGCAATGACTGAAACAAAGAATAACTCAGCACAAAAGTGATTGTAAAACACACAAAAATACTTGTGCAGCAGCACACCATTCCATAACAACAGGACACCAATTTAATTTGTCAGATATCAAGATCTTAGATTCAGAAAGCAATTATAAGAAAAGATTGTTCCTCGAAATGTACCACATAAACAGTAATAAACGTTCAATTAATTACAAATCAGACACAAGTAGATTAAGCGAAATTTACTGCAATGTTTTAAAATTCGAAAAATAGCAGAATATTAAACAGATGGCTCGATATTGGAACTTTTGACCCTTAACACATGTGAGAAAAGATACCTGACTCAGTGCCGCCCTCGACGTTCTCGTGAAACGACATGCATAGCTTTAAGTTAAATTGCTTTATATAACAGACCTACAATAATTCGTAAGTTATATCATTGTAATATTATGTTTGTACTTAACTGTTGGTTAATTTTGTAGTTTGTTCCTGATGAAGATGAAAAAATTAATAAATACTCATCGAAATATCGAATTCAACAGAATTCCCGATTAATTCCCGATAATTTCAACACTGTTTTATAGTGTTATAGAATATACTTGCACGGTCGATAAATACATCGGATTTCGAATCCAGTTCTATATATATATATATATATATATATATATATATATATATATATATATATATATATATATATATATATATATTGATGCACGTTAAGTTGCGACTTCCGGCATACAGAAGAGGCTGTCCGACTTCCACCTTTTCTACTAGGAATTATTTTTTAAAAATTGTGTATTTGGTAAAAGGGGGGCTTATAAAATGGGTCTACCTATTGAGGGGAAAGAATTTACCAAAATAAATTTTGTATATATATACGTATATACCGAAGCGTACAGCATACGTTATGGCTTCCATATATAGGGTAGTTCATGGCGCGTTGTCACTTCCAGCGGTGTTGTCATATTTTGGAAGTCACAACGACTCGTCTGCTAGATTTACCTCCTATTTTGAGCGTAATGTGTGATCTTTTGAAACTTTTACTGTGAATACAGTTGTCTGTGTTTTAAAGTTGTCTATTTAAATTAAAATATTGATATTCTTTTGATTATACAGGTTTACAAAAAAATACATTTCCGACTATTTGACGAAACCATATGACTAGGGGGGTTTTTGGGGTCGCTGGTTACGAATCCGGGGTTCGCTAACCTCTATCACGTCAGGTAAAGATTATTTCAAGGACAAATCAAGATAAATCGACAGTCGCTCTGAAAAAGTATATTAGGTTTTTGGGGTCGCTTATAACGAATCCAGGATCCGCTGACCTCTATCACGTCTAGCTGAAGGTCATTTCGAGGTCAAATCAAGATAAATCAACACAATCGCTGTGAAAAAGTATATTAGGGTGTTTTTGGGGTCCCTGATCACAAAACTGGGGCCCGTTGAGCTCAACCACGTCAGGTAAAGGCCATTTCAAGGTCAAATCAATTTTTTTAACTCCTCCTGATTTGAACTTGAAATGACCTTTACATGACGTGGTAGAGCTCAACGGACCGAAGTTTTCATGATCAGCGACCCTAAAACTCCCTATACTTTCAGAGCAATTGTGTCAATTTATGTTGATGTGACCTTAAAATGACGTTGAACTAGACGAGATAGAGGTCAGCGGACTCCGGATTCGTCTTCAGCGACCCCAAGAACCCCCTAATATACTTTTTCAGAGCGACTGTCGATTTATCTTGATTTGACCTTGAAATGACCTTTACCTGACGCGATAGAGGTGAGCAGACCCCGGATTTGTGATCAGCCACTCCAAAAACCCCCTTGTCATATGGTTTCGTCAAATTGTCCGAAATTTAGTTTTTTTTTGTAAACCTGTGTTATTTATGATAATATGATTGATATTTATTTTACAAAAATACTAATATATTATTATTGCTGTAAAATGGATTTATTGGAATTAATTAAAAAAGTGTTAATAGTAAGTCATTTATTTATGAAAATCATATCAAAAATGTTAATAAATAAATTTGAACTTATAGAAAATTTTAATATTTTAGATTTTATTACAGGCACCGTCCTTTTAATTTTTGCTGTACCAATAATAATATGTAATAAAAAATTAAATGGCTAAACCCTCCAGGTGGGGATTAGCCGCTAAAAAGCTATCTAGATCCATCTTTTTCGAGCAGATTTTTCCCAATCTGCTACTCGATACTATTGACTATGCTTCTCCATTTCTTTCTATCCTCTTTTGTTTTTCTGCTAGTCTCTAATTCCTGCCCTATATAAATTTTCCTTTAATTCCTGTAACCATTTATTCTAGTTCCTCCGCGTCTCCTTCTAACTCGGGGTCTCCATTGTAAAATTGAGTTTATAGTTGTTGCGCTACCTGCTCTCCATATATGCCCCAACAATCTAACTCTGTGCCCAAATCTGAAAATCTGGAATAATATCTACCCGGGTCGAAACATTTTTTTTTAATATATGAAAATAGTTATTTATGAAACGGAGCGAGTGCTATACATCGCGTAAGTTCGCAAAAAGTACTTCACGCACAATTTCATACAATATTTTATCTACTATATAAACAAATAAAAATACTGTAACTCTTCGTCACTGGAATTCATTTCTATTCTACAATTCTTAGAACTTTGACATATAAAAATTCTAATTTCTTTCAAACCACAAAACTGTCAAATTTTTTTTTGTAATTTATTGCTCATTATGTCATCACCTCTCTTGTGCTCTGCACAAGAGATCTAAGGTTAGAGCTAAGAATAAGGTTGGCTAGGTGCTACGTTTTCTCGACTCTGTTTTACGGAATGGAAGCTTGGACCTTGAATGCGGCATCAATGAAAAAACTGGAATCATTCGAGATGTGGGTATATAGAAGAATTCTATAAATATCATGGACAGAACACGTCACAAACAAAGAGGTTCTGAGAAAGGTGAATAAAGAAATGGAAGTCTTTAATATAATTAAAACCAGAAAATTGGAATATCTCGGACATATTACACGTGGAGAGAGATACAACTTGCTCCAACTCATTATGCAGGGAAAGATTCAAGGAAAAAGAAGCATAGGGAGACGCAGAATATCGTGGTTGCGCAACCTGAGAGAATGGTACGGATGTACATCAAACGAACTTTTCAGAGCAGCCGTCTCCAAGGTCCGAATAGCTATGATGATTGCCGACCTCCTTCGCGGAGATGGCACTTGAAGAAAAAGAAGATGTCATCACGATGAAACGCGAAAATTAAGAAAGAATATTTGATTATATGAAAGTGTGTCAAAAACAGTGAGAAAAAGTAAATCCCATTTAAAATACATTGTTACTTCATGCTTACTTTAAAGCACTGCTATCTATAATGACAGTTTTCACAAACTAAAAATTTATATATAATATGACATAGAGTAGATAAAAATCATTTATTAATTATTAATTGATTATAGTCAGAAGAAAATTAGATCATGCACCCCTTGTTTTTTATAATTGTTAACATACTAAATTACATATCCAATAATTATTATTATCCATTAAATAGATCGATGCAGATCGGTCTTATATCGGATCCTCTTCTATTAGTCCGTTCGCTGACGGTAAAATATTGCAAAACCCATAAATTTTAAAAAACCACTTAAGATTGACATGAAATTTGGCATACACATTGGTAACATATCAAAGAAGAAAATTGATATTGTGCCGATGTTTTCTTTTGCCATGGGGGTGACTTTCACCTCGTCTAGGGATGAAAAAATATACGTTTAAAATAAGTCCGGAAATGGATTAACTGACTAATTCTAAGGAACTATTGTTCTTTTTTGTTCTTTTTTCAACAAAAAAAAACACATTTTAACGGTTTTTTTGCAATTAACTCAAAAAGTAAGTATTTTATCGAAAAAAACATTCTTAAGAAAAATACAGCCAATAAAAAAATGGTGTACTTATGTATGAGATCCCTAGACCCAGTAAAAGAAGAGTTGTAACTAATGACAAATAGGTTCATACACGTCAAATTTCAAATTGAATAGTCCAACGTGAAGTGTCAAAAACTAAAGCACTTTTTGGGGAACACTCATTACAACTTTTTTGTAGTGTTTAAAAAAAGGTTAAAAAGTTTTTAGCATTAAATTAAGGAAGTTAGCAAATAAAATTTATCGTCACCACTTCACAAGTTGATTTACTCGTGTATGTATTGTTTATAAATATGATCTGTAAGCTTCATTGGTTCAAAGTGCTTATTTTTGAAGGGGATGTAATTGAAAGGGATTGAACTAGTCACTAACCAACTTTTGGTAGCACTAATAAATTTTATATCATTTCGAAAAAAAAAGCATCTCTTTCAAAATTTAAACAATTTTACTTTAAAACCCAATTTTTTCAAAAATTAGCCCTTTACTTAGCCCGAATTAAGGGGTGATTTTCGGAGTTTTTTAAGAAAAATAGGACCTACTTTATTTTGAAAGTATCTTTCTTAATTTTAACGCTAGAAACTTTTTTAGAAAACATAAAAAATATTTTTTTAAAACTTTAAAAAGTTGTAATAATTTTTCTCAGAACAGTGTATCATTTTTTAGTTGCTATCATTTTTTGGTTATTTCACGTGAAATTATTCATTTTTAAATTTGACGAATATGAACCTGTTTCCTGTTTTACATTAGCTACAAAGCTACAACTTTGCTTCTACTGATTCTAAAAAGTTATACGTACATCAATTTTGTTACTTTATAAGCTATATTTTTAATGTTTTTCCCGATAACATACCTACTTACTTTTTGAGTTATTGGCAAATAACCGTATAAAAGTGTTTTTTGTTGAAAAATTGACATATCGACTAGCCAATAACTCAAAAAGTATTAACTTAGTGAAAAATTCTATATAACAGAAGTTGCTTAGAATTAGTGTGTTTATCCATTTCCGAACTTATTTTGAACGTATATTTTTCCCCTCCGATTAGAGGAGAAACTCAACCCCCAGGGCAAAGTTTTCTTTTCACTTTTTTTCTTTTATATGGGTCCTATGTGTAAGCTAAATTTCACGTCAATCCGTTCTTTAAAATTTGGAGCAAAAACCGTTAATGTACTATACTATCTCCGTAAGATCGTAAAAAACGAATCAGAATATTTTTCCTATCGACTAAGATACAACCTTTTTTTTTTTTTTTTGGAATGAGGTGGAAAGATTCGTAAATCGACTAGGGAAGGTGTCCCTAGTACTGTTGGATTCAACCAAACCAGAGACATACGCCGACGGCACGGTGTCAAAACTAAGTGACAGAGGGCCCCCTTCGGACATCTCTGCCAGGTCACCTACCAACTAAAACCACCCCCTCTTCGACCCGAGGTATCCCTGGACGAGTTCATTAGCGAACGAAACATGGGGATACCCCGCGCAGACCGGATTATAAGAGCCCTTAGAGCTATTTATTATATCTACAACACTTACCTAATAGCGGTGAGCGTGTAGGGAAAAGATCTAGTTCCCAAGCGAAGGAACTTGGAAACATTGAGAAAAAAAAAAAAAAAAAAAAGAGAAGATAACTCGATACATTTTTATACAATAAAGAAGAAAGAAAGAAATAAAGTTTTTATTTTTTTTTATTTTTTTATTTTTTATTTTTTTTACAGTTGACCGCTATGAAGGAGGTAGACTCCCTCACCCAGCTTGTTCTAATCTTTCCATTATAGACTTTCTTTTCATGATGCTTGTTATATTGTCGATTATACACTCGAAATTCCCTTTGCTGGTCATTGCAATCTGCATGATGTTGTTGGGCGAGATAGCACCAAACCTATTCTGCAGCCTTTGTTGTTCTACGACGAAAACATTGCACCGGAAAATGCAATGTTCCGCATCGTCCCTCTCGTGACACGTGGTGCATATATCATCGTTGGTTTTTTTGATGCCATATGTGTAAGACCTAAAAGATCCATGACCCGTCAGGAACTGAGTAAAGTAGTAATTTACCCGTTTAAATTTACAGTTGTACCAAGCTACAACATCGGGGATCAGTGTTTTGGTCCAGCGAGCCTTCGTGGTCTGTACCTCCCATTCCCTTTGCCATTCCATTAGCATGTTTACTCGTATGGTCCTTCTCACCTGTTGTAAGTGGCCATCGTGTGCTTCATACAGCATTTGTCTCTCTTTGGCTAACAGGTGAATAGGAAGAGTGCCCGCTATCACCTGTAAGGCCAGCGTAGAAGTGGTTCGGTACGCGCTCACCACTTTTAAAAGAGGCTTCCTTTGGGCCCTTGTTATGATATCTTTGTACTTCTGGTATTTTAGTACGCTGATCCAGACGGGGGTTCCATATAGAAGGGTCGACTGCACCACTTGGAGGTACAAACTTCTCTTGTTGCTGCTGGGCCCTCCAATGTTAGGTATTATTCTCTGGATAGCTGCCGTCCGTTCGTCTGCCTTCTTAACCACTCTTAATAAGTGTTTCGTGTATCTTAGGCCTCTGTCCAGGTCAATACCCAAATACCTCGCACAGTTCGTCGGCTCTAGTTGGCTACTACCTATTTGGAAGGTCAAGTCCGGCCCATTTCTTGGAGCTTT
The DNA here is from genome assembly GCF_917563875.1 of Diabrotica virgifera virgifera. Lineage (NCBI taxonomy): Eukaryota > Metazoa > Arthropoda > Insecta > Coleoptera > Chrysomelidae > Diabrotica > Diabrotica virgifera. Next base: position 182,310,828 of record NC_065443.1, on the reverse strand, counting down.
AAGGATGACCACTTCTGTCTTGTGACCTGCAAGTTCAAGATCATTATTTTCCATCCACCTGTTCACTTTCTCGCAGCATTCGTTTACGATTTCCACAAGGTCCCAATACATGTCGTTGGTGACCAATATAGCAAGGTCGTCCGCATAGGCTACTGCCATGTTGTTTCTACCGTAATCGATATTTAAAACCCCATTGTACAAGACATTCCACAACGTTGGACCTAGTACAGAGCCTTGAGGTACGCCGGCTGTTAGTTTCATCTCAACATTTTTGGCCACTGATACATGTCTCTCGCTTAAATATCTTTTTATAATATTGATCAGGTATCCCGAGACATTCTTCTTCTTAAAGTTCCCTCTCCTATCGGAGGTTGGATATCATAATGGCTATGGTCACTTTGTTGGCTGCTGCTCTGAATAGTTGTAATGAACTACAGTTAAACCATTCTCTAAGGTTCCTCAGCCAGGAGATGCGTCTTCTTCCTATGCCTCTTCTTCCTTGGATCCTTCCTTGCATAATAATTCTCAGCAACTCATATTTTTCTCCTCTGGTAATGTGACCCAAATATTCCAGTTTTCTAGTTTTTATACTTTTCATAATTTCTAACTCCTTATTTAAACGTCGTAGCACTTCAACATTGGTAATCCTTTGAACCCACTGAATTTTCAATATTCTTCTGTAACACCACATTTCGAACGCTTCCATTCTTCTTATGTGTTGTCTCTTCAATGTCCAAGCTTCCATTCCGTATAGCAATATAGAAAATATGTAGCATCTTAGAGCCCTCAATCTGAGAGGCAACTGAAGGTCTTTGTTTGTAAGCAGTGTCTTCATTTTTATAAATGCTTGCCTTGCAGTTTCAATTCGGACTTTAATTTCTTTGCTTTGGTCATTTTTGTCATCAACCCAGGTTCCCAGATATTTGTATGTCTTAACTTTTTCTATTTGGGTTTGCTCTATCATTAACCTTTCATTTCCATGTTCTGTTTTTGAGACAATCATAAATTTAGTTTTTTTCTTGTTTATTTTTAGTCCGTATCGAATGCAATAATCGTTAATTCTATTTAGCAATTCTTGTAGTGATTCCAGGGTATCTGCCATTATAACGGTGTCATCAGCGAATCTTATGTTATTTACTATTGTTCCGTTTATAGAGATTCCATCACTTAGCTCCGCTATCGCTTCCTGAAATATGGCTTCACTGTACAGGTTAAACAGTAGCGGCGACAGAACACAACCCTGTCTTACTCCTCTCTTTATATCAATATTCTCGGACTCCTGTTCTTCTGTCTTTATATTGGCCTTTTGATTCCAATACAGATTGATGATAATTCGTAAATCTCGTCTGTCTATATCTCTGTTTTTCAATAATTCTATTAGTTTTTCATGTCGGACCCTGTCGAACGCTTTTTCGAAGTCGATGAAACAGGAGTAAATATCCAGGTTCATATCTAAGCATCTTTGAGAGAGGACATTAAACGCAAACAATGCCTCTCTTGTTCCAAGTCCTTTGCGGAACCCAAATTGGGTATCATCCATATCATATTCTAGCTTTCTGTATAATCTTCCATGAATCACCTTTAGAAATATTTTGAGGGTATGGCTTATTAGTGATATTGTCCTGTAGTCCGAACAATCTTTGGCGTATATTGTTTTTGGTATTGTTACAAAGGTGGACGCCTACTAATGGTTACGCCCCGAGACATTAGCGGTTTCTAATTTAGTAATAATATGGGCCCAGTTGGCCGAGTTAAAGGCGTTCTTTACGTCAAACATTACTAAAACGGCCCATCTTTTTCTGGTGTTCTTCACAATGTCTGTAATATGCTTGACCGCATCTATAGCAGATTTTCCTTTCCTGAAACCGTACTGTCTGGTTGAGATGATGTCTTTTTCTCTCAGCTCTCTTTCAAGACGGTTTTTAACAATATTCTCATACAACTTTCCTAGGCAGTCGAGTAGGCATATCGGTCTATAGGCGGTGGCTTCTTCCGGGTCTTTGCCGGGTTTGAGTATTAGAGTTAGTCTCGCGAGCTTGAGCTGGTTAGGAAACTCTTGTTTTGTCAGCAGCTGGTTCAATATGGCTCTGATAGCGTCTGGCTGTGTTTTAACTATTAGTTTTATCACCTCTGGTGGCACACGATCGGGTCCTGGGGATTTACCTACTTTAATGGACTCTGCTGTTTTGATGAGTTCCGCATTACTTATTTTCTCCGGACAGATATGTGGATTGTACGTATGTTCAATGCCGGGCTTGTTGGGAAAGAGAGTGTTAGCTATTTCTATTCTTTTGTCATCGCACAGATTGTATGGGACCTCGAACTTCAGCGTTTTGGTGGCTATTCTATAGGCATCGCCCCATACGTCATTTTCCAGTGCCTCGCACAAGTCTTGCCAACATGTGCGCTTTGCGCTCTTTATAAGTTTGTTTAGTTCTTTCTTGACGGATTTATATTCGTCTTTTGTCTGCTGGGTCCTGTGTCTCTGGGCGATTCGTCTGAATCTAAGGCATTCTGTCCGTTTCGACTGAATTTCGTCATTCCACCAGTAGGGTACGGTGTATGAGGCGGTTTTGCTCCTACTAATTAATTTGTATGCCCTAGTAATGGATTACTAATCAACTCCGCAAATCTTGCTTTGTTGAAGTCAAGTATCTTCCTGCCGTTCTTTTTTGTTACCTTTGTGTCAATCTCGAAGAAGATGTACTTATGGAAGGTAAAGATGTTATCATCTAGCACGTCCCAATTCGTAATCTTCTTAGCGTAGTTTTTGGATGCCAGGGTAACATCTATGTGGCTCCGCGATTCACCTCTTTCGAACGTGTGTTTCCCATTATTCATCACTACCATATCGGTAGAGGCAATCCATTCGTTCCATATATTCCCTTTGACGTCATTTCTTGGGGACCCCCACCATATGGACTTGGCGTTTATGTCGCCAGCAATTATATAATGCTTCTCTGTTATTGCCGCCTCTATGATGTTTTCGACCTTCTCTTGGTATTGTGTGATGTTGATGTTTGGTGAGATATAACAGGCTATAATAGCTACCTCATTGAGTTTTAACTTGATGAAGCTTTCTTTCTTGGTGATTTTGCTTATGGACAGGTTCCTATTAACCAAGAAGATGGCGACGTCAGCCCGCTTGTCGGCGACCCAACCAAACTTTTTAGAGATGTTTTTATTAGGTTCAGGGACTATAATGAGGTCTGCTTTTATTTCCAGAGCTTTAGCGTGAATCAGATCATGTCCTACCTTGGCCCTTCCGATATTTACTTGTAATATTTTGAGAGTATTCGCACCGCTCGAAGCCATTTCAGATCAATTAAGTGTCTATATCTGCTTAGAGTGCTTAGTCGGGGACTCTCTAGGCTCTGTCCCATGGGTAGGTGGGTCACCCACCGTGGGTGTAGGGTTTACATCAGGTTCCTCATTTGGGGTTAAAGAGGATGAACGACAAGGCCGTTCGGTCCGTTGTACGTGTTCGGCCGCCACGCTGTCGGACATGGAGCCAAACTGCTCCACGAGGGTGGAGTGAGAAGCTTCATGGAAGACCTCGTCGTCGACCCTCGCGATATCCTCATGTGAAGGCGTTGAAGCACCAATCTTTGACTCATCAGTTTTCTCTGAGCCTATGTCCATTTCGGTCGGAGTGGGGGTAGGGGGGGTGATGTTTTTTGTAGGAGTAGGGGGCTGGTACGCCTGTGTAAGGGGAGTCTCAAGGGTCTTCGTTTGGTCTGCCAATCGAGCTCTCTGGAGAGCCGACCGGAACTCCTTACATTTACCGCTGCCAATACGGTGTGAGTCTTCGCAAATCATGCAATAATCCGCCTCCTCACAAGATTCGAAGGTGTGACCGTTCTTTCCACACTTCGGGCAGAATCCAGTACGGTCAGGGCCATTACACTTGCTCACGTCATGAGTATATGACCAGCATCTCTGGCACCTCTTGATGCTGTACCTCCTTTCCACCTCACAACTCACGAGGCCGACCTTCATGTTTCCCAAATCTATGATTCTCCTTGCCGCTTCCGCGGAAAGGACGACCGTCGCTGCCAAGGTGTTATTCCGCATGGGACGCAAGTGTTTGATGGAGTAGCTAGGTTCCCATTTACCCAGCTCTCTCGTAAGAGCAACCTTGAGGTTCTCTGCATTCGTATTCAAGGTCATCCCTCTAACGTGGATGACGGCCTGTCTCTCCTGGCCTATCAGTTTGGCCGATACGCCGCTATCCTTGATAATAGCCTTTTTTATCATCAAGGCCGCGTCTTGATCTTTGTCGATTATAATGAGTAGATTGCCATCACGAGTGCTTCTAAGGCTACGAACTGCCTCCTTGGCCTCGCTGTTTCCCACGGCTTTCTCTACTCCAGCCAGCAGCTGGGAGTAGGTCGCATCCTTCTTAGACACAATAAATCCAAACGTCGGTCTTTCCCGTCTGGTGGCTGTAGTGAATACTAAGGCGGAGACATGGGTGGTGTTCCGGAAGATAACTTCCGCCATCTTCCTCAGATCAGCCACCAGCATGTAGCTTACGTGGTGCAGGGCCACAGTGTCATTTTCTTGAGTTTCCTCCCTGACACGCTCGAGTGCGAGCCAGAGCTCTTCCGGTGTACCGGCTGTGACCTTAATCACTTTGTGTGATTTCGTTTTTCTTCTGTCGCCTTCCCGGATGGTGATTGAATTTTCCATAACCTCGAAGTCCCCTTCCAGTGACGATAAATCGGGATACCGGTCTCTATACAGTCTTTGAATACTAAAATTCATCTTCCTGTCATTGGGCTCCAGAGCTACCACCTTCACGCGGCAATTGGATTCCAATGGGTTTGAGACTTCAATTGTCGTTTTTTTATATATCTTCTCAGGCCACTCAAAGTGGGCGTGCCTTTGGAAGTCCGCAAAAGTGTTGACTGCTTCTAGGCTCGCCATCTTGACCGCCCCGGGAGGGCCGTGCCATGCGTCAGTTTGCGTGCCGCAATCCGTCATGACGGGTCTTGGCACATCAGAGCCTTCAGCGCATGCAAGGTCACATTGGACGTCTGAGTCTACAGTTATTTTTTCGATAGGCTCAATAGCGTGACTATTCAACCACTCGCGGATGTGCTCCATACGATGGGTTGCATGCCGCTTCTGGAGCTGTCTATGAAGATCTTTTACGGGTCTTGCCGTATTTGGGTACTCTTGTATTAAGGAAGCAAGTCGGTCTATCTGTTTTGTCATATCCTCTATGTATTCAAGCAGCTCCATTGCTTGACTACACGGTCTCTTTTTATATATTTCGGAAATCGACCTAGTGTACGAGGCCTTTCTCTTTAGACTAAGATACAACCTGGAATACCTACTTTCAATACACCAGTAATAATTATTATTGCGTTTTTTATAAATGCATAAAAGCATAATATTTTGGTGCATATTTCAATTCAACTGTTTTTTGCATAATTTAAGGTTTTTTAAGTGCATATTTCCCGATCTCTATTAATTTAATGTATTTATCCACGAGTTTACAGCAAAAATCTTGATAATTATGTTTGTTTTGACTGTTTTGTTTGTATAATTATTGTTTTATCATACAGTCAAAGTCTCCCTTCAATCCCAAACATTTTTAAAAGAAAATACAATTTTTATTGGATATGTTCAATCAAGCAGACATTCCGTTAACATTTTTAGTCACAACATAATATCAATGTTAAAGTATTATTAGAGCAACGCGTTATGGTGTCACATTTCTTTTAATGACCGACACACAAAATATTTTAATGACGGATCCCACACTAATAAGAACCAGATTTTTATTACCTACTGCTGATAAGGTAAAGAGTTATCAAATATCACTCGTTGTCATCTCTGTGTTAATTTGAAATAATAAAATATAAATATTGTAGTTTTGTATTCTAAAATATTTGGAAAAAATACCTATGTATTTTTTTTTTTCATTTAGGTACACATCATTTTAAGGGATTGTCCGGAAGAGTACAGGCTCAATATATCGGCAAATGAATTTTGTTTTAAATACCGTCCGTATAGAGGAGGTGCTCGTTGGGGATAGGCTCAAAATCTTAGTCCAGTGCTAATTAAATGCATTAATTTTTTTCGAATTCTGAGAAAACTAATAAGTATTTTTGAAAAATTTAAACGCAGAATGGAAGCTTACATTATTACCGAGGGCAGAAAGTCCCTGAAAACGTATATAATGTTTATTTTAATAACTTATATACCTAATATATGTTTATTTTAATAAAGATAATGGGATGAAAAAACAAGAGAAAAGTTAGTGTGATTTTTAATTTTGAATATTTCATTCAAAAGAAACTTTTTTTTATTCTAAGGGACTTTCGGTCCCCCGTAATAATGTTATCTTTCATTCTGGGTGTATGTTTTAAAAAATATTTATTAGTTTTCTCAGGATTCGAAAAAAATAAATGTATTTAAATAGCATTGGACAGAGATTTTGCGCCTACCCCCTTAAGAGAGAGTTTACTGTATTTTATATTATTACTAGAATTTATTACTTTAAACTTTTTATCGCTTTTGATTCATTTTATCGTGTATTTAATTCCATTCAATTGTAATTCTACATTCAATTTTTTTGTAATTTTTACACGTTTTATTACTTTCGAAATAACAATAACTATAAAATCGATTTTTCAGCCTACTTGGGTCAAAAAAATAAACAATTTTCGGAAATTTCGTTAAATGAGAACATTTACCTACATTTCTTGTATTTAAGCTTTTAATAAGATTTTTAAAAATAATTTAGATTATTTAATAGATACATTCACCGGCACGAAAAACGGGCACCCCAAAAAATGGGTCATTTTTGATGGCTCGTATCTCCTAAACCTATTCTCCGATTTAAGTATTTCTTTAATATGTTATAGCCTTATTCTTTAACTATATCGCTGTAGTAATATTGTTTCTAGACAGGTAAATTATCATTGTATACTGGGCGTATCAATCAAACTTTTTTTTTTTTTCAATTTTCACAACACTCTGTGGAATATTCTAGCCTTTATACAATATTGAAATTAAAACCCAACTATAGCCCCAGGTTTTCTTAATGTTCTGTTTGTTATTCATTCGCTTATGTTGGATAATAAAAAAGTTAGGGACTTTAACAACTAAACATGTTCTTTATCAATACATGGTGTTTCTAAATAAGTGCGACAAACTTTAAGGGGTAACTCTGCATGAAAAAATAATGATCGTTTACTTGATAAAGCTATGTCCGCAAATGCTTGCAAATATAAAATTATTTTGCCAAACGATCATTATTTTTTCATGCAGAAATTACCCCTTAAAGTTTGTCGCACTTATATTTAGAAACACCTGTATCGATAAAGAACATGGCTAGTTGTTAAAGTCCTTAACTTTTTTATTATCCAACGTAAGCGAATGAATAAAAAAACAGAATGTTAATAAAACCTGGAGCTACAGTTAGGCTTTAATTTAAATATTTTATAAAGGCTAGAATATTCCACAGGGTGTTGTGAAAATTGAGAAAAAAACCCAGTTTGATTGGTACACCCGGTATACAATGAAAATTTACCTGTCTATCAACAATGTTATCATAGCTATATTGTTAAATAATAAGGCTATAACATATTAAAAAAATTACTTAAATCGGACCAAAGGTTTTGGGAGATATGAGACATCAAAAATTACCCATTTTTTTGGGGTGCCCGTTTTTCGTGCCGGTGAGTGTAGATTGAATTAGAAGTTCATTGTAAAAAAGGAAGTAAAAAAATTGAAATAAGTACAGATAATATATAATTATAGAGATATATTATAATCACTTATTGTACCTTCATTTAAGGCTAACTTTAAAAGTAAAGTAGATCTGCTATTATTCATGTTTAAAAAACAAAAGGAACACAAAATACTAAGTACGATTAGGACCGCGAATCTAGAACAAATGAATGTCTGGAAACCGTTACACAGGGTTGCCAAAAAACGGAAGTCACACCGAGCGGTGCGGTATACGGAAGACGCTACGCGTTGTGTACATAACCTGTATAGTAGCACGGGAGCGACACTAACGCTGGTGATATACCGTCGAACTAAAATCTGATCTTATGAGTATGTTAGATACGATATGACTTCCAGCGAAATTTTTAATATAAGCCTTCTGATACCATCTAGTAGCCAAATTCGTAAAAATATAGGCAAAACGTTGTGACTTCCGAAATCGGAAGTCATAACGGTATATATGAAGTAACAACGTATTACGAGAATCTACTTTGGAAGTCACATGGATACATGTATCAATATATATATATATATATATATATATATATATATATATATATATATATATATATTTGTACAAATATTTTCGACCGTACTGTGTTATAGTGGTTTGAAGTTTCAGCAATTCGGTCATGTGAAATAAAAGTCTATTTGTTATTTCTCAATATTTCGTCACACTTTTGTGACTTCTTCAGGAGAAAACTGTAAATTTATTAAGATTAGAAATTAACAAAAGCTAAATATTTAATTACTTACAACTATAAGAGTATTAATTTAGATTTTTTTAACATATCGTAAGGGACATTGACTTAATTTTGATTTTGACATTTATTATTTCGGAGTTATGGTAACTGCAATAAACTTTATATTCATAGAATATTGTCTGATATTTAAAATTCTTTTTTTAATAATAATAAATTTAACTCCGAAATAATAAATGTCAAAATCAAAATTAAGTCAATGTCCCTTACGATATGTTAAAAAAATCTAAATTAATACTCTTATAGTTGTAAGTAATTAAATATTTAGCTTTTGTTAATTTCTAATCTTAATAAATTTACAGTTTTCTCCTGAAGAAGTCACAAAAGTGTGACGAAATATTGAGAAATAACAAATAGACTTTTATTTCACATGACCGAATTGCTGAAACTTCAAACCACTATATATATATATATATATATATATATATATATATAAAGTAGTTTGGTATTATTGACTGACAATATGTAGATACAAGTTTTTATTGAGGTTGCAGTCAGTGTAAGGGGCAGGATGAAAGAAACTCTTTGTTACAATCGAGCTTTCGCAAAATTTATTTGCTTCGTCAAGATTAGCTAAAATGAGTATATAATTATAAATACAATGAAATTAAAGATAAAAGAACATTGTATAAAAAAGCACAAAAACTTACAACGTGAGGTTAGTTCATTAATTTAACATTTCCACAAAACATAATTATATAAAAATATCCTTATTTTAATCGTTTCCAAATTTCAATGTTTTAATTTTTACAATTTCTAATGAAAAATTTTGATTTATTAATTTAGTTCTAAATTTGATTAATGCCAGAAAGACACTCAATTAATGTCAATAAGACATTAAATAGGTATCTGTTTATTTTATTTTAAGTTGTTAAAAACTAGTTTTTTGATTATTACTTACTAGCGCACTTTAAATTATGGAAGGTATAGATAGATATAAGTACATGTTTTGTTGATTATTGTTTTATTAATAAATTAAAGTGGCGTTAATTTTAAAAATTTAATTTTTGAAATTTTGTCAGGGAATTTACTATTCTTTAATTAGAATATCATTTATCGTAAGATAAAATATAATTATATATGTTACTTAGTTTATTTATGTCTGTTCTTTTATTTACACATTGATATTTATTTATGCACACCATTTCTAAAAATTCTCTTTTATTTAGTTTATTTTCATGTTTTAATACCGTTGTTTCATCGAATTTGAATGTATGATTTTTGTTTATTGCATGATCTACTAATGCACATGTGTTTTTATTATTTCTAAGGTCGCTTTTGTGTGACGTTAGTCTACCTATTAAATTCCTGGATGTGTGTCCGATGTATGACTTATCGCAATTTTCGCATGGTATTTTGTAAACTACATTTGAGCTTTCCATAATACTAATAGGTGTTTTAGTTTTTGTATATAGTGATGCTAATGTCTTTACATTTCTAGTTGCGATTTTAATTTGTGGGTAGTTCGTAAATACTTTAGTTAATTTGGGTGTTAATATTGGTATGTAAGGTAGTGATGTATAAGTAAATTGGGGTTGTAAAATTTGGTGATTTGGTGTTGTTGTTATATGTATGTCAGTCATTCTATTATTAGGGTTGTTAAGTAAAAATTTGTTTATTAGTTTAATTGGGTAAGAATTCTCCAATAAAATGTCTTTGAGTTCCATTAATCCTTTATTGATGTTGCTACTGTGAGATAATTTGGTGATTCTGTGTTTTAGAGCCAATATTAAATTTATTTTCATATGAGGCGGATGCTGAGAATGATAGTTGATAAATCTATTACTATCTATAGGTTTTCTGTACCATTCAGTTATTAATATATTTTGTGGATTTCGTTTGAGTCTTATGTCGAGATATGGGATGCTGTTATCTATTTCTTCTTCACATGTAAATTTTAGATGTTCACTATAGTTGTTAAAAGTTTGTAAAGTTTCATTTATTTTATTTACAGGTAAAGCAAGTATTAAGTCATCCACAAATCGTTTAATAAATGGAACATAAAAAGTATAAATGATATTCTAATTAAAGAATAGTAAATTCCCTGACAAAATTTCAAAAATTAAATTTTTAAAATTAACGCCACTTTAATTTATTAATAAAACAATAATCAACAAAACATGTACTTATATCTATCTATACCTTCCATAATTTAAAGTGCGCTAGTAAGTAATAATCAAAAAACTAGTTTTTAACAACTTAAAATAAAATAAACAGATACCTATTTAATGTCTTATTGACATTAATTGAGTGTCTTTCTGGCATTAATCAAATTTAGAACTAAATTAATAAATCAAAATTTTTCATTAGAAATTGTAAAAATTAAAACATTGAAATTTGGAAACGATTAAAATAAGGATATTTTTATATAATTATGTTTTGTGGAAATGTTAAATTAATGAACTAACCTCACGTTGTAAGTGAGTTTTGTGCTTTTTTATACAATGTTCTTTTATCTTTAATTTCATTGTATTTATAATTATATACTCATTTTAGCTAATCTTGACGAAGCAAATAAATTTTGCGAAAGCTCGATTGTAACAAAGAGTTTCTCTCATCCTGCCCCTTACACTGACTGCAACCTCAATAAAAACTTGTATCTATATATATATATATGTATATATATATATATATATATATATATATATATATATATATATATATATGGATTCCGACTTTAGGAAGCCAAAAACGCTATATCGCACCGGTCATACGAAGCCCGACACCTCCTTACGAAGCCCGGATTCGGGCTTCGTAATTCTTTAATGTTATTTCCCCAAAAAACGTACTTTACACCATCTCTCGATATTTTAACCAAGCTCAGAACATGTAAATACGCTTGGGCTTGATATATATTCGGACAAATTTTAGAAATGTACCATAGGTAGCTCTGAAATCATGATTAACAATACGAAGCCCGGGCTGCTTATGCCTGGAATTATTATCAAAACATACACTCGTAGTTCATGGTATCTACCACCAGTTTGCGCTGCGAAAAAAAGTATATACTCTGTAGAAGTTCAGCAGCGTTAGGAAGCCCACATTGAGCTACCGATTATAAGAAGCCCTGAAGTTTGGCAACGTTTTTGCGTATCCCTCAAAGTACTATTAGGTTGTAAACATTTTTATTATTACCTGGCAATGCACATTTTTCGTATTTTTGGGTCGTTCATCGTCATTAATCTTGTGTACTAAGACTCCCGAGAACAGATTATGGTAATTCTTAGCATTACCTGTACACAGTAAGATACCGACAGAAAAAAGATTTAAAAATTGAATCGCAAAAGAATTATTTATTTTAATTGATACAATTAATACAAATTAATACTTTGTATTACTAATTTACTATTTTAGTTTGTAATAAGCCACAAAATTTGCTACCAAATAGGAAATTAATATGACAAATTAAATTATTGTTTTTTTTTTATTTAAAAAAGGTTAATGCCTCGACAACTAATGGCCATTGGCATGGTAGGTACGGTAATTTTTAACAGTTAGGTACCTAGTGTAATGTGTAGTGTGTGTGTGTGTTGAGTAAGTGTCTTGTTACTTTGCAAAGTTGACGTCATTGTCTTTGCAAAGAGACGCTAACTGTATCCGAACGTCTGCGGTCCCTCCGGTGAGTACCGATCCCACAAGGACAGAAACTATTTTCATTTATTAATTTATAATAAATGAAACATTTCTGACCCTGGTGAGATTCGAACTCACAACCATTCGGATTTTTCGATCCAAAGGTAGGCGCTCTTACCACTCAGTCAAGGACGGGGTTAAAGTTATTATTATTAAATATTACTTTATAAAATTAAAAATAGTCATTCTTATGAATTATGCGTATTATTCTGATTCTGATACGATGAAGACTTGTTTGATGGGTCTGAGCCACACAATTGAGGGTTAGGCCACTGTTTCATTCGTATTTTTAGTATTTGTCAAGGCAACAATACATTATGTAGTGCCATCTTGCCAAATATAGAGCTAGATTGTGTAGACCACTGTTGAACCATATATCCAATTTTTCTGCTTTTATTGATGTATTAATCTAAAAATGCTCAATTTGTGGACTGTGCCACTGTTGCTCTGAGCGCCTCATTTAATACAAATACAAAATATTTAATACAAATGCATATAGATTTTCCCTTCGGAAAAAATCAAACAATATAGATGTTTTTTAATTTCATTAAGGGGATGGGTACGTAGTTTCTGCTGAAATGCTACTCAAATGGAATTCATTTTTTGTTCGAATTCTGAGAAAACTAATAAGTATTTTTGAAATTTTAAACTCAGAATAAGAGATTACGTTATTAGCGAGGGCCGAAAGTCCCGGAGAACTTCTATAATGTTTATTTTAATAAGTTACAGGGCTAAAAAACTAAAAGAAAATTTAGTGTGACTTTTTATTTCAAAATATCTCATTCAAAATAAACTTTTTATTTATTGTAAGAGACTTTCGGCCCTCGGTAATAATTTAGTCTTTTATTTTGCGTTTAAAATTTTCAAAAATATTTATTGTTTTTTTTCAGGATTTGAAAAAAAATGAACACAATGTCCGTGGTAATATTTTCCAAATCTTTGTCAATAGTAAATAGAATATTGCCAGCATATTGTCAGTCAGACAGTGACAATTTTAAATATTTGACCTGGCATTGGGAATATTTTCAGTTGTTGATTAAATAATATGGATAATGTGTTTGATAAATAATTGATTTAAGACGTGAACTTAATAAAAAGTTATTTATTGTTTATTATTTATGGAAGATCCAAAGCAGAGAATACACCAGGATATATTCAGTGATCCAAGTATTGTGTTGTTACAGATGTTCAAAATTGTAAGCGTTTCATAGTAAGAATATATTATTAAAAAATCACTTTATCACTTTTCCTCTTTTCTCGATTGATTATTAGCTTTTGTTGTACAGTAGATAAATTATTACTGAATACATAGGTAGTGAAAAAATTATCAGTAGTAATTGCACAAGAGCTCTGAAATTATCGAATTTTTCCCGAGTGACACTTTGACAGTATTAATTTCACGACCCAAAGGGGAGTGAAATTACGTCAAGTGGCACGAGGGAAACAATTCGATAATAATTTCAGAGATCGAGCTGCAATTTGCTGCGATTATTTCATGAATAAAACTGTTTAAAACCAAAATTTAATTGTAATTTATTTATGTAAGTACAAATTAGTACAATTAAACACACAGTTGTTATAAATATTTGACGATTGAAAGTCATCACTTTTATAAGTTTTAAAACAGTAATTGTCATTAATGTCACTGAATGTATTTTTTCACAGCAACGAAGGGCATCTGACGTAATATACTTGACGATGGGATATTATCAAAAATGATCAATTTAATTTGTATTTCTGTAGCTTTCTATTGGTCGGAAATATGAAATAATCATATTAATTAACTGAATTAACAATTAAGGCAATTAATTATACTAGTAAAAGTTATCCAAGAACATTCAAAAGCCATCTTTACAGTTAATGATGAAATTGTCAAGTAAAGTTTACATACCCATACCAGTGTCAATTTTACTACACGTAATTTGCCGTGTAAAGACAGAAAAAGTAGGGATAGCCTTAAAATATTTGCGAATTATGTACGGATGGCCCTAAGAAATGTTTAATAAACAACATATTAAAAAGTTCTACTCTAGAAGTGAGCACTTAATTTTTTATTAAACAAATGAACTGCGAAATTAGATGTTTCCTTAAATAACCCCGAAAATATAAATTTTAGAAAAAAACTGACTTGACTATTGAAAAATTCAGACTATTGAAAAAAACCTAAATATAAGATTAAAATTTTTATAAAATTAAATCTGTAGCTTCTGTAATTTTTTATTTATAACGCTAAAGTCACCCTTCTCACAAACATTGGCGCACTGTAAATTAGCGAAGTGCACGGCTGAGTTATTTCAGTGTATTTCTCTAATTAATGGATCAAATAAAATTTTACAAATTGGACAAGAAAGAAGGAAATTAAGAGAAGGAACAAGAAAGGATAGATTAATTGGAAAGAAGAACAATTAAGCTATCTTATGGTTATAATAAAAAGAAATAAAATGTATGGGCATAAGTAAGGTGTGGGCTGAATTTTGTTTAAACATTATTTAAAAATGTGTAACTAATAAATTTTTTCTTATAAAGCTCTCAAATTTGCACAACTTACCTTTCAAACATCTTACTAAACAATGTTTCATTCAAAAAAATGCCAAAAATTTAATTCAAATGATATAACGCAAAAATGCAATTTTTGAAAACTTTTACGTAAGTTTTAAGTAAAAACGTAGTTTACAGAATTACCAGCACTTTAAAACGGTATTACTCAAGTTTGAAAAGATTTTTTACAATTTTATAGGTGATTTTTTAAAGCATTTGATGTATTTTTTAAAATTTACTCAATAATTTTATTTTGGAAATGAAACTATGAAACTATGAATGAAACTATTCCTTTTTGACAAAAATTAAGAAAGATAACAAAAATGTACCTAATACATGAACCGAAAATTATCAACTAAAAAATTGTTTATAAAAAGTGATCAAAAATGTTTTCTCTAAAACTTACCTAAAATAAATTTAATAATAAGCTTGAACACCAATACATTTTCAACAAAAAAATATTTTTAGCTCTTAAACATTATGTTTGCGTAACTTCGAACCTATTAATAACTTTTTTATTACCAGTTTTACGAAAAAAGTTATTCTTTATAAAATACTCTGCATCGTATATGATCTCAGATGCAACCATCAAATATCAAATTTTATTAATTTTACATACGAGGTTTTACATACGATTTTACATTTTGACATACGAGGTATGTAAAAAAATATGAATTTCACTCAAGAGTAAAGTACTTTTAGATTTCACAATATCGAAAATTGTTATTAAAAAAAGTTGTTTGGAATTACAAAATATGTTTCACTGTTCAATTACATTCTTCTAAATGAGATATTATGAACTACAAAGGTATGGTATGTTTAACAGTAAATGGTCGAGTTCAATTAGTTACCACTATAAACATCCTGGAATAACCGATAATAGTGTAAAAGGTCCGGTTTCAGGTAAAATTTAAATATGTTTTCTGGTACAATTTCTTTGCTTTATTATGGGATTACCGTCTAGTCAGTGTTAATTGTCAAAAGACCAACTCTGTCTACCTCGGTTGCTTATCGCTCCGGGTGGGTCTTAACAATGGGCCAGGTCAGATAAATTTAATAATATTTACGACCGCACTAATTGAACTCAACTAGTGTTGCCCAAAATCGGTCTTGGTCTTGCAGTCTTGGTCTTGTTCTTGCATTTTCGCAAGACCAAGACCAAGACCAAGACCGCCTCATTTTAGCAAGACCAAGACCAAGACTGACCGTGCAAGATTTGAGCAAGAACAAGACTGACCCTGCGAGACTCTTGCGTCTTGCAGTTAGGACCGAATGTCATTTATGGAGTATAGTAGTTCGGGTATATGCTTAGATGCATAGAGGCTCTATGAGACGCAAAAAAATATTTAACAAAAAATATAATAATACAGGGTGTTTCAAAAAGGTATGTCATAAATTAAATCACGCATTCCGGGGACAAAAATAAATTGATTGAATCCAACTTACCTTAGCACAAAAGTGTACACAAAAAAAGTTGCAGCCCTTTGAAGTTACAAAATGAAAATAGATTTTTTTTCAATATATCGAAAACTATTGGAGATTTTTTATTGAAAATGGACATGTATGATTCTTGTGGAAGGAACATCTTAAAACAAAATTATAGTGAAATTTGTCCACCCCATAAAAATTTTATGGGGGTTTTGTTCCCTCAAACCCCCCCAAACTTTTGTGTAAGTTCCAATTAATTTATTATTGTGGTACCATTAGTTAAACACAACGTTTTTAAAACTTTTTTGCCTCGATAAGCCAATTTTTATCGATATGCGGCTTCTTTTTTAATATGTTTACATAAAAATTCTATGGGGGTTCTGTTTCTTTAAACCCCCCAAATGTCCGTGTACGTTCCAATTAAACTATTATTGTGGTACCATTAGGTAAACACAGTGTTTTTAAAACTTTTTTGCCTCTTAGTCTTTTTTTGATAAGTCACCTTTTATCGAAATGTGGCTTATTCTTCAAAATATACCTAAAAATGTAAATTATAAATAAATTTTCAGATTATTAACAGGTAGGTATATCGTAGGTACTTAACCATATACAAATATGTGGTGGATTCTACAAATATTAAAAATATCTCGATAAACACTGGCTTATCGAAAAAGTACTAAGAGGAAAAAAAGTTTTAAAAACATTGTGTTTAACTAATGATGCCACAATAATAATTTAATTGGAACGTACACAAAAGTTTGGGGGTTTTAAGGGAGCAAAACCCCCATAAAATTTTTATGGGGTGCACAAATTTCACTTTTTTTTTTTTAAGATGTTGCTGCCATAAGAATGCCACATGTCCATTTTCAATGAAAAATCTCTAAGAGATTTCGATATATGAAAAAAAATCGATTGTCATTTTGTAACTTCAAAGGGCTGTAACTTTTTTGTGTACACTTTTGTACTGAGGTAAGTTGGATTCAATCAATTTATTTTTGTCTCCGGAATGCGTGATTTAATTTATGACATACTTTTTTGAAACACCCTGTATAATAAATCTTGTCGGCCCAAATTATAAAAACTAAACATCGTTTGTGCTGAGTGTGCGATATCGGTTACACAAACCAAAATTTACTGAAAAAGCGCGGCTAACTATCAAATAACAGTCTATTTCTATTACATTGAACATAATGAACAATAAGTTTCTTTGACATTGTTTATGACACCGACACATTGTCGCGTTGTTAATCAGGAAACAGGTTATTTTACCTTTTCAAAATGTATATCTTTGATAAAGAAATTTAAACCCATCATTCGACACACACAACAATATCCTTCTTAGGGTATTGATAGTGTATAAAAGAATCTTTGTATTAATTCTTGGTTCTTGGTCAAAAAATTAATATAAAGATAAAGTCAAAGAAATTGCGTACTGTTCTGTAATTTAATTTGTATTGTATTTTATTTTTTAGTTAAATAAATGGCAAATTGTATAACTCTTTTATTCCATTTCATATAAGATGAGCGTCGATCAATCCTTTTATAGACAAATACCTATTGTTCTTTGAAATACAGTCAACTTTATGTCATTGTCATTAATTTGGTTTTTTGTATTTTAACCATGTTTTAGCATAATGTAAGCTTATTAAATGCAAACGTTTATTAAGAAACAGACTGTCTCCCGTGGGCCATGGTATATAGTTGTTACATAGTTAGAGTATAGGCACGGATCGCTTAGGCTTAGATCGTAGTTCATACCTTACCCAACGTCAGTTTAGATATTTCGTCAGTCAAGTGTTATAATGTTCTATCAGCACTTTTGGTGAAAATCGGGATATGTACAGAATTTGCTTAAGGGATGTCATATTGTTCTATTAAAATCGACTCCTGCATAAATATTTATCGTATATTTAGATTTAGACAATATTAAACTGTTCTAAATGACAATAATGTTCTATCAGATGCGACCAATAGCAATCCGGTATTTCTGCTGTTAAAACATTATAATTTTGGGATTCGAATCAGGAATATTTTGAAATTTCGTTGAATGTGCAAAAGTCCTATGATTTGTATCCAGAATTGTGTACTGAAAGAAATCTAGTAAAGCAGTTGAGATATTGTTCTCTCAGAATACATTATATCGAGCTGAAATACCAGCATGATGGACATGGACCCTTCACTGAAGTTTCAATTCTATTCAAGCCTCCAGTAAGAAAAACAAACAGATATTGTCTAACCACCACTTCAATATCTTTACCATCGATAAAAACTTATTTTGAACCCAGGGAAATGCTTACTACTTTTAGATAAACTACTGCATTTAAAATTTTTTTTTAATTTTTGCCACCTGTGGACTCCTAGTTCATATAACCTTTTTTAAGCAATATCAATGATGCAAAAGTTTTTGCAGCTCAAGTATCCCAACAAAAGAAAGGTCGTTTAACTAATGACAATTTAGACAATGAAATGCCCTCAACATCAAAATGCAACTCTTCCGACATTTCAAAACAATAGTAAATTTAGCCAAATTCTCGTAAAAAATGATTAAGAAACTTGTGTCTTTTGATTACTTTGAATTTTTTACTTATAAGTTTATTAGAATATTAAGTACACGACACGATGTTGTTAGAACAATTTCGTTACATTTTTGTAAAAGTTGATGTTTCCATAAAATCATAATGTTCTATCAACATTTTATAATTTTTTCAAAACACTTTTTGTTTGTTAAATAAATATTAAATAAATAAAATGTTATAAATAACTCTTTATTATTTCATTATACATACATATAAAAATTAAAAATTTCTATAACCAAAGCGCCTCAAAATGAAAATACAGTGAACATTTTTTTAAATTGCTTTTCCTGCCAAACTGTAAAATATGCTAATACAACATTATTATAACACTCGACCGACAATTTATTAATTTTGTTGGTCATTACCATGGCTATGATAATTCAATATTAAAATGTACCTACTCTGTTACAGTTAACATATTCTAAAGGTGCCGGTGGGGATGGCGTCTATGCGCAGTATTATAGTCGGTGTAAAGAGAGAACGTATTCGAAATAATGAAATAACAAATAATATAAAATTTGTTATTTCATGATTTTGAATACTTTCTCTCTCATAGACCGACTATAATACTGCGAATAGACGGCGTCCGTCGTCCCCCACCGGCACCTTTAGAATCTGTGCACTGTACCTACGTTGTTCTAAGATCTAAAGTAACGCTTAAAGAATAGCAATAGACTAATTAATGTGTAACCGCGAGACTTGCAAGACTCTTGCTGCAAGACCAAGACCAAGACCGAGAGCGCAATACCAAGACCAAGACCAGGTGTATTGGCGCAAGACCAAGACCAAGACTGTCTAAGTCTCGTCTTGGTCTTGCATTTGGGCAACACTAAACTCAACCATTTACTGTTGAACAAACCATACTGAACTGTTAAGCAAAAGTCATATTTTTTACATACCTCGTATAAAATTGAAAAAGTTTGATATCTGATAGTTGTTTTTTGGACTTTAGACCAGAATAGAGTATTTTATGAAGAATAACTTTTTTTCGTAAAAATAATAATAAAATAGTTGAAATAATTGAAATAAAATAATGATGATGGGTATCCGTAATTTGAGAAAACATTGAATTTTTTTTCAATTATAATGATGTAATTATAATAAAACATAGTTTTTAATTCGCAACAACTATTTATAATACCCATATTTTGATATTCTGGAATATAAAGGTACTTTACTCTTTAACAAAATTCGTATTTTTGACATACCTCGTATAAAATTGATAAAACTTGATATCTGATAATTGGGTTTTAGATTTTAGACTATGCAGAGCAATTTATGAAGAATAAACTTTTTTTCGTAAAATTTGTAATAAAAATGTTTCAAATATGGTTCCTTGCTACGCAGACATAGTGTAGAAGAGCTTCTTTATAAGCATCTTCAAATTGTAATGCCATATTCGGATTCAGCATAATCAAAAACAAAATAGAAACAAAATTCAACGATATTTTTAAAATTATTTTAAATTATATAATTTAACATGATTGTTTGGAATTAAGAACTATATTCTGATATGCAATTTTATCCTTCTAATGAAAAAAAAATTTAAAAATTTTTCTAATCAACATTATTTTTAGTTGTTTATTTCAATTATGATACATATAGCTATTTGTATAACAAGGGAGGAAAGTGCTACTTTTCCTCCCGAGAATGAAGTTTACTGCCCGACGCGTAGCGGAGAGCAGTAATCATTCAAGGGAGGAAAAGGCACTTTACTCCCATGTTATACATATGGTTTTTCCACCTTCCTCAAATAACAAGTCATTTTTACTTAATTTATTTATGTAACTAACCAACAAAATTTATTAGAACTAAAACTAATAAGTACGTACAATATAACTGTCAACTGTCAAATATAAGTCAAAATAAAAATGTAAACATTGTTAAATCAAAATAACAATTTACAGTTTTTTACCATTCTGTGAAATACAGAGTGTTTTATAAATAAACGTTAAAATGTATACAAACTTACGTAATAGAAAATAGATATTGTACAGGGCGTCAATAAGTTATATTTTTATGAATGAAATACCATGATGTCACTTTTACTTTTCCTCTCTAGGGAGGAAAAGTACAACTTTGCTCCCTACAATCAGGTCCGGAAAAGTATACTTTCGGTAGAGGTAGGTGGAAAACTCTTTTATTATTCATTTTACGAAAAACAGTTATTCTTTATAAAATGTTCTACAGGGTCTAAAACCTAAAATACAACCGTCTAATATCAAATTTTGTCAATTTTATACGAGGTATATAAAAAAAATATGAATTTGCTCAAGAGTACTTAAATAATATACCCTTATTTTTCACAATATTGAAAATTGTGCTTATGTAAAGTTGTTTAGAACTAAAAACCATAATTAACCCGCCAGTGGTGGCTATATGAGATTTTCTCTCACGGTTTCAGAAAATTGCACAGAATTTTTTTTCTGGGAAATTATAAGATCTGTAGTTCCTTCTAGTCTCCTAACTATCCTCCCTCGACAATCTAATAGAATCGTCCGCTTAGATAGTGACTCAGTTGACCTAATATCTATCCAACTGTTGAGTCAGCGCGCTTCAAGTGAGACATTCTCTCATCAAGCGACCACCCGCGTTACGAACTGTACATAAAAATTAATTTTATTTTGGCACTTAAAACCTGAAATAATGTAAAAAAAATTGTAATTGTCATCAATCAATTTTTCCAGAGCATTATTGTTATATTTGTGTGCTGTGCCGTAAATTATCAAGATACGGAGATTGATTAATATTGGTTTAATTCCGATTACTTCTTTTTATTTTATTATATTATTATCTATATTATGTTACATTCTTTTTTTCTTATTATTAGTTAATAAAAAAAGTTTAAAAACTGTTTTAAAAACTTTATTTTGTAAAAAAAGGTAAAATTTGGATATGTGAGAGAAAATCTCACGCGCGACCACTCGCGTAACAATCTACCTAGCGACCAATGCCGGGTCGCTAGGTTGGGAATCTATCTTTGGTTGGGAAATAAGCCACAATTAAATTGAAGAAATAATTTTATTCGCGTTTCGACGCCCAAATCGGATGTCGTTGTCAAAATATAAAATATTACTAATATTTACTCGGTAATATTTTGTATTTTGACAAGGACATCCGATTTGGGCGTCGAAACGTTAATAAAATTATTTTTCAATTTAATTGTGGCTTATTTCCCAATCAAAATAATTATAAAAATGCCACAAGAAAATAGCTTCAGAACAACACTAAAAACCATCTTCCAATATTCCATCCTTCTCATTGAAATATTCTGAACTATAAAGGTACTTTATTCTTGATCGAAATTTATCTTTTTTGACATACCTCGTATAAAATTAATCAAAATTGATATAAGATGGTTGTATTTAAGGTCTTTGGCCATGCAGAACTTTTTACAAAGGATAACTTTTTTTCGTATAATTAATAATAGACCAGTAAGGATCTGTTTTTAGATGGATGTGAGAGGTGGCATTCAGATTTTTGCGATTAAAGTTAGGTGATAACTTCGTTAATAATAATTGATTAATGCTCCGTCTCAAATATGCCCGGAACATTAATAAAAAAAATTAAATATTTCAAAATTTCAAAAAATTTCATTTTTTTTTCTACTTTTCTTGCTTATAACTTTAAAACGATTCATTTTGGAACAAAGTCGTATAGGAATAAAACAAAGGTAATTAAATTTTCTATCAGATGCGATTGGTTTAAAAATCTCTTAATTAATCACCCTTGCTGCAAAATAGCAATAAATATAAAATAAGGGGGCAAAACAAGCCTGTTTTTATTCAATGATTTTCCATCGCTTAGGTTACACTTGGAACCTTCCTAATTCGCTTAGAAAATTTTTGTAATGTGTTAAAACCGTACACCAAATTTCATTAAAATTGACTTACTAGATTTTGAATAATAATTTTGCAATCTAAACTTTTTTTAAAAAATTAAAATTTTTTAAAATATTGCACAACAAAAACTAGTATATACAAAGATTTGTCAATTTTTTTACATATAAAGAAGCACTTCACCTATCTAATGCACTTTACAGAATTAAAATCGGATTGTTTAAGCAGCCTCAGCAATGTTTTAAAGTTATAAACAATTTTTTGGCTTATAAACAAATTAGTCCTGTGGCCAGGAGGGGGTGCTGCGGGCTCCTTTATTTAGATGGACTTACCCAAGATTTTTATGTATTTTTTGACCCGTGGAACACGATTTTTTTGGGTAACAGTTGATCCGGATGTCAATAAAATTGTTATAAACAAAGAACTTGAGGAATTACATATCATCGATTTTTCGCAAAATAAAACATTTTTTTATATTTCTTGGGTAAGTCTAAGCAAAAAATGTTCTTACAAGTTTTTTCGTAGGGTGCATAGTTTTCGAGATAAACGCAGTGGAACTTTCAAAAAATCGAAAAAGTTCAATATTTGAACGCGAATAACTTTTGATTAAAAAATAAAATAGCAATTCTGCTGACAGCATTTGAAAGTTTAAATCAAATTATACCGGTTTTAATTATTTGCATTGCTAAAAATTAATTTTTTATTATTAAACAAAGCTATTTGTTTATAAGCCAAAAATTTTTTTATAAGTTTAAAACATTGCTGAGGCCCCTTAAATAATCCGATTTTAATTCTGTAAAGTGTATTAGATAGGTAAAGCACCTCTTTATATGTAAAAAATTAGACAACTTATAAATGGTCTACTTTTTGTTCAGAAAGATTTTAAAAAATTTGAACTTTTTTAAAAACATTTAAATTGCAAATTTATTATGCCAAATCTATTAGGTCGATTTTAATGAAATTTGGTAAACGGTTTAAGTATGTTACAAAGAATTTACTAAGCGGATTACTAAGGTTCTAAGTACCACCGAAGTGGTTAAAAACATTGAATAACAACAGGCATATTTTGCCCCCTTATTTTGTATTTATTGCTATATTGCAGAAAAGGTAATAAGTTAAGACATTTTTGACCAGCCGGATATCATACAAAATTCAATTATCTTTATTTTATTTCTGTACGACTTTGTTCCAAAACGAATCGTTTTAAAGTTATAAGCAAAGAAAGCAGAAAAAAATCGACGTTTTTCGAAATTTTTCAATATTTTATTTTTTTTATTAATGTTCCGGGCATATTTGAGAAGGAGCATAAGTAAATTATTATTAACGAAGTTATCACCTTACTTTATCTGCAAAAATTCGAATGCCACCTTTCACATCCAAAAATAGACGTTTTTTCACAGATCCTTACTGGTCTATAATAAAAGAGTTATCATAATTGAAATAACTGAAAATAATGTTGTATATCCATAATTAAAAAAAAATTCAACTTTTTTTTTAATTAGAAAGATGAAATGGCATATTAGAATATAGTTCTTAATTCCAAACAACTTTTCATTATAACAATTTTCAATATTTTGAATAATAAAGCTACTTTACTCTTGAGTAAAATTCATATTTTTTGACGTAATATCTCGTATACGGCTTAAAAAAAATGAACTGATGGTTCTATTTTTAATTTAGACCATGCACAACTTTTCACGTTGACGAACAGAACGTCTATAGTCGTCTAATTTCCATTGATGTAATGTGACACAACGTCTATATACGTTGAATTTTTCCCTATTCTACTTTGCAATATACATATAGTGTCACAACACTTGCTTATACATTTGACGCAGTGTCCGTCAACGTGTTAATTGGACACACTGTACAAAACAATTATTGTTATTGTTTAAACAAATAATAAACAATTAGCGGCAAAATCTGTGAGTAGAACTTTTTACTTTAACATGTATATAAACTAACAAATAAAGTTTTAGAAAAAGATAATCTTGTTTGAATTGCTCCGAAACAATGCATCTTTTCGTTCTATCTTGACTCTTCTAAAATGCTTCGTATAGATTGCTGAATAGAATTGGTCTTCTTATAACAGGCAATATGACGACTTATATACACATATAAGGATCTCGTAGAACAGTCGTATTATTTAAACGTAAATTAAAACATGGCAATATCGTCGGGCTTCGTATAATGCGTAATCCATATACACTGTGAACGCGTTTATACGAGTGGGCTTCGTAAGACCGTAGGAATAAGACAGTGCTACAATCCCCTTACCCCATAAACCGCGGGCTTCCATTCATCTGCAGGTTGTAGCGGGCTTCCTATCATTTGTGAGCCATATATATATATATATATATATATATATATATATATATATATATATATATATATATATATATATATATATATAAAAAGAATAATTTTGGGGAATGCAGTCAATGTGTTTTGGAAATATATATATAAGATTATGGTATTCTTGACTGTATATTTAAATATCAAGCAGTGATTCTTGAGGATGCAGTCTATTTTGGCCCACAAGACAAAGAAAACTCTTTGACTTACTGTCAAGCTTTCGAATTTATTTTAATTCTTTTTCAAGACATCTGTTGACAAAAATATACAATTATAAAAATTATGTAGGTACTTACAATTTTCTTAATTACTTACTAGTCATGAGATTACATTGAAAAAATTTGAAACTTTACTAAAAGGACAATTATGCACATAGGTATGAAAAATTATTTTTAAAAACTTCAGTTATGTTGTCATGTTTGAAATATGTCATGAAATATGTAAAGTGTATACACTTTATATAGGAGGAAAGTAAAACTAGTAACAACATATTTTTTATTTTTTTATTAGATTTTATTAGATTGATCTATGAAAAAAAAATTAATAACATCAAACCCAATTAGTAATTAAATTAAATTAATCTCATGACTAGTAAGTAATTAAGAAAATTGTAAGTACCTACATAATTTTTATAATTGTATATTTTTGTCAACAGATGTCTTGAAAAAGAATTAAAATAAATTCGAAAGCTTGACAATATATATATATATATATATATATATATATATATATATATATATATATATATATATATATATATATATATATATATATATACATCCTACTATCAATTTGGCATCGATACATTATGCATTTACCATCGATTTGGCATCGTCTTGCAAAGTGGCATCTGTATATCGATGCCACTTTACACTACCTTAATAACTTTATTCCTGTACTTGCTACCAGAAGTCTAGTCAGCTCGGTAGTTAGAGATTTAATTCCTTGATGTTACTTTAATATATCAGCTTTCCTTGTTTACCTCTTACTAAGTTATATAAGTTTATTCCATAAAATGTTTGAGTCCAAAATGATCGTACAGTGAAAATATTATATACATTTAGTTCAGTGTTTTACCGTTTTGTCGCTGCCGTTATATACATGAAAACGTATATCCCACTTTCATTATCAATCATTTTGGCATCAGAAATTTGGCATCACTGTTGAATACAATATTATTCACAACGAAAAATAGACAATTTGAGAATGTATATATTATTTTCATAAAGAAATCAGTCTGGCATCATGTTTTATTGTTTTCACCCAATTTTGAAAAAATGTGAAAACTTTGTATTATCCACGTCCGTCTGTCCGTCTGTCTGTAACCACAACTCCTCCGTCAATATACCAGCTAGAATGACAAATGAGGTATCAAATGAAAGCTGATAATCCAAGGATGGTACTAAAGGTGAGATATTTGACCTTGGCGGTCTGTCCGTCGGTCTTTACGACCGCGAATATAACTCCTCCATCATTATACCAGGTAGAATGACAAATGAGGTGTCAAATGAAAGCATATAATCCAAGGATGGTACTAACGGTGAGATATTTGACCTAGGCTGTCTTTCCGTCGGTCCCTCCGACCGCAAATATAACTCCTCCGTCATTATACCAGGTAGAATGACAAATGAGGTGTCAAAAGAAAGCTTATAATACAAGGATGGTACTAAAGGTGAGATATTTGACTTAGGCGGTCTGTGACTCGGTCCCTCCGACCGCGAATATAACTTATCCGTCATTATACCAGGTAGAATGACAAATGAGGTGTCAAATGAAAGCTGATAATCCTAGGATGGTACTAAAGGTGAGATATTTGACCTAGGCTGTCTTTCCGTCGGTCCCTCCGACCGCGAATATAACTCCTCCGTCATTATACCAGGTAGAATGACAAATGATGTGTCAAAAGAAAGCTTATAATACAAGGATGGTACTAAAGGTGAGATATTTAACTTAGGCGATCTGTGCGCCGGTCCCTCCGACCGCCAATATAACTCCTCCATCATTATACCAGGTAGAATGACAAATGAGGTGTCAAATGAAAGCTTATATTCCAAGAATGGTAATAAAGGTGAGATATTTGACCTAGGCTGTCTTTCCGACGGTCCGTACGACCGGGAATATAACTCCTCCGTCATTATACCATGTAGAATGAGAAATGAGGTGTCAAATGAAGGCTGATATTCCAAGGATGGTACTAAAGGTGAGATATTTGACCTACATGGTCTGTCCGTCGGTCCGTCCGACCGCGAGTATAACTCCTCAATCATTATACCAGGTAGAATGATAAATGAGGTGTCAAATGAAAGCTTATAATCCAAGGATGGTACTAAAGGTGAGATATTTGGCCTAGGCAATCTTTCTGTCGGTCCGTACGACCGCGAATATAACTTCTCCGTCATTATACCAGGTAGAATGACAAATGAGGTGTCAAATGAAAGCTTATATTCCAAGGATGGTACTAAAGGTGAGATATTTGACCCAGGCTGTCTTTCCGTCGGTCCGTACGACCGCGCATATAACCCCTCCGTCGTTATACCAGGTAGAATGACAAATGAGGTGTCAAATGAAAGCTGATAATCCAATGATAGTACTACAGGTGAGCGATTTGACCTAGGCTGTCTTTCCGCCGGTCCGTACGACCGCGACTATGTATATCTAGTCCTATTGGTCCCATTTGGGACGTACAGCAGCTCAAATGGTAGGGTTTAATGAACAGAATACAATGACACAGAAAAATCAAATACAGCAATATGTCAAAAGGGCCTTATTTACGTATCTTCGCTCCTATTGGTCCAATCGTGGCGTACAGCACCTAAAATAACTGGATTTGACTAATATAATACAATGACGTATGAAAATCAATTACAGCATCATGTCAAAAGGGCCTTAGTCTTGTATCTACGGTTCTATTGGTTCAATCGTGACGTACAGCGTCTGAAATGATGGGATTTAACTGGCAGAATAAGATGGTGTAGACAAATGAAAATGACGGCATGTAATAACACTTTAAAATTGTAGAAATAAAATGGATTAACACACATGGTATGACATATTAGGTGAGAGTATTTAACAATGCGATCAATTTTGATGAAATATTCGCATATATATGCGGTAAAAAATTACGAAATATGCGCAAGATATGCACAAAAATTCAAAAAATGCGCATTTCGGGAAACCACAAATTTTCTATCTTATTTAGTAATCTTATTTATTATTTTTCAAATAAAATCATTTTTTATATATGCAATTTATTCACAGTTTTTACAAAAACTGCTACCAATAGTTACCTATTTAAAATAAAACAACAATATCACTATAAATATATCTTCGATTATAATTCACTACAATGTGTTTTTCCAAATTCTTTACGAGGAAACATATTCTTTGATCAGACAAAATATTTTTATAACTTGAAAAACTCCTTTCAACATCGATAATTGGTGCGTATTTAAAATAACTTGTTAATTTCCGTTAGAAAATCGTAAAACTTTGGCTAAAGGTGTAAATTCTCTTAACAATAGAGGATTTCAAAAATCACCAGAATTATAGGTAGGTACCTACCCTAATAGCACAAGGACGTCCAATGGACGTCCTTCACGGACTTTAGGGACGTCCATTGGACGTCCGTTTTCGTCCGAGGAACGTCCTTTATACGTCCTATTTTGGTCAAATGTCGCGCTACCGAACGTCCATTGGACGTCCATCTAATGTCCGAGGGGACATATATTGGATCTTAATCGGACGTAAATTGGACCTTAATCGGACGTCCTAGGGGACGTAAATTGGACCCTAATCGGACGTAAATTGGACCTTAATCGGACGTAAATTGAACCTTAATCGGACGTAAATTGGACCTTAATCGGACGTAAATTGAACCTTAATCGGACGTAAATTGGACTTTAATCGGACGTAAATTGGACCTTAATCGGACGTAAATGGGACCTTAATTGGACGTAAATTGGACCTTAATCGGAGTAAATTGGATCTTAATCGGACGTCTTAGGGGACGTGAATTGGACCTTAACAGGACGTCCAATTTTGGTCCAAATTCCACGTTGCCAAACGCCCAATGGAGGTCCACCTAACGTCCGAAGGGACGTTCGGTGGACGTCAATTGGGCCTTCATAGGACGTCCCAGTTTGGTCCAAGGTATTGCTGCCGATCATCCATCTAACGTCCTGGGAGGACGTTCGGTGGACGTCTAGAGACGATATTTATACCTGTGGAGAATGTATTGTGGGAAATAAAAAATTTATTTTTTAAGGAACTTATATTACATCTTATATTAATTTACAATTATTGGATGTTAGATTATTTACATTAAATTATAATTACATTTCTCCAAGAAATTAACGCACCACCTTAAAAATGGGCCATTTTTGATGTCTCGAATTTCCTAAAGCCATTGTCCCATCTAAGTGATTTTTTTAATAATATTATAGCCTAGGCTATATGGGCTACCTCCATAAGCTTGTCATGCACGGGGAGCTATACTGTAATAATATTATATCACATCGCTGAGGGAACTCTACATTACATATACTTTTCGAATCAAAACTTTTATTCTCTTAATATTATTACTTAAAAAATATATACTACATTCGTCTCGCTAAACTCGAAAAATAACTTATAAACCATAAAAATCTCCAAAAATATAAATGACATAAATGAGAATTGGCACAATTATTATTATGGTTTTAAGTTGATTTTTCGGATTTAACTACAATATTATGCAAAAAATTATGTTATATCGCAGATTTAAAATGGGTTTATCTCGAAAACAGTTATATTAAGTTTAGCGAGATGATTGTAGTACACTTTTTTTAAGTAAAAATATTAAGAGAATAAAAGTAGACTGGTACGCAGTCTGATTTTTGCATAAGAGTTTAATGAAATGGTAACAAATCAATTGGAAGTTCTGTCCGACAAAATACATGGAACGTTTTCGGTAGTCTGATGTTCCAAGTTTTTAACCTGTTCCACAATTAAAACTTCCCCGGTTCCAGTATTCCCGTACATCAAAGTTTGTCCGACTAGACACCGTGAAGCTATTAACAAATTTTCAGCTTGCTGTTAATCAACTTTTTTATTACGCGGGATCCAGGTCTATAAATGAATACAATAAATAAGTAGGTAGGTACATATTATACACTTATTTATACGAGTACAATTAATAGTAGAGCTGGTTTTTGGGATGTTACAAGCAGCATTTGCATTTCCACAGAGATACTTATGACAGAAATAATAAAATACCGAGACGGACTATTATTATAATAATTTACAATAGGACCCGACCGACGGCCGACGCTATAGGGACAGGTAAAATTTATGACTGAACAATGCACCGAGCATCGATACAAGCAATATGTACCGGTCGAAGGTTATTTTTTATTGTGTCAAATGGACGTATATAGTACCTACCTTTAAAAATCGAATACACAAATTAAAAGATATTTAACAACCATAAAGATTTGTCAAACTCTATCACCGACTTCATGAAAACAAGTATTACTACATTCTTTGATGGTTTTTGCTGTAAATTTTAAAGGATTGACATGAAATTTGGCATACGCATAGCTAACATGCCAAAGAAAAAAAGTGATATTGTGCCAATGTGTGCTATTGCCCTGGGGTGAGTTTCACTCTTTCTCTGGGGTGAAAAACGTTCAAAATAAGTCCGGACTTCGATAAACTGATTAATATTAAGCAACCTTTATTCCATACTTACAAAGTATGTGTACTTACAAATTAGTATGTGAATTTGGGGGGTGAGTTTCACCCCGAGGAGGGGTGATATACAAAATATAGATAGATACACAAAAGATATACAAAAATGTTTCAAAACATCGAAAAAATGTGGTAAAATGCAAATATACATATCATATTATGATAAAATTGCGATTTTGGCGATTTGCCTTTTTGGATAGAATGATGATGATGTTGATTAGGATAAAACTGCGAAGAATTTTTTTATCGAAATATAGTAAAAAATATGAAAAATATACCAAAAAGCTTGAAAAAATATGTAAGTATGTAAGGAAAAACATAAATAATTAAATAAACTTTTGACAACACAACACAAAAGTTTGAAACACTCACTATTTGGATTGGTTGTCCTGGCTTGTGATTTTCTTCTTTGCAGATGACGCTCACGGATCGATGTCAATGTCCAACGGACGTCCGAGCACGGACGTCCAATGGACGTCCAAAGGACGTTCATATTTATTCAACACGTAAGTACGTCCAACGTCGGACGTCCGAAGGACGTTCATTTATAGTCCATCCGCATTAGGACTAAAACTGGACCTATTTTGGGCACACGTACGCTCAACTTCAAAAAGATGCTCTCAATATTCATCTGTAGTAAGGATACATTGATAAAAATTATATTTTTGCTTATTAGAATTAACCACCAAACTTCTATCATCTTGGTAACGGGAATAATAAAACATTATAAAGTCCACTTTACATCAACAATAATTGAACAAGAAATTGACGACAAGTTATTCAAGGTCAAATTTGGCTTATACAAAACACAATTCTACTTCCAATTTTGCCGTGAATAAACAGAAAATAAAGAAATTTGACAAAATAAAACATATCCAATTGTTCTATTTCATCAAATTCCTTCATTTTCTTTTACAAATCATACATTTTGTACTCGTCAAATTTGGCCTTGAATAACTTAGTCAATTTCTTGTTCAATTTATTGTTGATGTAGAGTGGACATAACGAATAATTTACCGATCAGATTTTCACACTTTACATAAAAACAAAAACATGTATTAGATATTAAACTACATATACAGTTTTGAATTAAATATGATTTATAATCTTTTCCATTTAAACTATTTTATTAACATAATTAAGTTAATATTTTATTAAATAATTTTGCTGTTTAATCCCCTTATTGGTAGAATATGTCCAATATGGACGATTGGAAAAGGTCCGTATTTCGTCCGAGTACGGACGTCCAAAGGACGTTCATATTTATTCCACCCGAAGGACGTCCAACACCGGACGTCCGAAGGACGTACATATTTAGTCCACCCGAAGGACGTCCAACGCCGGACGTCCAAAGGACGTACATATTTAGTCCACCTGAAGGACGTCCAACGCCGGACGTCCAAAGGACGTACATATTTAGTACACCCGAAGTACGTCCAGCGTCGGACGTCCAAAGGACGTCCGTTTATGGTCCATGGACGTTAGGACCAAAAATTGACCTATTTTGGACGTCCAAAGGACGTCGTGTGCTATTAGGGTATTAAATATAACAAAAGTATATAAAATTCGGATTTCCGGGTAAAACATCCTTCGTCATTTTAACATCCTACAATCATTTCATAACGGCGGCGTATTATCCTATAAGTACTTTGTGTAGAGATCGTTTATTTTCTAAGAAAAAATGAAAGGCGGTTAATGAGCTGTCTCTCTTGGTTCTCGAATTAATACAGACCACAGCCTGTGCGTGGAAATATTTTGTCGAATTAAAAAATTTAAATTTTGTTTTGGACTAATGAAATAAAACATTTTAGTAGTTCCAAAATGACACAAAATCTAGGCATCGGATAAAAAATTTATTTGAAGAAAGTGAATTTTTTTGTTCTTCTTAATGGCGGTACAGGCTCGTTTTTTTAATATTGTATTTAATTACAGAATAATTTTCAAATATTACCTAATATATTTTTCAAATTGGGCTCTGTACCGCCATTCTTTATTATATTACGGATACGTGTGCCAAATATCTTGAAAAAATATTCAAAATTACAGCCGCAATCTTGGAACGCGTTTTGGCTACCTGTTGATCGCTACTGTATCACCTTAAACAATTTTTTAAACAAATTCACAAAAATAATTTTTTCATTACGAACGATTTTTTAGATAAGTTGGGTTATTCTGAGCAAAACAGGTATCTTGAGATTTTTCTCTAAAATTGATTTTTGTCGAGTTATATGGCCATTTTCGCATTTTTCAGGTTTTAAATCGCGTATAACTCGACAACAATCAATTTTAGAGAAAATTGACAAGAGACCTTTTTTGTTCAGAATGTCCAAAATTATCTAAAAAAAATTGTTCAAAGTGAAAAAATTATTTTTGTGGATTTGTTTAAAAAATTGTTTAAAAAATTTTTCGACCACGGCACCTTGTGAATATGTTATAAGGACCTCTTTTTGAGTAAGTTTGTGCAAAAAAATCGAATCGGAATAATTTCACTAACAGGGGCGACGATAAATCCGGGACTATAGCGCTAATTATTAATAATTAAAAATAACAGCTTTGTAATAAAATAATGACAAAAATCTCTTAAGGACCTTGAAGCAAGGGTTTGAAACTTGATCTGCTCACTTTTTAATTTCATAATAATAACTTTTAATCGAGTTATTAAGACTTAAAAATGGCCATTTTCGCATTTTTCAAATATTTAATCGCATATAACTCGACAACAATCAATTTTAAACAAAAATGGCAAGACACCTTTTTTGCCCAGAATGACACAAGTTATCTAAAAAAAATTGTTCGAAATGAAAAAATTGTTTTTGTGAATTTGTTTCAAAAAAATTTTTTAAACAATTTTTCGACCAATGCACCGCCCGGCACCCTTTGGATATGTTATAAGGACCTCTTTTTGAGTAAGTTGGTGCAAAAAAATCGAATCGGAATAATTTCGCTAGCGGGGGCGACGATACTGCCCGGTCTACTTTTGATGCTGATGGTGATAGAATAGATACTTTTTATATAACAAAAATAAAACTTTTTTTAAACTCTTTAAAAAATTTGTGGCGGGTTTTCCCCGAAAAGTGCGTTATTTTTTGGACATTTTATGTTGAACTAGTCGATTTGGAATTTGACGAATAAGAACCAACTTTTGATTAGCTCCAACTCTGTTTTTATTGTGTGTCCAGACTTCATACATACATCATTTTTTTTACTGTTTTATAAGCTTTATATTTGCTAGGAATAGTTTTTCGATCAAATACTTACTTTTTGATTTATTTGCGAAAAACCATCTAAAAACAAAAGTTACAAGGAATTTAATTAGTTTATCCACTTACGGACTTATTTGGACCTATATTTTTTCACACTCGAGAAGGGGGTGGTACTCATCCCCAGAAAAAAAGCACACACTGGCACTCTGATGTTCATTTCGCGAAATATCGCAGGGTTCGTATTTAAAATTTTTAATTTACTCCTCACCCCTTTCCGTGGGGGTTCGTTTTTGGTATCATTCGATAGACTTTTGACAAATATTGAACACGCATTTTTTAGTTTTTCGATCTGACGTTCATTTCGCGAAATATTCGCTTTTTTGTGAAACTTTGTGACTCGCCCATCATTTCTTCAGATTTGGGAACACTTAATAATCGGAGGGGGCCAAGTCAGGAGAGTAAGCCGCATGAGAAAGTAATTAGAACCCCAACTCGAATTTTTGCTACTGTCACAACGCTCTTGTGAGTCGATGTATTGTCTTAGGTCTTGAGAACACTTTTTCTTCTGCTTATGGAGTCGTTTTTCATTCATCACATACTGGAACTCACCACATAAATTTTGAAGACCCTGACATCAAAACTGTATTAAATTATATGTGATCTAAGTAAGTTAATGAAAAGTCAGAATAGATAGAGTAGAACACTTATAAAAAAAATTGTAACAAGCAATTGGACATCGTAAGTTCTAATTTTTGACAAAAAGTGACCGGAAGTTGAACCGGCAGTCGATATTTGAACCCTTCGTGTAACTTTTTGTCAGCTGATATGACGGATGAATTTTGTTCACCTACAGATATGGACGAACAGACAGGCATGAAACCGGAAGTATGTATTTGTTCTGGTCTTTCTTAGTCGTGTTGACCAATAGTTTGTACTATTTCGACGAATTTAAAACAGTACTTTCGGTTGCAACTCTGGAACAGGCAGTCCGAGGTCAAACTTCTCACATGTAATATCATATTTTGGTTATAGGCTTTCATTTGACACCTTATTTGTCATTCTTTCTGTCCTACTAATAGACGAGTTGTGTTTATTGACGGACAGACATGGATAATTCTAGGTTTTCACATTTAATGAAAAAAAAAAAATTATTCAATTCAGTTAACCTGACTATATCATTGTGATAATGACTTCTTATCTAAAAGTGACAACGGCAATAATTGCCGTTGTAATAATTATTATTCCATTCACTCACGATAAAATATCGCAAAACCTCCAGATTTTAAAGAACCGCTTGGATTGACATAAAATTTGGCACACACGTAGCTAAAATGCCAAAGAAAAAAGTGAGATTATGCCGATATGTTCTCTTGTCCTGGATGTGACTTTCACCCCTTCTTGGAGGTGAAAAAACATACGTGCAAAATAAGTCCGGAAGTGGATAAACTGACTAATTCTAATTCTAAGCAAATTTTGTTCTATAAAAGTTTTAGGTCAATACTTTTCGAGGTATGTGCGAGTGAATATGTTTATTTTTCATAGAAAAACACGTTTTGGACGGATTTTCGCAAATAACTCAAAAAGTAAGTATGTACATATTTTATCGAAGAAAATATTCCTAGCAATAATATAGCTTATGAAAAAGAGGTGTCAGTATAAGGTCTGTAGACCCAGTAGAAGCAGGGTTGCAGCTAATGAAAAATAGGTTCTTATTCGTCAAATACCAAATCGAATATTTCAACGTAAAATAACCAAAAAAATAAAGCACTTTTCGGGAAACACTCATCATAACTCTTTTAAAGTGTTTAAAAAATTTTTTTTTGGTGTTTTTAAAACAGTTTCTAGCGTGAAAAGTAAGCAAGTTACGCTGAAAATAAAATCGTTCCCTTTTTTTTGGCAAAAGAAAGTCATGAAAATTAATTGTTACCGCTTCACACGTTACTTTAGATAAATGTATTGTTTATACAGGGTGTCTCCGAAAATAGTGCGTTCCTTTAAGGTGTGGATATAATACACAATTTAGAACAAAAAGGTGTTGTAACATTTTTTCCTAAAGTTAACCGTTTCAACAAAAATTACGTTGTTCTCCATAAGAGTAAATTTTTATTTTCATAAATTTATATGACCTGGCAACATGGCGTAGAAGAACCTGTGACTGTGAAATTTAATCTAATGGGACCCCTTGTTTATTTACTAATTGAGTATCAATTTGCATATCAAAATGTATTTTCGTTTTTTGGTCAAACGGCTGAATTTAGAATAAAATGTTATAAGACTTTTTTGCTCTACATTGTGCTTTCTATCTATACCTTTAAGGAACGCACTATTTTCGGGGAAACCCTGTATATGATCTGTAAGTTGCATTGGTTCAAAATGCTTATTTTTGAAAGGGGTTTTGTTGAAAGGCCTCAAACGAATCACTAGTCACGAGTATGTATATGCAAATTTTGAACAGCCATATCTTAACCAATTTTTGTCTTCCAGAAAATCAAAAAATTCCAAATATTTAAAAAAGCAACACCTACATTTTTTACTCTTTAAGATATTTGGTATCACTAATAATTTTTAAATTATTTTGACAAAAGTCTTTTTTTCAAAATTAAAGATTTAAAAAAATTTACTTTAAAACCAAATTTTTCCACAAATAAGCACTTTGAACTGATGAAACTTACAAACACAAACAATACATAAAGTTACTTGTGAAGTGGTAACGATTAATTCCATTTGGGCTGTTAATTAGAGGGAGTTTTTAGAATATTTTTAACCAAAAAAAAAAGGAACAACTGTATTTTGAGCGTAACCTGCTTACTCTTGCTGCTGGAAACTTAAAAAAAAAATAAAAATAAACGTTTTCTTAAACACTTTAAGAAAGTTGTAATAAGTTTTCCCAGAAAAGTGTTTCATTTTTTTTATTTCACGTTAAAATATTCTATTTGGAATTTGAGATATAAGAGCTTATTTTTCACTATAGTCTGTTTTTAAACAAGAGGAGTCATTCAAATTTCCCGCGCCGTACACCTTGTTTGTAATTGGTACAACCTCAGGCAATTTTACTCATATCAAATTTTGACACTATTGGCATTTCATAGGTCAGTTTATTTATTTTATCAGCAATTTTTGTATTTTCTGCGTTCTTCCTTTTATTTTTAGATTTTTAGTCAAGATTACCGTCAAAGGCCGATATGATCAACCAAAAAAGAAGATTTATCTGATGATATTTGTAGTGACTTTCTTGGGTGTGAATCTGCCATTTAGTTTACCTACTCCTCTTGGTTTTAAAACAAAGCTTAGCAATAACTCTGCTTCTACTGGGTCTACAGACCTGACACATATACCATTTTTTCACTTTTTTATAAGCTATATTTACTATTTGCTAATTTTTTTTTCAATAAAGTACCTACTTTTTGAGTTATTTGCGAAAAACCGTATAAAAACGTTTTTTTTTTGTTGAAAAATGAACATATTCACTCGCAAATATCTCTAAAAGTATTGACTTAGTGAAAAACGCTATAAAATAGAAGTTGCTTAGAATTAGTCAGTTTATCCAGTTCCGGACTTATTTGAACGTATTTGTTTTCATACCCTATAACCGACGAAACTCACCTCCAGATCAAAAGCACATATCGGCACAATATCACTTTTTTTCTTTAACATATTAGCTATAGGTACGTGTCCCAAATTTTATGTCAAACCAAGCGTTTCTTCAAAATTCTGACCAAAAACCCTAAGTAAATTAAACGAAAATATAAAATGAATTTTTCAAACAAATATTTTAAGTCGGTATGAGAAATTTTAATTTAACAGATGAAATCAAATAAACACAATTCAACTCGTAAAATATTTAGACCCTTGCTTGGTAATCCAGCTGAACAGGTAAAGAACCTACCTTTTATGTAGTTTATAATCTGAGAGGATGGAATATTTTACCAAAATATTCCATCCTCTAAGTTTACAATAGACCTTTTCTACCTGTCCTCAAAAGATCGGTATTTTTAACTCGTGGCAACGTCGAAAAGCGGCAAAATGATGGGAAATACACATTTTTATGTGGTGGAAGTCAAAATGGTTATGAAGTGTAAAAATTTTTGTATATAATTTAAATTTTTAAAATTAAAATTTTAGAAAACTGAGAACGATACAGGGCGTTAAAAAATGCGCTCAACAAACATACACGAATTAAAATTCGAAAATGATAGTATTTCTTGGTGATGCCAAATGACTGCAACATGAAAAGATGACATAATGATAGCGGGATGTATATATATATATATATATATATATATATATATATATATATATATATATATATATATATATATATATATATATATATATATATATATATATATATACATCCCGCTATTAAATTGGCATCTTTTCACGTTGCAGTCATTTGGCATCACCTAGAAATGCTATCATTTTCTAGGTATAATCCGTGAATGTTCGCTTAGTACACTTCTTTAAGCTTGGCACCGTTGTCGGATTTTCAGTAATCCGATTTATTTATATATTTTATTCCTTACACTATAACGACAATTTGACCCCCGTAGGTCAAAAACATTGCTTAAACATCACTTTGGCAACAACAGGATGTTGCCAAGATATACATTTTTACGGAAAAGACAGTACCTAGTTAGATACATAATATCGATCGCTTCACGTTACAAGTCTTCCACTCGCACTCAGGTAAAAACCAGTTGTAGGCTCTTTTGTCTGAACGGGTCCCTGAATGAGTTTAATAATTCACTTTTATTGTGTATTTTGTTTCGTTTAGTTGAAATATCAGATTTTGTTTGTAACGAATTTCATAATAGATATTTAAATTATTTTTTTGTTAACAAAAACAAATTTTAAAGTTTGACATTTGAAAAATTAATTTTATATTGCCATTTTCATGACATGGTCAATGGTTAATTGCATTTATAATAATTTAATGGGTCATTGCGAAACAATATACAGTGCGTCCATAAAGTAACGCATAAATTCATTATTTCACAAACCGGACACTTTCAGGAAAAATACCGAAACAGGTCGATTTTTATTTTTAAATTACAATTTATTGGCATACATATCATACTAGTGACGTCATCCATCTGGGCGTGATGACGTAATCGTTGATTTTTTTAAATAAGAATAAAGGGCATGTAATAGCTCATTTGAAAGGGTATGTAATTCTCTATTCAATAATATAATTGTTAATATAATTATTTATACAGGGTGTCCAAAAAATGTTATTTAAATTAAATTAATTGGTATAAAAAGATGAATGTATGTAATTTGTTTAATTCTAAATATATTTTATTGGTGCCAGCAAACATAAAAATGTTTTATTTAAAACCTAAATATTGATTTTCGCTTAAGCGTAATCTTAAACTTCCAAGAGGCAGGTGGATGGCAGCTCTAACATTTAATTTTCTGACAAAAGTAAAACGAATTTTGAATTAAATAAGTTACATACATTTTTCTTTTTGTCTCAATTAATTTAATTAAAGAATTCTTTTTGGACACCCTGTATATATAATTATGTTATTGTTTGTATTAGTAAATAGAGAATTAAATACCCTTTCAAATGAGCTATCACATGACCCCTATTCTCATTTAAAAAATTCATCGATTACGTTATCAAGCCCAGATGGATGACATCACTAGTATGATATGTAATATGCCAAAAAATTGTAATTTAAAAATAAAAATCGACCTGTTTCGAAAATTTTCCTTAAAGTCGCCGGTTTACGAAATAATGAAATTATGCGTTACTTTATGGAAGCACTGTATGTTACAATGTGTAAATTTTTCAGGAAACGTAAAAATCTTTCCATTAGTAGTTAGAGATTCTGATAGTAATACTATATTTTATATAAGTATTATGGGTTATAAATGCATCTATTAGGTCTGGATCCCGCGTATGAAAAAAAAGTTGATTAATAGCAAGCTGAAAATTTGTTAATAGCTTAAGGGTGTTTAGTCGGATAAACTTTTATATATGGGAACACTGGAACAGGGGCAGTTTTAATTGTGAAACAGGTTGAAAATTTGGAACGGTCACACCACGAAAACGGCACATTTATTTTGTCCGACATAACAGACTTAAACTCTCCGAATAGAGATTAAACTCTCATGCAAAAATTAGACTGCTATTTATCACCTGTCATAATTCCTGTCATTTGACATATTCTACATGCTCTACTCATTAAAAGGCCCATT
Organism: Diabrotica virgifera virgifera; assembly: GCF_917563875.1. Taxonomy (NCBI): domain Eukaryota; kingdom Metazoa; phylum Arthropoda; class Insecta; order Coleoptera; family Chrysomelidae; genus Diabrotica; species Diabrotica virgifera. Next base: position 182,270,818 of record NC_065443.1, on the reverse strand, counting down.
TGGTGATAAATAGCAGTCTAATTTTTGCATGAGAGTTTAATCTCTGTTCGAAGAGTTTAAGTCTGTTCTGTCGGACAAAATACATGTGCCGTTTTCGTGGTGTGACCGTTTCAAATTTTTAACCTGTTCCAAAATTAAAACTGCCCCTGTTCCAGTGTTCCCATATATCAAAGTTTATCCGACTAGACACCCTTAAGCTATTAACAAATTTTCAGCTTGCTATTAATCAACTTTTTTTTCATACGCGGGATCCAGACCTATATCTGAAAGACCAAAAAAGTTTAAATGTTGCTTATTTTTTTGATATTATGTTTTAAAGTTTGTGGACTTACGTTGTTTTCGAAATGAAACCATAATTGGTAAAGTTTTTTCTTTATTCTCAACAAGAAACAGTCATAATACGGACAACGCACACATCTTATGGAAAATATAATGTCACTCAAATTCAATAAAATTTATACGAATAGATCCGTTTTAATTTACCGATCAAATCTTATCATTGCGCCAACTCTTAATTATGATTAATTACGGCGCAAATTGCAATTAAAGTTTATCGAAATCACATTTTTGGAGTCCATAAAGTGTTAAAAGTGTTAAAGTTACAATCATTATTGCTCCGAGTGCTATTCATAAGAGCTTAAATCCCGCTGGGCCTAAGCGGATTAGTGAAACTAATCCGCTGATTTATGGAGTACCGAAAATCTGGGTAGTTTAAAATATTTTTTCTCTCTCTCTTAACTTATGTACCTACCCATTTGATTTCAGATTTATTTGTATCAATTTCTGCTCTTATTTTTGAAAATAGAGAGTTGGCGCAATGATAAGATTTGATCGGTAAATTAAAACGGATCTATTCGTATAAATTTTATTGAATTTGAGTGACATTATATTTTCCATAAGATGTGTGCGTTGTTTTCGAAATGAAACCATAATTGGTGAAGTTTTTTCTTTATTCTCAACAAGAAACAGTCATAATACGTAGAAATTTATACTAAATTTAAAATCCAGATTCAGTAGAAATAAACAAACCAAGACACGTTAAATGCTACTAGGAGCACTCCCGAATCATAATTATTTACAATGTATTGTTATATTTCTATTTGATATGAAAATTAAATTTTGATGGTTGTAAACAGGATTCAATTTAATATAAAATATTTTCAATTTTCTCAACCACGGGCATATAAATTTAGAACACCCTGTATACAACAAATTGTTATATTTAATTTTAAGAAGTGATTAGACGGAACTCGGGACAGTGCGCTTAAAATAAACAAAGTGAATGACGCGTACCATTATCGTTCTTCTCGGAAGGTCGATCATTAGCCTATGCTAAATAAAACTCAGTGAAATAGATGATAGTTCATTATCGTTTTTCGCGGAAGGTTTCGATCATTAGCCTATGCTAAATAAGACTCATTTGAAAGAGAAATTGGTTTTTGAGGAATACTGAGAATGAGAGTTGGTGGTGGAAGGTTGATTTGTGAATCTGGAAGGGATATTGAGAAAGTAGGTGAATGAATGACAAAGTGGGATCAGAATGTTTTGAGCTGTCGAGAAGTGAAGTCGAGTAGTAGACGGTAGTGTTCGAGGAGTGAGAAAGCCGGTAGTTCCGTGAGTGTGGAGTATCTATCGTGGAACGAGAAGTAGGCCAGGTCGAGAGTAAAAGAACCTCCTTGAGCCCAGAGTGTCCCGGTAGCTGATAGCAGTTTCGAAAAAGGTAGAACACAGCATCACGACAAAAGCAGGAACGAGAGCTATTCGAGCTAGTTTTTCAAAGGAGAACATCACTGGAAGCCAGGACGAGGTTTGATCGCAGCCAAGGATAGCAGGAAAGGGTTTTGTGTGAGGACATTTTCAGTTCACCAGGAAAAGGTCAGTCTCATTTGTTTGGACATGAATGTATGGGTTTTTCGTATTAAATTCCACATAAAAAATTGAATAACATAATCAATAATATCAGAAAAGCTTCATCAAACTTAAATAGAGTTGTCCCTAATAACTCCTAATAGTTAAATGTTAATAAAAACTTTCAATAGAAAACCAAAAGGAAATAAAATTCCCAGTTGTAAATGTTATGTTTAAGAATAATAAGAAATAGTAGCAAATATTAAGCATTGATTGCCTTTTGAATAAAATAAAAAATATTTTGATTATAATTGTAACCCATATTTGTATTTTTTTTTACTCTTTTCTTTTCTATCCCGATTAGGAACCATTAAGAAATATTCAGAAGCCACGAAAGTAAGTAATTAATTTATAATTCGCCCTGAGATTGAAAACATATTGATATGTGATCTGGTTAATTAATTAGATTAGTATTAATACATTGATTAAATTAAGTGACATATAAGAATATTATCTCATATCAATAATCAAGATCACATCAGTATATACATTGTAAATTCCAAGTCATGATTTCCAAAGTTTACACATTGTAAATTATGATTCGGGAGTGCTCCTAGTATCATTTAACGTGTCTTGGTTTGTTTATTTCTACTGCATCTTTACTGTTTCTGTTAACTAATCTAAACGTAGAGATATTTTTTGAGATTCTTTAACTCTTTCAATGCTGGGGTTTGTCACATCCCACCTGTCTGTTAGTGGCAAAAAAGTTCACCTGTCGGATGCCGGGTTAAAACATGACAAATTAGATGTGGAATGAAAGCTTATAACCCAAAGATGGTACTAAAGGTGAGAAATTTGGCCTCCGAATTCAGGATAAAGAGTTGCAACCCGAAGTATTGTTCTAAATTCGCAGAAATAGTACAAACTATGTATTACTCGACGCGCCTTAGAAAGACGAGAACAAATATTTATGCCTGTCCGGTTTTATGCCTGTCTGTCCGTCCGTCTGTCAGATATAATCACAGAGGTTGAATGAAAGATTATAACCCATAGATGGTACTAGCGATTAGAAATTTGACGCGCATTAGAAAAATGAGAACAAAGAAATACTTTTTTTAGTTTTACACCACTTCCGGTTAAAATGGTGTACCCGGAAGTGACACACATAGTCACAGAAAAATATACTTGATCAATTTACGTGTATTAAGAGGTCGAAACCGAATTTTTTTAATTCTGGTTTTGATGTCATATGCGGTTAAAAAATTGTCTGGAAGTGGAAGAAACCAGTTTAATAGTTGTCCCCTTCGAGTAGCGAAAAATAAACAATACTTTGTAAAAACATTCAACATTGGTTGATATTCCGCTGTTTTCATATTATTTATTGACCTAAGTTTTTGTAAAATGCACTAGTCTTTTTTAAAGATATCATTGGACAATTTACTCACTGTTTTTGGATTTTACAAAATCGCTTGGATTGGCATGAAATTTGACATAAGCATAGCTAACATGTCAAAGAAAAAAGTGATATTGTGCCAGTGTGTGCTTTTTTCTGGGGATGAGTACCACCCCCTTCTCGAGTGTGAAAAAATATAGGTAAAAATATGTCCGTAAGTGGATAAACTAATTAAATTCCTTGTATTTTTTGTTTTTAGATGGTTTTTCGTAAATAAATCAAAAAGTAAGTATTTGATCGAAAAAACTATTCTTAGCAAATATAAAGCTTATAAAACAGTAAAAAAAATTATGTATGTATGAAGTCTGGACACACAATAAAAACAGAGTTGGAGCTGAACAACAGTTGGTTCTTATTCGTCGAATTCCAAATCGACTAGTTCAACGTAAAATATCCAAAAAATAACGCACTTTTCGGGGAAAACTCGCCACAAATTTTTTAAAGTGTTTAAAAAAGTTTTATTTTTGTTATTTAAAAAGTATCTATTCTATCACCATCAGCATCAAAAGTAAGTTACGCTTTAAATAAAATATGTCCCTTTTTTTGCTAAAAGAAATCGTGAAAATCACCACCTAATTAGCATTCCATATGAAATTAATAGTTACCGCCCTAGTTAATTTACTTATATTATACTGTTTATATGATCTATAAGATTTATTGGCAAGAAATGCTTATTAAAAAAAATTGGTTTTAAAATAAAAAAATTTTAATTTTGAAAAAAAATGCCTTGGTTTAAAATAACTTAAACATTAGTGATACTAAATATCTCAAAGAGTAAAAAATGTACATATCACATAAACAATACATAAGTAAATTAGGCGGTGATTTTTACATTTTTTTAACAAAAAAGAGACTTCATTTTGATGCTAACTAACTTTTGATGCTAGAAACGTTTATAAAAATACAAATAAAACTTTTTAGACATTTTATAACAGTTGTAAGTCATGAGTTTTTCCCGAAAAGTGCTTCGTTTTATGGTTATTTCATGTTAAAATATTCGATTTGTATTTTGACGAAGTAGAACCTGCTTTTCATTAAGGTGATACAGTAGCGATCAACAGGTAGCCAAAACGCGTTCCAAGATTGCGGCTGTAATTTTGAATATTTTTTCCAGATATTTGGCACACGTATTCGTAATATAATAAAGAATGGCGGTACAGAGCCGAATTTGAAAAATATATTAATATGTGGAAATTACTCTGTAATTAAATATAATATTAAAAAAACGAGCCTGTACCGCCATTAAGAAGAACAAAAAAATACACTTTCTTCAAATAAACTTTTTATCCGATGCCTAGATTTTGTGTCATTTTGGAACTACTAATGAAATACAAAATTTTAGTAGTTCCAAAATGACACAAAATCTAGGCATCGGATAAAAAAGTTCATTTGAAGAAAGTGTATTTTTTTGTTCTTCTTAATGGCGGTACAGGCTCGTTTTTTAAATATTGTATTTAATTACAGAGTAATTTCCACATATTCATATATTTTTCAAATTGGGCTCTGTACCGCCATTCTTTATTATATTACGAATACGTGTGCCAAATATCTCGAAAAAATATTCAAAATTACAGCCGCAATCTTGGAACGCGTTTTCGCTACCTGTTGATCGCTACTGTTTCCTCTTAACTACAACTCTACTTTTACAGGGTCTACAGACTTCATACATACACCATTGTTTTCACTTTTTTATACGCTATATTTTTGCTAAGAATATTTTTCGTTAAAATACTTTTTGAGTTTTTTTCTAAAACCGTCTAAAAACGTGACTTTTTTGTTGAAAAACGAACATAATATATTCACTTGCAAATAACTCAAACAGTATGTTAAGAAAAAATCTATAGAACAAAAACTAGCTTAGAATTACTCAGTTTATCCACTTTAGGACTTATTTTGAATGTATGTCTTTTCACATTATAAAAGTGGTTGTACTAACTCCCAAGGCAAAAGCACACGTCGGCACAATATCACTTTTTCTTTGACCTGTCAGCTATGTGCATACCCAATTTCATGTCAATCCAAGCGGTTGTTTAAAATTCGGAGGTTTTGCAATATTTACCGTGAGTGGATGGACTACAGATATATGTATATTAGATAAAAATTATAGTCTCAGCGAATCTTTGAAATATCTCCATTCCTTTGAAATGTTACATTTTTTAAGCCTTGAGGGAGTAGGCGCAAAATTATGACCAATGCTATTTAAATGCATTCAGTTTATTCGAATCCTGAGAAAACTAATAAGAATTTTGGAAAAATTTAAACGCAGAATGAAAGATTACATTATAACCGAGGGCGAAACTCTCTAAAAACTTTTATGTTTATATTGATAAGTGAAAGGGTGAAAAAAAAAGAAAATTTAGTGTGATTTTTTATTTCAAATATTTAATTCAAAAGAAATTTTTGTTTATTCTATTCTTTTTGACATGAGGCTGTATTTGATTTCTCTATGTCATTGTATGCTATTGGTTAGTTCCTATCATTTCAGCCGACGTACGTCACGATTGGATCAATAGGGCCGAACATACATAACTAAGGCCCTTTTGGCATGATGCTGTATTATTTTGAAGTCGATACAGCCTGAATATTTTTTTTTATTTTTTTACGTTCTATGTGATTAAAAAAATTAAGAATCACCGCAATTTTAGCCCACCACCCCCTTCCCCTTTCCCCACATCAAAAAATGTCAATTTTTCGATTTTATTTTTTTTTAAGTTGGTTTGCAATTAAATTATAAATTACAAAAAATTCACACGCACAGCTGAGGCTTTTACAAAACATATATTTTTATGGACCCGAAGGTCGAGTGTACATAACCTCAATGTTTTTTGTTTTTTTAATAGGTACGTATAACTTTTTTTGGCGATGGCTGCATGTCTAATTTTTTTGCGTTTTGTGAATTTTATCAAAATCTGTATTTCTGACTTTTTTCAGATTTATTCGTAAGGTGCGCCATCTTCAAAAATCCGGAAAACTGGTTTTTTCGGTAGTTTTTTGGGATTTTCTCCATTTTATATACTTCAAAATAGACTAACTCAAGGTTTTTTATAGGTTACGTATATATAATTTGAAATAACTGAGTTTTTAGGGATATTCAAAAATTGTGTAAAACACCTAAACCCCCCAAAAACTATGTTTTTTCAAATTCTTAAAAGTTTCTTAATTCTTTCGTACCCCATGAAGTTAAATTACAAAGCCATTAAAATATAACTAGAGGTGATTCATACCTACTTACCATCTCAATTGAATGCAATCATCGGCAAAGCCATCTTTTAGTGTCATTGTGTCATCCCCAAAAATCTACCTGGGTCTTAAAATGCAGGTATGCATACTAGTTCCGTTATAACTCTTATCTTTTAAAATTTTGTAGTAAAAGCATTTCTATAGCTATAGTGAGTTCATTGCCCTACCTCTTTATGTGGCTTAATGATTTGGATTGTAAACACAGATAAGAAAGGGTGTGATAGACCAGAGAAATTAGCAAATAAATGGCCTCTTTCGTGACATCCGTTGATACAGGTATCTAAGAACTGCTTATGGCATTAGGGTAAATTTAGTTACAACAGTATCCAATATAAAAATTATGCAAAAAATCAAACGTACTTTTTAACTTATAAACAATATATAAACAATTAAAGATCGCTATTTGATTGTAAATATTAAAGGTGGAGACCGGTATGCTGTATGGAAAGGTGATACAATTTTACTGAAGAGCATAGAAAATTCTTTAAAATGAGTGTTTGGAAAGTTCTTTTTGTTAATTTGTTGCTTAGTTATTGGGAAAATAGCTTCAAAAGTCGATTTTTTGAAAATAATTAATAACTTTTCTAAAAATACACTAAAAGCTTTATTTTCGCGTAAGTAAAGGAACAATATTAGAAGTATTCAGCCGTTAAAATTTCAAGAAGTTTTACCTAATAGTTATTGCAAAATTGAAATTGTTTATCCCAAAAAGCTTCTATCTACAGCGTTATTATGCATAAACTATTAGGTCAACATAAATTCTAAAGACATCAAACCAAAGAGAAAGGTTCAATTTATCAAATTAGATCAAGTCTTGAATAAAAAGTTTATAATAAATATTATAAATAATTATAAAATAATTTTGAAAAAGTAGTGTTATTTTAAGCTTATTCGCGAACTCAAGCGAGGGTGCTGCCGCTTATTTTGAACTAGAGGAATTGGGATGAAGATTTAAACAAAACATCCGTTAACCTATATATCAATGTCGATTGAATGCTTGTCTGGTGTGTTCATTTAATGAATGATTTATTTATATTAATTAATTACATCAATAAAAATATTAATTATATCAAAATGCATTATCCCAATTACATCGGCCATTTTCATGCAACTGCACTGCCACCTATAGTCGATTGAGTTCACGAATAAACAATTAAAATAACAACCGCATTAACATGTGGGAATTAACTAATTTTGATGGGAAATAAGCCACAATTTTACTAAAAAAAATGGTTTTATTTTGACAACGACACCCGATTTGAGCGTCGAAACGTTAATAAAATCAGTTTTTTTAGTAAAATTGTGGCTTATTTCCCATCAAAACTAGTTAATTCCAAAAATGCCACAAGAAAATAGCTTCAGAACAACAACACGTAGGAAGTTAATTTTTTTTATTCGACATGTTGGTATTCTTATAGAAACTGAAACAAAAATTTAATGCCCTACAACCCTTAAAACCCGAGTTAGCCACTTTTTTCAAAAATTCACCGGGGCTTTGTTTATAAATATTAGAAAATTTGAAAAGCAACATTTAAACGAATGAAAGAGCATGTTTATACAAAAAAAAATTAAAACGATTCTTTTAAAAACGAGCCGTCCATGATGCGCCAAAAGTGAAGAGTTTAAAAGTAAAGCGATTCTTACCCTCTTGATTTTATTATCAAAAACTTAATTCACAACTACACATTTATAAAAGGCGCAATACCTCCGGTAAGATTTAGGTACAAAATTAACAAAACCCAAAAAAAAATATATAATACAATATTCCAGTTACCCGTCGTTTGTCACCATTAATCCCTTTATCCTAAAGATAAATAACAGTTTGTCGACGAAAATTCCATTCGATCAAATGTTCGTCGATGAATTGTCCATTCGATGAATTGTGCATTCGACCAACTGTTTGTCGACCAACTGTTGTCGACCAATTTTCCGTCGACGAAGTGTTCTCGACCAGCTTTCCGACACCGGATTTGGGTGTCATTGTATTCTGTTGGTTAATTCCTACCATTTTAGCCACCGTACGTCATGATTGGAAAAATAGCAGCGAATATACGTAACTAAGGCCCTTTCAATATTTTACTGTAATTGATTTTTCTGTGTCATTGTATTCTGTTGACTGATTCCTATCATTTGAGCCGCCGTACGACACGTTTGGACCAATGGGAGTGAAGATACGTAACTAATACCTAACAAGAGGTTTACTCAAACTTCTTTTTTGTACTTATACCACTCGGTAAAAGTACAAAAAAAAGTTTGGGTAAACTTTTGCACAACTGTGTAAATACTAACGAAAAATCTAAAATATTAAAAAAAATTAGTGGAATCCGTTAATCTGTTCTCGAAAAAATTAGCTATGAAAATGAGCATAATTTTCTATATCCCTAACTTTTGACGAGCAGTTTAGCTTAAATGGGGAAAAGCGGTAAGCTTAGACCAAACACCAGTAGGAGGCATTCAATTAATTGAGGAAAAAAATTAAATGGATAACAATATTTATTTCAGTTACACAAAAGGCATTGTCCCGCTAGAATGTTTGAAATCACAATTAATAGTCCTACAAAAAAGACAGGCGTTTAAAAGTGATAAGACCATTGAACAATAAGCCTGTGAGCTACCTTTTAAACACATTCTTAAAAATAATCCATAACACAATTAAAAAAAGGTTTGTTAAGAAATTCTTTTATAGACTTCAGAAATTCAACAACTTCTCCTGATTATGTTTAAAAAACGTACGGAATGCACTAAATGAAAAAAAAAAAAAAGAAAAAGATTTATCATACCGTTATACTATAATATATCCTTACGTTGAATATTTGATGCTTCCCTGTGGAGTATAAAACGGACAGTTGTGTTTTTCCCGTGATCTGCCTTGTTTAGTCTTCTTTGTCGTTTTATTCGTTAAATCCTATCCTCTTAAGTCACAGCGTCAGAAAGCAGTGGGTATATGCAGTGAACGGGAGGCCTATGTCGAACAGTGAACGTTGGGGCCCTTTCGCGTTTATCATATGTAGAGAAGTCGCTTGTCAAAAACTGGACGTATGTAATCGTATTCTATTTGTTAAATACTCTCACATAATATGTCATACCATGTGCGTTAATCCATTTTATTTCTACAATTTTAAAGTGTTATTACATGCCGTCATTTTCATTTGTCTACACCATCGTATTCTGCCAGTTAAATCCCATCGTTTCAGGCGCTGTACGTCACGATTGAACCAATAGGACCGAAGATACATAACTAAGGCCCTTTTGACCTGCTGCTTGTTTGATTTTTCTGTGTCATTGTCTTCTATGATGCCTAAGGCATATTTATGACATGTCTTATTTTTAAAGAAAACAAGTAATTGGACTTCGTAAGTCCTAGGTTTTCACCCAAAGTAATCGAAAGTAGAATTGGAAGTCGATATTTGAATTCTTCGTGTAACTTTGCGTGGATTGATATACAAATTTACTAATTTTGAGTCATTTTTACTAAACTGTTTACACAGAAATAACTCTAAAGATTCAAACCTTTCAATACGCTTCGATTTATGTGTTCGTATACTATTTCTGAGTCTATTGGGACCGTGCAAGTTCGGCAAAACGACACCTGGTTTCTACGCTCTGCAACTTTATTCGCACTTTTAATTATATTGGCCAATTATATTAGTCCTGGTTACTGGATAATTGTCAAGGCCATAATCCAAAAAAATAATAAGAAGAAAAAATAAGATTCAGGTTATGTTATTAAAACGTAAACAATTGTATGTAGTAAATAAAATTAGTTATTAAAATGCAGTACTGCAAGCAAAATACAATTAATTTAATTTGCCTTCATATAATAATTGCATATAATATCAATATTGCAGAGCAACATATAATTTTTCTTCTTCAATGACAGTAGGTATGAAATGTACGTCAATTTGACAATTTCAATGGACAATATGAATTATTTAAGAAAGTTGCAATATTTCTCCGCTATTCGCGCACGATCGTTTCTCGTATCCGTTCCAAGTACTTGCACACCGCGAATAATGGCATTTCCGGTTATAACTTTTTAAGCGGAAATTACGTAAAAACCAAAATTTTACATTTGTTCTCATCTTGCTAAGCCACGTTCAATAATATATCACTTATTCTCTTTCGGCAACTTTAAAATAGTAAATACTTACGGTTGCAACTCTAAAACCGGAACTCCGACGTCAAATTTCTCATCTTTAATAATACCATCCTTAAGTTAAAAGCTTTCATTCGACACCCGATTTGTCATTCTATCTGTATTAATAACGGAGGAGTTGTATTCGCGGATGGACAGACATACGGACAGACAGCCTAGGTAAAATTTTTCATCTTTAATACCATGCTTGAACTATAAGCTATCATTTGGCACCTCATTTGCCATTATACCTGGTATAATGACGGAGGATTTATACTCGCGGTCGGAGGGATCGACGGACAGACAGCCTAGGTCAAATTTTTCACCTTTAGTATCATCCTTGGATTATAAGCTTTCATTTGACACCTCATTTGTCATTCTACCTGGTATATTGACGGAGGAGCTATATTCGCGGTCGGACGGACCGACGGTCAGACAGCGTAAGTCAAATTTCTCACCTTTAGTACCATCCTTGGATTATAAGCTTTCATTTGACACCTCTTTTGTCATTCTACCTGGTATAGTAGAGGAGTTATATTCGCGGTCGGACGGACCGACGGACAGACAGCCCAAGTCAAATTTCTCACCTTTAATACCATCCTTGGATTATAAGCTTTCATTTGACATCTCATTTGTCATTCTACCTGGTATAATGACGGAGGAGCTATATTCGCGGTCGGACGGACAAACGGACAGACAGCCTAAGTCAAATTTCTCACTTTTAGTACCATCCTTGGATTATAAGCTTTCTTTTGACACCTCATTTTTCATTCTACCTGGTATAATGACGGAGGAGTTATATTCGCGGTCGGACGGACCGACGTCTCACCTTTAGTACCATACTTCGATTATAAGCTTTCATTTGACATCTCATTTGTCATTCTACCTGGTATAATGACGGAGGAGCTATATTCGGGGTCGGACTGACCGACGCGACGGACAGACAGCCTAAGTCAAATTTCTCACCTTTAGTACCATCTTTGGATTATAAGCTTTCATTTGACACCTCATTTGTCATTCTACCTGGTATATTGACGGAGGAGCTATATTCGCGGTCGGACGGACCGACGGTCAGACAGCGTAAGTCAAATTTCTCACCTTTAGTACCATCCTTGGATTATAAGCTTTCATTTGACACCTCTTTTGTCATTCTACCTGGTATAGTAGAGGAATTATATTCGCGGTCGGACGGACCGACGGACAGACAGCCCAAGTTAAATTTCTCACCTTTAATACCATCCTTGGATTATAAGCTTTCATTTGACATCTCATTTGTCATTCTACCTTGTATAATGACGGAGGAGCTATATTCGCGGTCGGACGGACAGACGGACAGACAGCCTAAGTCAAATTTCTCACTTTTAGTACCATCCTTGGATTATAAGCTTTCTTTTGACACCTCATTTTTCATTCTACCTGGTATAATGACGGAGGAGTTATATTCGCGGTCGGACGGACCGACGTCTCACCTTTAGTACCATACTTCGATTATAAGCTTTCATTTGACATCTCATTTGTCATTCTACCTGGTATAATGACGGAGGAGCTATATTCGGGGTCGGACTGACCGACGCGACGGACAGACAGCCTAAGTCAAATTTCTCACCTTTAGTACCATCTTTGGTTATAAGCTTTCATTTGACACCTCATTTGTCATTCTACCTGGTATAATGACGGAGGAGTTATATTCGCGGTCGGACGGACCGACAGCCTAAGTCAAATGTCTCACCTTTAGTACCATCCTTGGATTATAAGCTTCTATTTGACACCTCATTTGTCATTCTACCTGGTATAATGACGGAGGAGCTATATTCGCGGTCGGTCGGACCGACGGACAGACAGCCTAAGTCAAATTTCTCACCTTTAGTACCATCCTTGGATTATAAGCTTTCATTTGACACCTCATTTGTCATTCTACCTGGTATAATGACGGAGGAGTTATATTTGCGGTCGGACAGACCGAAGGACAGAAAGTTTAAGTCAAATATCTCACCTTTAGTACCATCCTTGGATTATACGCTTTCATTTGACACCTCATTTGTCATTCTACCTGGTATAATGACGTAAGAGTTATATTCGCGGTCGGACAGACCGACGGACAGATAGTTTAGGTCAAATTTCTCACCTTTAGTACCATCCTTGGATTATAAGCTTTCACATTTTTTCAAAATTGGGTGAAAACAACTTGATGCCAGAATGATTTGTTGATGAAAATAATATATACATTCTCAAATTGCCTATTTTTCGTTGTGGATAATATTGTATTCAACAGTGATGCCAAATTTCTGATGCCAAAATGATTGATAATGAAAGTGGGATATACGTTTTCATGTATATAGCGGCAGCGACAAAACGGTAAAACACTGAACTAAATGTATATAATATTTTCACTGTGCCATCATTTTGAACTCAAACATTTTATGGAATAAACTTATATAAGTCAGTAAGGAATAAACAAAGAAAGCTGATATATTAAAGTAACATCAAGGAATCAAATCTCTAACTACAGAGTTGATTAGACTTCTGCTAACAAGTACAGGAAAAAAGTTATTAAGGTAGTGTAAAGTGGCATCGATATACAGATGCCACTTTGCAAGACGATGCCAAATTGATGGTAAATGCATAATGTATCGATGCCAAATTGATAGTAGGATTATATATATATATATATATATATATATATATATATATATATATATATATATATATATATATTGCTTATTTCCTGACCGTGAATTTTTAAATAGTTGGTTTTTAATTCCTGGGTTTGCGGTCTGTTATAAATAAAACACTTGATTTTGCTTAGACGTTTCGGCTGTTTGCCATTTTCAATAAGCACCTTTAATTATTAAACATTACACTGTTAACAAACATATTTTATATACAATACACGTAATATTTTGAAAATTTAAAAAAATGCACATCGTGTTTCTCTAAGATGTTATGAGAGAATGCCAGGCATGGGCATTGGGCATATGGTAAAAGCACTTCACAACGGTTTTGGATGGTGGTCGTAAAACCAAAACGATAATATACAGGAGATCAAGTTACATAATATACGAAAGAAATAAATTTGACTAATGTTTAACTTTCAATAATGGGAGTAAGATATTTTGCAGTTATGATCTGAGTATGTAACTCGAAATATGAATACTGAGGTGCGTATTTTTTTTTTGTATTTTATATGGAACAGAGGCTTGAACGCTAAAACAAGGATATTCGTTAATGATAGAACATTATAATAGAACAGAGTATTTGAGATGTGGGCATGTAGAAGATTTTTAATATATGTATATATATATATATATATATATATATATATATATATATATATATATATATATATATATATATATATTGATACATGTATCCATGTGACTTCCAAAGTAGATTCTCGTAATACGTTGTTACTTCATATATACCGTTATGACTTCCGATTTCGGAAGTCACAACGTTTTGCCTATATTTTTACGAATTTGGCTACTAGATGGTATCAGAAGGCTTATATTAAAAATTTCGCTGGAAGTCATATCGTATCTAACATACTCATAAGATCAGATTTTAGTTCGACGGTATATCACCAGCGCTGGTGTCGCTCCCGTGCTACTATACAGGTTATGTACACAACGCGTAGCGTCTTCCGTATACCACACCGCTCGGTGTGACTTCCGTTTTTTGGCAACCCTGTGTAACGGTTTCCAGACATTTATCTGTTGTAGATTCGCGGTCCTAATCGTACTTAGTGTTTTGTGTGCCTTTTGTTTTTAAACATGAATAATAGCAGATCTGCTTTACTTTTAAAGTTAGCCTTAAATGAAGGTACAATAAGTGATTATATATCTCTATAATTATATATTTTCTGTACTTATTTCAATCTATAATATTTACTTACCTATTTACTTATATAAATTCATTTTTCTCGTGTTTTTGTTTACTTCCTTTTTTACAATGAACTTCTAATTTAATCTACACTCACCGGCACGAAAAACGGGCACCCTAAAAAAATGGGTAATTTTTGATGTCTCGTATCTCCCAAACCTTTGGTCCGATTTAAGTAATGTTTTTAATATGTTATAGCCTTATTATTTAACAATATAGCTATGATAACATTGTTGATAGACAGGTAAATTTTCATTGTATACCGGGTGTACCAATCAAACTGGGTTTTTTTCTCAATTTTCACAACACCCTGTGGAATATTCTAGCCTTTATAAAATATTTAAATTAAAGCCTAACTATAGCTCCAGGTTTTATTAACATTCTATTTTTTTATTCATTCGCTTACGTTGGATAATAAAAAAGTTAAGGACTTTAACAACTAGCCATGTTCTTTATCGATACAGGTGTTTCTAAATATAAGTGCGACAAATTTTAAGGGGTAATTTCTGCATGAAAAAATAATGATCGTTTGGCAAAATAATTTTATATTTGCAAGCATTTGCGGACATAGCTTTATCAAGTAAACGATCATTATTTTTTCATGCAGAATTACCCCTTAAAGTTTGTCGCACTTATTTAGAAACACCATGTATTGATAAAGAACATGTTTAATTGTTAAAGTCCCTAACTTTTTTATTATCCAACATAAGCGAATGAATAACAAACAGAACATTAAGAAAACCTGGGGCTATAGTTGGGTTTTAATTTCAATATTGTATAAAGGCTAGAATATTCCACAGAGTGTTGTGAAAATTGAAAAAAAAACCAGTTTGATTGGTACGCCCAGTATACAATGATAATTTACCTGTCTAGAACAATATTATTACAGCGATATAGTTAAAGAATAAGGCTATAACATATTAAAGAAATACTTAAATCGGAGAATAGGTTTAGGAGATACGAGCCATCAAAAATTACCCATTTTTTGGGGTGCCCGTTTTTCGTGCCGGTGAATGTATCTATTAAATAATCTAAATTATTTTTAAAAATCTTATTAAAAGCTTAAATACAAGAAATGTAGGTAAATGTTCTCATTTAACGAAATTTCCGAAAATTGTGTATTTTTTTGACCTAAGTAGGCTGAAAAATCGATTTTATAGTTATTGTTATTTCGAAAGTAATAAAACGTGTAAAAATTACAAAAAAATTGAATGTACAATTACAATTGAATGGAATTAAATACACGATAAAATGAATCAAGAGCGATAAAAACTTTAAAGTAATAAATTCTAGTAATAATATAAAATACAGTAAATTCTCTCTTAAGGGGGTAGGCGCAAAATCTCTGTCCAATGCTATTTAAATACATTTATTTTTTTCGACTCCTGGGAAAACTAATAAATATTTTTTAAAACATACACCCAGAATGAAAGATAACATTATTACGGGGGACCGAAAGTCCCTTAGAATAAAAAAAAGTTTCTTTTGAATGAAATATTCGAAATTAAAAATCACACTAACTTTTCTCTTGTTTTTTCATCCCATTATCTTTATTAAAATAAACATATATTAGGTATATAAGTTATTAAAATAAACATTATATAAGTTTTCAGGGACTTTCTGCCCTCGGTAATAATGTAAGCTTCCATTCTGCGTTTAAATTTTTCAAAAATACTTATTAGTTTTCTCAGAATTCGAAAAAAATTAATGCATTTAATTAGCACTGGACTAAGATTTTGCGCCTATCCCCAACGAGCACCTCCTCTATACGGACGGTATTTAAAACAAAATTCATTTGCCGATATACTGAGCCTGTACTCTTCCGGACAATCCCTTAAAATGATGTGTACCTAAATGAAAAAAAAAATACATAGATATTTTTTCCAAATATTTTAGAATACAAAACTACAATATTTATATTTTATTATTTCAAATTAACACAGAGATGACAACGAGTGATATTTAATAACTCTTTACCTTATCAGCAGTAGGTAAAAAAAATCTGGTTCTAGTGTGAGATCCGTCATTAAAATATTTTGTGTGTCGGTCATTAAAAGAAATGTGACACCATAACGCGTTGCTCTAATAATACTTTAACATTGATATTATGTTGTGACTAAAAATGTTAACGGAATGTCTGCTTGGCAAAAGAAAACATCGGCACAATATCAATTTTCTTCTTTGATATGTTACCTATGTGTATGCCAAATTTCATGTCAATCTTAAGTGGTTTTTTAAAATTTATGGGTTTTGCAATATTTTACCGTCAGCGAACGGACTAATAGAAGAGGATCCGATATAAGGCCGATCTGCATCGATATATTTAATGGATAACAATAATTATTGGATATGTAATTTAGTATGTTAACAATTATAAAAAACAAGGGGTGCATGATCTAATTTTCTTCTGACTATAATCAATTAATAATTAATAAATGACTTTTATCTACTCTATGTCATATTATAATATATAAATTTTTAGTTTGTGAAAACTGTCATTATAGATAGCAGTGCTTTAAAGTAAGCATGAAGTAACAATGTATTTTAAATGGGATTTACTTTTTCTCACTGTTTTTGACACACTTTCATATAATTAAATATTCTTTCTTAACTTTCGCGTTTCATGGTGGTGACATCTTCTTTTTCTTCAAGTGCCATCTCCGCGAAGGAGGTCGGCAATCATCATAGCTATTCGGACCTTGGAGACGGCTGCTCTGAAAAGTTCGTTTGATGTACATCCGTACCATTCTCTCAGGTTGCGCAACCACGATATTCTGCGTCTCCCTATGCTTCTTTTTCCTTGAATCTTTCCCTGCATAATGAGTTGGAGCAAGTTGTATCTCTCTCCACGTGTAATATGTCCGAGATATTCCAATTTTCTGGTTTTAATTGTATTTAAGACTTCCATTTCTTTATTCACCTTTCTCAGAACCTCTTTGTGACGTGTTCTGTCCATGATATTTTTAGAATTCTTCTATATACCCACATCTCGAATGATTCCAGTTTTTTCATTGATGCCGCATTCAAGGTCCAAGCTTCCATTCCGTAAAACAGAGTCGAGAAAACGTAGCACCTAGCCAACCTTATTCTTAGCTCTAACCTTAGATCTCTTGTGCAGAGCACAAGAGAGGTGATGACATAATGAGCAATAAATTACAAAAAAAATTTGACAGTTTTGTGGTTTGAAAGAAATTAAAATTTTTATATGTCACAGTTCTAAGAATTGTAGAATAGAAATGAATTCCAGTGACGAAGAGTTACAGTATTTTTATTTGTTTATCGTAGATAAAATATTGTATGAAATTGTGCGTGAAGTACTTTTTGCGAACTTACGCGATGTATAGCACTCACTCCGTTTCATAAATAACTATTTTCATATATTAAAAAAAAATGTTTCGACCCGGGTAGATATTATTCCAGATTTTCAGATTTGGGCACAGAGTTGGATTGTTGGGGCATATATGGAGAGCAGGTAGCGCAACAACTATAAACTCAATTTTACAATGGAGACCCGGAGTTAGAAGGAGACGCGGAGGAACTAGAATAAATGGTTACAGGAATTAAAGGAAGATTTATATAGGGCAGGAATTAGAGACTAGCAGAAAAACAAAAGAGGATAGAAAGAAATGGAGAAGCATAGTCAATAGTATCGAGTAGCAGATTGGGAAAAATCTGCTCGAAAAAGATGGATCTAGATAGCTTTTTAGCGGGTAATCCCCACCTGGAGGGTTTAGCCATTTAATTTTTTATTACATATTATTATTGGTACATCAAAAATTAAAAGGACGGTGCCTGTAATAAAATCTAAAATATTAAAATTTTCTATAAGTTCAAATTTATTTATTAACATTTTTGATATAATTTTCATAAATAAATGACTTACTATTAACACTTTTTTAATTAATTCCAATAAATCCATTTTACAGCAATAATAATATATTAGTATTTTTGTTAAAATCAATATCAATCATATTATCATAAATAACACAGGTTTACAAAAAAAACTAAATTTCGGACAATTTGACGAAACCATATGACAAGGGGGTTTTTGGAGTGGCTGATCACAAATCCGGGGTCTGCTCACCTCTATCGCGTCAGGTAAAGGTCATTTCAAGGTCAAATCAAGATAAATCGACAGTCGCTCTGAAAAAGTATATTAGGGGGTTCTTGGGGTCGCTGAAGATGAATCCGGAGTCCGCTGACCTCTATCTCGTCTAGTTCAACGTCATTTTAAGGTCAAATCAACATAAATTGACACAATTGCTCTGAAAGTATAGGGAGTTTTGGGGTCGCTGATCAAGAAAACTGCGGTCCGTTGAGCTCTACTACGTCATGTAAAGGTCATTTCAAGTTCAAATCAGGAGGAGTTAGCAAAATTGATTTGACCTTGAAATGGCCTTTACCTGACGTGGTTGAGCTCAACGGGCCCCAGTTTTGTGATCAGGGACCCCAAAAACACCCTAATATAGTTTTTCACAGCGATTGTGTTGATTTATCTTGATTTGACCTCGAAATGACCTTCAGTTACACGTGATAGAGGTCAGCGGATCCGGGATTCGTTATAAGCGACCCCAAAACCCTCCTAATATACTTTTTCAGAGCGACTGTCGATTTATCTTGATTTGTCCTTGAAATAACCTTTACCTGACGTGATAGAGGTTAGCGAACCCCGGATTCGTAACCAGCGACCCCAAAAACCCCCCTAGTCATATGGTTTCGTCAAATAGTCAGAAATGTATTTTTTTGTAAACCTGTATAATCAAAAGAATATCAATATTTTAATTTAAATAGACAACTTTAAAACACAGACAACTGTATTCACAGTAAAAGTTTCAAAAGATCACACATTACGCTCAAAATAGGAGGTAAATCTAGCAGACGAGTCGTTGTGACTTCCAAAATATGACAACACCGCTGGAAGTGACAACGCGCCTTGAACTACCCTATATATGGAAGCCATAACGTATGCTGTACGCTTCGGTATATACGTATATATATACAAAATTTATTTTGGTAAATCCTTTCCCCTCAATAGGTAGACCCATTTTATAAGCCCCCCTTTTACCAAATACACAATTTTTAAAAAATAATTCCTAGTAGAAAAGGTGGAAGTCGGACAGCCTCTTCTGTATACCGGAAGTCACAACTTAACGTGCATCAATATATATATATATATATATATATATATATATATATATATATATATATATATATATATATATATATATATATATATATATATATATATATGGATTCCGACTTTAGGAAGCCAAAAACGCTATATCGCACCGGTCATACGAAGCCCGACACCTCCTTACGAAGCCCGGAGTCGGGCTTCGCAATTCTTTAATGTTATTTCCCCAAAAAACGTACTTTACACCATCTCTCGATATTTTAACCAAGCTCAGAACATGTAAATACGCTTGGGCTTCATATATATTCGGACAAATTTTAGAAATGTACCATAGGTAGCTCTGAAATCATGATTAACAATACGAAGCCCGGGCTTCTTATGCCTGGAATTATTATCAAAACATACACTCGTAGTTCATGGTATCTACCACCAGTTTGCGCTGCGAAAAAAAGTATATAATCTGTAGAAGTTCAGCAGCGTTAGGAAGCCCACATTGAGCTACCGATTATAAGAAGCCCTGAAGTTTGGCAACGTTTTTGCGTATTCTTCAAAGTACTATTAGCTTGTAAACATTTTTATTATTACCTGGCAATGCACATTTTTTGTATTTTTGGGTCGTTCATCGTCATTAATCTTGTGTACTAAGACTCCCGAGAACAGATTATGGTAATTCTTAGCATTACCTGTACACAGTAAGATACCGACAGAAAAAAGATTTAAAAATTGAATCGCAAAAGAATTATTTATTTTAATTGATACAATTAATACAAATTAATACTTTGTATTACTAATTTACTATTTTAGTTTGTAATAAGCCACAAAATTTGCTACCAAATAGGAAATTAATATGACAAATTAAATTATTGTTTTTTTTTTATTTAAAAAAGGTTAATGCCTCGACAACTAATGGCCATTGGCATGGTAGGTACGGTAATTTTTTACAGTTAGGTACCTAGTGTAATGTGTAGTGTGTGTGTGTGTTGAGTAAGTGTCTTGTTACTTTGCAAAGTTGACGTCATTGTCTTTGCAAAGAGACGCTAACTGTATCCAAACGTCTGCGGTTCCTCCGGTGAGTACCGATCCCACAAGGACAGAAACTATTTTCATTTATTAATTTATAATAAATGAAACATTTCTGACCCTGGTGAGATTCGAACTCACAACCATTCGGATTTTTCGATCCAAAGGTAGGCGCTCTTACCACTCAGTCAAGGACGGGGTTAAAGTTATTATTATTAAATATTACTTTATAAAATTAAAAATAGTCACTCTTATGAATTATGCGTATTATTCTGATTCTGATACGATGAACACTTGTTTGATGGGTCTGAGCCACACAATTGAGGGTTAGGCCAGTGTTTCATTCGTATTTTTGGTATTTGTCAAGGCAACAATACATTATGTAGTGCCATATTGCCAAATATAGAGCTAGATTGTGTAGACCGCTGTTGAACCATATATCCAATTTTTCTGCTTTTATTGATGTATTAATCTAAAAATGCTCAATTTGTGGACTGTGCCACTGTTGCTCTGAGCGCCTCATTTAATACAAATACAAAATCTTTAATACAATAATGCATATAGATTTTCCCTTCGGAAAAAATCAAACAATATAGATGTTTTTTAATTTCATTAAGGGAATGGGCACGTAGTTTCTGCTGAAATGCTACTCAAATGGAATTCATTTTTTTTTTCGAATTCTGAGAAAACTAATAATTATTTTTGAAAATTTTAAACTCAGAATTACGTTATTAGCGAGGGCCGAAAGTCCCTGAGAACTTCTATAATGTTTATTTTAATAAGTTACAGGGCTAAAAAACTAAAAGAAAATTTAGTGCGACTTTTAGTTTCAAAATATCTCATTCAAAATAAACTTTTTATTTATTGTAAGAGACTTTCGGCCCTCGGTAATAATTTAGTCTTTCATTTTGCGTTTAAATTTTTCAAAAATATTTATTGTTTTTTTTTCCGGATTTGAAAAAAAATTAACACAATGTCCGTGGTAATATTTTCCAAATCTTTGTCAGTAGTAAATAGAATATTGCCAGCATATTGTCAGTCAGACAGTGACAATTTTAAATATTTGACCTGGCATTGGGAATATTTTCAGTTGTTGATTAAATAATATTGATAATGTGTTTAATAAATAATTGATTTAAGACGTGAACTTAATAAAAAGTTATTTATTGTTTATTATTTATGGAAGATCCAAAGCAGAGAATACACCAGGATATATTCAGTGATCCAAGTATTGTGTTGTTACAGATGTTCAAAATTGTAAGCGTTTCATACTAACAATATATTATTAAAAATCACTTTATCACTTTTCCTCTTTTCTCGATTGATTATTAGCTTTTGTTGTACAGTAGATAAATTATTAGTGAATACATAGGTAGTGAAAAAATTATCAGTAGTAATTGCACAAGAGCTCTGAAATTATCGAATTTTTCCCGAGTGACACTTTGACAGTATTAATTTCACGACCCGAAGGGGAGTGAAATTACGTCAAGTGGCACGAGGGAAACAATTCGATAATAATTTCAGAGATCGAGCTGCAATTTGCTGCGATTATTTCATGAATAAAACTGTTTAAAACCAAAATTTTATTGTAATTTATTTATGTAAGTACAAATTAGTACAATTAAACACACAGTTGTTATAAATATTTGACGATTGAAAGTCATCACTTTTATAAGTTTTAATACAGTAATTGTCATTAATGTCACTGAATGTATTTTTTCACAGCAACGAAGGGCATCTGACGTAATATACTTGACGATGGGATATTATCAAAAATGATCAATTTAATTTGTATTTCTGTAGCTTTCTATTGGTCGGAAATATGAAATAATCATATTAATTAACTGAATTAACAATTAAGGCAATTAATTATACTAGTAAAAGTTATCCAAGAACATTCAAAAGCCATCTTTACAGTTAATGATGAAATTGTCAAGTAAAGTTTACATATCCATACCAGTGACAATTTTACTACACGTAATTTGCCGTGTAAAGACAGAAAGAGTGGGGATAGCCTTAAAATATTTGCGAATTATGTACCGATGGCCCTAAGAAATGTTTAATAAACAACATATTAAAAAGTTCTACTCTAGAAGTGGGCACTTAATTTTTTATTAAACAAATGAACTGCGAAATTAGATGTTTCTTTAAATAACCCCGAAAATATAAATTTTAGAAAAAAACTGACTTGACTTGAAAAATTCAGACTATTGAAAAAAACCTAAATATAAGATTAAAATTTTTATAAAATTAAATCTGTAGCTTCTATAATTTTTTATTTATAACGCTAAAGTCACCCTTCTCACAAACATTGGCGCACTGTAAACTAGCGAAGTGCACGGCTGAGTTATTTCAGTGTATTTCTCTAATTAATGGATCAAATAAAATTTTACAAATTGGACAAGAAAGAAGGAAATTAAGAGAAGGAACAAGAAAGGATAGCTTAATTGGAAAGAAGAACAATTAAGCTATCTTATGGTTATAATAAAAAAAAAATGTATGGGCATAAGTACGGTGTGGGCTGAATTTTGTTTAAACATTATTTAAAAATGTGTAACTAATAAAATTTTTCTTATAAAGCTCTCAAATTTGCACAACTTATCTTTCAAACATCTTACTAAACAATGTTTCATTCAAAAAAATGCCAAAAATTTAATTCAAATGATATGACGCAAAAATGCAATTTTTGAAAACTTTTACGTAAGTTTTAAGTAAAAACGTAGTTTACAGAATTACCAGCACTTTAAAACTGTATTACTCAAATTTGAAAAGATTTTTTACAATTTTATAGGTGATTTTTTAAAGCATTTGATGTATTTTTAAAATTTACTCAATAATTTTATTTTAGAAATGAAACTATGAAACTATGAATGAAACTATTCCTTTTTGACAAAAATTAAGAAAGATAACAAAAATGTACCTAATACAAAAACCGAAAATTACCAACTAAAAAATTGTTTATAAAAAGTAATCAAAAATGTTTTCTCTAAAACTTACCTAAAATAAATTTAATAATAAGCTTGAACAATAATAAATTTTCAACAAAAAAATATTTTTAGCTCTTAAACATTATGTCTGCGTAACTTCGAACCTATTAATAACTTTTTTATTACCAGTTTTACGAAAAAAGTTATTCTTTATAAAATACTCTGCATCGTATATGATCTCAGATGCAACCATCAAATATCAAATTTTATTAATTTTACATACGAGGTTTTACATACGATTTTACATTTTGACATACGAGGTATGTAAAAAAATATGAATTTCACTCAAGAGTAAAGTACCTTTAGATTTCACAATATCGAAAATTGTTATTAAAAAAAGTTGTTTGGAATTACAAAATATGTTTCACTGTTTAATTACATTCTTCTAAATGAGATATTGTGAACTATAAAGGTATGGTATATTTAACAGTAAATGGTCGAGTTCAATTAGTTACCACTATAAACATCCTGGAATAACCGATAATAGTATAAAAGGTCCGGTTTCAGGTAAAATTTAAATATGTTTTCTGGTACAATTTCTTTGCTTTATTATGGGATTACCGTCTAGTCAGTGTTAATTGTCAAAAGATTAACTCTGTCTACCTCGGTTGCTTATCGCTCCGGGTGGGTCTTAACAATGGGCCAGGTCAGATAAATTTAATAATATTTACGACCGCACTAATTGAACTCAACCATTTACTGTTGAACAAACCATACTGAACTGTTAAGCAAAAGTCATATTTTTTACATACCTCGTATAAAATTGAAAAAGTTTGATATCTGATGGTTGTTTTTTGGACTTTAGACCAGAATAGATTAAAATTAATAATAAAATAGTTGAAATAATTGAAATAAAATAATGATGATGGGTATCCGTAATTTGAGAAAACATTGAATTTTTTTTTCAATTATAATGATGTAATTATAATAAAACATAGTTTTTAATTCCCAACAACTTTTTATAATACCCATATTTTGATATTCTGGAATATAAAGGTACTTTACTCTTTAACAAAATTCGTATTTTTGACATACCTCGTATAAAATTGATAAAACTTGATATCTGATGATTGGGTTTTAGATTTTAGACTATGCAGAGCAATTTATGAAGAATAAACTTTTTTTCGTAAAATTTGTAATAAAATTGTTTCAAAAATGGTTCCTTGCTACGCAGACATAGTGTAGAAGAGCTTCTTTATAAGCATTTTCAAATTGTAATGCCATATTCGGATTCAGCATAATCAAAAACAAAATAGAAACAAAATTCAACGATATTTTTAAAATTATTTTAAATTATATAATTTAACATGATTGTTTGGAATTAAGAACTATATTCTGATATGCAATTTCATCCTTCTAATGGAAAAAAAAAATTTGAAAATTTTTCTAATCAACATTATTTTTAGTTGTTTATTTCAATTATGATACATATAGATATTTGTATAACAAGGGAGGAAAGTGCTTCTTTTCCTCCCGAGAATGAAGTTTACTGCCCGACGCGTAGCGGAGGGCAGTAATCATTCAAGGGAGGAAAAGGCACTTTACTCCCATGTTATACATATGGTTTTCCACCTTCCTCAAATAACAAGTCATTTTTTCATTTTTACTTAATTTATTTAGGTATGTAACTAACCAACAAAATTTATTAGAACTAAAACTAATAAGTACGTACAATATAACTGTCAACTGTCAAATATAAGTCAAAATAAAAATGTAAACATTGTTAAATCAAAATAACAATTTACAGTTTTTTACCATTCTGTGAAATACCGAGTGTTTTATAAATAAACGTTAAAATGTATACAAACTTACGTAATAGAAAATAGATATTGTACAGGGCGTCAATAAGTTATATTTTTATGAATGAAATACCATGATGTCACTTTTACTTTTCTTCCCTAGGGAGGAAAAGTACAACTTTGCTCCCTAGAATCAGGTCCGGAAAAGTATACTTTCGGTAGAGGTAGGTGGAAAACTCTTTTATTATTCATTTTACGAAAAACAGTTATTCTTTATAAAATGTTCTACAGGGTCTAAAACCTAAAATACAACCGTCTAATATCAAATTTTGTCAATTTTATACGAGGTATATAAAAAAAATATGAATTTTCCCAAGAGTACTTAAATAA
Source organism: Diabrotica virgifera virgifera (assembly GCF_917563875.1). NCBI lineage: Eukaryota > Metazoa > Arthropoda > Insecta > Coleoptera > Chrysomelidae > Diabrotica > Diabrotica virgifera. The sequence goes on along the minus strand of NC_065443.1, from coordinate 182,244,993 downwards.
TATACCCTTATTTTTCACAATATTGAAAATTGTGCTTATGTAAAGTTGTTTAGAACTAAAAACCATAATTAACCCGCCAGTGGTCGCTATATGAGATTTTCTCTCACGGTTTCAGAAAATTGCACAGAATTTTTTTTCTGGGAAATTATAAGATCTGTAGTTCCTTCTAGTCTCCTAACTATCCTCCCTCGACAATCTAATAGAATCGTCCGCTTAGATAGTGACTCAGTTGACCTAATATCACCCAATTGTTGAGTCAGCGCGCTTCAAGTGAGACATTCTCTCATCAAGCGACCACCCGCGTTACGAACTGTACATAAAAATTAATTTTATTTTGGCACTTAAAACCTAAAATAATGTAAAAAAAATTGTAATTGTCATCAATCAATTTTTCCAGAGCATTCTTGTTATGTTTGTGTGCTGTGCCGTAAATTATCAAGATACGGAGATTGATTAATATTGGTTTAATTCCGATTATTTCTTTTTATTTTATTATATTATTATCTATATTATGTTACATTTTTTTTCTTATTATTAGTTAATAAAAAAAGTTTAAAAACTGTTTTAAAAACTTTATTTTGTAAAAAAAGGTAAAATTTGGATATGTGAGAGAAAATCTCACGCGCGACCACTCGCGTAACAATCTACCTAGCGACCAATGCCGGGTCGCTAGGTTGGGAATCTATCTTTGGTTGGGAAATAAGCCACAATTAAATTGAAAAAATAATTTTATTCGCGTTTGGACGCCCAAATCGGATGTCGTTGTCAAAATATAAAATATTACTAATATTTACTCGGTAATATTTTGTATTTTGACAAGGACATCCGATTTGGGCGTCGAAACGTTAATAAAATTATTTTTTCAATTTAATTGTGGCTTATTTCCCAATCAAAATAATTATAAAAATGCCACAAGAAAATAGCTTCAGAACAACACTAAAAACCATCTTCCAATATTCCATCCTTCTCATTGAAATATTCTGAACTATAAAGGTACTTTATTCTTGATCGAAATTTATCTTTTTTGACATACCTCGTATAAAATTAATCAAAATTGATATAAGATGGTTGTATTTAAGGTCTTTGGCCATGCAGAACTTTTTACAAAGGATAACTTTTTTTCGTATAATTAATAATAGACCAGTAAGGATCTGTTTTTAGATGGATGTGAGAGGTGGCATTCAGATTTTTGCGGATAAAGTTAGGTGATAACTTCCTTATTAATAATTGATTAATGCTCCGTCTCAAATATGCCCGGAACGTTAATAAAAAAAAAATAAAATATTTAAAAATTTCAAAAAATTTCGTTTTTTTTTTCTAATTTTTTTGCTTATAACTTTAAAACGATTCATTTTGGAACAAAGTCGTATAGGAATAAAACAAAGGTAATTAAATTTTCTATCAGATGCGATTAGTTAAAAATCTCTTAATTAATCACCCTTGCTGCAAAATAGCAATAAATATAAAATAAGGGGGAAAAACAAGCCTGTTATTATTCAATTATTTTCCATCACTTAGGTTACACTTGGAACCTTCCTAATTCGCTTAGAAAATTTTTGTAATGTGCTAAAACCGTACACCAAATTTCATTAAAATTGACTTACTAGATTTTGAATAATGATTTTGCAATCTAAACTTTTTTTAAAAAATTAAAATTTTTTAAAATCTTGCACAACAAAAACTAGTGTATACAAAGATTGGTCAATTTTTTTACATATAAAGAAGCACTCCACCTATCTAATGCACTTTACAGAATTAAAATCGGATTGTTTAAGCAGCCTCAGCAATGTTTTAAAGTTATAAACAATTTTTTGGCTTATAAACAAATTAGTCCTGTGGCCAGGAGGGGGTGCTGCGGGACCTTTATTTAGATGGATTTACCCAAGATTTTTATGTATTTTTTGACCCGTGGAACACGATTTTTTTGGGTAACAGTTGATCCGGATGTCAATAAAATTGTTATAAACAAACAACTTGAGGAATTACATAACATCGATTTTTCGCAAAATAAAACACTTTTTTATATTTCTTGGGTAAGTCTAAGCAAAAAATGTTCTTACAAGTTTTTTCGTAGGATGCATAGTTTTCGAGATAAACGCAGTGGAACTTTCAAAAAATCGAAAAAGTGCAATTTTTGAACGCGAATAACTTTTGATTAAAAAATAAAATAGCAATTCTGCTGACAGAATTTGAAAGTATAAATCAAATTATACCGGTTTTAATTATTTGCATTGCTAAAAATTAATTTTTTATTATTAAACAAACCTATTTGTTTATAAGCCAAAAAATTATTTATAAGTTTAAAACATTGCTGAGGCCCCTTAAATAATCCGATTTTAATTCTGTAAAGTGTATTAGATAGGTAAAGCACCTCTTTAAATGCAAAAAAATTAGACAACTTCTAAATGGTCTACTTTTTGTTCAGAAAGATTTTAAAAAATTTGAACTTTTTTAAAAACATTTAAATTGCAAATTTATTATGCAAAATCTATTAGGTCGATTTTAATGAAATTTGGTACACAGTTTAAGTATGTTACAAAGAATTTCCTAAGCGAATCACCAAGGTTCTAAGTACCACCGAAGTGGTTAAAAACATTGAATAACAACAGGCATATTTTGCCCCCTTATTTTGTATTTATTGCTATATTGCAGAAAAGGTAATCAGTTAAGACATTTTTGACCAGTCGGATATTATACAAAATTCAATTATCTTTATTTTATTTCTCTACGACTTTGTTCCAAAACGAATCGTTTTAAAGTTATAAGCAAAGAAACAGAAAAAAATCGACGTTTTTCGAATTTTTAAATATTTTATTTTTTTTTATTAATGTTCCGGCCATATTTGAGAAGGAGCATAAGTAAATTATTATTAACGAAGTTATTATCATAATTGAAATAACTGAAAATAATGTTGTATATCCATAATTAAAAAAAATTCAACTTTTTTTTAATTAGAAAGATGAAGTGGCATATTAGAATATAGTTCTTAATTCCAAACAACTTTTCATTACAACAATTTTTAATATTTTGAATAATAAAGCTACTTTACTCTTGAGTAAAATTCATATTTTTTGACATAATATCTCGTATACGGCTTAAAAAAAATGAACTGATGGTTCTATTTTTAATTTAGACCATGCACAACTTTTCAAGTTGACGAACAGAACGTCTATAGTCGTCTAATTTCCATTGATGTAATGTGACACAACGTCTATATACGTTGAATTTTTCCCTATTCTACTTTGCAAAATACATAGAGTGTCACAACACTTGCTTATACATTTGACGCAGTGTCCGACAACGTGTTAATTGGACACACTGTACAAAACAATTATTGTTATTGTTTAAACAAATAATAAACAATTAGCGGCAAAATCTGTGAGTAGAACTTTTTACTTTAACATGTATATAAACTAACAAAAAAAGTTTTAGAAAAAGATAATCTTGTTTGAATTGCTCCGAAACAATGCATATTTTCGTTCTATCTTGACTCTTCTAAAATGCTTCGTATAGATTGCTGAATAGAATTGGGCTTCTTATAACAGGCAATATGACGACTTATATACACATATAAGGATCTCGTAGAACAGTCGTATTATTTAAACGTAAATTAAAACATGGCAACATCGTCGGGCTTCGTATAATGCGTAATCCATATACACTGTGAACGCGTTTATACGAGTGGGCTTCGTAAGACTGTAGGAATAAGACAGTGCTACAATTCCCTTACCCCGTAAACCGCGGGCTTCCATTCATCGGCAGGTTGTAGCGGGCTTCCTATCATTTGTGAGCCATATATATATATATATATATATATATATATATATATATATATATATATATATATATATATATATATATATATATATATATATATATATAACAGGTATATAATCTTTGCTGAACAGTTAGGAAACAAGGTTGAAATATTGGGGTAGCAGCAATCTCAAAGAAAACTCTTTATAATAATTCCAAGCTTTCGATAATGTTTATTATCATCTTCAGGGAAACTACAAATATAAATATACAGTATTTAACAATTAGTCTAACTAAAATCAATAAAAATTGTTATCTTTGTGCCATCAAAAATCCAAAACACCATAGTTTTCTCTCACTAAACCAGGTGTCTAGGATCCCCAGAAACACAAAAATAACAAAATATTGCTCTGAGAAATGCAGAGCTAATACTCTCACTATAAACACCGCATATCACAGAACAACCTTACTAAAAAATTATTTATATGTTTTGGTACTTACATTATTTGAGGATGTAGAGCCTAGTTGTTAAATACTGACATAACAATGAAATTTTGTCTTGGTAAATAGTAAATAAAATAAATTAAAGTAAAAACTATATAAAAACTTATAAAAATCTGAGTATAAAGCGATAAAAGCTAAAATATTTTTTAAAAAATTATGTATGTCTAATTGGTATTTTACAAAATGTCTAACAAAATGTTATGGATGTTTATTCATTTTTCTTTGAATTCATACGGAAACGTCACAACCACTGAACCAATTACAATTTTGTTATAAATTTTTTTAATAAATTTTGAAATAGGAAAAGAGCGAAATGATAATATAAAAGTTTTAATAAATGCAAAATTGTTTCATAGTCCTTGTCTTTTATTATTATGTAGTATACTGAAAAAATCTACAAATTATGTATCAAATTAAAGAAGAATCTGAATTATTAAATTTAAATTGGTTATTTTTGTCTAAAGTGAGCAAATAAGAATAAATTTCACTGAGATGTCTTACATCTGATTTTTTGTTTATCGAATTTTCTTCTTGAAAGATAAAAGCCATTTCCAAAAAAAGTCTTTTTTTATATGAGTTCTCAGAAGCTAGTACTTTAGTATGTTGATAGTCCATTACATGACCCTCTTTGGACACATGTTCTGCTAAAGCACAACGTTCAGGATGTAGTCTAGAATCACTTTTATGTGAAATTATTCGAGATGATAAAGTTCTCGAGGTGATACCTATATAGCTCATATTACAACTACGACATGGTATATTATAAACTACATTTGAACAAGACAATGCAGGAGTTTTATCTTTCAGTCTAGTAAAAATTGAGTTAATAGATAATGTGATACTATTAGCTATTTTTATGCCACTAATTTGATTAAAGATTCTGCTTAGCTTTGGTGTGATGTTCTTAATGTAAGGGAGTGAAAAATATTTAAGGTTAATGGGTTCCTGGTTTTCTGCAACATTAGTAAGATTATTTAAATTTTGGTTGTTAATAATATTATTAATTGTGTATGAGATGTCAGATGTATTAAAAAGTAATTTCTTTATAAGGGTTTTTGGATAGGAATTGTCAATGAATATATTATATAATATTCTTAGATTTGTATTATGAAATGGGTTGTCTGATATTTTTAAAACCCTTGATTTCATTTGTTTTATTAAATTAACTTTTTGAGAAAATTTATGGTAAGACCAGTAATTCATATACCTGCCTGAGCTTATTGGTTTTTGGTACCAGTCAATCATTAAGGTGTTTGTAGTAGTATTACGAATAAATTTAGTATCTAAGAAAGGTAGAGTACCATTTTCATCTTCTCTTTCTAAGGTAAATTGAATGTAAGGATCATAACTGTTGAAGATGAACAAGATTTCATCCAAGGCATTGGAAGGTAGGCTAAGTATTATGTCATCAACATATTTCTTAATAAAACAAAGGTCAAAAGGTAGTACTGGTATTACTACGTCCAACAAATCGTCCATCACATAACATGCAATAATAGGTGAAATTGTCGCTCCCATAGGAGTACCAAATTTTTGAGAATAATATTGATTATTAAAAGAAAAATATGTGTTATTAAATAAAAAGCTAATTAAATTTAAGAAGGTGTCTTTCTCAATGTTACAGAAATTACGAATAGAAGACCATTTTTTATTAATAGCTCTTAGAGCTGCATCTAAGTAAACATTACTAAAAAGGGAAACAACATCCAAGCTTGCAATAACATAATTAGGTGGAAGTTTAAAGTTGTTGAATTTGTTAGCAATTTCAAAAGAATCTTTTATGTAGTAATCATTATTAGTGTCATAAGCTTTAGTCAATATATCAGTTAAAAAAGAAGCCAAAAACTGTGTAGGAGCATTAATACAAGCTACTATAGGACGTACTGATAGTGTAGGTTTATGTATTTTAGGAAGAGCATAAAATTTTGGTGAAATACCACTATAACACATAAGTTTCTTTTTTGTATTAGGATCTATTTGGTTTGTATCTACTAGTGATTTTATTAATTTATTACATTTTTGTTGAATAGAAGAAGTAGGGTCCTTTGATAACATAGAATAGGCTTCTCTATTATTTAGTATATTTGAAGATAATTCTAAATATTGTTCTTTATACAAAATTACTGTTATATTACCTTTATCAGATTTTGTAACAACAATATTAGGATTATTTTTCAGAAAATATTTAGTTTTAACTAGTAGTTTATGGTAAAAGACAGATGCGCTACTTTGGTACCTCCCATAATTGTGAATTTGATTAGTAATTACGTTTGTAGATTTAGCTATCAGTACATTCCTTATAAGTGTATCAGATATAGACGAGGTGATGTTGTCGATACAAGATAACATTTTTTTAATAGGAATGTGTATTCCTAGTATAGGTTCAATACTAAATTTGGGGCCAAGAGCCAAAAAACGAAAAATATCATCTGGTATCACAACCTCTGTTAGATTTTTTATCCAGTTTGGTTTAATATTTAACAAAGTATCGACATTATCTTTATATAGCTTATCAAATTTTTTTAAATTATTATTTTTAATTATGTGAAATTTACGGTTATATACTCGTTGTTGTTTTGATTGGAAATTTAAAAAAATTAATTCTGATGTTAAGTTAATAATGTCTATTTTAAATTTTGTTAAATCTGATTCTAATTTATTAATAAGTTTATGGTTAGATTTAATTTCAATATTTAGAACCTTAGATCCCATTTTATTACATAATCTTATAGATTCCTCAGTGTAGGTATTTTGTCTATGGATCAGTGAGAGGATCGGTTTCGTACTATGTCTAATGTGAGGTGAAAGTGTGCCCGTTGTTCGGCATTTTAAAAGGAAACATCTTCTGTTGTATTCATTTGCCAATTTTATTTTACTTTTTGACCAAGACTTCAATTTCTGGACTGCAATGTCACCAAATTCAATACCGATGTTCTGGTAAAACCCCATTGTCTCTGTAGTTAACAGGTATATAATCTTTGCTGAACAGTTAGGAAACAAGGTTGAAATATTGGGGTAGCAGCAATCTCAAAGAAAACTCTTTATAATAATTCCAAGCTTTCGATAATGTTTATTATCATCTTCAGGGAAACTACAAATATAAATATACAGTATTTAACAATTAGTCTAACTAAAATCAATAAAAATTGTTATCTTTGTGCCATCAAAAATCCAAAACACCATAGTTTTCTCTCACTAAACCAGGTGTCTAGGATCCCCAGAAACACAAAAATAACAAAATATTGCTCTGAGAAATGCAGAGCTAATACTCTCACTATAAACACCGCATATCACAGAACAACCTTACTAAAAAATTATTTATATGTTTTGGTACTTACATTATTTGAGGATGTAGAGCCTAGTTGTTAAATACTGACATAACAATGAAATTTTGTCTTGGTAAATAGTAAATAATATAAATTAAAGTAAAAACTATATAAAAACTTATAAAAATCTGAGTATAAAGCGATAAAAGCTAAAATATTTTTTAAAAAATTATGTATGTCTAATTGGCATTTTACAAAATGTCTAACAAAATGTTATGGATGTTTATTCATTTTTCTTTGAATTCATACGGAAACGTCACAACCACTGAACCAATTACAATTTTGTTATAAATTTTTTTAATAAATTTTGAAATAGGAAAAGAGCGAAATGATAATATAAAAGTTTTAATAAATGCAAAATTGTTTCATAGTCCTTGTCTTTTATTATTATGTAGTATACTGAAAAAATCTACAAATTATGTATCAAATTAAAGAAGAATCTGAATTATTAAATTTAAATTGGTTATTTTTGTCTAAAGTGAGCAAATAAGAATAAATTTCACTGAGATGTCTTACATCTGATTTTTTGTTTATCGAATTTTCTTCTTGAAAGATAAAAGCCATTTCCAAAAAAAGTCTTTTTTTTATATGAGTTCTCAGAAGCTAGTACTTTAGTATGTTGATAGTCCATTACATGACCCTCTTTGGAAACATGTTCTGCTAAAGCACAACGTTCAGGATGTAGTCTAGAATCACTTTTATGTGAAATTATTCGAGATGATAAAGTTCTCGAGGTGATACCTATATAGCTCATATTACAACTACGACATGGTATATTATAAACTACATTTGAACAAGACAATGCAGGAGTTTTATCTTTCAGTCTAGTAAAAATTGAGTTAATAGATAATGTGATACTATTAGCTATTTTTATGCCACTAATTTGATTAAAGATTCTGCTTAGCTTTGGTGTGATGTTCTTAATGTAAGGGAGTGAAAAATATTTAAAGTTAATGGGTTCCTGGTTTTCTGCAACATTAGTAAGATTATTTAAATTTTGGTTGTTAATAATATTATTATTTGTGTATGAGATGTCAGATGTATTAAAAAGTAATTTCTTTATAAGGGTTTTTGGATAGGAATTGTCAATGAATATATTATATAATATTCTTAGATTTGTATTATGAAATGAGTTGTCTGATATTTTTAAAACCCTTGATTTCATTTGTTTTATTAAATTAACTTTTTGAGAAAATTTATGGTAAGACCAGTAATTCATATACCTGCCTGAGCTTATTGGTTTTTGGTACCAGTCAATCATTAAGGTGTTTGTAGTAGTATTACGAATAAATTTAGTATCTAAGAAAGGTAGAGTACCATTTTCATCTTCTCTTTCTAAGGTAAATTGAATGTAAGGATCATAACTGTTGAAGATGAACAAGATTTCATCCAAGGCATTGGAAGGTAGGCTAAGTATTATGTCATCAACATATTTCTTAATAAAACAAAGGTCAAAAGGTAGTACTGGTATTACTACGTCCAACAAATCGTCCATCACATAACATGCAATAATAGGTGAAATTGTCGCTCCCATAGGAGTACCAAATTTTTGAGAATAATATTGATTATTAAAAGAAAAATATGTGTTATTAAATAAAAAGCTAATTAAATTTAAGAAGGTGTCTTTCTCAATGTTACAGAAATTACGAATAGAAGACCATTTTTTATTAATAGCTCTTAGAGCTGCATCTAAGTAAACATTACTAAAAAGGGAAACAACATCCAAGCTTGCAATAACATAATTAGGTGGAAGTTTAAAGTTGTTGAATTTGTTAGCAATTTCAAAAGAATCTTTTATGTAGTAATCATTATTAGTGTCATAAGCTTTAGTCAATATATCAGTTAAAAAAGAAGCCAAAAACTGTGTAGGAGCATTAATACAAGCTACTATAGGACGTACTGATAGTGTAGGTTTATGTATTTTAGGAAGAGCATAAAATTTTGGTGAAATACCACTATAACACATAAGTTTCTTTTTTGTATTAGGATCTATTTGGTTTGTATCTACTAGTGATTTTATTAATTTATTACATTTTTGTTGAATAGAAGAAGTAGGGTCCTTTGATAACATAGAATAGGCTTCTCTATTATTTAGTATATTTGAAGATAATTCTAAATATTGTTCTTTATACAAAATTACTGTTATATTACCTTTATCAGATTTTGTAACAACAATATTAGGATTATTTTTCAGAAAATATTTAGTTTTAACTAGTAGTTTATGGTAAAAGACAGATGCGCTACTTTGGTACCTCCCATAATTGTGAATTTGATTAGTAATTACGTTTGTAGATTTAGCTATCAGTACATTCCTTACAAGTGTATCAGATATAGACGAGGTGATGTTGTCGATACAAGATAACATTTTTTTAATAGGAATGTGTATTCCTAGTATAGGTTCAATACTAAATTTGGGGCCAAGAGCCAAAAAACATACTATAGCTAATAGTATCACATTATCTATTAACTCAATTTTTACTAGACTGAAAGATAAAACTCCTGCATTGTCTTGTTCAAATGTAGTTTATAATATACCATGTCGTAGTTGTAATATGAGCTATATAGGTATCACCTCGAGAACTTTATCATCTCGAATAATTTCACATAAAAGTGATTCTAGACTACATCCTGAACGTTGTGCTTTAGCAGAACATGTTTCCAAAGAGGGTCATGTAATGGACTATCAACATACTAAAGTACTAGCTTCTGAGAACTCATATAAAAAAAGACTTTTTTTGGAAATGGCTTTTATCTTTCAAGAAGAAAATTCGATAAACAAAAAATCAGATGTAAGACATCTCAGTGAAATTTATTCTTATTTGCTCACTTTAGACAAAAATAACCAATTTAAATTTAATAATTCAGATTCTTCTTTAATTTGATACATAATTTGTAGATTTTTTCAGTATACTACATAATAATAAAAGACAAGGACTATGAAACAATTTTGCATTTATTAAAACTTTTATATTATCATTTCGCTCTTTTCCTATTTCAAAATTTATTAAAAAAATTTATAACAAAATTGTAATTGGTTCAGTGGTTGTGACGTTTCCGTATGAATTCAAAGAAAAATGAATAAACATCCATAACATTTTGTTAGACATTTTGTAAAATGCCAATTAGACATACATAATTTTTAAAAAAATATTTTAGCTTTTATCGCTTTATACTCAGATTTTTATAAGTTTTTATATAGTTTTTACTTTAATTTATATTATTTACTATTTACCAAGACAAAATTTCATTGTTATGTCAGTATTTAACAACTAGGCTCTACATCCTCAAATAATGTAAGTACCAAAACATATAAATAATTTTTTAGTAAGGTTGTTCTGTGATATGCGGTGTTTATAGTGAGAGTATTAGCTCTGCATTTCTCAGAGCAATATTTTGTTATTTTTGTGTTTCTGGGGATCCTAGACACCTGGTTTAGTGAGAGAAAACTATGGTGTTTTGGATTTTTGATGGCACAAAGATAACAATTTTTATTGATTTTAGTTAGACTAATTGTTAAATACTGTATATTTATATTTGTAGTTTCCCTGAAGATGATAATAAACATTATCGAAAGCTTGGAATTATTATAAAGAGTTTTCTTTGAGATTGCTGCTACCCCAATATTTCAACCTTGTTATATATATATATATATATATATATATATATATATATATATATATATATATATATATATATATATATATATATATATATATATATATATATATATATATATATATATATATATATATATATATATATATATATATATATATATATGTTCGGAAAGGTTTCCGCGGTTAATACAATGAAACTTAAAGCTAAAATCAATATCAATAAAAGAATTAATATTAAAAATAAACTCACCAGGCTTCCGGGTTGAACCGCTTCGTTGGTTTCTAGGCCGAGCTTTCGACGTCCTCTCTGACGTCATCTTCAGGGCTTCCGGGGTCTCAGTCTCCTGAGACTCCAGACACTACACTCACTACTCACTACTTCACTACTCACTGCACTACTGTTGTTGTTGACGCTGGGGCGGTTATTTATACCGTGGACTGGCGTGACTGACGTGCCTGTCGATGACGTGGCGGAGTGGAAATTAGTGCGAAGACTATTCGGAGCGGGATTTGGATTGGCGCGAAGATTTTTAACGGCAGGAATTGGAGCAGACGATGTTTTCTTTAGGAGGGGTCTCCAAGTCGAAGGTAAACGGATGCCGTCATCTCTTTTATTGAGACAATTTGGCCGTTTTTCGATTTCTATAGCTTCTCGGATAATCCTTTGTTTATAGAAGCGAATGGGGGCTATGGTTCTGGAGTGTTCAAAGTCAATTTTGTGACCTGTATGAAGATGGTGTTGGCCTAGGGCTGAAACTGAATCGGAATTGCGAACAGATATGGAATGTTCATAAATCCTATTTTGGATTCTACGATTGGTTTGTCCTATGTAAGATCGGGGGCACTCTGCACAAGGAATTTCATAAACTCCGTGTGGTTCATTTGGAATGTTGTCTTTGATGGATCGGACAAGAGATGAAAGTTTTTGTTGGGGGGTAAATATTGTTTTTATTCCTCGTGGTTTAAGAATCCTGTCGATTTTGTCACTAACACCTCTGATATATGGAAGAAAAGCTTTCGTATGATCAGAATCAGACTCATTGGGTTTGGATTGAGCTGGAGATTGAAGTTTATGGATGCTCCTATCGATGTGATTTTCGTGGTAACCGTTTTGGATGAGGGCTTGTTTTAAAGAAGAGAGTTCAGTAGATCTACTTGCATCATCGGAAAGGCGTATTGATCTGGAGACAAGAGTATTAATGACTGAATTAATTTGAGAAGGTGGATGATGAGAGTTGCCATGCAAGTAGCGGTTGGTATGGGTGGGTTTTCGATAAACAGAGTGATGAAAACCTTGGGATTGGTTTTTCTTAATAAGAACGTCGAGAAACGGTAAGGATGAGTCAGTCTCCATCTCCATCGTGAACTGGATACTGGGATGTATACCATTCAGATGGGTTTGAAAAGACACTAAAGCATCCCTGCCGTGGGGCCAAATGACGAATGTATCGTCAACATATCGTAGCCAACATGTGGGTTTGAGCGTAGAACCCGGAAGCCTGGTGAGTTTATTTTTAATATTAATTCTTTTATTGATATTGATTTTAGCTTTAAGTTTCATTGTATTAACCGCGGAAACCTTTCCGAACATTTTATTCGCCTCTACGGGGAGGAATTTTACCATCTCACTAAATCATACAGCACTCTGTTGTTGCGCAAAACTCGTCTTCTTTGCGATCTAACATTCCTTAAAGCCTGTCGAGACCATAAAGTCATTCCCAAATCTCTAAAACTCAAACACCATACTTCTTCTTCTTCTATCTCCCAAATTCTTAGAAAAACCAGTTTCGCGCTTCTTCGTGAAGCAATTCATCCCACTAGACGAAAACTAGAAGTCACAAACACCCATATTTTTAATACCTGGTCATCTATTCATTCTTTCCATGTACATCCTATATTATGGGACAGTTTCGACCGTATAAACACACAAACAGCCCTAAATACTTTCGAGTCTAAGACTGAAACTCAAAAGCGCAAATTAGCTCATCTAATTGCCCAACAACTTCCAAAACCCAGAACTTTGAAACCCACCACAGTGGTTCACAACTTTTCTGATACCCCTATTTCTACTGTTGCCACTCAAGCTTTAGCAAAAGGTTTCAATTATTCTGTTACCCCAAGCCACATCACAATTGAGACAATCATCTGTCAAACTGAGGAAGTTATCTCTCATTTACCTTCCGAAGATGCTGAAATAGTTAGACAAGACGTCGCTAGAGTCCTTAGGAACTCAAAGCGCCCTACTCCAAACATTAGCCAATCCGAGAGAAAAGCCCTAAAAGAACTTCAAGCAAACCCAAATCTAGTCATTCTTCCTGCCGATAAGGGAAACGCCACTGTCATTTTAAACACTTCTTCGTACATCGATAAGCTCTCAAATCTCATTAACTCCCCCGACTACAAGCCAATTTCTAATAATCCCACAACCTATTTGGAAAAAACAACAAAAACCATCATCAATAAAACTTCTCTTCCTGCTGCCGTAAAACAAACTTTAATTCCTCGTGAAAAGTCTTCTAGAACACCTCGAATATATGGCCTACCCAAAATTCATAAACCTGATCTTCCTCTGCGCCCCATTGTCAGTGCATACAACTGTCCCACACAACCTTTAGCAAAATATCTAGCCAAAACTCTTCAACCTCTCGCCGAAAATGCGTCATCTTTCGTCAAAAATTCTTTTCATTTCATAGAACATCTCAAACAATATCCTATCTCACCCTAAGACATTCTAGTAAGTTTCGACATCGTTTCACTTTTTACTAACATTCCTGTAGATGAAACCCTAAATATTCTGGAAAGGAAACACAGTATCCAGCAAGACCACCTATCTCTCATTAAACATTGCATGTCTAACACTTATTTCATCTTCCAAAATCAATTCTACACACAAATAAATGGTGCCCCAATGGGCTCACCACTCTCTCCAGTAATTGCTAATATCTTTATGGAAGATTTCGAGACCCGAGCACTATCCACATCTACGCTCAAACCCACATGTTGGCTACGATATGTTGACGATACATTCGTCATTTGGCCCCACGGCAGGGATGCTTTAGTGTCTTTTCAAACCCATCTGAATGGTATACATCCCAGTATCCAGTTCACGATGGAGATGGATACTGACTCATCCTTACCGTTTCTCGACGTTCTTATTAAGAAAAACCAATCCCAAGGTTTTCATCACTCTGTTTATCGAAAACCCACCCATACCAACCGCTACTTGCATGGCAACTCTCATCATCCACCTTCTCAAATTAATTCAGTCATTAATACTCTTGTCTCCAGATCAATACGCCTTTCCGATGATGCAAGTAGATCTACTGAACTCTCTTCTTTAAAACAAGCCCTCATCCAAAACGGTTACCACGAAAATCACATCGATAGGAGCATCCATAAACTTCAATCTCCAGCTCAATCCAAACCCAATGAGTCTGATTCTGATCATACGAAAGCTTTTCTTCCATATATCAGAGGTGTTAGTGACAAAATCGACAGGATTCTTAAACCACGAGGAATAAAAACAATATTTACCCCCCAACAAAAACTTTCATCTCTTGTCCGATCCATCAAAGACAACATTCCAAATGAACAACACGGAGTTTATGAAATTCCTTGTGCAGAGTGCCCCCGATCTTACATAGGACAAACCAATCGTAGAATCCAAAATAGGATTTATGAACATTCCATATCTGTTCGCAATTCCGATTCAGTTTCAGCCCTAGGCCAACACCATCTTCATACAGGTCACAAAATTGACTTTGAACACTCCAGAACCATAGCCCCCATTCGCTTCTATAAACAAAGGATTATCCGAGAAGCTATAGAAATCGAAAAACGGCCAAATTGTCTCAATAAAAGAGATGACGGCATCCGTTTACCTTCGACTTGGAGACCCCTCCTAAAGAAAACATCGTCTGCTCCAATTCCTGCCGTTAAAAATCTTCGCGCCAATCCAAATCCCGCTCCGAATAGTCTTCGCGCTAATTTCCACTCCGCCACGTCATCGACAGGCACGTCAGTCACGCCAGTCCACGGTATAAATAACCGCCCCAGCGTCAACAACAACAGTAGTGCAGTGAGTAGTGAAGTAGTGAGTAGTGAGTGTAGTGTCTGGAGTCTCAGGAGACTGAGACCCCGGAAGCCCTGAAGATGACGTCAGAGAGGACGTCGAAAGCTCGGCCTAGAAACCAACGACGCGGTTCAACCCGGAAGCCTGGTGAGTTTATTTTTAATATTAATTCTTTTATTGATATTGATTTTAGCTTTAAGTTTCATATATATATATATATATATATATATATATATATATATATATATATATATATATATATACCGGGTGGTGAATTGGAAAGCGGGCCATAGGAAACTCAATGTAAAATTCTAAACTGTTGAATTCCTGCTTCCCTAATTATTTTACATCAAAAGTCATAAGAAACTATTTGTAGAGAATTGAAATCTGTATTGAAAACAACTGTTAATATTGTTCTACGAACAATAATTATTCAAAATTTTGTAAAAATATAATACATTTTTCAGAGTAATACGCCAAAGTTAGGCCACACGCAATACCATAATGTGTATAAGGTTGCATTTGTTGACAATAAATTTATTATATTAACAATTTGAACTGTCAATTTTTTTATTTATTTTATCAATTACTGTTTAAAACACAATAAAGTTGATAAGATACCTTTAGTTAAGGAGAAGTATTAATAATAAAGATATCTTCTTCAGTCAATAATGTGCTCACTGTCAGTTAAATAATAACGTGTGGCCTAACATGCCCACACATACCTACTGCGGTAAATACATTATATTTTTCAAAATTTTGGAATGTGTTTAAATCGTAGAACAATTGTAACTTCTGTTTCTAATACAGATTTCAATCCTCTACAAATAACTTCTCATGACTTTTGATGTAACATAATTAGGGAAGCAGAAATTCAACAGTTTAGAATTTTACATTGAGTATCCTATGGCCCGTTTTCCGATTCACCACCCTGTATATATATATATATATATATATATATATATATATATATATATATATATATATATATATATATATATATATATATATATATATATATATATATATATATATAGATATTAACTGTAGCTACAGGCACCCAGTAAACCGACGTCAATGTAGCTCCCGGTGTATATTGTATATAGTAAATATTGATATTTAGGCACCCAGAAACTATTTGATAAATAGGCACCCAATCTGTATAAAATTTTGATAATATATTACAAACAAGCACCACGCAGCATTGCCACATTTATGGGGGTCACATTAACTGTTTTTCTGATTAAAGTGTATATTAGTTATTTAAACTCAACACTGATTTTACATGTTCATAAAATATGTATGTAAAAGTGGGTGCCACTAATTATCGTAATAAAAAAATATGCAATTTTATTCGAATGAAGAAAGCCCTCAAACACATTAAACTTTATTTTATTTTAAATTTGTGCGTATATAATATGTTCATCAAAAATAAACTATCAAAACTGCATAACAGAACGACATACTTGCTCAACAAACAAAATATACACTAAGGACAAATAAATAATAATAAACTACGGAATATCTTCTTCTTATACTTGTAGATCTGTGGATTTCTTAATTCCGACGTTGAAGTATTTCTTGAGAGGTAGACTACCAGCTATCACTCCATCTTTTTTGTGCTCTCCCCGGTGAACGCTTGCCTGCTGGCTTTTCTTCTAGTGCAATTCTTTGTAGTCTGTGCTCCTCCATTCTTTATACATGACTGAACCATTCTCTTCATTTTTGCCTACCCCACCTGACTACATCTTGCACACCACATTGTTCTCTGATGAAGTTGTTTCGTATTATATAGGGTGAGGCAGATAGCTGGCCTATTAGAAATATCTCGAGAACTAAAGGCAACAGAATCATGAAAATTGGAATAAAGGGGTTTTGAAGGATGATCTATTAAATGAAAATATTTTCATCTCTTTGCAACTTCCGGTTATACCGGAAGTTGCTTATAACTTCGTTTTTTTAAATGGGACACCCTGTGTATTTTTATATTTTTGGATTCTCTTCGATGTCTTCTTTCTTAAAATATGAGGTTTTGTAATATTTTACAGGGTATTTTAAAACATAATTACGTTTTTTTTTTATTAATTTCGTAGCAACATTCACACCCTGTAGAATTGTAGTAGTTTTACATCTAAAACTCTACTTACGTTCAAATGATTTTTAATATACTCTACTATTGTTAAGAATCATTAGTATAGCTAAATTTTTAATTTTAGTATACAGGGTTGGTCGAAACCCGGAATGAGTATTTTCTGAGTTTTCTTAAATAGAACACCCTGTATTTTTGTATTGTAATGAAATGATATTTTATAGAACCTTTTTATTTCTTAAGCACTCCCTATACCTAACTGCTCTAATTTGTGGGTTATTGGTGATTCAAGCTAAACATTAATTGCACCAAAAAATACGTAAAATTTTATTAGGTTGGCCGTGAAAATACTCAATCCCAAATAATTTTTCAGAAATAAATACATATTAATCCAGAGTGGTCCTTAAAATTACCAATAATGGTTTAGCTATCAAAATACCTACGTAGTTAAGATTGTTGGTGCGATTAACAATTAAGCACAAATTAAAGCAGTTAGGTATAGGGAATGCTTAAGAAATAAAAAAGTACCATAAAATATCATTTCATTACAATACTAAATATTCACAATACAACACAAAATACTCATTCCGAGTTTCGACCAACCCTGTATACTAAAATTAAAAATTTAGCTATACTAATGATTCTTAACCCGCCATTACACGCGCTATGAGGAAATCCCTCACCATATTTGTTTATAACCAATGAAATTGTGTAAACTAATACGATAACCTTAAGCACCCAGGAATGCCTTTAGCATGGTTTATGAGAGGGTATGAAAAAGTTATAGAATATTTCAGGCGGCCAGTGTGCTGTGTGATAGTTGAAAGAAGAGACATCTCTCTTCAAGTGAGGGAATTCCTCACTGCGCGTGCAATCACAGTGAAATCACGTTTCTATTACCTCAAAGAAACTTTTAGGTTTTTATTTAATATTTAGGTAGGTTTAATTAAAATATTATTATTAGGATTAGGTTAGGAACAGTGGCACACCGAGGGGGGGTTTGGGGGTTAACCTCCCACCCAGAGCATATAGAAATATATATAAAAGAAAGTAGGAAAATGTAACTTGTCTTTCACAAATAATACAAAAAACTTTCGGTGCCCAAGCAAACCCCCCCCCCCCAGAGGAAAATTCTAGGTGCGCCACTGGTTAAGAGCTAATTTTTAAATTTACCTATTCTAATTGGGAAATAAGCCACAATTCAACTTGAAAAATTGATTTTATTGACGTTTCGAGTTCCACCTCGGACGTCGTTATCAAAATACAAAATATTAATAGTTAATTACATAAATTCCACAAAGAAATAGCTTCAGAACAGTTTTTAATTTTAATTTGTATTTTTAGTAAAATGAATTCGCGTAAAGAACGTTAATTTCTTCAGTGGCTTGCTGAAATTGAAAATTAAGAAAACTTGCTTTTGATCTATATTATTTTTACTTTTGTTTTGTTAAATTAATAAAAAAAAGTTGGTTTACGAGACTTTCTATAATATGTGAGTACAACCCACTTTATATTTTTACATGTTGACATTCATTCTTCCTCGAAATAAGTCGAATTTATGTAGGTGAGGGCGACGCTCATACGCGTGCAACCACGTCAAAATAGAAGACGCGTGTAACGGCGGGTTAACAATAGTAGAGTATATTAAAAATCATTTGAACGTAAGTAGAGTTTTAGATGTCAAACGACTACAATTCTACAGGGTGTTAATTTTGCTACGAAATTAATAAAAAAATGTAATTATCTTTTAAAATACCCTGTATAATATTACAAAACCTCATATTTTAAGAAAGGAGACATCGAAGAGAATCCAAAAATGTAAAAGATACATGGTGTCCCATTTAAAAAAACGAAGTTATAAGCAACTTCCGGTATAACCGGAAGTTGCAAAGAGATGAAAATATTTTCATTTAATAGATTATCCTTCAAAACCCCTTTATTCCAATTTTCATGATTCTGTTGCCTTTAGTTCTCGAGATATTTCTAATAGGCCCTTTATTTGCCTCACTCTGTATATCTTCTCGTCTTCCATGCTATTGC
The DNA here is from genome assembly GCF_917563875.1 of Diabrotica virgifera virgifera. NCBI lineage: Eukaryota > Metazoa > Arthropoda > Insecta > Coleoptera > Chrysomelidae > Diabrotica > Diabrotica virgifera. The sequence goes on along the minus strand of NC_065443.1, from coordinate 182,225,589 downwards.
TCTTAGTGTCTTCATTTTGTATGTATCCTAGTTGTAGCAATTCCACATCTTCTATTATTTCATCCATTAGTATATTGAATAGAAATGGACTGATGCTGTCTCCCTGTCTGATTTCCCCTGGTGTTAGTATGTTGGCCGTAGTGGTGTCCTCTGTTTTAATTTTTGTCGCGCTGTTATTGTTCATTTGTTTTATGACTGTCAAATGCTTTCGTTAGGTCTACGAAACAAATATATGCGAGTTTGTTATATTTTATCTACTTCTCTTTCACTTGTTTCATAACAAATATTGCATCGGTCGTCGACCTGCGTTTTCTGAATCCTTCCTGTTCTTCTTTGGTCTTTGTCTGTGAATCCAATTTATCCTTGAATATGCCTGTGAATAACTTCATTGTCGTATTTAAGAGAGTTATTCCTCTGTAGTTGTCCGGATATGATCTTTGTCCTTTCTTAAAAATGAGTATTGTGATACTGGTGTGCCAATCTTGTGGTATCTCTGCTGTGTCTAAAATTTTGTTAAACAATGTTGTGAGACAATAATTAGTGACTTTCTGACCGCTGTATTTCAGCAGTTCGTTCGGTATTCCATCAGTACCTGGCGATCGTCTATTCTTTAAAATCTTCATTCTCGCTTCTCCTTTAGTTTCTTTAGTGATATACCTGCCTTCTGTTTTGTAATCGTGTTCGTCATTGGCTTCTTCACCTTCGTAGGGTTCTTTGAAATATTTTCCCATGTCTCAGTTGGTATCCCTGTTGTCTATACAAATTCATTTATTGTTTTTTTTTCTGTTTTTAGCATTTTCCAAACTTTCCTCAGTGCCATGTCACTTGTGAACTTGATCCAATGCTCTCTTTTTGTTGTACTTATTAGCGAATTTATTCTGTTTGTTTTTGCTATATAGATGGCGCGTTGTTCCTGCGTTCCGGTGCTTTTGTAACACATATAGCATTTTCTCTTTTGTTCTGCGAGTTCTTTGACTTCTTGACAAAGCCATGATTTGTTGTTTCTTATTGCGCTGGTGTTTGTTTTTCTTTGAAGACAAAGATTTTATTTTTTAGTATGATTTTCTATAGAATTTTTGCTTTCCAAGTATATAAAAACTATATTTTTTTGATATACTGATCTTATCCACAGGACAACTTTTTGACGTCTTGTAAAATTCAAAGGTAAAGAAAAAACCTATCATTTCCACCCCAACAATAATAACTGTACCTAATATGTAGTCACTTTTGTATACATTGATGAGAGCGCTAATAATCGGCAAAATGACGCAAAAGATGGAAAACATATTACGTTGTGAGATAGAATGAAATGAAACTAGTAGAGTTGAGAAATTTAGCGATAAAACCTATATACTGAAATTATATTTATTGTTTTCCACCTTTAGACCTACCAGAGGAGAATGTCAGCTAAAACAGTCACTCTCACAGTGTCAGTTGCTAAACTCGTGCGATACGTCTAAAGGTGGGAGACAGTAAATATAATGTAAATTTATAGGTTTTTGTCGCTAAACTCCCCACATCTACTAGTTTCATTTTTTTATCTAACTTAATATGTTTTCCATCTTTTACGTGATTTTGCCGGTTATTAGCGCGCTCAGCACTGTATATAGTAAATACACTTGAGTCTACGAGTCTTTACCCGTGCCTTATTAATACCTGGCGAGATAAAACACATACTTTTTATCTAGCATCATTCTGTTCCACGCATGAAACTAATGACAAACCATGCAGTTACCGTCTCTTATTAAGTAAAAACACATGTTATTTTTATGAACGATGTACGCTCAGCACAATGAAAATAGATAGGTACAAAAAAGACGATTGGGGGATGTTTTCACATATATTTCTGACGTTTTGGTTTGTTTACATTTATGGCTGTCAGTTTGTTGAAGTATTTTATAGTATACAAACAGTTGTTATCTTAACTAATTTTATATTGGAGTTTAAAATTTTATCAGAAGTTTCTGTTAATTTACGATTAATTTTGACAACTAACGTCATTGATATAGTTAAGGAATGCTTGTGTTCACTGTTCCGCCAAAGTGAATAAAATATCAAAAAGAAAATATGTTATTAATTTTTTTTATAAATTGCTTATTTATTTATTAATCAATGATAATAAAATAATTTATTAAGTTACTTCAAATGTAGCTGTAATTCTGCACCAAAATTTTAAATCAAAACCTACATTTGCCATTTTATTTATTTGATAACGTCAAATTTTAACCCGTGATTGGAACAGTAGCTACTTACTGTCACTTGCTGTTGCGTTTAGTAAATTTCCGACTTATTTAATATGCTTTAACTTTAAAGGATGACGCATGGGTAAAGACTCATGGACTCACCTGTATAGAGATGTTTAAAATAATGGAATAAATTCAATTTATCGAAAACAGTCCACTTTGGAGAAAAATCCCGAGACAGGTCGATTTTTATTTCTAAATTATGATTTTTTTACATATCATATACTATAATAGTGACTTCATTCATTTGGGTGTTTGATGTAATCGATGATTTTTTTTTAAATTTAAACGGGGGTCGTGTGGTAGCTCATTTGAAAGGTTAGTCAATTCTCTAGTCAGTAATATAAGCAATAACATTATTATTTATACAGGGTAGCCAAAATACATTTTTTTAAATAAACTAATTGGCGCAAAAAGAAGTATATAATTGGATATGTAATTTATTTAACTCAAAATACATTTTACTGATGTAAGAAAATATAAAAAAATTATTATTTCATACATAAACATTGCTTTTCGCATAAACTAAATGTCAAACAGCCACTCACCTACTTGTTGGCAGTTTGAACATTTAATTTAAGCGAAAAGCAATGTTTATTTATCAAATAAACATATTTTTCCCTTTTCCCACAGTAGTAGAATGTATTTTGAGTTAAATAAAATACATACATTCTTCTTTTTGCAGCAAATAATTTAATTCAAAAATAATTTTTTTGGCCACCCTTTATAAATAAAGATTATGTTGATATTACCAAATGGAGAATTAAATAACCTTTTAAATGAGCTACTACACGAACCATATTCCCGTTTTAAAAAATCATCGATTACGTCATCACGCCCTAATGGATGACGTTACTATTATGGCATATATGTCAAAAAATCATACTTTAAAATTAAAAATCGACCTGTCTCGGGATTTTTCTCCAAAGTAGCCATAAAATGAATTTATTCCATAATTTAGAATCTCTCTGTATATGGATTTTAAATCTGTACACTGTACATTTATCTGGGCGATTCTATTTCATCAAATAAATAAAAAATTTCATTAGATAAAAAACCTCGTTAGTTTCTCCACTTTATTCCACAATATAATGATTCAGTTCTTACAAGAAAAAAATTAATGCTTTTAGAGTATTCTTTGTGGTAGGGGAGCAAAGTATGATAAATTTGCAGTCACTCGAGCGCTTTGGGGACCTATTGGGTTGTGAAGAGTAGGTCCCAAAACCAAAAAAAAAGTTGAGTAAAGTTTTCAATTTTAGTAGACTCTTGCCATTTTTTAATTTTATTTTCCATTTTCAACAATCGTTTTTTCCGATTATAACGCCATCTATCCATAATTCAACAAAATATTTCGCATAAAAGTTACTTATTTTTACGTATGGAATCCAAATCTGTAATAAAAATTGGGGGCTATTTAGGATTTTAAAGTAACCCCCTACCCCACCTCCGTGGGAGGTCGTGTGTGGTGCCATTGAATAGATTTTTTAAAATATTGAATAAGTGCATTTTACAGTTTTTCGATCTGATGTTCATTTCGCGAAATATCGCAGGATTCGTATTTAAAATATTAAATTTACCCCCCATCCCCATCCGTGAGAAGTCGTGTATAGTATCATTCGATAGATTTTAAAAAAATATTGAGCACACATTTTTTAGTTTTTCGATCTGTCATTTATTTCGCGAAATATTCGCTTTTTCTTGTGAAACTTTGGGACTCGCCCATTTCCTTACGCCCCAGGCTCAAATCGTCAGATTTTTGAAATATGCACTCTTTTTCATTTAGAGATAATTTTTTTCGGGCTCCCCTTAACGAACTCCCCTGTAAGAGCCAATATATGGTAGACGTACATCTGCAGGGTACCAGGTTTCTCTCCATATGATAATCTGACTCGCTCGAGTAACTGCAAAAATCCCCGCTTGGGCTCGCCTACCATTAGTGGCTTCCAATATAAACACTAAACGTTAAAGGGTTAATACTTTATTACTATTATTATAATTAGGTTAGGTTAGTTATCTTGTACTTTGTCGTCTAATAATTTAAGTATTCTTTTCGTTCTGTCTCTCATATTAACATCCAATTTAAAGTTTATTGCACTCACTTTGATTTACTGCACACAAAGAGCACCTTTGAAAATACTTTTTTGCATAGAATCGGATATATATCTCCATTGATCGCAGCGATTTAAGCGGTATAACAAATCGGCGCGAAGTAACATGAGTTAGGTTATATTAGGGAAAGGCGGGGTTGTCAGATTTATGGTGCCACTATGCCACTTTTTTTATTGGTGCCAAATTGACTAAAATTATATAGTTACATACAGTTGTATATAGTAGAGCGCCCTCTATCGAAAAATGCCTGAACAAATCAATATGTCCGTTTAGAAAAAGTCTCAATCTGGCACCATTACGTTTTTTACATATTCTGCATTAGGAACACTTGTACTCTCCTAGGACGAAAACATACACGCTGTCGTACTAGCACCCAAAATTGGGTGCCACATCGTCAAATTGGGTGCGACATTGACATGTTTTGCTTAAAAATGGTGCCAGATTGACAGAATATATCTGTATATATATATATATATATATATATATATATATATATATATATATATATACATCCCGCTATCATTATGTCATCTTTTCATGGTGCAGTCATTTGGCATCACTAAGAAATACTATAATTTTCGAATTTTAATTCGTGTATGTTTGTTGAGCGCATTTTTTAATGCCCTGTATCGTTCTCAGTTTTCTAAAATGTTGATTTTAAAAATTTAAATTATATGCAAAAATTTTTACACTTCACAGCCATTTTGACTTCCACCACATAAAAATGTGTATTTGCGGTGTATTTGCCGTCAATCGACGTTGCCACGAGTTAAAAATATCGATCGTTTGAGGCCAGGTAGAAAAGGTATATTATAAACCATATAAAAGGTGGATTCTTTACCTGTTCGGCTGGTAAGGGTCCAAATATTTTACGAGTTGAATTGTGTTTATTTTATTTCATCTGCTAAATTATAATTTTCTCATACCGACTTAAAATATTTGTTTGAAAAATTAATTTTGGGTCATTCCATTTCAAATCACTCAATTTTGGAGCAAAAAAAAATTTGGACCTCCGATTTGTCTGAAAATTGGTATATAGCTTCTGCGGGACGTAAAAATAAGATATTTAAGGTCAAAAAATCTTCTTCTTTTTTTCTCAAAATGTTATTTTATTCGATTTTACAGTGATTTGGTGTTTATTTATACAAATTTCCATTTTCTCTCGTAAAGTATCAATGGAAAACATAATATTTTAATAGAAGGGACTTAAAAATGTCATTATATGGCATTATAACAAGTTACTTTGATTCAAAACAAGCTTTTGATCAAATTTTATAGTGTAGAAAACGTTAAAATACCGTTTTTTTTTTACATTTTTCTCCTTTCCCAAAATGCATCATAATCGATTTGGCTGAAAATTTGCCCACAGATAGACAAAACATAGGACTTTAAGTGGTCATAAGGATTTGAATTATATTACAATACCCAAAAAGTTACATGCAATATTATAGTCAAAAATATAGGCGTCTACTGTAAGTAAAATTAACTCGAAAATATCGACCTCACGACAAAAATTGTTAAAAAGAAATTGTAATAATTGTAAATACGATTTATTTGGAACAATTTCAGTTCCTTCCATTTTTGTCGAAAAGTTAAAAATGGCGGAGATATTGAGCAAAACAGGTTCTCCTTTAAAATCAAGATGGCCGGTAACGTAACGCAGGAATTCATTCGCGATTTTAAATTTAGGCTACTATTGACTCCCCTAAAGATCAGAAAAATAAATTTTTGTGCAGCTTGGCATTCAAGGTCAAATGCTATCCCGACTGGACTAATATATACTTTTGAGTATGATATTACTGCATGTAACTTTTTTGGTACTATAATATATTTCAAATCCTTCTAACCACTTAAAGTTCTATCTTTTAGCTATCTGCGGGCAAATTTTTAGCCAAATCGATGATGACGTATTTTGGGAATGGAGGAAAATGTAAAAAACGGTATTTTAACGTTTTTTACACTATATAATTTGATCAAAAACTTGTTTTGATTCAAAATAACTTGTTATAATGCCATATAATGACATTTTTTAGTCATTTCTATTAAAATATTATGTTTTTCATTGATACTTTACGGCAGAAAATGCAAATTTGTTTAAATAAACACCAAATCACTGTAAAATCGCATAAAATAACATTTTGAGAAAGAAGAAGAAGAAAATTTTTTGACCTTAAATATCTTCTTTTTACGTCCCGCAGAAGCTATATCCAGCAGAGTGATTTGACATGGAATGTACCTTTTACATTTTCGTTTAATTTACTTACGGTTTTTGTTCAGAATTTTGAAGAAACGCTTGGTTTGACATAAAATTTGGGACACGCATAGCTAATATGTTAAAGAAAAAAAGTGATATTGTGCCGATATATGTGCTTTTGATCTGGAGGTGAGTTTCGTCCGTTATCGGGGATGAAAACAAATACGTTCAAATAAGTCCGGAATTGGATAAACTGACTAATTCTAAGCAACTTCTATTTTATAGAGTTTTTTCACTAAGGCTACGGCTCCACGGGCGGGAAATTGACGCTAGCAGTAGCAGTAAAATGAACTTAAGGTTCCGCGGAACGGAATGGGAATAGCCGAACTGAACCGACTACGCACAAGTCCTGTAATCGGTACAGTTCGGCTATCCCTATTCCGTTCCGCGGAACCTTAAATTCATTTTACTGCTACTGCTAGCGTCAATTTCCCGCCCGTGGAGCCGTAGCCTAAGTCAATAATTTTAGAGATATTTGCGAGTGAATATGTTCATTTTTCAACAACAAAAAAAACACGTTTTTAGACGGTTTTTCGCAAATAACTCAAAAAGTAGGTACCTACTTTATTGAAAAAAAAATTAGCAAATAGCAAATATCGCTTATAGAAAAGTGAAAAAATGGTATATATGTCAGGTCTGTAGACCCAGTAGAAGCAGAGTTATTGCTAAGCTTTGTTTTAAAACCAAGAGGAGTAGGTAAACTAAAAAGACAGATTCACACCCAAGAAAGTCACTAGAAATATCTTCAGATACATCTTCTTTTTTGGTTGATCATATCGGCCTTTGACGGTAATATTGACTAAAAATCTAAAAATAAAAGGAATAACGCAGAAAATACAAAAATCGCTGATAAAATAAATATACTAACCTATGAAATGCCAATAGTGTTAAAATTTTATAAATGTCATTATTGTCAAAATTTGATATGAGTAAAATTGCCTGAGGTTGTACCAATTACAAACAAGGTTTACGGCGCGGGAAATTTGAATTACTCCTCTTAGTTCAAAAACAGACTATAGTGAAAAATAGCCTCTTATATGTCAAATTCCAAATCGAATATTTTAACGTGAAATAAAAAAAATGAAACACTTTTCTGGGAAAACTTATTACAACTTTTTTAAGTGTTTATGAAAACGTTTATTTTTATTTTTTTTTAAAGTTTCTAGCAGCAAGAGTAAGCAAGTTACGCTCAAAATACAGTTGTTTCTTTTTTTTTTTGGTTAAAAATATCGTAAAAATCTCCCTCTAATTAACAGCCCAAATGGAATTAATCGTTACCACTTCACAAGTAACTTTATGTATTGTTTGTGTTTGTAAGTTTCATCAGTTCAAAGTGATTATTTGTTAAAAAATTTGGTTTTAAAGTAAATTTTAAATCTTTAATTTAAAAAAAAAAGACTTTTTTCAAAATAACTTAAAAATTATTAGTGATACCAAATATCTTAAACAGTAAAAGATGTAGGTTTTGCTTTTTTAAATATTTGGGATTTTTTGATTTTCTGGAAGACAAAAATTGGTTAAGATATGGCTGTTTAAAATTTGCATATACATACTCGTGACTAGTGATTCGTTCGAGCCATTTCAACAAAACCCCTTTCAAAAATAAGCATTTCTAACCAATGCAACTTACAGATCATATACAGGGTGTCCCCGAAAATAGTGCGTTCCTTAAAGGTATAGATAGAAAGCACAATGTAGAGCAAAAAATTCTTATAACATTTTCAGCCGTTTAAAACTTTTATAGAATAAAATTTGCTTAGAATTAGAATTAGTCAGTTTATCCACTCCCGGACTTATTTGAACGTATGTTTTTTCACCCCCAAGAAGGGGTGAAAGTCACATCCAGGACAAGAGAACATATCGGCATAATCTCACTTTTTTCTTTGGCATTTTAGCTACGTGTGTGCCAAATTTCATGTCAATCCAAGCGGTTCTTTAAAATCTGGAGGTTTTGCGATATTTTACCGTGAGTGAATGGAATAATTGCCGTTGTCACTTTTAGATAAGAAGTCATTATCACAATGACATAGTCAGGTTAACTGAATTATATAATTATTGTTTTTATCATTAAATGTGAAAACCTAGAATTATCCATGTCTGTCCGTCAATAAACACAACTCCTCTGTTAGTAGGACAGAAAGAATGACAAATAAGGTGTCAAATGAAAGCCTATAACCAAAATATGATATTACATGTGAGAAGTTTGACCTCGGACTGCCTGTTCCAGAGTTGCAACCGAAAGTACTGTTTTAAATTCGTCGAAATAGTACAAACTATTATTCAACGCGACTAAGAAAGACCAGAACAAATACATACTTCCGGTTTCATGCCTGTCTGTTCGTCCATGTCTGTCGGTGAACAAAATTCATCCGTCATATCAACTGACAAAAAGTTACACGAAGAGTTCAAATATCGACTGCCGGTTCAACTTCCGGTCACTTTGGGTGAAAAATTAGAACTTACGATGTCCAATTGCTTGTTACAATTTTTTTATAAGTGTTCTACTCTATCTATTCTGACTTTTTCTATAACTTACTTAGATCACATATAATTTAATACAGTTTTGATGTCAGGGTCTTCAAAATTTATGTGGTGAGTTCCAGTATGTGATGAATGAAAAACGACTCCATAAGCAGAAGAAAAAAGTGTTCTTTAAAGTGTTCTCAAAACCTAAGACAATACATCGACTCACAAGAGCGTTGTGACAGTAGCAAAAATTCGAGTTGGGGTTCGAATTACTTTCTCATGCGGCTTACTCTCCTGACTTGGCCCCCTCCGATTATTAAGTGTTCCCAAATCTGAAGAAATGACTCGTAAATAAAAAAATCAGCTGAGATAATTGAAGAAAAAAATAACTATTTTTCAGAGCTTCCAGAATCGTATGAAGCGCACGGCATCGACATAAAAAATTTGTAAAACCGTTAAAATCGCTGTATTGAACATATTGAATAAAATTAAGGAATTTTCATGAAAACATGTTTTTCATGAAAATATGTCTACTTTTATAGGACGCACTTCAGCAGTTCATAAAAAAAGCTTACAGACTTTCTAATGCTGTTTGCTAAATAGCAAAAATAACAAAAATTTTATTACTCATGAAGAAGATCAAGCAGCTAAATTTAAAGTAAAATCATTAGATGGCATATAAATAGATATGGAATAGAAGTTGATATCCACTTCTGAACCCACCTCAGAAGAAGTGGACGAAATAGAGTAATTGGGAGTCCTTCAAAGGTCACCTGAGCACTCAGAACCTAGTACCAGTACATGCAGCTGCGATAATATTAAAGAGAAATCCGACAAAAGAATTGAGAGGGAACTCTGGACCAAATATCAAAAACCAGTGTAACCTAACACTTCCAGCTTCATATTAATAATAGAAAATCACCGAAAGACAAATATGTAATGTAAAGAATTAATATCTCAATATTCCGGTCTACTAAACAATAATGACTGGCAAAACATTAAAGTCGTATATTCAAAAAATAAGACAAGTAGAGTAATAAATGGATAATTAAAAATTGCGAGAAACACTGCAAGAAAATTATTTAATAGACCCGAAGACAAAAAAAAAACAAAAATTAATGTGCTAAATAAAAGTATTGATTCGTTACTGCAGAACTAGAACTGTTATATGGAGCTATACTCTGGATCGGTGTAAATTAAATGAGAAAGAAAATAATATAATAAACACACTTTAAGAGCAGATAGAGAAAATATATGGATTATCAGAAGGTTCAAACGGCAGAATTATCAACGATAAACAAGAAAAAGTCAACGAGATAATGATTCTGGACCAACTGTTTTATTATAATTAAGGGTACGGAATAGATGCGAATTTCGGCGAAATTTTGAACAAAAATGAGATAAATGTGAAATATGGAGTTTTTGTTTATTTCCGCGAAATACCTGCAGGTGCTCAACTCGTCCGTAAATAAGTAGGTAGTCACATAGTAAATAAGGTATGAAAAGATTTTACGGAAGTCGGAAACTTTTCTATTGTACATAATTTTTGAAAGATGTTTATTTTTCTAACAGGTGTTGAAACAGAAGGAACTTTCATTGTTCATCATTAAATAGATAAATATAAGATAAGGAATTGATATTTTTCAATGTTGATTCTTTGAGAAATATAAATAATCCGACTGTTGTTATCTGCATTTCGGTCTTTTGTATTGGTAAAAATCTAAGTAGGAATAAAAGTCGGCTAATTCTTATTTTCTAAACATATAAATTAGTCAAACAGGACAATCAGTGCTCATTCCGTCAATTTTTACTAAGAACATGGTCTATCAAAAAAGTTTTCATAGTAACATAAAGTTACTTAAAGTATCCCCTAAAATGGGACGCCCTAAAACAATTTTGAGTGATCGAGTCAAAGAATTTGCAACAGATGACCTATATCTGTGTGACACAAGACATAATTGCTACACAGTGCAGTTTTTCGTCATTTGCTAAAGCAGCATTACAAAGCATTTGGAGTCCAACGAACAGCGTAGACGCAGAACGATTCTTCAGCACATATAATATTGTAGTGACAGTGACAGATCGAAGAACAGCTCTTAAAGAGTCGAATGTCGAAATTACAACGATGTTAGCTTTTAATTAATGTTTTCTGTTGTTTTACTCGTAGTTAAAAATAAATGCGAAATTTTGTAATTATAAAAAAAGTAAATGCGAAATTCATGTTCTTTATTTGCGAAAATTCCGTACCCCTAATTATCATCATCATCATCCAACCAATTCACGTCCACTGCTGGACATAGGTCTCCCCCAATTGTTTCCACACTTCACGGTTTTGTGCTGATTTTTGCCAGTTTTTACTAATCCGCCTGATATCATCTGTCCATCGTGTAGGCGGCCTTCCTCTACTTCGTTTATCTTCTCTTGGTCTCCACTCCATCAGCTTTCGTGCCCATCTTGAATCTTTCAGCCTGGCGACGTGTCCTGCCCAGTTCCATTTGGGCCTGGTGATACGTTCTACAACATCTGCGATACCGGTTGTTTGTCTGAGATCTTCATTTCTTATTTTATCCCGTAGAGTTACGCCCAGCATATATCTTTCCATGCGCCTTTGAGCAACCCGCATTTTCGACGCTGTTGCCTTGGTTAGAGTCAGTGTCTCTGCTCCATATGTCATTACCGGTAGCACACATTGGTCAAACACTTGTCTTTTTAAACCGATCGGTATACTGCTCCTAAATATGTCTCTCAGAGCTCCGTAGGCTGCCCAAGCAAGAGTTAATCTTCTTTTTATTTCGCATGTTTGGTTATCTCTGCCAATTCTAATTTCATGACCCAAGTAAATGTACTTTTCCACTAGTTCTACTTCTTGTTCGCGTATAATCAGCTGCCCGCTAGGAATCAGATTAGTCATAAATTTAGTTTTAGAAAAGTTCATTTTCAGGACTATTTTCCAGCAGATAGCGTCTAACTCATTTAGCATTTTCTTTACTTCTCCTAGGTCATCAGTTATAAGGACTATGTCATCTGCAAAACGAAGATGATTTAACTTTTCTCCATCTATTTTGATCCCTTTATTGTCCCAGTTGAGCATCTTAAAGGCATATTCCAGAACAGTTATGAATAGTTTTGGCGAGAGTGTGTCGCCTTGTCTTACGCCGCATTCTATGCTTATTTGTTTGGTTTTATCATGTAACTAACACTCATTGTTGCCTCTTTATAAATATTATAGATGAGTGTACTGTAACGGTAGTCAATGCGGCATTCATTTAGAGCTTCTAAAATGCTATCCAGCTCTATCGTGTCAAAGGCTTTATGAAAATCCACGAATGCTAGGACAAGGGGTTTATTATATTCTATTGACTTCTCAATTAGTAACTTGACTGCCTGCAGATGGTCGTTTGTCCCAAAGTTTGATCGAAATCCAGCTTGTTCTTTTGGCTGGTAAAAATCTAGCTTCTTTTCTACTCTTGATGTCACTACTTTTGTAAAGAGTTTGTATAAGTGGTTTAGCAGGCTAATGGGTCTATAATGTTCTAAGTCTGTCTTATCTCCCTTCTTATGCAAAAGTATTGTTACTGCGTTTTTCCATTTTTCAGGTATCGACTTTTGATGAAGGCATAAGTTGAAGAGATTTTTTATTTTACTTATAAGAATGTGGCCTCCGTTTTTAATGGCCTCTATTACGACTCCATCTTCACCTGGTGCTTTTCCATTTTTCATTTTTCTCAGTGCTTGATGGATTTCGCTAGTGGTTATCTCTGGTAGTATTTCGGAGCCTTGGTTTATTATTTTCTTTGAAACCGCTTCCCTCAGATTATTTTGATTCAACCTTTGGCTCCTATATAGTTCCAAATAAAATTCTTCTACGATATTTAGTAAATCTTCTCTGTTTGATGTTATTTCGCTGTTTTTATTTTTTAATTTATGTATTTCGCATTTTCCGTTGGTCAATTTCCTTCGTAAAACTTTCAAACTTTTATTTTCTTCTATGGTTTTCTGGATGCTTTGAGTTTTATACTTCCTTAGATCTTTTCTGATTTCCTTTGACACTTTCTTGTTGATGTCTCTTAACGCACTTTTTTCAGTATTTTCGCTTCCTCTCATTTTACTTCGCGTTTTGATTAGTTCTGTAGTTTCTGGGCTTATTTTTTCATCTCTCTTCTTTTTTGGGCAGTTTTTTCGTTGACTTTCTTCAATGGCTCTAATTATGTTTTCATTTAAGCTATTTATACTTTCATCTAAAGTTGTATTTCTTTCCAAAGCAGCGTTTATATGGTGTTGGTATTTATCAATATTTAATGGGGGAGTCCAGGCTTGCAAGGTTTTCTTTTTTATCAAACGATTTCGTTCTTTTTTGAGGTCTATTTTTATTGTGGCTCTTACCATTCGATGGTCACTTCCTGTAGTAAATTTATTTAGGACGCTCACGTCTGTGATAATCTGTTTTTTGTCGCTGATAATGTAATCTATTTCATTTCTTGTTTTACCATCAGGACTTTCCCACGTCCACCTTCTATGTAGTTTTTTAACGAAAAAACTGTTCATTTGGAACAAGTTATTCTGTAGCAAAAAGCCTAAGAGTGTTTCTCCCCGCTCATTTCTACCTAGAGTTCCAAAATTTCCTAGTGATGTCTCTGCTTCGTCTTCTTTAAGGCCTAATTTTGCATTAAAATCCCCACACAGGATTGTAAAGTGGGTGGGTGTGTCTTTTAGAGCTACAGATATATCATCATAAAAGTCTTCAACTTCTTCGTCTGGATGTTGTGTTGTTGGAGCGTATACCTGGATAATTTTCAGTTTATACCTGTTGTTGAGCCCCTAATTATAATTAGTTATAAAATAGCTTAAATGGGGAAAAGCTGTAAGCTTAGACCAAACACCAGTAGGGGCCATCCAATTAATTGAGTGAAAAAAATTAAATGTATAACAATATTCACTTCATTTACTGAAAAGGCACTGTCCCGCAAGAATGGTTGAAATCACAATTAATAGCCCTACAAAAAGACAAGCGCTTAAAAGTGATAAGACCATTGAACAATAAGCCTGTAAGCTACCTTTTAAACACATTCTCAAAAATAATCCATAACGCAAGGATTGTTAGGAAATTCTTTTATAGACTTCAGGCAACAAATTTTCCTGATCATGTTTAAAAAACGTACGGAATGTACTAAATAAAAAAATATATTTATCATTTAAAAATATATACCCTTATACTATAACATAATTCTAACGTTGAATATATAATGCTTTCCTGTGGAGTATACAAAGGATGGTCCTGTTTCTCCCGCACGCTGCCTTGCTTAGTCTTCTTTGTCGTTTAATTCGTTAAATTATATCCTCTTATGTCACGGCTTCAGGAAGAAGTGGATATATGCAGTGAACGGGAGGCCTATGTCGAACAGTGAACGAAGGGGGCCTTTTCGCGTTTATCATGTAGAGAAGTCACCTGTCAAAAACTGGACGTATGTAATCGTATTCAATTTGTTAAATACTGTCACATAATATGTCATACACCTCTGTGCGTTAATCCATTTTATTTCTACAATTTAAGGTGCTATTACATGCCGCCATTTTGATTTGTCTACAGTCGCATTCTGCCCGTTAAATCCCATCGTTTGAGGCGCTGTACGTCACGATTGGATCAATTGTAGCGAAGCTGCATGACTAAGGCCCTTTTAACATGTTGCTGTATTTGATTTTTCTGTGCCATTTTATATTATTTGTCAAATACTATTATTTGAGGTGCTGTACATCACGATTGGACCAATAGGACCGTAGATACAAGACTAAGGCCCTTTTGACATGCTGCTGTACTTGATTTTTCTATGTCATTGTATTCTATTTGACAAATCCAGTTATTTGAGGTGCTGTACTCCACGATTGGACCAATAGGAGCGAAGATACGTAAATAAGGCCCTTTTGGCATGTTGCTGTATTTGATTATTCTGTGTCATTGTATTCTGTTCGTTAAACCCTATCATTTGAGGTGCTGTATGTCACGATTGGACCAATAGGACCGAAGATACATAACAAAGGCCCTTTTGACTTGTTGCTGTATTTGATTTGTTTGTGTCAAATTTGATTCTATTGGTCAAGTCCTATTATTTAAGATGCCGTACGTCACGATTGGACTAATAGGACCGAAGATACGCTACTAAGGCCCTTTTTACATACTGTTGTATTTGATTTTTCTATGTCATTGTATTCTGTTTGTCAAATCCTATCATTTGAGGTGCTATACATCACGATTGGACTAACAGGACCGAAGATACATAACTAAGGCCTTTTTGACATGCTGCTATGTTTGATTTTTCTGTGTCATTGTCTTCTATGATGCCTAAGGCATGTCTATGATATGCCTTATTTTTAAATAAAACAAGTAATTGGACTTCGTAAGTCCTATGTTTTTACCCAAAGTAATCGAAAGTAGAACTGGAAGACAATATTTGAATTTTACGTGTAACTTTGCGTGGATTGATATACGAATTTACTAATTTTGAGTCATTTTTACTAAACTTTCACATTTGTCACCTCATTTGTAGGTAATTCTACCCGGTATAATGGCGGAGGAGTTATATTGGCGGTCGTACGGACCGACAGAAAGATTGCCTAGGTCAAGTATCTCACCTTTAGTACCATCCTTGGATTATAAGCTTTCATTTGACATCTCATTTATCATTCTAGCTGGTATAATGATGGAAGAGTTATATTCGCGGTCGGACGGACCGACGGACAGACCGCCTAGGTCAAATATCTCACCTTTAGTACCATCCTTGGATTATCAGCTTTCATTTGACACCTCATTTGTCATTCTACCTGGTATAATGACGGAGAAGTTATATTCGCGGTCGTACGGACCGACGGAAAGACAGCCTAGGTCAAATATCTCACCTTTAGTACCATCCTTGGATCATAAGCTTTCATTTGACACCTCATTTATCATTCAAGCTGGTATAATGATGGAGGAGTTATATTCGCGGTCGTACGGACCGACGGAAAGGCAGCCTAGGTCAAATATCTCACCTTTAGTACCATCCTTGGATTATAAGCTTTCATTTGACCTCATTTGTCATTCTACCTGGTATAATGATGGAGGAGTTATATTCGCGGTCGGACGGACCAACGCACAGACCGCCAAGGTCAAAGATCTCACCTTTAGTACCATCCTTGGATTTTTAGCTTTCATTGGACACCTCATTTGTCATTCTACCTGGTATAATGACAGAGAAGTTATATTCGCGGTTGTACGGACCGACGGAAAGACAGCCTAGGTCAAATATCTCACCTTTAGTACCATCCTTGGATTATAAGCTTTCATTTGACACCTCATTTGTCATTCTACCTGGTATAAAGACGGAGAAGTTATATTCGCGGTCGTACGGACCGAAGGAAAGACAGCCTAGGTCAAATATCTCACCTTTAGTACCATCCTTGGATTATCAGCTTTCATTTTACGCCTCATTTATCATTCTAGCTGGTATAATGATGGAGGAGTTATATTCGCGGTCGGAAGGACCGACGGAAAGACAGCCTAGGTCAAATATCTTACCTTTAGTACCATCCTTGGATTATCAGCTTTCATTTAACACCTCATTTGTCATTCTACCTGGTATAATGACAGAGAAGTTATATTCGCGGTCGTACGGACCAACGGAAAGACAGCCTAGGTCAAATATCTCACCTTTAGTACCATCCTTGGATCATAAGCTTTCATTTGACACCTCAATTATCATTCAAGCTGGTATAATGATGGAGGAGTTATATTCGCGGTCGTACGGACCGACGGAAAGACAGCCTAGGTCAAATATCTCACCTTTAGTACCATCCTTGGATCATAAGCTTTCATTTGACACCTCATTTGTCATTCTACCTGGTATAATGACGGAGAAGTTATATTCGCGGTCGTACGGACCGACGGAAAGACAGCCTAGGTCAAAGATCTCACCTTTAGTACTATCCTTGAATCATAATCTTTCATTTGACACCTCATTTGTCATTCTACCTGGTATAATGACGGAGAAGTTATATTCGCGGTCGTACGGACCGACGGAAAGACAGCCTAGGTCAAATATCTCACCTTTAGTACCATCCTTGGATCATAAGCTTTCATTTGACGCCTCATTTATTATTCTAGCTGGTATAATAATGGAGGAGTTATATTTGCGGTCGGACGGACCGACGGACAGACCGCCTAGGTCAAATATCTCACCTTTAGTACCATCCTTGGATTATCAGCTTTCATTTGACACCTCATTTGTCATTCTACCTGGTATAATGACAGAGAAGTTATATTCGCGGTCGTACGGACCGACGGAAAGACATCCTAGGTCAAATAGCTCACCTTTAGTACCATCCTTGGATCATAAGCTTTCATTTGACACCTCATTTATCATTCAAGCTGGTATAATGATGGAGGAGTTATATTCGCGGTCGGACGGACCGACGGAAAGACAGCCTAGGTCAAATATCTCACCTTCAGTACCTTCCTTGGATTATCAGCTTTCATTTGACACCTCATTTGTCATTCTACCTGGTATAAAGACGGAGAAGTTATATTCGCGGTCGTACGGACCGACGGAAAAACAACCTAGGTCAAATATCTCACCTTTAGTACCATCCTTGGATTATAAGCTTTCATTTGACACCTCATTTATCATTCAAGCTGGTATAATGATGGAGGAGTTATATTCGCGGTCGTACGGACCGACGGAAAGGCAGCCTAGGTCAAATATCTCACCTTTAGTACCATCCTTGGATTATAAGCTTTCATTTGACCTCATTTGTCATTCTACCTGGTATAATGATGGAGGAGTTATATTCGCGGTCGGACGGACCAACGCACAGACCGCCAAGGTCAAAGATCTCACCTTTAGTACCATCCTTGGATTTTTAGCTTTCATTGGACACCTCATTTGTCATTCTACCTGGTATAATGACAGAGAAGTTATATTCGCGGTTGTACGGACCGACGGAAAGACAGCCTAGGTCAAATATCTCACCTTTAGTACCATCCTTGGATTATAAGCTTTCATTTGACACCTCATTTGTCATTCTACCTGGTATAAAGACGGAGAAGTTATATTCGCGGTCGTACGGACCGAAGGAAAGACAGCCTAGGTCAAATATCTCACCTTTAGTACCATCCTTGGATTATCAGCTTTCATTTTACGCCTCATTTATCATTCTAGCTGGTATAATGATGGAGGAGTTATATTCGCGGTCGGACGGACCGACGGAAAGACAGCCTAGGTCAAATATCTTACCTTTAGTACCATCCTTGGATTATCAGCTTTCATTTAACACCTCATTTGTCATTCTACCTGGTATAATGACAGAGAAGTTATATTCGCGGTCGTACGGACCAACGGAAAGACAGCCTAGGTCAAATATCTCACCTTTAGTACCATCCTTGGATCATAAGCTTTCATTTGACACCTCAATTATCATTCAAGCTGGTATAATGATGGAGGAGTTATATTCGCGGTCGTACGGACCGACGGAAAGACAGCCTAGGTCAAATATCTCACCTTTAGTACCATCCTTGGATCATAAGCTTTCATTTGACACCTCATTTGTCATTCTACCTGGTATAATGACGGAGAAGTTATATTCGCGGTCGTACGGACCGACGGAAAGACAGCCTAGGTCAAAGATCTCACCTTTAGTACTATCCTTGAATCATAAGCTTTCATTTGACACCTCATTTGTCATTCTACCTGGTATAATGACGGAGAAGTTATATTCGCGGTCGTACGGACCGACGGAAAGACAGCCTAGGTCAAATATCTCACCTTTAGTACCATCCTTGGATCATAAGCTTTCATTTGACGCCTCATTTATTATTCTAGCTGGTATAATAATGGAGTTATATTCGCGGTCGGACGGACCGACGGACAGACCGCCTAGGTCAAATATCTCACCTTTAGTACCATCCTTGGATTATCAGCTTTCATTTGACACCTCATTTGTCATTCTACCTGGTATAATGACAGAGAAGTTATATTCGCGGTCGTACGGACCGACGGAAAGACATCCTAGGTCAAATAGCTCACCTTTAGTACCATCCTTGGATCATAAGCTTTCATTTGACACCTCATTTGTCATTCTACCTGGTATAATGACGGAGAAGTTATATTCGCGGTCGTACGGACCGACGGAAAGACAGCCTAGGTCAAAGATCTCACCTTTAGTACTATCCTTGAATCATAATCTTTCATTTGACACCTCATTTGTCATTCTACCTGGTATAATGACGGAGAAGTTATATTCGCGGTCGTACGGACCGACGGAAAGACAGCCTAGGTCAAATATCTCACCTTTAGTACCATCCTTGGATCATAAGCTTTCATTTGACGCCTCATTTATTATTCTAGCTGGTATAATAATGGAGGAGTTATATTCGCAGTCGGACGGACCGACGGACAGACCGCCTAGGTCAAATATCTCACCTTTAGTACCATCCTTGGATTATCAGCTTTCATTTGACACCTCATTTGTCATTCTACCTGGTATAATGACAGAGAAGTTATATTCGCGGTCGTACGGACCGACGGAAAGACATCCTAGGTCAAATAGCTCACCTTTAGTACCATCCTTGGATCATAAGCTTTCATTTGACACCTCATTTATCATTCAAGCTGGTATAATGATGGAGGAGTTATATTCGCGGTCGGACGGACCGACGGAAAGACAGCCTAGGTCAAATATCTCACCTTCAGTACCTTCCTTGGATTATCAGCTTTCATTTGACACCTCATTTGTCATTCTACCTGGTATAAAGACGGAGAAGTTATATTCGCGGTCGTACGGACCGACGGAAAAACAACCTAGGTCAAATATCTCACCTTTAGTACCATCCTTGGATTATAAGCTTTTATTTGACACCTCATTTATCATTCAAGCTGGTATAATAATGGAGGAGTTATATTCGCGGTCGTAGGGACCGACGCACAGACCGCCTAAGTCAAATATGTCACCTTTAGTACCATCCTTGGATTATAAGCTTTCATTTGACACCTCATTTGTCATTCTACCTGGTATAATGATGGAGGAGTTATATTCGCGGTCGGACAGACCGACGGACAGACCGCCAAGGTCAAATATCTCACCTTTAGTACCATCCTTTTATTATCAGCTTTCCGTTGACACCTCATTTGTCATTCTAGCTGGTATATTGACGGAGGAGTTGTGATTACAGACAGACGGACGGACAGACGGACGTGGATAATACAAAGTTTTCACATTTTTTCAAAATTGGGTGAAAACAACATGATGCCAGAATGATTTGTTGATGAAAATAATATATACATTCTCAAATTGCCTATTTTTCGGTGTGGATAATATTGTATTCAACAGTGATGCCAAATTTCTGATGCCAAAATGATTGATAATGAAAGTGGGATATACGTTTTCATGTATATAGCGGCAGCGACAAAACGGTAAAACACTGAACTAAATGTATATAATATTTTCACTGTACCATCATTTTTAACTCAAACATTTTATGGAATAAACTTATATAACTTAGTAAGGGATAAACAAAGAAAGCTGATATATTAAAGTAACATCAAGAAATCAAATCTCTAACTACCGAGTTGATTAGACTTCTGGTATCAAGTGCAGGAAAAAAGTTATTAAGGTAGTGTAAAGTGGCATCGATATACAGATGCCACTTTGCAAGACGATGCCAAATCGATGGTAAATGCATAATGTATCGATGCCAAATTGATAGTAGGATGTATATACATATATACATATATAAAATGATGTTGGATAATCGAGTACAAATATAAAAATAAATAAGCAAAATCATTGGCTAATACTCGTAAAGTGAATGTGAATTTAGTTGGAAATATATAAAATGATGAAGGGTCATCATTCCATACATTTCTGTGCAACTATATACACCGGTGTTTCGGCCTATTTGGGCTTCGTCAGTATAGTGTAGCAAGTTAAAAAACTTGTTTGTTAACTTGTAAAAGGATTACTACAAGGTAACCTTGCTCCTGTAGTAATCCTTTTACAAGTTAACAAACAACTTTTTTAACTTGCTACACTATACTGACGAAGCCCAAATAGGCCGAAACACCGGTGTATATAGTTGCACAGAAATGTATGGAATGATGACCCTTCATCATTTTATATATTTCCAACTAAATTCACATTCACTTTACGAGTATTAGCCAATGATTTTGCTTATTTATATTTATACATATATATATATATATATATATATATATATATATATATATATATATATATAACAGGTATATAATCTTTGCTGAACAGTTAGAAAACAAGGTTGAAATATTGGGGTAGCAGCAATCTCAAAGAAAACTCTTTATAATAATTCCAAGCTTTCGATAATGTTTATTATCATCTTCAGGAAACTATATATATTTATATATTTATATTTGTAGTTTCCTGAAGATGATAATAAACATTATCGAAAGCTTGGAATTATTATAAAGAGTTTTCTTTGAGATTGCTGCTACCCCAATATTTCAACCTTGTTTTATATATATATATATATATATATATATATATATATATATATATATATATATATATATATATATATATATATATGTCTTCATATCAAGGCGAGATCCGTTTGTATCATAAGCTATACAAGATGAGATCCGTTTTGCAAGGCGAGATCCGATTTTGGATCTCACCTTGTATTCACGTGTATATAGTGACATCTCGATGTAACAATGGTAGGGGTACAAGGAAATCGATTTTTGTCTGGACCTCATTTTGCACCCCTTTTGGTAAATTTTATATTGCAGTGGTTCCACTAAATCCGCTGTAAAGGGCAGCGCGCGCGATCCGTTGTGTATATGGTAAATATATATTTTGCAGACAACCCGAGATCCGGTAAATTTGGAAACATCGCAAATGAATTTCACGGTCAGCTCTCTCACTCGGCTTATGTCTAGCTTGAATAAGAATATTTACATTATTTAAGGGCTCTGTCCAGAAAGGCGATTGTCAAATATCTCGCGAACTAGACGGCATATCGAAAAAACTTTGGAATGCTTTTTTAATGGTTTTTCAAAATCTATATACTTATGCAATAGCAGGGTTCTTATTCTGCCTGCGAAAGCGGTGGGTGTAGCAGCTTTGAATTATCAACTGAAACCCTTTATTTTTAATTAAATAGTTGAAATTTAGAATTAAAAATACACAACTTTTGTTTGAATCGATAATACCTTCTTTAATCCAGTCGGAAGAGCTTCAAAATCGTCGTTTTGATGACATTTTTAGGGTTTAGGGGTACCTCAGGTAGTTAGCTTAAAACGTAAGAAATAAATTTGAATAGTAACGGATTAAGCCAACACAGAGCCTATCGCAAATGTATACTTTTCATTAATGTTTATTGATAAACAAAGCTCCAATTCTATTTTACTTCAACCATTGATTATAAACACACACATAGATACCTCACTCTAAGGTAAAAACGAATTCAGTGTTAAACTCCGCCTACTTACACCTCTTTACCCCTCAAGCCTAAGTACTACCTGACTGTATGGTGGCGACATTAATTGAAATCTTTGCCAAGATTGAAAAATAAATTTGAGTTACCTGCTCCAGCCATTGTCCAGTGCAATAGACGACAATATAAGGGTGGCATTCAGCATTTTCACAAATAATTTTAACGTGCTTGTAATCTATATTATGGAATTCCGATTTTACTTCAGAAAAAACGCTAAAAATTGATAAATGAAAACAGTAGAGGATTTTTAAAAATTATTTATTTATCAATACACTACAAAGGAATAACAAAATATAAAATACATAATAAAATTAGCCAGTGATAAATTACATGTCATGTAAATTACTTTTTTGTAACTTTTCAAACAAATTAATTTCCAGAATTGATGCAAACTAAAATATTTCAAGCTAAGATACATAATTTATTTCCAGATTTAGTCCATTCACTCACGGTAAAATATTGCAAAAAACCTCCTAATTTTAAAGAATCACTTGGATTGACATGAAATTTGGCTTACGCCTAGCTAAGATGTCAAAGAAAGACAAATGATGTACCGATGTGTGCTTTGGCCCTATGGTTCAGTATCACCCCTTCTCGGGAGTGAAAAAATATATGTTCAAGATAAGTTCAGAAGTGCCTAAAATCACTAATTCTAAGCAACTTTTGTTCTATAGAGTTTTTTCACTACGTCAATACTTATTTCGAGTTATTGAAAAATAAGTTCTTTTTCGTCAAATTCCATGTTGAATATTTCAACGTGAAATAATAAAAAAAATGAAGCACTTTTCGACGAAAACTCATTACAACTTTTTTTAAAGTGTTTAAAAAAGGTTTATTTATATTATTTTTGTTAAGTTTCTAGCGTCAAAAGTAAGCAAGTTATGATCAAAATATATTTGGTTCCTATTTTTTTGTTAAAAAATCGTGAAAATCACCCCCTAATTAGCATCCTAAATGAAATTAATCGTTACAACTTCACAAGATCACAACTTGCTTTACTCGTGTATGTATTGTTTCATCGGTTCAAAGTGGAAATTTTTGAAGGAGCTCTAGTTGAAAGGGCTTGAACTAGTCAAAAATCACGAGTGTATGCAAATTTTGAACAGCCACATCTTAACCAATTTTTGCCTTACAGAAAAACAAAAAATCCAAAATATTCAGAAAAGCAAAACCTACATTTTTTTTACTCTTTGTGATTTTTGGTGTCACTAATAAATTTTAAGTTATTTTGAAAAAAACATTTTTTTCAAAATAAAAAAAAATTGTTAAAAAATAAGCCCTTTGAACAAATGAAACTCACAGATCAGTATAAATAATACATAAGTAAAGTAACTTGGGAAGCGGTAACGATTAATTTGATTTAAAATGCTAAGTGGGGGCTGACTTTCCCGAGTTTTTTTGACCAACTTTATTTTGAGCGTAACTTACTTTTTATGCTAGAAACTTATTAAAAAACAAAAATGAATATTTTTTGGACACTTTAAAAAAGTCGTACTGAGTTTTCCCCAAAAAGTGTAAACTTTTTTGGTTATTTCACGTTGAAATATTTGCTTTGAAATTTGACAGATATGAAACTATTTTTCATTAGTTACAACTTTGCTTCTACTGGGTCTAGAGAGTTCATACATACACCATTTTTTTCTCTCTTTAGAAGCTATATTTTTACTGGAAACCTTTTTTTCGGTAAAATACATATTTACTTTTTGAGTTATTTGCAAAAACCCACCTAAAAAGTGTTTCTTTTTGTTGAAAAATGAACATATTTACTCGCAAAAACCTCGAAAAGTATTAACTTGCTTAGAATTACTTTTCTTCTTTCCTATATGTATTCCAAAATTTCGTGTCAACCCAAGCGGTTATTTAAAATTTGGAGTAAAAACCGTGATTCAATGGTATTATTGGTTTGTATTATAGTTTTCTACTGTAGTTTTATAAAATAGTTTTAGCTATAGTTTTATAATAGTTAAGATTATATTTAGAAAATTGTATCATGTTGTGACTGGCTGTATGGCATTTACCAATGCCAATTAAATAAATAAACAAAAATGTTATAAAACTAGACAATAATACGACTATAACTACAGCTAAATTAATCGCAATAGTTGAAGTATTCAAATATCTACATTATTAATTTACCGAAAATAAAACCTAATATATAGCTATAAATTTTTACAAAATAACTGCAAATATCTAGGAACCTGGGTAAATAAAAACGATGACCAATGTATCTATTAGAGAAATCAGGACACGCATTGAAATTGCAAGACAAGCATTTATAAAAATGAAAAAAATGTTTGTTAATCGAGATCTTCCTCTGTAGCTGAGGATAAGAGCCTTAAGATGCTACGTGTTCTCGACTTTGTTACATGGAATGGAAAGCTAGACACTAAAAGTAGACAATATAAATAAGTTGGAAGCATTTGAGGTGTAGTGCTATAGAGGGATTTTGAAAATACCTAGATCTAACGAGTTACAAATGCAAAAGTATTAAGAAGGTTACAATGTTACAAAAGGATTGCGAGGTGATAAAGAACATCAATACAAGAAAGCTGGATTTAGGCCAAATTACCAGA
The DNA here is from genome assembly GCF_917563875.1 of Diabrotica virgifera virgifera. Classification (NCBI taxonomy): domain Eukaryota; kingdom Metazoa; phylum Arthropoda; class Insecta; order Coleoptera; family Chrysomelidae; genus Diabrotica; species Diabrotica virgifera. The sequence goes on along the minus strand of NC_065443.1, from coordinate 182,200,446 downwards.
GGAGCGAAATATGAGATATTAGGCTCATAATGCAAGGTAAAATTAAGGGTAAAAGATCCATAGGTAGAAGAAGAATTTCCTGACTGAGAGACTTAAGAGAGTGGTATAGTTGCAGCTCAATAGATATTTTCAAAGCAGGCGCCAATAAGGTACGGATAGCTGTAGTGATGGCCAACCTTCGATATGAGAAGGAACTTCGACAAGAAGAAGAGGATATAAATGTTGTTCTGATAGTAACATTGTACTACAAAAAATTGACAATTTATCTAGAAAAGGCAATATAGAAGTCTGTGCAAAATAAGAAATTGTACTGAGGTGAACTAAAATCAATATGATTTACTGTTCGATCGCATACTTTTTACATTTAAAAATTATCTAAGGACTTTCTAGAATTAAGACATCGATGTTTTAAAAAAAAGTAGTGGTGAGTACCAAATACAATAGATTATTATCTTTCTTTGAAAAAATACCACAAATTCCCAACGTTCAAAATGAATAATGTAAGTACATACATATCTTGATAAAGTGACAGGGAATTTCCAACATATAAATAGTTGAAGGCCATTTGCCTAGGAACAATAGGTAAAAGCTGGATTAAACAGACAGGATTAGAAAGTTTAAAACATCACTAATGAGATCATATTTAAAAACAAAGTAAATAAGTATATTTGAATGTTAATTCTTTTCAAACTAAGATCACAGTATAAAGAGGGAACCTCTATATACTGTGATAAGATTGTAAAATTAAAATATTGGGAAAAAAAGATATATATTTATTATTTCTTTTTCTGAAGAAGTACTTTCATTGTTGACAATTTTGAAACATTTTATTATTATTAAAAGTCGAGAACAATTAAAAACCACGTTAATATTTATATGAAAGTGCTTTAAAAATGAAGGTATATGACTCTTGAGAAGAATTAATATTTTTTAACAAACTTGGTATACGACTCATAATATCTGACATCTGATTCTTTTATTTTTAGTTTTGAGACATGCAAGTTTTTATCAATATTAATAAAAAAGTTTTCTATATGATTCCAAGGTTTTAAGACATACTGATATTGTTTTCCTGATATTATAAAATACTTGTTAATATCTACTGTATATAGAGACTAAAGCTAATAGTGTAGTTTAACATACAGTTAAGTCCACGGTTATTTACCCGTGCGTCATTCATACCCGGCGAGATAAAACATATACTTTTTATCTAGCATCATTCTCTTCCACGCATGAAACTAAAGACAAACCAGCTACCGCCTGTTATTAAGTAAAAACACATGTTATTTTTATGAACGCACTAAACTCAGTACATTGAAAAGATCTAGGTAGAAAAAAAGACGTTTTCATATTTTAAATACAATTTGTGACGTTTCTGGTTTGTTTACTTTTGTGGCTGTCAGTCTGTTGAATTTTTTGCTGTTTACTTGTCGAATTTTTGCATTTTGATGTTTGTTTACCTTTACTTTTATCGAAAATAAGTAATTTTCTGTGAATCTTTTCCCTTTTAGTTTTCTGTTTGCTTTCATTAACGTTATACCACTGACAAGTTTTAAAAAGTTTGATTTTTACCAAAAATTTTATAATTTTCCTTTTATGGTCTTCGCAGCTTTTAAGCCAATTAGTAGTTAATAAAATATGGTTAGTCACATAGGTTTCAATTTTTTCGAAAACTGCATTATCTACTTTAAATAAATTAAAAGCCTCGTGAAACTTTTCTAACAATATTGTAGTAATAGTAACAAACAAATCTGATGGTCTCTGAAGAAACTTTATTTCTTCATTTGCGCCATAATCTCTGAAAAGTAACATTAATTCGTGTTTCTGTAATAGAATTTTGTTGTCTTTTAGCAAGTCTTCCTGGCATTTACTACAATTCAAGTTCTTTATAATCTTATAGTAAATATAACCAGCGACATATGTAACAGCACACGTTTCTAAATTTGTTATGGTACATTTGCTGGAATGTGCCGTGCTTAAAATTTGGTTGTCATTATTTTCCTTTTGTATGTCTAAAGATTGTTCTACATGAACTGTTTGGGTTTCAATGGACTCGTCAGATATTTCGACGCTGGTTACTTCGTGGGTTAAATCTAAATTATCAGTTTGTGCTATTTCACAATTTCCATTGTCTAAAGCAATTTTTAGTTTAATATTTGTGTTATGCTTAATGGCAATTCTTAACTGACTAACACTAGGTGTTGGATTGTAACCACCCCGATTGCGCACAATAGAGAAAAAATTTTCTAGAGGATCTTGGTTCAGAAAAGATGTTAAAAGATATGACACATTATATTTTTGAAGTTCCTCCCACAAACATAAAACTGACAAAATTGTCCACTGAAAGCCGTGTAGACAGTGAATATTATTTCTCTCTTTCTGATTTTCAAAAACTTTAATTTTTTTAAAATATTCTAAACCTGCTTTTAAGTTTTCAGTTGACTTGCTTAAAGTTGACATTGGCTTTCTGTTTGGGTTACTATCACTACAATATTTGCTGTTAAGACCATCAAAAATATTATTTATAATTTTTAAAAATTCGGCAGTATGAGGAGCCGTTTTGGTGTGTAACTGGCCTACAGATTTTGCTGTTGATATTGCTGAGGCAACTGAGTTGGAAAAAATTTGGGCTGCTAATTTTACACGCATTTTTTGGAAATTATTAGGGTTTATGTGAACGTCTGTTATTTTCACCATGCATCGTGCTCTCACATTGGTTCTATCGATGTTGTATGTGTATTCAATATCTTGCCACGATATCTGGTTAGAATCGGCAAAAAACGTCAACTTTTTGTTAAGAAAATTATTTCTTAGACTTTTTAATAAGTGGGGTGTATCAAAAACAGTGAAAATCCTCTGATTTCCTATTTCTATTGCAGGCTGATCCTTACATGCGCCTAACAGCTTAAATAAAGCTCTATTATTAGATGCTTGATCACACACTAACACTTTTGGTATATACCCAATATTTTGTAATTTTGAAACAACTTCAACTACAATGTTTTTTAAGTTGTCGCTATGTATTGGACCACCTGTAACAAAATAGCAAATCGGAATCTTCCAGTTATGTAGCAAGCCGCGCATCATGAAAACCAGACCTGTGTTGGCAAGTTTGTTTGTTCTTCCTAAAGCACCTAAATCTTGAAACCCTTCTATAATGTCATCTAATTTATTGTACTCCAATTTTTTTTTTCAAAGAAATTTCATCAAACATTAACACACAAATTTTTTCCAACTCATCCATTGTCTCTGCTTTTTTCTTCAACTTGTCAATTAAGGAAGTGTTTAAACCAGTTCTTAATTTTATGACACGCAACCAAGTTTGAATTGTTTTTACTGAAGGTAATATAAAGTTAAGAGATCTAATTAAAAATTTGTAACAACTAGGAGACTTATAATAAATGGCCAGAGCTAAATCCTTTTCATTGTGACTCCATTGTGAACGAGTTTTATGTGAAAACTGCATATTAACAAATGTGTGCACGTATTTGCTTTTATTTTCAACAGTACCTGTAACATGAATTTGGTTGCCGATTTTTTGTTTTTTGTTGTTCTTCTACAACGCCGACTGTTCTTCTGACGGCACTTCTTCTTTAAAGCACTTACTTGATACTCCAATTTTTTTACCTTCTCCGTCAATTCAGTTTCAAGTTTTGTGGGCAAATTAATTTCAAAACTGGAAATATCACTGAGACTACTACTTGATCTCTTAGGCGATGGAGTTGACCTAACCATACAATCGTCACTTGTAGATCTTTTACGTTTCGTACCGCAATAAACGTATGTAGAGCATACTGGTGGGATATCACCTAAAATAGGTGTAATCATTGAAATGTATGTGTAATTTTAATTAAAGCAAAACAATCATCATCATTATTTCTGGAGTGATAGTAACAACGCATTCATATTTAAAAAAAAAATCTCTTTTGATTTAATTGTATAAAAATATTTAAATCATTCAATATCCACTGATTTTATATAAAATATATTTTAATAGTAGTATTCTCATTGACAAAGCGCATTAGGCAAACATAAAAATATCTATAAAATTGAGTACTCACCTAAATCAGTTGTTAACTGTGTAAATTTTAGAGGAACAGCATTTTTCCTTAATAACTTTCTTTGGCCACTTTGGTAAATATATTCCACTGCAAAATGATGCTGGCAAATTACCCTCTGTTTAAGGTCAGTGATATCCATCAATAAAATATCAATGTTCCCGCAGTTTTTTTGCCAAATTTTTGTACGCTCTACGTCTTTCAGTGGAAATTTAAAGAAAGATATATTATTATTTGTTCCATCGTTTCTTTCAAAACATCCCGCGTAAACACACTTATGAGTTACAGAGGCCATTTTGTCTAAAATATGAGTCCTTTTTTTTATAAAATTCCGCTCTAATTTGTCACAACACCTGCCTGTCACAGATAATACACCTATAGGGTAAGTTCGGCCCTGACACTACTCCTACCTCCTCGCAAGTCAGAGAGAGAATGAGAAATCTCGATACGGTTTTCGAGTAGCGCCATCTAGTTTTTGATACGTCTTTCGGTTACCAAGAGGTGAGCTATCTATGGTGTTTTTAATCAATGCTTCAACTCATTTTAACGCTATTTCAATAAACTAACCGGTTCTTTTTTCAGTTTTTTGGTAAAATATTGTAACTTATAGACGAAAATTTTTAAAATCGGCTATTTTAAATTTAAATTGTCAATAAATAATTAAATTGAGAAAAAATTGGTCAGATTTACATAAATTTTGTTATTCCGTCCATATAGAAACTAAAACAATTGTTACGTAGTTACACTGAGTGTCGTAAAAACCATGTATTTTTACTCATTGCTTTGAGCTATTTCACGTAATATCGAGATACAAGTTGTATTTTTACATAAGTTATATTAACGTTAAACTGACTTAATTTATAGTTTTATAAGCAACAATTAAGTATAGCGAAATTTATAAAACCTTGTTTAAATTGTTTTACATGCGCTATAATGAGGTTATCTTAAATTTTGTTTTGAATGTTTTTCTTCTTACTGGTAGACAAAAAATGGCAAAATGTGCATTTTTGACATCAAACTGTTGATAACCAACATAGTTACTACTCAAAATATTAAAAAAAAACTAACCGTCGGTATAACAGTTTGCCTGACAACCAGATGCAGAACAGTACCATAAATGTTTTCCACTTTTTAGCACTTTCTTTAAGTGAAATTTAAAATCATTTACCACCAATAACTTACACCCATGTTCACTCATTACGAAATCTGTTACAAGAATTTCAGCGATTTCAGCCATTTTTTCAAAATTTATTTGGATTTTCTCTAGTAATCCTTCCAAAAGACAATACATAAATGATGAATACCTTTTACACCAACTTCAAAGAGGGTAATTTATACAGGTACATACCTGGAATTATTATATGGACCGTTCACTCTTGTTAGAGTATAGTTCGCTCAAATATGAGCTCTTTTAATCCATTTCACGCGGTAAATTAGTCCGCTTTTCCTTTAGGTCGTAGTTCATAGGTTGTGATGTTTTTTTTGCCTTCTCTACTATCTTCTTCCACTCTCTCCGGTCCTGAATCTTTTTTCTCCAGTTTGCAATTTCCATCTTTGATATATCTTCTAGCAGTTGATCTTCCCATCTTATTTCTGGTCTTCCTCTTGGTCTATTTTTTACTGGTTTTCAGTTCATTATCTTCCTGATCAGTTCTTCTACCCCTCTTCTTTGTGTGTGCTCAAACCATCTGAGCCTTTGTGCTTTAATGAATTTTACTATATCTTCTCCTTTATTTATATTTATTATTTCATGGTTCATCAGCTTTCTATATTCCCCTGTTTCTGTCTTTACTGGGCCATGTATTCTTCTCATAACTTTTCTCTCAATTATTCTTAACATTTCTTCGTCTTTTTTCGTAAGGCACATTACTTCTGCTCCATAGGCTATCACTGATCTGATTGCTGCTGTGTATATTTTTGATTTTGTTTTTTTGCTCAGGTTTTTGTCCTTGAGTAATTGGTGATATTTCCAATATACTCTGTTACCTGCTTTAATTCTTTCGTTTATCTCTATACTCCTTCCGTTTTTGCCGTCCACCATCACCCCCAGATATTTGAAGCAATCTACTCTCTGGAATGTATTTTCACCTATCTTTATTTCTGTTATTCTGTTTACATTGTCTCGTTTGCTTATAAGATATTTTGTTTTATTCTGATTGATTATTAATCCTCTCGTCTTTGCTTCTCTTACCAGGGTTAAAAGTGCCTCTTCTAGTCTTTTTTTTATCTCGTGCTACCAGTTCCAGGTCATCTGCATATCCTATGATCTGTGTTGAGCTTTGAATGATTGTCTTTTTCAGCCCTGTGTCACTAATTACTCCTTCTAGAGCGATATTAAATAGTGTCGTTTGTCGTTGACAGACTGTCTCCTTGTCTTACTTCAAGTTCTATTTTGATGTCATTTGTATCGCCCTCATTTGTTTTAACTTTTGCTGTTGAGTCTTTTATTGTCATTCTAGATAGTTTTATTAATTTTGCCGGTATCTCCATTTTTTTCATTTATTTTAATAATTGTTGTCTGTATATGCTGTCGAAGGCCTGTTAGAAGTCGATGAATAGTATGTGTAATTCTATGTCATGTTCATAGCTTTTTTCAATTGTTTGTGTCAGTACGTGTATTGCATCTATTGTTGATCTTACTTTTCTAAAACCCTGTTGGTATGGTCCTATAATTTTTTCTGTGTATTGATTTAGTCGATTTCTTATAATTGTCGTCAATATCTTATACGTTGTATTTAGTAGCATAATTGGTCTGTAGTTGCAGCACTTAGTTTTATCTCCTTTCTTAAAGATTGGTGCGATGTGTCCGTTTTTTCATTCTATGGGCATGCTTTCGTCCTTCCAAATTGTAACCATTAACTTGTGCATTCGCTTCGTGAGCTCCTCTCCTCCGTTGATGATCAGTTCGTTGTTGATTTCATCTGGCCCTGGCGTTTTGTTTACTTTTAGTTGTTTGAATACCTCCATGAATTCCTGATAAGTAGGTGCGGCTTCCTCTTCATCTCTGTTATCTCTTATATCCTCATCCTCTGAATATGCCTTATTGTCGTTTTTGTATAGGTCCGTGAAATGTTTTCCCCAATCTTTTTTGTTTATTTTTGTGACAGATTTCTTGGTACTCCATTGTTGTTTTATCTATTCGAACAATTTCTTGTTGTCTTTATTATTCGTTTCTAATTCTTGCATTTGTTCAGAGATCCATGTGTTGTTCTTTCTTCTATAGAGTTTCAATGCTTCTTGTTTTTCTTTTCTATATTGGTCCAGTTGTTCCTTTTCGGAACTTTGTAGCCATTTGTTTCTTGCGAGGTGCTTCAGTTGACTTTTTTGGTGACATTCCTCATCAAACCATTCTTTAGATTCTTTGTTTTTTGGAATCCTATTATTTGTTCTGCTGTCTCTATTATGCTGTTCTTTAGGTTTTTCCATTCTCCTTCTATTTCTATGTGCTTGTACTGACCCAATTTCTGTTCCAGTTGTTCTGTATATTGTTGCTTTGTTTCTTGCGTTTTCAGATTGGCTATATTCCATTTCCTCCTTTTTCCTTCCTTATGATTATTTGCTTTGATTATTTTCATCTTAAGTTTTGCTATCAACAATATGTGGTCAGTGCCTCCATTTGCCCCTCTATATGACCTTACGTCTTGTACTATTTGTGTCCACTTTTTCGAAATTAGAGTATGATTTATTTGGTTTCCATCCATTCTTCCTGGTATCATCCATGTTATTTTGTGTTCTTTTTTATGTTTATGCCCAGTACTAACTATATATGTGTTTGTTGCTGCTGCTAGGTTGCAGATTTCTCCTCCATTATCATTCGTAGTTTCATGAATGGTTTCTTTGCCAGCTACATTACGATTATAGTCCTCCTTTCCGATCTTTGCATTAAAATCACCCAATATTATTAATATGTCATTCCTCGAAATATTTTCACAGGTTTCTTCCAGGATGTCGTAGAATTCTGCTTTATCTTCTTGGTTTGCTTCTTCGGCTTCTTCGGTGGGTGCATAGCAATTGACTATCGAGATGTTGGCTTGTTTATTTTCTTATGTAAGATATCCTTTCATTAACTGCTTTGAACTGTATCACTTTTCCCTCATTGTTTTGTTCACCATAAATGCCGTACCATTCGTTCCCTGTTTGTTTTCTCCCGAATAATACATGCTAAAGTTTTTTTTCTCAATTTTTCCTTCTTTCTTCCATCGTATTTCCTGTAGGGCTATGATTTCTAGTTGGTATTTTTTCATTTCAAGAGCTATTTCTTGCATCTTACCTACTGCCAGCATGGTTCTAATATTCCAAGATCCCATTCTAATGGGTTTTGTTCTTTTCTTCTTATTGAGATTATTTCTTTATTTTGTGTGCGTTATTTTGTTTTCGTTAACCGTTTGCATTTCCGAGTCTTTTTTTGCCATGTCAATATCATATTTCAGCCGCTGTTCTTCGTTTATTAGTTTTTTGAATTTTCTATCAGCTGTTCTCTCTCTTCGTCCCATATCTAGATTTTGCCATTCACTATTAATTTCTTGTAGCCGATTTTCGTTTGCTTACCTTTGCTTCTTTTGTCCTTTGCTATTTTAGTTATTTCCTTTTGTATTTCTTTTTCATTGGATGTCCAATCGTTGTTTATATAGATACGATCTTTATGCTGTTTTAGTTTACGTTTCTTGTTTAGGATTTCCATTTTATCCGTGAGGGCTTCTGTTTCTATTGCGCATACTGTTTCTCCTATTTTTTTTGCACTTCTTAGTTTTATTTGTATTTGCAACTCTTGGGCTATGAAATTTTCCATTTCTTCTTTTAATTTCTTATAATCATTTGTTTCTACTTTCAACCCAGTTACGATCAAGCTTTTCTTTTTGCTAAATTTCTCCAGTTGCTCCATTCTTTCATGTAGCTGTTTTACTTCTTTTTTTAGTTTTTGATTCTCTGATTTACATCCATTAACTCTTTATTGGTTTGTTGTTATTCTTTCCTGATTTGTTTTATTTCCTGAAGCATTTCATCGTTTTTATTCATTAGCTCTTTCATTATTGTAATCATAACATTTTCCATGTCTTCCTTGTTTTCGTTGCCTGCTTTGCTTGGTGACCGTTTTTTAATTTTACTTCTATTAAAACAATCATCCAAGTTTTCTCTTTTGCGTTTCGTTTCATCATCGGTTTCACTTCCTGTGCCATTTTTTCCATTTTCTAGGAGTGCAGCTAAATACCTGGAATCCCGATATTAGATTATCAACAATACTTAAAAAATGAAAGTTACCAATTCACCGGTAGTTAATGGGTTATCTAAAAATTAGCTGCGCACCAGAGTTGTCAGTTGGCCTGTAATTAGGATGGGGGATTAAAATAGATACGAATTCACCGGGACCCGGAAATATGCACACCCTGATATTCTAGTTACGTAAGCTCGTCCGATTGGCGCATGACGTCAGCAACAGAGTAAAGCATAGTCCCTAGACCTGGATCCCGCGTAAGAAAAAAAAGTTGATTAATAGCAAGCTGAAAATTTGTTAATAGCTTAACGGTGTCTAGTCGGACAAACATTGATGCACGGGAACACTGGAACAGGTGAAGTTTTAACGGTGGAACATGATAAACGTGTCGTCCTGACAAGTTTATGATGGTGAAAAATAGCAAGTTGTTTTTAAGTTTATTCAATAGCCAACGTTATATAGTATATGAAAAAATGTTTGTCCGACAAAATGGTTGGGCATTTTAACGAGTCCGACACGTAGAACATCACAGGAACTATGTTGGTGATGAATAGCAGTCTGATTTTTGCATGAGAGTTTAATGAAAGGTTAAAAAAGCAATTGGAAGTTCTGTCCGACAAAATGAATGGGAAATTTTCCTAGTCGGACATTCTAAACATGTAAGATATAGACAAAAATGTTGGTGATAAATAGCAAGCTAATTTTGATTTGTTTATGTACAAATTATATTTTGTAACGCAAAAAGTTATATGTCGGACAAAAAGTTTGGGCAAATCGAAGGAAATAAATAAAAAACATTTTTTCAGAATGACTTAGTCACATATTGATAAAGCTATTTTAGTTGTATATTATTATTTATATTCACATATTTGCATGTGCAGATATATAAATGCACACTCCAAAAACTGTGAGGTAAGTATCAATGCATGTATATACTGCAAAACAATTATTTTTTTGGGTGGAGTTTGTTCTAGATATTCTCAAAATGACAATAAAAAATGTCAAAGAGCATGTGAAAGCAATCTCTTAGGGTTTTCTAATTAGGCGCATCAGAAAGTACGGAAAATTTCCTACAAAAAACGTTATATACATTTTTTTCCATACTCAAATCCCTGTAAACGACATCGAAAAATGTGAAGAGTCTTAAACTTTGGTGCTTATAAGAATATACGTAAATATGACACATTATGCTTAGAAGTATGTATTAGAAGGCTGCATTTGTCAGTGTGACACTTTGTGCTATTCGCGGTGTGCAAGTACTTGGAAGGGAAACATATTGTCAATTGAAATTGTCAAATTGACGTATATTTCATACCTTCTGTCATTGAAGCAGAAAAATTATATATTGCTCCACAATATTGATGTGATATGCAATTATTATATAAAGGTAAATTTAATTAAATGTATTTTGCTTGCAGTACTGCATTTTAATAACTAATTTTATTTACTACATACACTTGTTTACGTTTGCATAACATAACCTGCATCTTATTTTTTCCTCTTAATATTTTTTTGGACTATGGCCTTGACAATTATCCAGCAACCAGGACTAATATAATTGGACAATATAATTAAAAGTGCGAATAAAAGTACAGAGCGTAGAAATAGAGGTCGCTTTGCCGAACTTGCACGGTCCCAATACAAAGTAGTATTTAAAAGTACATGGTCTCTGAGTTTCTGTTTGCGACGTGTGTTGGAAATTAAATTTTATATTAACTATGGAGTGTTTTTGTGTCTATTTTTGAGTGTCAACAGTTTAAATTTTAAGTCGCCAAATCAAAAGTGAAACCATTCAACGGAACATTTTTGAGTAATTTTCAAACATTTTACAAAGTTAGTAAAATACTTGGTCATCAATTCAATGATATTCAGTTGCCAGATAATTGTGAAAATTCTATTGAATATCATTATTCGTGCTATAATGCTTTGCTTGATTGAAAAAGGGTACCTAAATAAATTATTATTAAAATTGTATCACGTAATTTTTCTCAACTTTCTACAAATGAAATAATAATGTAGTTAATATGTCACATGGCCAGAAATAATTTGCTGCCAAAATAAATCGATTAGTTTAAATTTGAAGTTACGATTGCAATTTATTATGAATTATTGTCAAAAGTGACAGTTTTTCTTAAATGGAAATGTATTCATAGACATAAGGGTAGACAGGGAATACAGTGCAAAAAGTCGATAGGTGGTCTATCTATCTCTTTTAACCAAGCGATCCCGCGCATGTGGCAGACAAAGATAGCTAGACCACTCAATCCATAATATAATTTGCCTGATCTACTATAAATGTATTACAGTGAGGTATCTAAAGGATGTTGAGATAAATCGAAAGATATCGAAGCAAGGTATTGCCCAACGAGTTTGATGGAAGCGCAGGGAAACTACAACCATTTTTGGACGCATTAGAGTTACTTGGAAAAATAGCAGAAGGACATGAAGAAACAGCGATAACATTAATAAAAACAAGATTGACTAATAAGGCTAGAAACCTGATAACCACAGAGGATACGATCCCACTTATAGCAGCGGCACTGAAGAAGGAATTAAGAGGCGACAATCCGAAAACGATAATAGACAAGTTAGCAAAGAAAAGGCAAGGAAACAAAGATGCAGTAGTGTACGCATCCGAAGTAGAGGAATTAGCGGAACAGTTGAAGGTAGCATACATAGCGGAAGGAATGCCATTGGAGCTAGCGAAAAAATACACAACGGAAACAGTCGTAGCAACAATGAAACGAAATGTTAATACGGATAGAGCTAAGTTAATACTGGAGGCAGGTAATTTCACAACACCGCAGGAAGTAGTATCTAAATTTTTATCGATTGATACGACAGAGGAGAACACACAGGGAAGAGTGTTCAATTATAGGACGAATTACGAAAATAGGAGAGGACAACAGCAATACCGAAGAGGATACCATAACAAATACGACAGAGGAAGAAGAGATAACTTCGGGCAATGGAACGAAGGAGAAGAAACAGGAAACCAACGGAATTATTCCAACAGAGGATATAGACAATTCAACAACCAAACATACAGAGGGAACCAGAGAGGAGGACGTAACAGAAACGTAAGGCTACTTGAGTTAGAAGACAGCCAAGAGGAACCAGAAAACCAGCAGTTGGGGTTTTGAATGAACGAAACAAGGAAAGTACACAGTCAGAAGTGGAATATAATATTTACAACTTCGATTTAAACCTAACGAATTTTGTACGAATGAAAACAGGAATCCTAGAAAACACAAATACCTTTATCATAGACACAGGAGCTGATATTTCAATACTGAAATGTTCACAAGATTTTATGAAGGAACATGTGAAACCAAACACAAAAGCGAAAATAAAAGGAGTAACTAAAGGAGAATTACAAACAATGGGAGAAGTTGAAACAACGCTAGAAGTAAAAGGATCTCGATTTGAGCATATCTTTCAGTTAGTGGAACCTAGCTTTCCTATTCCAACCGACGGAATCATTGGGAGAGACTTTATTTCAAACTTTCAATGCATACTAGACTACGCTAACCTTGAAATGCACATTAAAGAGGACAACGATTGTTACATTAGTACAAACATTTTGGATAATATAGATAATGACACGATAATAATACCGCCTAGATGTGAAATTTACAGAGTGGTAAAAATTTTTCAAACGCTGAAGAATGACAGGATAGTGGAACAACAGAAAATACAACCAGGAATATTCATAGCGAGAGCAATTATTTCAAGTAATAATCCGTACATCAAAATTTTGAACACCACCTACGAAACAGTAAAAGTAGAGACAAACGCAATCAAAACATTAGACATTAAATTATTCAACATATATAGACTGATCAACGACAGCAAGGATAGGAAAAAGGAATTACGGGAATCATTGAAGTTAGACATTCCAGAATACATACGCGATAAGTTAGTATCTTTATGTGAAGATTATTCAGATATATTCGCCCTAAGGCATGACATGCTAACATGTAACAACTTCTACGAGCAGAAACTGAGAGTTAAAGACCAAACTCCGGTATACATTAAAAACTATAGGACACCTCATGCACAAACAGAGGAATTAAACCGACAAGTACAAAAACTGAGAGACCAAGGAATAATAGAACAGTCTACATCACAATACAACAGCCCAGTAGTGCTGGTACCGAAAAAGGCGATAGATGGAAATAAAGCATGGAGATTATGCATAGATTTTAGACAACTGAACAAGAAAATAGTCACAGACAAATTTCCTTTACCAAGGATAGACTCGATACTAGATCAACTAGGAAGAGCAAAATGGTTTTCAGTTATAGACTTAATGTCAGGTTTTCACCAGATACCATTAGAAAAATCATCGAGAAAATACACATCGTTTAGCACAGAAAATGGAGCATTTCAATTTACCAGATTACCTTTTGGATTAAATGTAAGCCCAAATAGCTTTTCAAGGATGATGTCAATAGCATTTTCGGGATTAACACCGGACAAAGCATTTCTTTACATGGGCGATATAGTAGTAATAGGAATATCCGAAAAACATCACCTAGACAACCTGAAAAAGACATTCGAGACATGTCGAAAATTCAATTTGAAATTTAACCCAGGAAAATGTCAATTTTTTAGAAGAGAAGTAACATATTTAGGACATGATCTTTCTCAGGAAGGAGTATCACCAGATAAAGCGAAATATGCAACGATTGAACAATACCCGACACCTAAGACAGCGGAAGAAACAAAAAGATTCGTAGCATTTTGTAACTATTATAGACGTTTTATTCAAAATTTTGCTGAAATATGCAGACCACTCAACAGATTATCAAGAAAAGCAGTAGAATTTTTTTGGTCAGAAGAATGTGAAAAAGCATTCGATAAGCTTAAATCATCTCTAATGAAGCCACCGATCCTAAAATATCCGGATTTCAATAAACAATTCATCCTAACAACAGACGCATCCAACGAGAGTTGTTCAGCAATTTTAAGTCAGGATTATAACGGAATAGACCTACCAATAGCTTACGCATCAAGAAGTTTCAATAAAGGAGAATGTAATAAACCTATAATCGTTAAGGAATTACTAGCGATTCATTGGGGAATTAATCATTTCAAATGTTATTTATATGGAGCACCAACATTTTTAGTCAAAACGGATCATAAACCACTAACACATTTATTCGCAATGAAAGAACCAACTTCGAAACTTACAAGAATCAGATTAGATTTAGAGGAATACGATTTCGAAATAGAGTATATAACAGGGAAAAATAACTACGCAGACAACCTTTCAAGAATAACATTACATCAACTAAAGAACCTATACATAGACAATACCCATATATTAGCTATAACACGAGCTCAAGCAAGAGAAAAGAAGAAGGAAGCAAGGCAAACGAAGGCAGAAAGTAAACTCGCACTACAGCCAGAAGCCCCCAAACAGACAGTAAGAAAGGTACTTAATAATTTAGAGGCGCATAGACTACCAATTTTGTCTTTTGGAGCAGAACTAATCTCACCAAGACTGAGCATTAGGGTCAAAAACAAAATAAAGTGCAGCAAGAGCATAGCCACATGATTCAATCATTTTGATTTAAACCAAATGTTGGCACAGCTTGATAAGCTGGCGGTAGAGAATGCAGTACGTAAAGTAAAAATATACGTAAACGATATTATTTTTAAAGTGTGCACAATTGAGGAATTTGTTAAACAAGGAAACAAAATATTGAAGAATGTAGAAATATACATATGTGAAGTACCAGAAACAATAGAAGATGACAAAGAAAAACACAGGTTAATAGAAGAATATCATAATCATCCGATGTTTGGAGGACACGTAGGAAATAACAGACTCATAAAGAAGCTAAAAGCAAGATTTAGATGGAAAAATTTGGAAAAAGACGTAAGAAAATACGTTAAACAATGTCATAAATGTCAAATTAACAAACCAAAAAGAACACATGTCGAGGAATTCGTGATATCGGACACTTCTTCCAAACCATGGGACGTAGTATACATAGATACGATAGGTCCATTCACTAAAAGTAACGAAGGTAATAGATACTGTATAACAATGTTATGTGAGCTTACGAAATACGCGGTCAGTATACCCGTGTACAATAAAGAAGCAGAGACAATAGCCCGAGGAATTTTTGATCATTTCATACCAACATACGGACTCATGAAGCAAATAAGAACAGACCAAGGCACAGAATATAAAAATGAAGTAATGCAGGAACTAACAAAGCTACTAAAAATAGAGCACAACTTCTCAACGGCATACCATCCACAGTCCATTGGAAGTTGCGAAAAACTACACAGAACATTAAACGAGTACGTAAGAGCATTCATAGACGAAGACAGAGAAAATTGGGATGTGTGCTGCAGGATGTTCACATACTGCTACATAACAACCCCTAACGCGTATCATGGTTACACACCGTTTGAACTGTTATATGGCAGGAAGGTTAATCTACCAGAAGACCTTACACAGGAGATTCAACCATGTTACAATATAGATGCTTACTACAATGAGTTACGCTACAAACTACAAAGCGCACACGAGAGAGCTAGAACCTTTTTACTAAAACACAAAAAAGAGCGACAAGAAAATAACAAGCGCAAAGCAACACCACAACACTTTAAAATAGGAGACCTAGTCCTGGTAAAAAGGGAAGAGAATGGTAAGTTTGATAGTCTTTATGTAGGCCCCTTCAAAATAACAGAGGTAAATAATGTTAATTGTAAGATCAGATTGGAAAACAATAAAATCAGGGAAATACATAAGAATAGATTATATGCTTACAATCCGAGAACACAGTGAGTGACAAGTGAAACGGGAACAATGTCGATAACGAACATTTTTATTTTTTTTTGTATTTAATTATTATTTATAGGAAATAAAAAATGTATATATTGTATTTATTAAAACGCAGTAAGCAGGTGGTGGTACTATTAGAAAATTTTCTTCCTTTTCCGTAGTTAGAAAATTTTCGGAAGGAAAGGAAGATGTGTTGGGATACACGGCATCTCTTAGTAATCTTCTTATTAAAACAAATCCTTTTAATAATTAAAAATGTCTTTAGCAAAACAACTACGTTTGTTGATAGTAAATACGATCGACCTACATTAGCACATATCGGTGATACAGTTTAGGTTTGACCAAGGTCGGTTTGAAATAACAATAGTATTCATTATTTTTATAACCTAGTCGACTCAGCGCTTTTAACCAAAACAATCTTACTTTCATTATATACCAAAACAATAAACAGGAGAAGACTAATTATTATTTTCTAATTCCATTGCGAAGAGTAAGTCATTAATATTTGAGATCCCAAAGGGAAAACATCACAGCTACTGAGAACTAACGTACCACCAGCTCTTTACCGTTAGTACTCTAACTTATAAAATAAATGCATCTACAGTGATACGAGTTATTTCATCAACCCTTATGGTAGGGGGGTAACCAACCCTTAATTATCTAAGGTGGCTCAGAAGGTAGGAGCCACCATAAGGGCAGACCAAACTTATGATTTTTTTTTAATTGAATACCCTATGTTTTATTTTATGTTCGAAATCTTCTTAACTTCCCCATCACAAAAATATAAAGTTTATTATATTATACAGGGTATTTACAAAGTTTATACAGGGTATTTATATAACCAATTTTCTATGAAAATCGTAACAAGTTCAACTCACTCTATAAATAAAAATAAGCACAACATTATTGGTTTATAAACTGGTATAATTAACTTACGTATAAAAATTATTTCAACAGTGTTTTGTACATGTCATATATCAAATATTTATTTGCCTACCTGAATATATACTTTTATATAAACATTGATGCATTACATATAAGTTTGAAACATCTGAATAGTTCTGCTTCCCTTCCCCTTCCTCTAATAACAAATATTTTTCTATTAAACAAACACTAAACATATCAAAATAGCGTGTACCAAAATATACAGTCACTGCGCACGCTAAATAATGACGTCACTGGCTTGATGAAGTTTAATTCGCGTGTACCTAACTGTTTTATTTACGTACACGTTAGCGTGTACCTAGACACAGCGAGTCGTTTTAATTTTTTATGCTATTAACTTTAAAACAACTAGTTTCAATTTGTTTTTTAAATACTTTATTGTTTTATTTAGTTGTTATGTATTTGTTATTAAATTGCTTTAAAATAAATATTGTTTGACTTCGTGTGTTCGTTGTTTTTTAAATTCGCACAAAATAATAAGAAATATCAAATGATTTCATATAAGTTTAGTTGTGTGTATGTTTACGAAATGTGATAAGCTGAACTGGCTATTTTGATGAACTTGGGAATAAGCAGGTCATGATTGGTGAATTGGGGATCGTATTAAAAACAGATATTAAAAGATATTTTTTAGTATTAATATCAATCAACTGTGTGCTATGCAGAATGTGCAGTCATAGTTGTATTATTTATAATAAATGCTATACCTACACAAACGAGCCTGTCGAATCACTTAAAAAATAAAATTTTTTTTTTCGGATATACAACAAATTTGCAAAACATTTAGGACAATAATACATCCAGTTCAGAATTGTAACAATGGTTCATTATTTGTTTTTACTAGTTTTACTATTTTTGATGTTACATTTTTTTTAGAATTCATATATCTACATGTAAACATGTATACACGTTATAGTCTTATTTACTTCATATTACTTTTAGTCTTATAAATAAGTACCTATACTAAATTTACATTCAAGATGCAGTAGAAATAAACAAACCAAGATACGTTAAATGCTACTAGGAACACTCCCGAATCATAATTTACAATGTATAAACTTTGAAAATCATGATTTGGGATTTACAATGTATATAAATTGTAAATTATGATTCGGGAGTGCTCCTAGTAGCATTTAATGTGTCTTGGTTTGTTTATTTCTACTGCATCTTGATTGTAAATTTAGTATAATTTCACTACTTTTGTATTTTCAATTATTTGGTATTGGGGGCTATGATGTATCATTTACGTAAACTGATTACGTACGGTAAACTTGAATTACAGGCTGTAATCTCCAATAACACATGTATGTAAAATCGGTATGATGTATCATCGATATACAAGGGGTGCCTACTTTTGTATGTACAGTGGAACCCCGTTAACTCGGATTAATCGGGACCGGGGCCGATCCGGGTTATCGAAAATCCGGGTTAGCCGGAGAAAATTGTAAAAATTAATAAAATATGATATGCTTACAGATAAACTCCGTTATAATTGGCACACAGACACTGGTAAACCACGTTGGCGTTCCGCACAAAACCACACATACAAAGCGTCGCGTCGTCGAGAGTCTCATTTTTAGCTTTATTAGCTTTGCACCGATTGTCCAAACTGTCTTTTGTTATCATTTTGAAACAAAAACAACATTTTTACGTTTTATTGCCATTACGTAGACAAAAAAACACGCAAACACAAAATCTGAATAGATTTTCGAACGATTACAGAACGGAAGCGAACAATGCGACTTTACTACACACAATACCGTCTCAATCGCAACGAAGTTATGTTATTTAATAACAGTGAAGACTATGACCATTGTTTGAAAAATAATTTTTTAATAATCTTTTAATCTTTTGTAAACAATGCTAAGACAGTTTCAAATAAATAAAGGATACTACAGGTGCCTGTTGTTTTCGATAACACGACAATGAACGTTGTGTGCCATGAGTCATTTTTACTATCGTATAGGTAGTTCAAATTACACAAATACCCATTATCAATAGTAATACCACTAGTGATTCAATTTTCGCGATAAGTCTGTCGATTTACTTCTAAACGAAACTGAGTTGCTTGAAAACACCACGAGTCCGTAGGACGAGTGGTGTTTTCTTTAAGCAACTCAGTTGAGTTTAGAAATAAAAGACAGACTTATAAGATAAATTAAATCACGAGTGGTATTTTATTAGACTATTTCACGAACAAAGTGATAGGTCAAAAATTCAGTAGAATGAGAGGAAGGAATTTAATAATAATACATTTGATCTAGGTAACCCAAATCTACCCATTTTTTGAATAATTCACAATTAGTCATAATCATGAAATATTTATTATAACTATAAATAATTTGTTATAATTATTTTTTACCTATAACAATAAATAATTTGTACACGAAAAAAATACATTATTCTCGACTATAATTATTATAAACGGTGCAATTGTAAAAATTTTTAATAGTATGACCGTTATTAGGTGGATACAATGTATTGTTGCTATTATTACTTGATGTACTTGGAGTATTCCTAAAAGTATTCACTATGTTCCGATGATGTTCGGCACTAAGATGTAAATACGGTTTCATCGAGTTCGAACTTCCATGTCCAGTAATTTTCATAGCTTGTTGTTCACTAACGCCAGATTGTAGTAACTGACTAACTGCAGTGGCACGATTAGAGTGATTCGTTATTTTCACTTTTTTAGTGTCTAATCCTATCTTTTCTGCAGACATTTTTGTCCATTTGGATATTGTATTAATACCAATAGGACAATTCTTGTACCAATTACTATTATTATATTTATTCCACTTGCCATTCACAGTCAGAAAAAGTCTATCATTGGTAATAGTTTCCCTTTTCGATATAAGTTTCCGGTATAATCTCACAGGACACATTTCAGGATTCTTCAAATTTTGAGTAAGCCATTTATTATCTGCACAGTTTTTATCACCACCTTGGCGGGTTTTGGAGAATATCGGGTTATATGCAATTCTATTTGTTAAAGAGCCTTTGTTGTTAGTCTCTTCCTTGAAAAAATGTAACATGGAAAAACTTGCTTCGTTACCTCTCCAAGCTAATTCTACGGCAGCTATATGAAAAAACTTCTTTTGGAGTCCCTCTGGCGTGTCTTCGTCCCATTGTAAGCACATATTTTTATATTCATCCGAAGTCCTAGCGACAGAACTCATTTTCCTTTTATCGGGTACAGTTTGCAACAATTTTCTCTTACTATCACGAGCCGTTCTCGCTTCCTTGAAGGTTATATCTTTGAAGGGATCAATATGTCTCTGATATTCACAGAAATATTTTTCTTGTACCAATTTTGCAGTAGTGTTCCATATGGTTTTAATAACACTCTCCTTGTAATCACTACCATCAATTTTTCGCATGTTGAAGGCCCAGTCTTTTAGAATGAATGCTAGTCTTTCGTTGTTATTTTCTGCATCTAATTTGTAGTTGCGATCCACACAGAACATCATAAATTGTCTCCATATATAAAATTTAGATTTTCTTGTGTTACTCGGTATATTTTCTTCAATGTTTTGGTTTATAACTTCGTTTGAAGTACCACCGAAACGACTCATTTTGATGTATACAGCTACAATAATTTTTTTGGCAAACGTCAAACTTTGCTTTGCGATCGGTATCCATGGTTACGTCGTTGAAAACACGAAGCTGATAGACCAATCAGAATTGAAAGTCAGTTGGTGTTTTCGCGATAACACAAGCTGTCTTTGGTTTGTGATTGGTCAGATTATGTGAAAATTTTAAGATGAGTGAAATAGTCTCTCAAATATTATATTACATACATTTTTATTGTTGAAATGTTTGCCTGATAAAAATCGGTCCGGGTTAGCCGGACTTCCGGGTTATCGAGGGCCGACTTATCGGGGTTCCACTGTAATTTCTTTTAGGTAAACGCACGCGTAAACGTAATTTGTAATTTTTAAACTTGTCTAAACTAAAATTACTTGCCGTTTAGTTAGGTTATGTTTAAATATTTATTAGGTATTGAAGTTATACTTCTTTACGATCGAGGGTGAAATTTTATAATTGCCTGGCGCATGCGCAGACAGACAGTATATAGTTCCTTGCTAATCTTTCAAATTATGCATCAGCGCAAATAAGCCATTAAAATAATATATTAGTGTTTTTTAGCAAATGTATTATTTATTATAATTTTTGTGTCTTTGGATTTGTCTTCTTTGGGCGTAAAATAATAAAATATCTATTTTTATATTTCACTTTTCACCGTGATGTGTAATTATGTATATCCGAAACGTCAATAACAGGCGTCTTGATAGCCTGGTTGGTAGAGCATTGGACCAGAGATCGGGAGATCACGACATCGCGGGTTCAAATCCCGGACGATTCATCTTTTTTTTTTTTTTAATATTTGGCATTGTTAAGTTTTGGTTAATTTTTGGTAATTATTGTTAAATTTTTATATTGTAACTGTTAGTATATTTATTTCGTTGAAATTATATAGTAGAAGTATAACTTCTTACGTGCGTACAAAGTACGCACACATTCTTTTTTGTTATAGGATATTAATAAATATTGTTATTTTTATTTGTGAAACCAAGTTGTTTGTGTGTTAGACTTGTATTTGATTTTTAGTGTTTAATTTTTAACTGATATTTTAGTTGTTTAGTGTTTAGTACTTCAATATATTATATCATAAAATGAATTCTTGTTTTTGTTCTAAGTAGCTTTCACTATTTCCTACTAATACTACATCATCACATCATCAGGATACAGTAAGTACCAGGGAATGTTACCCTGCTAGTCCTGGATCCCGCGTACCAAAAAAAGTTGATTAATAGGAAACTGAAAATTTGTTAATAGCTTAACTGTGTCGTGTCTAGTCGGACAAACTTTGATGTACGCGAACACTGGAAGTTTTAATTGTGAAACAGTTTAAAAATTTGGAACGTAGATTACTAAAACTACCGTGTATTTTGTCGGACAGAACATCCAATTGATTTGTTACTCTTTCATTAAACTCTCATGTAAAAATCAGACTGCTATTACTAACCAACATGATTCCTGTCATTTGACATGTTCTTCTTGTTCCACTCATTAAAATGCCCAGTTGGTGATAAACACCAGTCTGATTTTTGCATGAGAGTTTAATGAAATGGTAACAAATCAATTGGAATTTCTGTCCGACAAAATACATGGAACGTTTTCAAAGTGTGACATTTAAAATTTTTAACCTGTTCCACAATTAATACTTCCCCTGTTCCAGTGTTCCCATACATCAAAGTTTGTCTGACTAGACACTGTTAACCTTTTAACAAATTTTCAACTTGCTATTAATCAACTTTTTTTTGGTACGCAGGATCCAGGTCTACGCAGTTTCCTTGTTTACTGATCCAAAACTAATGAGTATAAATAAGAACTGAGTACTTACTGTACCTCTCCCATATTTTCATGATGTGTCTAACTAGTTTTATGACCCTGTAGTTTGTTCATTATTGTATTTCTTTTTGTTTTTATAAACAGGTACAAATATACTGCTTCTCCATTCGTCCAACTTCCATAATTCTATTAAATAAACGTGCTAGCCAACTTATTCCTGTCTCTCCGAATGGCTTCCACACTTCCCCAGGAATATCCTCTGATTCCTTTTTCTTTCTTTATTTTTTGAAGTGCTTGAACCACTTCCTCATGGTTAATGCGAGTTAACAGTAAAATCAAGGTAGGAAGTATATATCAGCATGTCTCGCAACAAGGATGGAAAAAGTACAGTATGTTTAAGATATGCAACAACAGACACGTGTCTGATTCATTAGCTATCATCAGTACAGTATAGCCAAGTTAGAATAGGTCTGTGTTAACCTTTCCTTGTTTGAAAAACTCTAAACATTGATTGTTTGAAACATTCGGCATTCCTTTCCTCAGGTAGCTGTAGCTTCCTCCTTGAATGTGTTAGTTGTTGCTCTGGAATCGTCAGGGTCTTCTAACATTATTGTCACAAATTGGTTGCATTCCATCTTATACATATACTTTGTTTTTTTTTCATCGTCATTGCGAGACATGCCGATATATACTTCCTACCTTGATTTTTACTATTAACTCACATCACTAACCTTCTCTTATATATTTGATGATGTTTACTTATTAGTAAACGTCATCAGTTCTTGTACACATGAGTTTGATAAGAAACAAACATCCATAGAGATATAAAAATGCAACAGTTGTTGCCTTAAAAAGATATCAACTAACAAGATTTAAGTAATGTAGCCAGTGAAATAAACCATTGAAAATGTAAATATAAACATAAAACATTAAGTTTGTCAAAAACTAAGTACAGTTGACATTTAAAAATTATTTCAACAGTAAGAGAACAAGTGTACATAAAAAAACAATTGCAAAAACTGTGTTCACCAAGAGTCACACTTCCAAATATTTAATGCTATTAAATATTTGGAAGTGTGACTCTTGGTTCCTGTTCTTCCTTAATAAACGTTTATATCTTACATATTCAATGGTTCATTTGAACATTACTTATCTTGTTAGTTGATATCTTTTTAAGTTACCAACTGTTACATTTTTATATCTTTACGGATGTTTGTTCCGTATCAAACTCATTTGTAGATAAACTGATGATAGCCCAGTCGGGATAGCATTTGACCTTGCATTAGGAGCTGCTCCAAATTTTATTTTTCATATCTTTAGGGAGGGTCAATATTAGTATAAATTTAAAATCTCGACTGAATTCCACCGTTGCGTTAGCCGCCATCTTGATTTTAAACGAGAACCGTTTTTGCTCAATATCTCCGCCATTTTCAATTTTTTCACAAAAGTGTAGAAGCTGAAATTGTTGAAAATGCGATTTTCTATAATTTCATTTATTATAATTTTTTTCGTGCGGTCGATATTTTTCGAGTTATGAGGGGAAAATAGTGACAGTTGTAGCATAATTATTGAATTATTGAATTATCTCGTTTATTATTAGTTTTACAACAAATATTTACCTATACAAAAATGAAGAGAATTAAATTTTGTACAATTTTGATGCCGTTAATTTTTTTGATAAAATCAATATTTAAGGTAGTACGTATGTGGTAAAGGTGAGAGCGTAAGACCTGATTGATTTTGTAGCAATTGTTTTTGTTCAATATCTCCGCCATTTTCAACTTTTCGACAAAAAGTGTAAGAACTGAAATTGTTGCAATTACGATTTACTACAATTTTTCGAGAGAACCAGTGGCGGGTCTACAAGGGGGGAAATGGGAAAATTCCCCCCAACAGGGTCCAAAATTTAAAAAAAAAAAATTGTTGGAACATCACGATATATTAGCTGACATAAAACTTAAAATATCGACAGAAAAATTCAACCAATAAAACCCGCTAGTTAATAAAATTAAGTGAACTTAATGTATATAATGTCTTTTTATGTCTTTTATATACTTAGTTTGGTTGATGTTTCATTGGAAGTTTCAACAATTGTATAAAATATAATTCTCTTTATTTTTGTTTATGTACAATTATGTCGTAAAGTTAATAATAAATGAGACAATTCCATAATTATGCTTCCCCTCCGCTTCAATTATTTCCCCCTTAACTCGGAGAATATTGATCGTATAAAAAATTGTGCCAAAGAGATTGTAGGAAATTGCATTTCCAACAACTTTCTTTCCCACCATTTATGTCGAAAAGTTGAAAATGGCGGAGATATTAAGCAACAACAGTTCTCATTTAAAATCAATATGGCGGCTAATGCAACCGCGGAATTCAGTCGAGATTTTAAATTTACACTACTATTGATCTCTCCTAAAGGATATAATTATAAAATTTGGGGCAGCTCGGATACAAAAATTCAATTCAATAATTATGCTCCCCCCACCACTTTTTACTATTTTCCCATGTAACTCGGAAAATATCAACCCCATGAAAAAAATTGTTAAAAGTAAATTGTAGGAAATTATATTTTGAACAATTTTAGTTGAAAATGGCGTAGATATTGAACAAAAACAATCGCTATAAAATCAATCCGGTCTTACGCTCGCGCCATTACCGCATACGTACTACCTTAAATATTAATTTTAGCAAAAAAATGAAAGAGATCAAAATTGTGTAGAATTTAATTCTCTTCATTTTTGTACAGGTACATATTTGTTGTAAAACTAATAATAAACGAGATAATTCAATAATTCAATAATTATGCTCCAACTGTCACTATTTTCCCCTCATAACTCGGAAAATATCGACCGCACGAAAAAAATTATACTAAATGAAATGATAGAAAATCGTATTTTCAACAATTTCAGTTTTACACTTTTTGTCAAAAAATTGAAAATGGCGGAGATATTGAGCAAAAACAGTTCTCGTTTAAAATCAAGATGGCGGCTAACGCAACGGTGGAATTCAGTCGAGATTTTAAATTTATACTAATATTGACCCTCCCTAAAGATTAGAAAAATAAAATTTGGGGCAGCTCCTAATGCAAGGTTAGGCCTGTTATTCGTCTAACCCGACTGCAGTGGCGGCTCGTCAGAGGAGGCAAGGGAGGCTCAGCCTCCCCATAAATTTTTTACACACTCTACACTGTTTTGTTTATCATGAATCGCGAAAACAATTATAACTCTCATCTAATTATAACAAGTACAACTCTCACTATTATACAACGTGTAAATTCCATATTATCACTAATTATCCATACGTACGCAGCATTAGCATTAGAACGCATGATCGCGTCTCAGTTTTATTACATATTATTGTAGGCAGGACCCTGGGTTATCCCGAGATTCATGAACGGAGCACGGAGCCGAGAAGCCCAACAGTCTCCGTTGCTACTGCTCCGTGCAGCGCAGCAGGCGTTTAAGGAGACCCGGTCTCCTAACAATGGCATCTACGGTGCCATCACACTCTGCCCGGAGATATACCAAGGGAGGCAGAATAGCTTCTCGGCTTCGTTGCGTGGTTGCGTGCCTCTCGAGACAACGAATTTTAGGGTCCTGACTAAAAATAATGAAAAATCTAAAAGTGCGAATTTTGTTATGAAATTTGGTATGTGGGGTTATAATAATATTTGGAACAACTTGCTCAAATAACTTTTTCCGATATCTCTAACTCAAAGCAAAATTTATGGTGTTTTTGAATTCGCAGTAGCCCGCGTTTAGAATTAAAAAAATTCAGTTGAGTATCTTAAAAAATTTGAAGCTTCATTATGTATGGACTGCAAAACTTCAAATCTGTATTTATTTTGATATGCGAGGTATCTATTTACAAATAGATGGAATTGTTAACAAATAAACGACACAAACTTTGGTATTAAACTTTTACAATTAGACTAACTATTTTTAAAATGATATGATATCATGAAATTATGAATTAGGATGATATTATGAAATGTAAATAAAAAATGGTCAAAAAATGAGGCCTTAAATTACATTTTTTGGCGCATTTTTTTGCTAGTGCAAATTTGTCTAGATATTTTACAGTAAGGTATAGCGTATAGCCTTCTCTATTGTAAAAATCACGAGCCGCCACAGCCCGACTGGACTATGACGTTTACTGATAACCCGAAGTAGCCAAATTCGTCTTTTATTCTCTACCTGTTGATTGAACAACCCACCACTTTCGAGTGTTCCTTATTTTATATAGACGGTGGAGAATAAAGGCAAAGAATCCGGCTACTTCATCATTTACTGAAGACGTTTTTGTTTACAAATATGTAAAAATCCTAATAGTAGGTATAAAGGTATAGCATACAGAAATGTAGATATACTGATGATGTTTATAGATTTGTAAAGAAAACATCTTCACTAAAGGGATGAATTAGCTGAATTCCTAGTCTGTTATCTGTATTTTGAGGTTGCAGTCATTAAGTTGAAGGGTAGGATAAAAAACCTCTGTTAACACATTCACGGAGACGCTTCATATGTAGCCACATCTTCTTATGGAGTAAGTGACTTCATATGCAGTTGTGTCAGTGAATATGTTAATATCAAGATTTCGCAAAATTTATTTGTTTCATCAAGTCTAAAATAAATTATAATTATTTTCTTAGTAAATACAATGAAATTAAGACGAAAAAGCATTGTATAAAATAAGCATAAAAACTTACAACATGAGGTTAGTCCATTAAATTTTAAACATTATCACTAAACATAAAAAATATAAGATTGTTAATCTATTAGTAATTACAATGTTTTATTTAATTTTATCTCACGGTTAATAGTTTTTGGCACTGAAATATCTCATAAAATCCTGATCATCTGTTTCAAACGGATTACTGGTTATCTCGAATCCATCTCGTAACTGAAGTCACCCTAGATTTAAATTATGTCTTTCTGTCACAGCATTTAAGTCCATAATAACAGATTTACAAAATTCATCTTTTCAAAATATGTATAAACATTAAACTTAAAAACAAAGCAAAAAGTTGGGTTAACATTAATTAACTGACAGTCAGGACATGACAGAACCCTAAATAACATAATAGGTAATTTTTTTGATACATCATACCACTTTACACATTATGTTTTGACGACTGTAATCTGATGTACCTACGTAATTCTGAACTTTACACATGTATGTAATCACTTTACGTAAATGATACATCATAGCCCCCATTATTTGGACCCGAAACTTTCATTGCGTTATTTTATTATTATAAAGGGTGTAACAAAAAGGTAGGCCATAAATTAAATCACATATTCTGGGACCAAAAATAGATCGATTTAACCTAATTTACTTTAAGTACAAATGTGCACTTAAAAAAGTTACAGCTCTTTGAAGTTACCAAATGAAAATTGATTTTTTCCAATATATCGAAAACTGTGAGATTTTATATTGAAAATAGACATTATCGAGTATCACAAACTAAAGTGCAATGTAAATGTGACCTTGTAAATTGAGTATTGAATATTGATTCAAAAAACCTAAAACCGATTTCTGGAATAACCGGTTTTTTGACCGGTTATATCCGCCAGGTTAAACGGCAAGTTAAAAAAAACCGGTTTAACCGAAAACCGGTGTTTTGTCAACAACCGCCATCCCTAACAAAAACTATATGTCAACGTTATTTTTTTTTAAATGATCTATTACAGTACATTGTCAAATAACTGTCAAAGTGTAGAATCGCATTTTAATGTTCTCTGCATTTTAAAGTTTAATTTAGTTGGTTTTTAAGCAATTTACCGTGTAATTTAAATCTAGTTATATTCAACACGTTCTTAAACTGTGGTGTTTATATAAAAAACTCGCATAGTGCTAGAAATTTGTTATTGTCCCCTATATGGGGGATGATGTAGATCCGAGAACACTCTTAAGTGCCTCTAAAAACGATAGTTCAACTGAATTTATGGATTCGAGCATGGAAAAAAAAAGTGGTGTCCAGTAGAATATTCAACGTTAATTCAGCTAAGTATAATTTAGAAAACATTTTTATTTATATAGAAAAAATTAATATAACACCGAATAATAACACCGAACTTTCTCGTATTCATCCAATCTCGATAGGCCATATTTTATGTAAGAAATTAGGAATTGCCAATATCCTTCAAGTAAAGGGAATTGGTAGAAATAGGATTAAGGTATCTGCAGCTTCGATACATGATGCAAATAATCTCATTAATAATACTAAACTAAAGAAAGAAAATTTAAGAGCCTTTATTCTGGGCCATTTATTAGAAACCAAGGGTTTAATCCGTGACATTGACACTCAATTTGACAACGTCTACTTACAAGAAAATATAGAAACCCCTTCTCGTATATTAGATATTAAACGTATGATTCGAAAAGTGGAAAAAAACGGCACAGTCGAGTATGTTGCAAAACGATCTGTTATTATTTCTTTTTAAGGTAATGTACTGCCTCAATATATTGTCCAGTAGAACAATTTGTAGGTAGAGTCACGCAATGTTATAGGTGTTTGAAATACGGCCACATTTCAAAACAATGTAAAAGCTCTCAAAATTTGTGTATTCGTTGTGGAGTTAATAAAGAGGAAAATCACTCATGCGATATTACAGATATTAGCTGCATTCATTGAAAGAGTAATGATCATGTTTCGGTTTCCAAAAAATGTCCTTCTTACCAAAAACAACAAAAAATTAAAAATATTATGATCAAAAATAAAATTTCTTTTATAGAGGCCAAAGAAATTAACGAAAACTCGTACTCAGAGTCTTTAGGTCAAAACAGGTTTTCAATTTTATCCAACTACGATAAAATTTTTCCAAATATTATACAAAATAAGATTTCCTCATCAGCTGTCCAATCTTCTTCCAATACAGCTACTAATTCTAATGCAACTTTTTACCAAACCTGAAATAACTACTCAGTTCCTAATAAAAAGAGAAAAGTCAATTCTTCCCCCGTTGTTTCTTCTAATTCTGTTCAGCCACCTCCCATGTTTAACTTTAAATTTGGACCATCTTAACCTCTACTTGCTAATTCACCCCGTCCTACTTCTCAAAGTGGTGAGAGGGATAATCATGATATTGCTCGAGTTGTGACTAACTTTGTAATTAGTTTTTTAAAAAATATAAATTCTCTGGATGATTTGAAACCTTTAGATAACGAAATAATAAATCAAGAAATTACTTCTGTATTGGAGGGTACAAAAAAGGTTAATACATAATGTCCAGCAGTGCTTTAAATAAATTTATAATCATGCAATGGAATTGTAGATCTGCTGTCGCTAATAAAAACAGTCTAACACATTTTTTAAATGTAAATGATGTTGATGTTGCCTTGTTGAGTGAGACATGCAGGGCCGGATTTACCAAATTTTTCATTATAGGCCCGTCTCCAATGGCGCCCCTCCCTAGATGCCCTCCCCCCCGCCGGTGCGCAAGTTAAAAGCTGCATATGTACCAATTGAATGAGCAAATGAATAGTGAAAGGAAGGGTATTAAAAGGCTTACTTGAACGAATAGGATGAGAGGATTAACCTTTAATAAAAAAAAAACATAGAAGGGGTGAATTAAAAGTTTTATTTTTACGATTAAAACATACAAGCACAGAGAAAATCGAACTTTAATTAATAATAATAAAAGTATGTTCCTAGAACACTTTCTTCCTTGACTTCTTTTCGGCAAACACATTTATTATATTTTCACAATCCAAGTTTTTTGTAATGCTTTTTTCAATCGCGAGGAGCACTAGAGCACTTAACCTTTCATCGCGAGTAGTGGAACGTAAACAATTTTTAACGCGTTTCAGCACTGAAAACGATCTTTCTCCTGAACAGTTAGTCACTGGAATACTAAGTAATATTCGCACAGCAATGTTCACATTTGGGTAAACATCCCCTAAATCTTTCTTATGAAGAAAAGCGTTGAGTTCGGAAGCTGATGTACCTTTGTAATTTAAAATCTTTAAATGCTCCTTTAAGTGCATGCACTCGTCTGCCAAAACAGACTCTAAATCTTCCTCATAAAGTTCCACAAGTTTGTCAGCAAATTTTGTAATTGTACGTCCATCGAGGTCTAACAAGTTTTCTAGAAAATAAAATTTTTCCCAAAGGACAGTGTAAGCCTCGCTTCGCCGTTTTAGCTCTGCATTTAAAACATCCAGAATCACATTATGGTGGAAAGGTTTTGTAAAACGCGTGTAATATTGCTTCTTAAGATTTCCCAACGATGCGTTGAAGCAGTAAAAAAGTTATAGAGTTCCTGGAGGGTCAAAAAAAATCTCGACGATTCTTGGCAAGATTCAGAGGCATGAGATCCTATTAAATTTAATAAATTGGGTGAACAGGGCACATAAACAGCCAAACGATTCAAGGCAGCAATCCGCGCTTGCAGTCCAGAGTATTTGCCGGACATGTTGCTTGCATTGTCGTAAGACTGGCCTCGCTTATCTTTTATATTTAAACCGAGCTCTTCTAACTTCTCCTGTACGGCATCACAAAGCTGTTCCGACTCGTGGCCAATGTTTGCCATAAAACCTACAAATCTTTCTACTGGCTCACCACTAGACGCAACATATCTTATTATGAAAGTCAATTGGTCGATGTGGGATATATCGGGTGTCGAGTCCACGCTTATTCCAAAATATTTAGCCTCTTTTATTTCCTTGGCAATAATACTTTGGACTTCGTCCCCCATAACTGAAATCAGTTCTTCGTACACTGTTTTTGACAAATAGGACGTATTTCCACTTCCCTTTTCACTGAATTTTTCAATGTGAGCGGCTAAGAATGGGTCAAACTTTGCAATTAACTCTAACGTAGCTAAAAAATTGCCTTTGGTGTCGCTATCAAAATGTTCGTTATCTCCTCGAAACGCAAGCCCTCTCATTGCTAATGACCTAATGACCTCACACACACGTCGTAAGACCTCCCTCCAATAATTAACTTCAGACTCGAACTGTTTACATATTGCTTCATCCACACGACCAGACGCACTAGTCCTGAGTTAAATTTTGACACACAGTCCTTATGTGATACTGAGTTTTCATGAGATTCTAAGCGATCGCGAGCGTTTTTCCAATCATTAAACCCACGAATAAATGAAGACTCGTTTTCAACTGACATGTACAGTAAGCAAGCCACGCAAAAAACACACCCTGTACTGTTAGAATATACAAGCCACCATCGGTTTTGGATCTCTCCGCTTTTCATAACACGAGAAAATATTGTTTTTGACAGGTACCTTGTTTTGTCTCTGTAAACTCTTTGAGAAGCAACAAAATAAATGTTATTGTTCTGGTGGAATCCGTGGGTCGCCACATGCTCTCGTATCTCTTCATTGATGGTCATTTTGCAGGGTCTGTGTCGGTGTGCATCGGGACCACTATAGTATCGTCAACAGGTTCCTGGCTGGTTGTTGACATTCTTCTAATTTCCTAGAATGCAAATAACCACAGCATATTATTTAGAATAATATATCAAAGCATATTTATTGTTGAGGTAACTTAACTATTTTAAAACTTGCCTTTTCTTCGGCTATAAGGTTGTCGACGGGGGGTGACTGCTGAACCGCGTTGACACTTTGCGTGTAATCAGCACGCTGAGTCGAAGTTAAAATTCTGTTGTTCTCAACATTTAAGGTGTAATTTGAAGAACATTGAGCATTGTTTTCATCATTAGGTTTGACTTGTTGAAGCTGCAAGTAAAATCTTGTATTAATTTAAATGCACGATTAAAACAAAGTCTTAGTTCTACTTTACTGTACATGGCAGTCAAGTACCAAGTACCGGTACGCATGACGGAAGGCCTAACTGACGAACGTGTCTCAAGTCTTTAATTGTATTAAAATTTACTATGGTTCCTTTTTTACAACTAACATTAAGTTAACATATATATGCCTAGCACGCTACGTCACTATTATGAAAGTTACCATTGTACCAAATCAAAAGCCTGTTTAATAAATTTTTCTTACCTCAAGTTGCTGATGATTGTCGCTGTCGATTTCGCTACCAGCAGTGCAAACTTTATTGTTGTTATCCGACTTAATTCTTGAATCAGGATCAGGGCGCACACTAAACATCTCGTCAATTTTACGGCATTTTGACAGGGTAACCACGGCTTTCTTATCCTCCTCTGCTTTGCGAACACGGTTTTGGTAACCTGATAATTTCTTGCTACCCATTATTATAAATTGGTAGCTTAATTGTAGGAGTTAGCTCTCACAGAAAACTATCTTAAAAGCAAACAAAGCACAGGCATAACCAATACGGAGCGGTACTACAACTGATGCAATCTCAGCCGCAGCGGGACGTTTACTGGCGGACGGGCGCGAGGTGGAGGAGGGCGTGGGCGAGGCGCGAGCAAGCCTGCGCACTTGCGCAGGTTTACGCATGTTCGGTGTATTCAACATGGTATGGCCGTTGGCGCCCCACGATAGTGTGTGTACCGTGTCTGCGTCCTAGGAACATTTTAAAGTGTTTTTTCATGGTTTTTCCTTCCCTAAATTATGGAGGCTACAAATAAGCATTCATTTTGAAACTTTTGTCAATTCATGAACGGTTGTTGTCGGTTGCCTAACAAACGCAGGGCGACGCGGGCGCCCCTCAAACCTCGGCGCCCCTAGGCCCGGGCCTAGTTGGCCTTACGGTAAATCCGGCCCTGGAGACATGGTTCAAACCCGGTAATCAATATAATTTTAAGGGTTATAAGATAGTTCGGCGCGACCGATATGACGGTTTCGCTGGTGTGGCTATACTTATAAAATTTATACATCGTTTTGTAAAAGTTTCTATTGCACAAAATGTTAATGACGATATTCTTGTCTGTGGAATCACTTTAAACTACAATAAATCTGATATTTGTTTTGCTTCAATTTATAGACCTCCAGATATTCGATCTACTTCAACAGACTGGTGTAAAATATTAGAACAACTTAAATTTCCTTGCATTATAGGTGGTGATATGAATGCGTATAACAGCTTGTGGGGTTCACTTAAAAATGATGGCATTGGCCACCAAATTATTAATGCCATTGATACACTTGATTTAGTTGTTCTTAATAATGGCAAACTAACCTGTCTGACCCGCCCGGGTGTGACGCAATCTAGTGTTGATATTACTTTATGCTCTCCTGATTTAGCAAAAGAAGTTACTTGGGATGTCTTGGATTGGGGTCGGATCATTTTGTAGTTCAAATCAATCTTTCTTCTGTTACTTTCCGGAATGAATACATTCTTCCGAAGTCCAAATGGAATGTTAATAAAGCTGATTTGACTCTGTACTCAGATCTGATTGAACAACATTTTCTTAACTACTCGGAGAGCTTGTCTACCACAGAAAAATATGACTTCCTAATGGAAAGTATTAATATTGTATCTTCTCAATCCATTCCGACCTATAAACCTTTCAAAATTATTAAGCGATCACCTCCTCCTTGGTGGGATTTCGAATGCGAACAAGTTGTTTCCGAAAGAAAAGATGCTTTAAAAACATATAAAAGTGATTCTAGTTTCAATAATTATGTACTACGTCAGGAAGTAGTAGCAAGAACAAAAAAAAATTCTAAAACAAAAAGCCAAAGAAAGTTGGAAAAACTGGTGTTCTTTCTTAAATAAAAATATATACATATATTAAAAATGTTTGGAACCAAGTGGGGAAAATGCAAAGGAAGTATACTCCAAATATTAACCATTCTAATGATGACTTGTTTGAAGAATTTTTTGATAAAATAGCTCCTTCGTTAGTTAATCCTGCTATCGAGATCCAAAATAATGCTGTAACTTCAAGTCACTTTCTTCTAAATCCATTTACACGGGAGGAACTTGACTTTGCACTAACTAATAGGTCTAACACCGCTCCAGGTTACGATGATATTAAATATCCTATGGTTACAAAATTTCCGTATATTGCAAAAAATGTTTGACTTGATATTTTCAATGATTTTCTTTTTAAAGATGCAGACATAGATATACTAAGAACTGTTATTGTCATACCAATCCTTAAACCGGGTAAAGATCCCAATTTTGCACAATCATATATATATTTTGCACAATCATATACAATAATAGTCCAATATCTTTAATGTCATGTGTTTTGAAGACTTTAGAAATAATTGTCAAAGTTAGATTAGATGGTGGATAACCCATAACAAATTAGCTTGACAAAATCAATTTTCTTTTAAAAAAAGAGTTGGTTCTCTAGATGCTCTCAGTTCTCTTGTGGTAGACATAAACAATAATTTTTCCAAAAACCATTACCTTTCTGCGGTTTTCATAGATGTAGAAAGTGCTTATGATAATGTTTGCATCCCCGTTTTAAAAGACAAGATGTTAAAATTATTTCACATTGCAAATCACGTGGTCAACATGATTATTAAATTCTATACCAATAGAAAAATATTTTTAAGAAAATCTGATAACAAAATTGTAGGTCTAAGAAATAACAATAACGTACTTCCACAAGGCTCAGTTTTGAGCCCTTTTCTGTTTAACCTGTATACTGTTGATTTACACCAATTAAGTTTTAATCATATTCCATTTAAAATAGTACAATATGAAGATGACCTTTGCATATATACTGAAAATAAGAAATTTGATACCACTATGGCTTCTCTAAAGATATCTTTAGTGTTGTTCATGAATGGTTAACAGTCCAACATTCCAAGTCTGAAATTTGTGTTTTCAGTAGATACAACATACCTAAATGAAGTCACATTACCCTAGGTTCTTATCAATTTCTCCTTAAGGACTCAATCAAATATCTTGGCATGGTACTTGATAGAAAATTGACTTGAAAAATGCATATCAATAACATGTTAGACCGATGTATGAAAGGTTTAAATTTTCTAAAAATGGTCACTAGAACTTGGTGGGGAGCTAACGTTGAAACCGCATTACTTTTCTATCGTGCCTATATCAGATCAATATTGGATTATGGATGTGTTCTGTACGGATCTGCTTGTTCACAAATATTAAACAAAATAGATGTATTGCAGAATTCAGCCCTACGTGTATGTGCCATGAAAACAACTCCAGTTAATCCTCTTCATGTAGAAGCTATTGAGCCTCATTTGAATCACAGAAGGCAGCTTCTTGCAGACAAACTCCTGTTCAATATATCAAAAACCAACCGTAGTCTATATTCGAGAATACTTAGTAATATCAAATGAATACGATCTTACAAATAAATATTGGTTGAAGAAAAGTTCTTCACTACTGTGTATTGCGCTACAATCAAATCAAGATATCCTTAGTGAATTATATTATTCCAACCCAATTCTATCTGACCTTGATGATTACAATTCATTGTTCCTGAATATTAAGATTGTAAAACCCTCATACAGTGATAATTTTCACATTAATATTAACTTATTAAACTCTATATTAGCAAGCTTTGAAGAATCTGTGGCCATATATACTGATGCTTCCAAGTCCGAGGATGGTGTAGGATGTGCTTTTTATATTCACTCCAAAAATATTAATTATTCCTACAAACTAGATAAACATATTTTCTATATTTAGAGCTGAAGCTATTGCAATCTACGAAGCTTTGACGTATGTAAGTCAGTCTACAATTGATTCTGAAATAATTATATCGGACTCCCGGTCTGTTTTAAATTCCTTGGTTTTGACTAAGTACCCAAGTTACTTCTCCAATTATATATGCAATCAAAAAACGCTTTTTAGAACTACATAAAGTTAATAAAAAGATTAATTTTGTTTGGGTTAAAGCACATATCGGTCTTGAACATAATGAGCATGTTGATATGCTGGCGAAAAAAAGTGTAAAAAATGGTTTGCCTAAAAAACATCCTGTAAGTTTTTGTGATGCAGTCTCTTATATTAAAATGAAATACCTCACAATATGGAATTAATGTTGGCCACATCATACTTATACCAACCCTTCTAGGTACTGTAGTATACAAAAGAAAATACCGAATAGAACGTGGTTCCAGCCATACATCACAAAATACATCATAACTATAACACGTCTTCGTTTTGGTCACGCCTGTTATCCC
The DNA here is from genome assembly GCF_917563875.1 of Diabrotica virgifera virgifera. Lineage (NCBI taxonomy): Eukaryota > Metazoa > Arthropoda > Insecta > Coleoptera > Chrysomelidae > Diabrotica > Diabrotica virgifera. The sequence continues at coordinate 182,164,047 of NC_065443.1, read as the reverse complement.
ACACACCTGCATAAAATTCGTGTTCTCGAAAATGATCGATGTCCAAATTGTGATAAAAAGGTGATTTAGATCAGCGGTTCTCAATCTTTTTGAGTCATGTACCATCTAAAGTTTCTTTTATTATATTTCTATATTTTTAGATTGTATAATCAAGACTTACTATGTAGTACTATTTTAAGTTTTTGTGTGTTTTTTGTACTACCGCAAATAATGATATGTACCACCAGTGGTACATGTACCACACATTGAGAACCGCTGATTTAGATCATTTTTTTTAATGCCAAAAATATAAGAATGAAACAGATCGATTTATTCAGCAGCTACATAGACTTAAGATACCAGCTCCGTTTAATATCCTTAGTATCTTAGCCAATGGACAAGAGAGTATGTATAATGCGTTGGTGATGTTTCTGTCAAGTACCAAAATAGTTTTGTAGTGTCAAGTATTAAAAGTAGGAATATGTATATAGAGAAAATATGGTGAGCAACTTGGACAGTCCATAGCAACGCGGCTTTCGAATTGAGTATGGAGCCGCGGAAGATAAAAACAAGAAAAAACTTGCTATGGAACTTTGAGGGCCTCACCGTCTTGTTTATTATTATTCTTATTTTATTATTCTTATCTTATTCTTATTGTTATTAAATTTTTGTAGATCGTTTTTGAACACACCTATGATGTTGAAAGGAGGCTATAATTAGCTTACCTTATCTTAGAACCATCTCTTTATTTCAGTACATAAATTACCTCTCAACAGCTATTGAAATATTTTTTTTTGTTATTGATATTTTATGGACTTACGGTATTTCAATATTTAATCTTCTTGATATAGTATAACAAAATATAGTATCAGGCCCGGCCCCAGGGGTGGGCGAACTGGGCGGCAAATTAAGGGGCGGCAAATATTAGAGGACAGCCAATTTTTGAAATTGAAGAAAGAATAAATTATGTTTTTAATATTATAAAAAATCAATATTAGGAACAATACCGGCAAAAATGCAGCTGTAAAAATAAGAATTAAATAAGTGAAACAATAATACATCTCCTTCTACGTCTGATGCCACCTCCTCTCAGTCCAACGACAGCCACCTAAGACAACCATCAGCATCTACGTCAGCTACTCATGACACTACTACTGTCCCAGGTAACAACGTTATTATGGATTATGATCCAGCAAATTGGCCAAAAATAATTAATGGTTTTATTTGAACCATTTTGGTAAAAAGAGGCCAAAATTATCCGCTGCAGAGGCTCAGTTGTACCCGAAAGATAATTCAGAGGGTAGATTCACAACTAAATACTACAGTTACAAAATGTGCAATGGTGAAACTGTTGAGAGAAAGTGGTTAATTTATTATAAGACAAACAATTCTGTTTATTGTTTTTTTTGTCCAATGTCAAAATTAAATTAACTGTAAATGGATATAATACTTAATTGGAAACATATGACTGAAGCTTTCTCCAGTCACGCTAAGTATCCAGCTCATCTAGTGTCACAGCCACAGTGAGTAGAACTAGCAAAAAGTTCTAAATTCAGAAACTCGTCATTGGAAGAATGTAATAGAATGGCTTTTATCAATAATACAGTTCTTAACACAACAGTGTCTTCCATTTAGGGGCGATTCTGATAAGCTTTTTGATCACAACAATGGTAATTTCTTAAAGCTTGTTGAGCTCTTTGGAAAATTTGATTCTCTTTTACAAGAGCACATTAGGAGAACAACGAATGGTAGTAACAAGCAGCATCACTACTTGGGAAAAAGTATTAAAAACGAAATTATTCAGCTCATCCATAATGAAATCAAAAACACAATTTTTAATTTTTTGAAATCAGCAAAGTATTATAGCGTTATTTTAGATTGTACACCTGATATTTCTGGGCTATGATATTTCCAAATGACTGTTGTTGTACGTTTTGTCGATTTAGGTTTCGTTCACAAAGTTTTAAAATTACAGAATATTTTCGTGGATTTACTTTACTGAAAACCAGTGGCTTAGGACTAACAAAAGTTATTTTGCAAAAACGGAATGAACTGAGAATATCTTTGGAAGATATGAGAGGACAAGGGTACGATAATGGGGCAAACATGTAAGGGAAGAACTTGGAAGTTCAACACAGAATTTTGAAAAAAATCCTAGAGAATTTTTTGTCTGCTGTTTTAGCCATTCACTCAACTTAGTCGTGAACGATGCTGCTAAAGCCTAACAGATTGCTATTTCTCTTCCATAATGACAAAATTACAACTTTTTCTCAGCATCTGCTCATCTTTGGGCTATATTGAAAAATCATATTTCTAGCCTAACATTGAAACCTTTGTCCGAAATTACCTTTGTGGATGGGAAAGTAAAATTGATGCAATTACTCATCAGACACCAAATTGAAGAAATCTACGATGCTCTTGTAGAAATCAGAGAAACACAATATGTGTTTTTAAGCGTAAATCTTTCAAATAAAGTGGAAAATGGTAATGGTATATTAAATAAATTTACACAAAGCACACATCAATAAAAATACAATCGTGATTTAAGTTGATCATCGCTGAAGGAAGGTGGTTAGTCATGGATCTACCAAGGGCGAGGCGGCGGCCGCCGATTTTGCCCAGGGCGGCAAAATCCCTAGGGCCGGGCCTGTATAGTATAGTACTTAATCAAAACGAAACCGTAGATTTTCTTATTTTATTATTTTGATATAGTAGTCATGTTGTGACTGGCTGATTGACATAAAGTCCATGCCATAACAAAAAAAAAGATCTATAACAGCAGTTTCTGAAAGTAGTTAATAATAGCGAACATTTTGGGTGATGCATAACTTTTGAAACAATGTCTATAAATAATTTAGGCTATACTTCTAGAAAAGTATTTATATGTTATACCATACCCGACTACGTGAACTTTTAAATCTATTTCATGAATAATAAAAGAAGTACTGGATTAAAAAAACTTTTAGTGAAGTGGAGTAGTAATGCAAATTAAAAAACGGAATAATCGGTATAAAAGATGTTAACATAAATTAAAAGGTATCTAATGGAAAATAATAGGTACATTTATGTATGTATATAAAAAAGCACGCCCACCGTTAATAATTCAAAAACCAAATCGGTCATAATCAATATTCAGTTACTGGTGTTTTCATTATAGAAGGTATTTTGTTAGAAATATACACATTTTCACCAATTTGTTATTTTATGGCAAGTATCTAAAATCTAAAATGTATTATTACGCAATAATCTAAATTATGTTGTATTTGCAATATCAGATGTTTGACACATTATAATACCGTTAATTTTTATGTGTTGCAAAAATGTTTTGAATGGCCTAACTTTTGTAATAGATTATGACTAGACCGTACCTATCGATTACATACATTTTATTTTTTCCGTTGCTATTATCATATTAATTTTTTTCTTTTGCGCTAAAACGATATAAAAGTCTTTGAATACAATTATTAAATTTTAAAATTCTTCGTTTATTTGCCCTTTAAAATAGTCCATTGAAATATTACATTTAGGGTTGCATTTCTTAGAGGAGTCCATTTTATTTTTTTTTAATGTGTAGGGGGTTTAGAGAAGCTTAGGTTCAAGTTTTTGGGGTCGCCACCCTTGTCCCCCGCCGCCATCTTGGAAAAAGCGGCGCAAAGGGCTTTCACGCTGTATCTCCTAAACTAGCAACCCTACAAACAATTTGATTACACATAAAATGTAGCAAATTAAATTTTCTACAATTTTATATTTATTACTTTTTATCGTCAAGTGTTTTTCCCGTTCATTTCACAATAAAAATAACATCATAGCTATTTTGTAGATTGTAGAGGATTTTTCAACGAACAATTTCCACTAAAAAGTTGTTTAATTTTATTTATTTATCTAGGTTTTACAGCGCTCCAAACTTGACCAGATTCCCGAATTCTCTTAGGAATACAACAAAAACAAAACCTTAGGCTTACTTTTCTATCTATATATTTATTTATTATGATTTTAACATTTCTATGCTATTACTAAGCTGTTTTTGACCCGTTTTTGGTGTGGTATTCCCAATCGGCCTAATCCACGGACAATTTCTAGACAAAATAATATTATTTATTATTATATGGTTAAAAAGATCTATTATAGTTATTGTTTTTTTTTCGATGGTCCAGGCTGCGAGTCAAGATCTGAATCAGTATCCGAGGAGAATTTTTGTGGTATAATGAGAGTTAGAGTTGGCGTCATTGTCGGTAATTCATCTTCCAATTCATTTTCTTCCACAATTAATGTTGTAAGCTTTGTCTATAAAATTGTTAAATTTTTCATGACAATAAAGCATTTTTCTATTCTATTCCATTCTATTCTATTCTATTCTATTCTATTCTATTCTATTCTATTCTATTCTATTCTATTATATTCTATTCTATTCTATTCTATTCTATTCTATACTATTCTATTTTATTTTATTCTATTCTATTCTATTCTATTCTATTCTATTCTATTCTATTCTATTCTATTATATTATATTCTATTCTATTATATTCTATTCTATCCTATTCTATTCTATTCTATTCTATTCTATTCTATTCTATTCTATTCTATTCTATTCTATTCTATTCTATTCTATTCTATTCTATTCTATTCTATTCTATATGTCCACGATGTTGTTGCAACTTTCACCACCACAATGGAGGCACACTGCTGAACATTTGAGGTCTGCTTTTCGGCAACCACATGCACTTCCAGTTTCCATTGCATCTGCAAAATATGAATTTCATAAGCTCGGGGACACTGGAGGCTTAGAAGTTTGGATTAGTATCCAAAATTTTCCATGCTTTTTCCAGCCCCAATTTTTTGGATCACAATGTTTACCGAGCCATCCCAAGTAGCAATTTGTCGACGCGACAACGTTGTCTACCGCGTGGCAACGTTTTGTTACAACGTTGTTATTGCCTAGAAGACGACCCAATTCTGCACTAATTTGGTGGACGATTTTTGAGTTGTCTTGACGTTGCCTAGGCAACCTTAAGCGTTGCATAAGACAACTGAAGCGACTATAAAAAGTGCCTGCGTGCTCAAAGAGTCGGACTGGTTATGTTTTTTTACCTATATAAAAAGTAAACTATTTTGACATCATATCAGATATTTAAATTTATATAAATACATAAATAAGGACTTAAACAAAATTACCTGATGTGAAATTTATAAACGCATCTCAGATTACCGTCAAATATGGATATTCCACCTTTAAAAAACACACGCGCTCATTTTTTATCACCTTTTTAACAAAAAATATGTAAATTTAAAAAATCTAATTTTAATATAAAAGCCAGAATTTATGTTAAAGATGTTTTGTATAAATTTAATGTATTGATGGTGCTTTTAAAGGTATTAGAAAATACCTGCATTTTTTATATTTTGTGTTTTTATTTTCTTTACATTAAAAAAAAAACCAAAATGGTGCATTAAACAACATTACCAATATTACTTAAAATATACCTTATTACCAACCATAGACGGATGAGACAACCGAGAAGTCCAATCGCCGACCAAACACGGCCTGGACCGACTATCCCAACCACTTTAGAACGCACCCTCTTATTGGGTGACAGAGGTCATGTGACCAGTCCAATGAAGTGCATCATTCTCCTTAACAGCGTTGCCACATTTAGTAGATATCTACTGTTTTGGTATATTTTTGATATTATTTAAAAAATTCTAGTAGGCAATGTTTTTTTATTAGATGTTTGGTATATTTCAATATTTTGTTATCACTAAAATACAATTTGCTTTTTAATAGTATTCACCCCATTTCTAAATTAATTTTCAGACATTTTGTTACAATTTCCCAATGTCATTACCGAAAATAAGATTCAGGACGTAGATGATGATAATAGATGGACAGAGAAATGAAACTGGTAATCTTCATATAATTGGTTTGGAGAATTTTCAAAATGATTGTAACGCTCGGTTTCATAATCAGTTAAAGTGGATTTTAAATTTTAAGTTAGTTGGTACCTACCTTTATCACAATTCATATATGGGTAAATGTCAACTTTAAAGTGAACTTTACTTAATGTTTACTTTAAGTTGATTATGAAACCGGGCGATTTTGACAGGTAACCGTTAACACAGATTTTACTGTATTTACAGGGCCTAAAATTAAAGAATCTATTGATTTCTATTGATTTTTTGAAAGCAAAACTACTATCCGCTGCAAGATAATTCGGATTTAATTCAGACAAAATATGTACAAAAAGTACATATTTTGTCGGAGTTTCAGCCAAATTATCTTGCAATGGATATAGTACTGAAAGAGTAAGAACTGGCCTGGCAACCCTGTCTAGCAAAGCTAATACAAAGATTTAAGCTTATCAAATCTACTGATAAAACAATGGACAATGGAGAAACCAGGTAATAAAAAACAAATAAACAGGTTGTTAAATAAATCGAAAATTTCCAGCAAAATAAAATATAAAATAATAAGAAAAAAGTAAGGTTATAAAGTAAATTCTTTTTTTGCTCCTGAAGTTGCCGTAAACGTGTCACACAACTATAGAACTATACGTAAAGGCCCTGGAGTCGTGAGAGACAACTACCTAGTCAGCCAGAAAACCCATGGGCGTAAATTAGTTTAGCATTATAACGTTTTTAAGTAGTTGCGATTGTTGAAAAAACTTAACTGTGATATGTAGTTGTCACAATAGTAATAACTTAGTTGCCCATATAACTAAAGATATTACTTAACGTTGTAACATCGTAATGTCAGTCGGGTTAGGGGTCGTTGGCCGAAACAACTGAAAATCCACTGTGGCAACGTTATATACAGTGCATTTGTTTGTACTGACAACCAATGCGTCGAAAAATTGCTACTTGGGATGACTGAATCTGGTGATACACTCTGAGCCTGTGGAAATGGGCTGCATCTTGTGTTGGAGTAAGTGAGAAGAGATTAAATGCATTTTCACTGTTTTAGCGAATCATTTGTATCTCAGGGTTTCCAGAGGATCATCTTTATTTCTGCCATATAAAGAGACAAAGAACGTTCACCAATAACAGTGAGTAAAGATGGCTCGACTTTCCCACTGACAAATAACTTTCCACAGGAGTTTCTTACAAATAAAATAACCACCACTCATGATGCGCGCTTACAAAAAACACAAAATGCTTATCTAATCACAAAAATATAAATTTTACCCACAAGACTCTCATTAGTATTATCTATAAAACTCAAAATACTTTTCACAATTTTTAATACGACTGCAAATATACTAATAAAGTAAATATACTAATAGGCCTTGGGCCCACATATAAAATTATTATTTATGACCACACCGTTGAAACTTTTTGTACTTGTTATTTTGGTGGAGTCGGACAAATTTGGAGCTTGGCGCATTATGGTAGTGGGGCGTTTGTCTGTCAACCGGTGACGAAGTTGTCAATTATATGCAAGAAAAAAATTTATAACCACATCGGTCATTTTTTTTAATCAATGGTTTATATCATATAAACAGCGAAAACAATTGTGTCGGACAAAAATATTGGGGCATATGACGCGTCGGATATGCTAAATATGTCAAATTTATAAAAAAAATAAATTTATTACCACATGGATAATTTTAACTGAATCTACCATAAAACCCTTTTACAATAATGTGGTAACCTTGTCGGACAATTTTCACGGGGCATATGCGCAGTCGGATGCGCCGAAGATGTCAATTTCCTGAAATTTTTTTATTTATTACCATTTTTCCGACAAAATTAGTAGGTTATAAGTAATTATATTCTTAATCAAAAAATCAAAGTGTCGGACAAAAATATTGGGGCAAATCGACAGTCGGACAAAAAATTTAATTTTTATTGGTAAACAGTTTAGAAAAACTGTTTTAAAATTTTTTTGATAATACCTCCTCGTCGATAGCCTAAAAGAATTAATTTTTCTGTTCGTTTGCCCCAACATTTTTGCCAGACAATTACATTTTTTGTTTAAGAATATAATTACTTGTAACTTACTCCCTTATCTTTACAACCATTTTTCCGACAAAAGTAGTAAGTTACAAGTAATTATATTCTTAAACAAAAAATGTAATTGTCTTGCAAAAATGTTGGGGCAAACGAACAGAAAAATTAATTATTTTAGGATATCGACGAGGAGGTATTATCAAAAAAAAATTTAAAACAGTTTTTCTCGGTTATTTTTTAATCCATTTAGCTGAAAATAGGTACACACGCTAAGTAAAACATTTAAAAAGGTATGACGAAGAGCTGTACCAAAAATTTTCTTAAAAAATTTTCCGACAATAGGGAAAATTTTAGAAAAATTGTGATCTGATAATTTGTGTACATACTCCTTGAACAACGACAAACGTCGTTCCATAGTTTTTTCTAGAATAAAAAAAAACATTTCCGACAAAAGTATCAGGTTATAAGTAGTTATATTCTAAATAAAAAAATCTAAGTGTCCGACAAAAATATTGGGGCAAATACAAAGTCGGACAAAAAATTTAATTTTTATTAATAAACTATACTTTGACACAATGCTGGGTTCGTGCACCCTTATCTTTACAACCATTTTTCCGACAACAGTAGTAAGTTACAAATAATTATATTCTTAAACAAAAAATGTACTTGTCTGACAAAAATGTTGGGGCAAACGAACAGAAAACTTAATTCTTTTAGGCTATCGACGAGGAGGTATTATCAAAAAAAATTTTAAAAGAGATTTTCTCGGTTATTTTTAAATCCATTTAGCTGAAATTAGGTACACACACTAAGTAAAACATTTAAAAGGTTATGACGAAGAGGTGTACCCAAAATTTTTTTAAAAAATTTTACGACAATAAGGAAAATATTAGAAAAATTGTGATCTGATAATTTGTGTACATACTTCTTGAACAACGACAAACGTCGTTGTATAGTTTTTTTCTCGAATTAAAAAAATACATTTCCCACACAAGTATCATGTTATAAGGAGTTATATTCTAAATCAAAAAATCTAAGTGTCCGACAAAAATATTGGGGCAAATCCAAAGACGGACAAAAAATTTAATTTTTATTAATAAACCATACTTTTAAACTATGCTGTGTTCGTGCATCCCTTATCTTTACAACCATTTTCCGACAAAAGTAGTAGGTTACAAGTAATTATATTCTTAAACAAAAAATGTAATTGTCTGACAAAAATGTTGGGGCAAACGAACAGAAAACTTAATTCTTTTAGGCTATCGACGAGGAGGTATTATCAAAAAAAATTTAAAACAATTTTTCTCGGTTATTTTTTAATCCATTTAGCTGAAAATAGGTACACACGCTAAGTAAAGCATTTAGAAAGATATGACGAAGTGCTGTAGCCAAAACTTTCTTAAAAAATTTTCCGACAATAGGGAAAATTTTAGAAAAATTTTGATCTGATAATAATTTGTGTACATATTATTTTTATCCAGATTTAGCCATACGGCTCACACTCCCTCTAAGGGGAAAATTTACTCATCCCAGATACCCAGATTTACATCAAAAGGATTGAGCTCTGGTGGGACTCTTTCCGTGTTATCGAGCCCTAGGTGACTTGGTATGCAGGTGTATCTCCCAAAAATTTTCTTACACATCTGGCCGTTGCGAGTAGTACAGCTTTCTGCATGGTCTTGTAAAGATGTTCATTTAGACCCAGCCTCTTTATGCTTTCGAGGAGGTTCTTCGGAATGACTCCAGTAGTAGATATAACAATAGGTATCGTCTGGGTACTTTGCATTCTCCATTGCCTTCGTATTTGAATTTCTAGATCTCTGTACTTGGCGATCTTTTCAGTAAATTTACTACGTAGATTATTGTTGTTAGGTATCGCCACATCAATTAGTGTTGTTTGTCTTGTTAATTTATTAACTAGTACGAGATCTGGTCTATTATGTGCCACTGTTTGATCTGTGAGCACAGTGCGGTCCCAGTATAGCTTGTAGTTGCCATCCTCAAGCATACTCTCAGGGACGTATTGATAATACGGGAGATGGTCCGTTTGGAGAAGTCCCAGCTTGATAGCTATCTCTTGATGAAGGATTTTTCCCACTGCATCATGCCGTTCCTTGTATTCAGTTGCAGCAAATGCCTGGCAGCCCCCTGTAAGATGTTGGATGGTTTCTTGGGCTTGACATCCATATCGGCATCTGTCGTTTTGAACCTGAGGGTCTTTGATGATATATTTCAGGTAATTTCTTGTTGGTATAACCTGATCCTGAATGGCCAGTAATGAACCCTCCGTCTCAGGGAACATCTTTCCTGATGTCAACCAGTAGTTCGACGCTATATTGTCGACATAATCTTGGCTGACCTCATTGGGATGTCGCCCGTGCAGAGGTTTACCCATCCAGGCGCGCACTTTTTCGTCCTTAGTAAGGTAGTTTATGCGTATTTCTGGTTCCCTCAGTTTGATCGGTGTTGTGTCATCTACTGCGCAGATAGCGCGATGTAGAGTAGATGTCTCAGCCTGCATCTGAAAATAAGTTGTTAAATTAGCAATTTGTTTATCTAATTGCTCACCTATATCCATAAGTCCTCTTCCTCCTAGATTCCGTGGTAATGTTGTTCTTTCTACTGCACTTTTCGGATGGTGTTTTTGTGCCTTTGTGAGGTGTGTTCGTACTTTTCGCTGAAGAGCTTCTATATCTGCTTTTGTCCACTTAACAATACCAAATGAGTAGCTAAGCGCGGAACATGCGTAGGTGTTTAGTGCCTTAAACAAATTTCTACTGTTAAGGTGTGAGCGAAGCAGCTGTTTTACCCTTCGTATAAACTCAGTAGTTATCTCTGTTTTCATTTGTTTATGGTCAATTTTCCGCGCTTGCTTTACTCCAAGATATTTATACATATCGTTTTCACCCATGGCGTCGATGTTCTGGCCATTTTGCATATCGAATCCTCCGGGCTGTACTTTTCCTCTGACTATATTTAAAATACGGCACTTATCTAGTCCGAAGTGCATACTAATATCATTAGAAAAAGTTTCTACAGTTTTTAGCATCTCGTCGAGTTGGTTTCGAGTGGAAGCCATTAATTTCAAATCATCCATGTATAATAAATGATTAAGCTTCGCCACCACATTGTTGTTATTGTTGATGCTAAAACCTGCATCTGTGGAGTTCAATAGCTGAGATAGTGGGTTCATAGCTAGACAGAACCACAGAGGACTCAACGAATCTTCTTGAAACAGGCCCCGGCTGATTACGATATTTTCAGTTTCGATGTTACTTTCACCAGATATTTGAAGATGAATTCTAGTTTTCCACTCTGTATTTATATGTTGTAAAAAGGTCACTATATAATCATCGACTTTATATATTGTCAGTATATCTATAAGCCATTCATGCGGGACTGAATCAAAGGCCTTCTTGTAATCAATAAAAGCAGTAAATAGATTCCTCTTTTTGGAATATGCTTGATTAGAAATGACTGAGTCGATGATAAGTTGTTCTTTGCAACCCATGGAACCCTTAGCGCATCCTTTCTGTTGAGGCTCTATGATATTGTTCAGAGCACAGTGTTGGTAGATACGCCGGGCTACACAGGATGTGACCAATTTATACAAAGTTGGAAGACAAGTAATTGGGCGGTATTTTGCTGGATCTTGGGTGTTATTTTGATCCTTCGGTATTAAATAAGTGGTTCCCTGAGTTAGGAATGATGGTATATCCTGCGGATTAGAAATAACATGAGTAATTACTGTTGATAAGCATTCATGAGCACTCCAAAACTTCTTGAGCCAAAAGTTTTGAACTCCGTCTGGTCCAGGAGATTTCCAGTTATGAAGCTCTTTGATGATAGTTGAGCCTTCTTGGTGAAGGGTTCGTAGAGAGTAGTAGTGTAGTGTTGGCAGTTCTGTGCCGTATCTTCTATCCATCCAGCATTGTTGTTAAGAGCAGCTGGTGTGGAAAGTTGATTTCCCCAAAACTCATGAATTTCTTCTTGGCTTGGGTAAGACTTATCGAGATTTTCTACGGTGGAATTGAGTTTTCGATAGAACGCCTTCTCAGCAGTCTCAAAAAGGGCATTGTCGGATTTTCGGTTGTTACTCACTTTGTACCTTCTTAGTCGTCCTGAATAAACTGAGAGTCTTTGTTTTAATGTATCCAGGCACTGTTGGGCTGTGTTGTTTTCTGGATCGTATCTTGAGTGTCTTGCAGTATTCCGTATTATTTCTTCAGCTCTCCTGATGACTCTTGTACTTCTTACACCTCGTATATATTCTGTGACTTGACCAATATCCCTACGCAGCAATTCAATATTTCCGAGCAGTCTTTTTTCCCAGGGTGCAGTTCTGCTACCAGTCCTTCCATTATTAGTACCCCGTCGTGTTCTGATCTTAATGCCCATTACATTAGCAATTGCTGTTGCTGCACAGTAGATTAGCATGTGCGGATACTCTAATGTGTGGGCTTCTACGACATAATTGGGTAGGACTTCAGTGTTCATAATTTGTAACAGCACACCTAGTCTCTTACAAGAGTTTATTCGTGGTAGCAGTGGTCTGCTAAGTGGGTTTGTTCCATTAAACTCTTGTACAGCACGTGCCATTTCGCTTACTAGGTTATCATAGAGCTCGTTGTTTTCCTGCTCTGTATTGTCAGGTTGAGTTTCTTGTATGGCAAGCTCAGGAATCTGCTCATGAACTTCATTGGGGACTTGATCTTCAATTACAATATCGTTATGAATCTCCCGTTCGACTTCGCTTCTGATGATATTGCGTCTAGTCTCTGGGATAAGGTTGTTTCTTATAATTACCCGGTATTGGTCTGATACTCGTTGCTCTGATACTTGAATATCTGGGTACGTCCTGCAAAATTCGGCATACAACTGTTGTCGGTAGCCGATTGTTTCTTGACCGAGGTTTGTCACCTTGTAGTAGAAGCGCAAAATGTTTTCATTAATGGACACAGTCCATTTCATGCGCTGCCTCGGTCGTCCCGCTTGAGTGAGCGCCGGCTGATGATCCAGCGCAGCACCTTCGGCGGGTGGAGCTCTTGTTGTTGTGTGGCTCGCTTGTGGTTGTGGTTGGGCTGTAGCTGATTGTATGACAGGGGCCCGCCTCCTCAACACCCTGCCACCGACGTCCCGCATGCTGTCACGTCCAGCGCCGGCTCCAGACGTGCCCTGGCGATCCCCAAGCAGCGATCTTAAACATAAATTATTATTCTCCATTCTCATGGGTGTGAATTTTATACCTACTGCCAGGTGTCAGTTTTTGTTCCACGGCAAGTATCCCTGCTACTCTCTGGGTACTGGCGCTACGAATACCCAGAAAGCATCCCCCATTCGCAGGGGGCCGCGCCTGATAGAAGAACTGACAAAAAACTCCCACAGGGAGTTATTATTATTATTATTATTATATTTATTATTATTTATTATTATTATCCAGATTAAGCCATACGGCTCACACTCCCAGGGGAAAATTGACTCATCCCAGATACCTAGGGTATCAAAAGGATTGAGCTCTGGTGGGACTCTTTCCGTGTTATCGAGCCCTAGGTGACTTGGTATGCAGGTGTATCTCCCAAAAACTTTCGTACACATCTGGCCGTTGCGAGTAGTACAGCTTTCTGCATGGTCTTGTAAAGATGTTCATTTAGACCCAGCCTTTTTATGCTTTCGAGGAGGTTCTTCGGAATGACTCCAGTAGTAGACATAACAATAGGTATCGTCTGGGTACTTTGCATTCTCCATTGCCTTCGTATTTGAATTTCTAGATCTCTGTACTTGGCGATCTTTTCAGTGAATTTACTACGTAGATTATTGTTGTTAGGTATCGCCACATCAATTAGTGTTGTTTGTCTTGTTAATTTATTAACTAGTACGAGATCTGGTCTATTATGTGCCACTGTTTGGTCTGTGAGCACAGTGCGGTCCCAGTATAGCTTGTAGTTGCCATCCTCAAGCATACTCTCAGGGACGTATTGATAATACGGGAGATGGTCCGTTTGAAGAAGTCCCAGCTTGATAGCTATCTCTTGATGAAGGATTTTTCCCACTGCGTCATGCCGTTCCTTGTAGTCAGTTGCAGCAAATGCCTGGCAGCCCCCTGTAAGATGTTGGATGGTTTCTTGGGCTTGACATCCATATCGGCATCTGTCGTTTTGAACCTGAGGGTCTCTGATATTTCAGGTAGTTTCTGGTTGGTATAACCTGATCCTGAATGGCCAGTAATGAACCCTCCGTTTCAGGGAACATCTTTCCTGATGTCAACCAGTAGTTCGACGCTATATTGTCGACATAATCTTGGCTGACCTCATTGGGATGTCGCCCGTGCAAAGGTTTACCCATCCAGGCGCGCACTTTTTCGTCCTTAGTAAGGTGGTTTATGCGCAGTTCTGCTTCCCTCAGTTTGATCGGTGTTGTGTCATCTACTGCGCAGATAGCGCGATGTAGAGTAGATGTCTCAGCCTGCATCTGAAAATAAGTTCTTAAATCAGCAATTTGTTTATCTAATTGCTCACCTATATCCATAAGACCTCTTCCTCCTAAATACCGGGGTAATGTCGTTCGTTCTACTGCACTTTTAGGGTGGTGTTTTTGTGCGTTTGTGAGGTGTGTTCGTACTTTTCGCTGAAGATTTTCTATATCCGTTTTTGTCCACTTAACAATACCAAATGAATAGCTAAGCGCGGAACAAGCGTAGGTGTTTAGTGCCTTAAACAAATTTTTACTGTTAAGGTGTGAACGAAGCAGCTGTTTTACCCTTCTTATAAACTCAGTAGTTATCTCAGTTTTCATTTGCTTATGGTCAGTTTTCCGCGCCTGCTTTACTCCAAGATATTTGTACATATCGTTGTCGCCCATGGCCTCGATGTTCTGGCCATTTTGCATATCGAATCCACCGGGCTGTACCTTTCCTCTGACTATATTCAAAACACGGCACTTGTCTAGACCGAACTGCATACTAATATCATTAGAAAATGTTTCTACAGTTTTTAGCATCTCTTCTAGGTGTTCTCGAGTGGAAGCCATTAATTTCAAATCATCCATATACAACAGATGATTGAGCTTCGCTACCACAGTATTATTGCTTTTAATGCTAAAACCTGAGTCAGTGGAGTTTAATAGCTGGGAAAGGGGGTTCAAAGCTAAACAGAACCACAATGGACTCAACGAGTCTCCTTGAAATAATCCCCGGTTGATTGCGATATTTTCGGTTTCGATATTGTTTTCACCAGGTATTTGGAGGTGAATTTTAGTCTTCCAATCTCTCATTATATGCCTTAAAAAGGTCACTATGTTATCATCTACTTTGTATATTTTCAATATATCTATTAGCCATTCATGCGGTACTGAATCAAAGGCCTTTTTATAGTCAATAAAAGCAGTAAAAAGGTTCCTTTTTTTAGTGTATGCCTGGTTAGAAATGACTGAGTCGATGATAAGTTGTTCTTTGCAACCCATGGAACCCTTAGCGCATCCTTTCTGTTGAGGCTCTATGATATTGTTTAGAGCACAGTGTTGGTAGATACGCCGGGTTACACAGGATGTGACCAATTTATACAAAGTTGGAAGACAAGTAATTGGGCGGTACTTGGATGGATCTTGGGTGTTATTTTGATCCTTGGGTATTAAATAAGTAGTTCCCTGAGTTAGAAATGATGGTAATTCCTGCGGATTAGAAATAACATGATTAATTAATGTTGATAAGCACTCATGAATACTCCAAAACTTTTTAAGCCAGAAGTTCTGAACTCCGTCTGGTCCAGGAGATTTCCAGTTATGAAGCTCTTTGATGACGTTTGAGACTTCTTCAGTCGTGAATGGTTCGTAGTTAGCAGTGACATAGTGGTGACAGTTGTGCGTCGTATCTTCTATCCAGCCAGCATTGTTGTTAAAAGCAGCTGGTGTGGAAAGTTGATTTCCCCAAAACTCATGAATTTCTTCTTGGCTTGGGTAAGACTTGTCGACACTTTCTACGGTGGAATTGAGTTTTCGGTAGAACGCCTTCTCAGAGTTCTCAAAAAGTGCATTTCACATTTTCGGTTGTTACTAACTTTATACCTTCTTAATCGTCCTGAATAGACGGAGAGTTTTTGTTTTAATGTATCCAGACACTGTTGGGCTGTGTTATTTTCTGGATCATATCTCGAGTGTCTTGACGTGCTCCGCATTATTTCTTCAGCTCTTTTAATGACTTTTCTACTTGTTACACCTACTTTCTACTTGTTATTATTATTATTATTATCCAGATTTAGCCATACGGCTCACACTCCCTCTAAGGGGAAAATTGACTCATCCCAGATACCTACGGTATCAAAAGGATTGAGCTCTGGTGGGACTCTTTCCGTGTTATCGAGCCCTAGGTGACTTGGTATGCAGGTGTATCTCTCAAAAATTTTCGTACACATCTGGCCGTTGCGAGTAGTACTGCTTTCTGCATGGTCTTATAAAGATGTTGATTAAGACCCAACTTTTTTATGCTTTCGAGGAGGGTCTTCGGAATGACTCCAGTAGTAGACATAATAATCGGTATCGTCTGGGTACTTTGCATTCTCCATTGTCTCCGTATTTGAATTTCCAGATCTCTGTACTTGGCGATCTTTTCAGTAAATTTAGTACGTAGATTATTGTTGTTAGGAATCGCCACATCAATAAGGGTTGTTTGTCTCGTTAATTTATTGACTAATACGAGATCTGGTCTATTATGCGCCACTTTTTGGTCTGTCAGAACAGTGCGGTCCCAGTATAGCTTGTAGTTGCCATCCTCAAGCATACTCTCAGGGACGTATTGATAATATGGGAGATGGTCGGTTTGAAGAAGTCCCAGCTTGATAGCTATCTTCTGATGAAGGATTTTTCCCACTGCGTCATGCCGTTCCTTGTACTCAGTTGCAGCAAATGCCTGGCAGCCCCCTGTAAGATGTTGGATGGTTTCTTGGGCTTGACATCCATATCGGCATCTGTCGTTTTGAACATGAGGGTCTTTGATGATATATTTCAGGTAATTTCTGGTTGGTATAACCTGATCCTGAATGGCCAGTAATGAACACTCCGTTTCAGGGAACATCTTTCCTGATGTCAACCAGTAGTTCGACGCTATATTGTCGACATAATCTTGGCTGACCTCATTGGGATGTCGCCCGTGCAGAGGTTTACCCATCCAGGCGCGCACTTTTTCGTCCTTAGTAAGGTGGTTTATGCGCAGTTCTGCTTCCCTCAGTTTTATCGGTGTTATGTCATCTACTGCGCAGATAGCGCGATGTAGAGTAGATGTTTCAGCCTGCTGAAAATAAGATCTTAAATTAGCAATTTGTTTGTCTAATTGCTCACCTATATCCATAAGTCCTCTTCCTCCTAAATTCCGCGGTAATGTCGTTCTTTCTACTGCACTTTTTGGATGGTGTTTTTGTGCCTTTGTGAGGTGCGTTCTTACTTTTCGCTGAAGATTTTCTATGTCCGTTTTTGTCCACTTAACAATGCCAAATGAATAGCTAAGCGCGGAACATGCGTAGGTGTTTAGTGCCTTAAACAAATTTCTACTATTAAGGTGTGAGCGAAGCAACTGTTTTACCCTTCGTATAAACTCAGTAGTTAACTCTGTTTTCATTTGTTTATGGTCAATTCGCCGCGCTTGCTTTACTCCAAGATATTTATACATATCGTTTTCACTCATGGCCTCGATGTTCTGGCCATTTTGCATATCGAATCCTCCGGGCTGTACTTTTCCTTTGACTATATTTAAAATACGGCACTTGTCTAGTCCGAAGTGCATGGTAATATCATTAGAAAAAGTTTCTACAGTTTTTAGCATCTCATCGAGTTGGTTACGAGTGGAAGCCATTAATTTCAAATCATCCATATACAATAAATGATTAAGCTCCGCCACCACATTGTTGTTATTTTTTATGCTAAAACCTGCGTCTGTGGAGTTCAATAGCTGAGATAGTGGGTTCATAGCTAGACAGAACCACAGTGGACTCAACGAATCTCCTTGAAACAGGCCCCGGCTGATTGCGATATTTTCAGTTTCGATGTTATTTTCACCAGGTATTTGAAGATGAATTCTAGTCTTCCACTCCGTCATTATATGCTCTAAAAAGGTCACTATATTATCATCGACTTTATATATTCTCAATATATATATATATATATATATATATATATATATATATATATATATATATATATATATAAGCCATTCATGCGGCACTGAATCAAAGGCCTTCTTGTAATCAATGAAGGCAGTAAAAAGATTCCTCTTTTTGGCATATGCCTGGTTAGAAATGACTGAGTCGATGATGAGTTGTTCTTTGCAACCCATGGAACCCTTAGCGCATCCTTTCTGTTGAGGCTCTATGATATTGTTCAGAGCACAGTGTTGGTAGATACGCTGGGCTACACAGGATGTGACCAATTTATACAAAGTTGGAAGACAAGTAACTGGGCGGTATTTGGTTGGATCTTGGGTGTTATTTTGATCCTTCGGAATTAAATAAGTGGTTCCCTGAGTTAGGAATGATGGTATATCCTGCGGATTAAAAATAACATGATTAATTAGTGTTGATAAGCATTCATGAACACTCCAAAACTTCTTGAGACAAAAGTTTTGAACTCCGCCTGGTCCAGGAGATTTCCAGTTATGAAGCTCTTTGATGGTATTTGAGACTTCTTCAGTAGTGAAGGGTTCGTAAAGGGTGGTAATGTAGTGTTGGCAGTTCTGTGTCGTATCTTCTATCCATACAACATTGCTGTTAAGAGCAGCTGGCGTGGAAAGTTGATTTCCCCAAAACTCATGAATTTCTTCTTGGCTTGGGTAAGTCTTATCGACACGTTCTACAGTGGAATTGAGTTTTCGATAGAACGCCTTTTCAGAACTTTCAAAAAGAACATTGTCGCTTTTGCGGTTGTTACTAACTTTGTACCTCCTTAGTCGTCCTGAATAAACGGAGAGCTTTTGTTTTAATGTATCCAGACACTGATGGGCTGTGTTGTTTTCTGGATCATATCTTGAGTGTCTTGCGGTAGTCAGCATTATTTCTTCAGCTCTTCTGATGACTTTTCTACTTGTTACACCTCGTATGTATTATATGACTATACCAATATCCCTACGTAATAATTCGATCTTTCCGAGCAGTCTTTTTTCCCAAGGTGCAATTCTGTTACCAGTTCTTTCGTTATTAGTAACCCGTCGTGTTCTGATTTTATTATTATTATTATCATATTATCCAGATTTAGCCATCACACTCCCTCTAAGGGGAAAATTGACTCATCCCAGATACCTACGGTATCAAAAGGATTGAGCTCTGGTGGGACTCTTTCCGTGTTATCGAGCCCTAGGTGACTTGGTATGCAGGTGTATCTCCCAAAAATTTTCGTACACATCTGGCCGTTGCGAGTAGTACTGCTTTCTGCATGGTCTTATAAAGATTGTTCATTAAGACCCAGCTTTTTTATGCTTTCGAGGAGGGTCTTCGGAATGACTCCAGTAGTAGATATAACAATAGGTATCGTCTGGGTACTTTGCATTCTCCATTGCCTTCGTATTTGAATTTCTAGATCTCTGTACTTGGCGATCTTTTCAGTGAATTTACTACGTAGATTATTGTTGTTAGGTATCGCCACATCAATTAGTGTTGTTTGTCTTGTTAATTTATTAACTAGTACGAGATCTGGTCTATTATGTGCCACTGTTTGGTCTGTGAGCACAGTGCTGTCCCAGTATAGCTTGTAGTTGCCATCCTCAAGCATACTCTCAGGGACGTATTGATAATACGGGAGATGGTCCGTTTGGAGAAGTCCCAGCTTGATAGCTATCTCTTGATGAAGGATTTTTCCCACTGCGTCATGCCGTTCCTTGTATTCAGTTGCAGCAAATGCCTGGCAGCCCCCTGTAAGATGTTGGATGGTTTCTTGGGCTTGACATCCATATCGGCATCTGTCGTTTTGAACCTGAGGGTCTTTGATGATATATTTCAGGTAGTTTCTGGTTGGTATAACCTGATCCTGAATGGCCAGTAATGAACCCTCCGTTTCAGGGAACATCTTTCCTGATGTCAACCAGTAGTTCGACGCTATATTGTCGACATAATCTTGGCTGACCTCATTGGGATGTCGCCCGTGCAAAGGTTTACCCATCCAGTCGCGCACTTTTTCGTCCTTAGTAAGGTGGTTTATGCGCAGTTCTGCTTCCCTCAGTTTGCTCGGTGTTGTGTCATCTACTACGCAGATAGCACGATGTAGAGTAGATGTCTCAGCCTGCATCTGAAAATAAGTTCTTAAATTAGCAATCTGTTTATCTAATTGCTCACCTATATCCATAAGTCCTCTTCCTCCTAAATACCGGGGTAATGTCGTTCGTTCTACTGCACTTTTAGGGTGGTGTTTTTGTGCCTTTGTGAGGTGTGTTCGTACTTTTCGCTGAAGATTTTCTATATCCGTTTTTGTCCACTTAACAATACCAAATGAATAGCTAAGCGCGGAACAAGCGTAGGTGTTCAGTGCCTTAAACAAATTTTTACTGTTAAGCTGTGAACGAAGCAGCTGTTTAACCCTTCTTATAAACTCAGTAGTTATCTCAGTTTTCATTTGCTTATGGTCAATTTTCCGCGCCTGCTTTACTCCAAGATATTTGTACATATCGTTATCGCCCATGGCCTCGATGTTCTGGCCATTTTGCATATCGAATCCACCGGGCTGTACCTTTCCTTTGACTATATTCAAAACACGGCACTTGTCTAGACCGAACTGCATACTAATATCATTAGAGAATGTTTCTACAGTTTTTAGCATCTCTTCTAGGTGTTCTCGAGTGGAAGCCATTAATTTCAAATCATCCATATACAACAGATGATTGAGCTTCGCTACTACAGTATTATTGCTTTTAATGCTAAAACCTGAGTCTGTGGAGTTTAATAGCTGGGAAAGGGGGTTCAAAGCTAAACAGAACCACAGTGGACTCAACGAGTCTCCTTGAAACAGGCCCCGGTTGATTGCGATATTTTCGGTTTCAATATTGTTTTCACCAGGTATTTGGAGGTGAATTTTAGTCTTCCAATCTCTCATTATATGCCTTAAAAAGGTCACTATGTTATCATCGACCTTGTATATTTTCAAAATATCTATTAGCCATTCATGCGGTACTGAATCAAAGGCCTTTTTATAGTCAATAAAAGCAGTAAAAAGATTCCTTTTTTTTGTGAATGCCTGGTTAGAAATGACTGAGTCGATGATAAGCTGTTCTTTGCAGCCCATGGAACCCTTAGCGCATCCTTTCTGTTGAGGCTCTATGATATTGTTTAGAGCACAGTGTTGGTAGATACGCCGGGTTACACAGGATGTGATCAATTTATACAAAGTTGGAAGACAAGTAATTGGGCGGTACTTGGATGGATCTTGGGTGTTATTTTGATCCTTGGGTATTAAATAAGTAGTTCCCTGAGTTAGAAATGATGGTAATTCCTGCGGATTAGAAATAACATGATTAATTAATGTTGATAAGCACTCATGAATACTCCAAAACTTTTTAAGCCAGAAGTTCTGAACTCCGTCTGGTCCAGGAGATTTCCAGTTATGAAGCTCTTTGATGACATTTGAGACTTCTTCAGTCGTGAATGGTTCGTAGTTAGCAGCGACGTAGTGGTGACAGTTGTGCGTCGTATCTTCTATCCAGCCAGCATTGTTGTTAAAAGCAGCTGGTGTGGAAAGTTGATTTCTCCAAAACTCATGAATTTCTTCTTGGCTTGGGTAAGACTTGTCGACACTTTCTACGGTGGAATTGAGTTTTCGGTAAAACGCCTTCTCAGAGTTCTCAAAAAGTGCATTGTCACATTTTCGGTTGCTACTAACTTTATACCTTCTTAATCGTCCTGAATAGACGGAGAGTTTTTGTTTTAATGTATCCAGACACTGTTGGGCTGTGTTATTTTCTGGATCGTATCTCGAGTGTCTTGCAGTGCTCCGCATTATTTCTTCAGCTCTCTTAATGACTTTTCTACTTGTTACACCTCTTATATATTCTGTGACTTGACCAATATCCCTACGCAGTAATTCAATTTTTCCGAGAAGTCTTTTTTCCCATGGTGCAATTCTGTTACCAGTCCTTCCGTTATTAGTACCCCTTATTATTATTATTATTATTATTATTATTATTATTAAAGAAGAAAAAGGAGCCGAGGTCTAGGACCTATATAGCTCCATTTGACTAAAAAGAACTATGCAAAAAGAAACCTAAACTTAAGACTACATACGACTTATAAATTAATTTAATTTAAGAAACGAACAATTATTGGTCCCGTGATACAGAACTAAAAGAGTCATATTTATTTTTGAAGCAATTTACAGATACAGCCCCGACGACGTCGTGTGGAAGTGAGTTCCAGGTATAAAATATTCTATTGGATATAGAGTTTTCACGACATTTACTGTGAAACTGTTGTTTGGCTAATTTGTATGGATGACCCCGCAATCTAAGGTCGTTACTCAAAGGGAAAAGATGTGATAGATCTATCCCAAACTTTCCCTGTAACGCTCTATAAGCAATTATTAAATCCCCACGAAGTCGTCGGTCCATAAATGTATGATAATTTAAGTAGGTTAACCGTTCTTCGTAGGAAGGACGACGACGGCCATAAGGAATTCTTGTTGCCCATCTTTGCACAGATTCAAGTCGATCAGAATCCCTTTGCCAGTCGACATTCCACACGGGTCCGGAAAACTCTAAAATAGGTCTTACATATACACTAAAGAGAGCAACAAAATTTTTTGGCGTTATCTTAGAGAAAGTCTTAGATAATAAGTAAACTGATGTTCTAGCTTTATTGCATACCGACTGGATATGTTCAGACCAAGATAATGTTTCCGTCACAAGTACACCCAAGTCTTTTTGCTGCGAAACAGTTTTTAGAGAAACATTTGAAAGTACATACCGATTCCTTGGATTGTTTTTACCTAAATGTAGAACTGCACACTTGGATGTGTTTAATTGCAAGCACCAATCGTCTACCCACTTAGCAACCTCTTGAAGGTCGGTCTGTAATTGATTGTAACCAGAAAAGGGATTTGCATATAACTTTGTGTCATCAGCGAAAAGCGACATGTTACTTTTAAGGTGAATTGGCAGATCAGCAACGTACACTAGGAACAAAATCGGCCCCAACACTGAACCCTGCGGAACGCCACTGTATACACTAAACATTGAGGAATAACAGTCACCAACGCGTACGCAAAATTTACGGTTTATTAAAAATCCTTTAATCCACTCAAGTAAGTTTCCTCTAATACCGTTATGTTCAAGCTTAAATAGTAGTCTCTTGTGAGGAACTCGATCAAAAGCCTTAGCAAAGTCTAAATATATAATATCAACAGGTTGATTACTGTCCAAACAAAGAGACCAGTCATTAACACATGTTAACATATTAGTAACTACCGATCTTCCAGGTACAAAACCGTGCTGGGAAATAGGAATTCTATTAGGTGTTGTTTAAGAGAAAGTTCATAACCGATTCGCGAATAACTGATTCCGTCAATTTAGCCGCAATGGATGTTAGACTAATTGGTCTATAATTGTCAGGATCTAACTTGTCACCTTTTTTTATAAATTGGAGTAACACTAGAGATTTTACAGCCATCAGGTAAAGTGTGTGACAAAAATGAGGTTTTCATCATAAAACTTAACGGATGGATAATCGAGTTTGCACACTTGTTAAATAAAAGTGCGGCGAAACCGTCTAATCCGGGAGCGGAAAAGGATTTTAAACACAAAATTTTTTGTTTAAGAATCTCTGGATCAAAGTCTATGTCACTAATATCGTAGTTACTTCTTGTATAAACAACACGTAAAGTATTCGGAAGAGCCTCCTCGATTGTAAACACTTCTTGAAATTTTTTGGCAAAAATAGTAGCAACTTCCATTTTCACTGAGTTTGGTTCGCCTGTTTCGGTTTTTAAAATAGGTAACGAAACTTTAGATAAAATAGAATTTCTGACATATTTATAAAGAGGTTTTTTGTTCTTATTTGAGGACAGTTGGTTTTCAAAATTTTGTTTAGATTTAAAAATAGTTGATGTTAAGTTATTAGAAAAAGTTCGATGATTGAGGTAGTCAGCATTCGTTTTACTTCGTAAATACTTTTTCCATAATGACTTTTTAAATTTTATCATTTCAAATATTTCTGCACTTATCCATGGCTTATTAGGATTACATCTACGTTGCACATAATGAGAGTTCGTGCGCATGGATTCATTCAGAAAATTTTCAAAAATTTCCCACTGTTTGTTAACATCCCTACCATTCAACATATCTGCCCAATCTGCAGTAGATACATCTAAGTTTACACGATGATAGTTTATTCTTTTATATGTCATTAGCATATTATTTTGTAATATTTCCGACTTGAGGATCTGTATGGAAGTTGAAATAACTGCGTGGTCCGACTTTCCAATTGGAGATGTAACCGAAATATTAGTTAAAAGATTAACATCAGAGGTTAAAGTAAGATCTGGCTGAGAAGGTTGTTGATTCAGACGAAAACGAGTCGGTTCATTGATTATTTGTTCTAATCCAGAATTTTCTAAGAAATTAATAAAAAGCTGAGATTGAGTATCATGAGGGTGATTGTTCAGCGGCCAAGAAATGTTGCTTAGATTGAAATCACCAAAAACAATTAAGGTTTTATGTTTGGCTAAGAGCGTTTCCAATTGACTGTATAATTCTTGATCACTTTGAACGGAACTGTAACCAGGTCTATATATACAAGCTATAGTAAAATTTATTTTTAACTTTTTAGAAGAAAAATTAAGCGTCAACCCTTCATAATGGTGATCAGAGAAGTTTTCACAAACAATGTTAAATTGGCAGAAGTCAGATTCCTTTGCATATATGCAACATCCGCCTCCTATTCTCCCTATGCGGTCTGCTCTAAAAATTTTATACCCAGGTATATTTACCATAGAGTCCAAAATATTTTTGTGCAACCAAGATTCGGATACTAAGAACAGTGAAGGTTTTTCGCATTGCATAAAAGTAATGGTATCTAAAAATTTCGCTTGCAGAGAACAAAGATTAGTATACATAATACGCCATTGATGAAAGCTCGAACTCAGTTTTTTGGTGAAAGATCAATAATACAGGGAATACATTTCTGATACTTGATTGTGACGTTTTTTCTCCATTCTCGATGCGTTGATTTAATTTAAGACGCAGGTCTTTTAAGTATTGTTCTTGCATTGGAGTTTTATCGTCATCAATCTTTATGTTTTTGTATTGCGTGTTCCAGGGCCCCCGCTACCATAAGTGCAAAGTGTGAAATGCACACGGGCGCCATCCTTTAGGGGCGCAAAAATCCAAGATCAAAAATTGCAAAAAGTTTGTAAAAAAAAACAAAAACCAAAAATGAATTTTAAAATAAAAGCTGAGAAATTAAATAGTTCAGTTTTGTATGGATGACATTATTAATCTTTAAATTCTTGTTAGATATAAAATAAAAAAATCCCATAAAAATAACAGACACCCACTCCCTACACCGTAGACAAACAAAACTGTAGATAAGAAAAATACCTAATGCAAAATAAATTGTAGCTATGTGCTGATCTGCTGATTTCATGTGAAAAATATAAACATGTTCTTACGATGTCAGTTGGACCAGAAGCATTTTTGGGGTCCGGTCAATAATTCTACGAAGAGCATAGAAATAAAGATAAACCATATAAACATTTGCTTGCTTCAAAATTGATCACTCCTTGTATTAGTCCACATGGACGCGGGTGTGGCTTACTACTTTCTAACGTATCTTATTGGGCAATACTGAAGAGTAATTGGTCAAATTGTTCGGAAGTGCTTAGGCTCAAATCATATCGTTATCTGGTTAAAATACTTTCTCATGTTTCAAAGGCGGCAAGCAATATAAACACTAAATAAACAGTGTCGTCGTCATAACTTACAATTATTTTATTTTTATAATACATTTTTTGTCTCATTTCTTTAGTACTTAAAAAATGAATAAGCACATTAAATTGCATTTGTAAGTAGGTATTATATACTTTTAATGATCAATTTTAAATTTTATTGTATTGTATTATACTGAAACTGTATTGTTTATACAGGATGTCCCATATATTATGCGAGATTTAATGACGTCAATTTGCTCAGTCCGCTGATTGGATAATGTAATTAATGGAATTTTTCATGTTTCATATTTTTATTTTTTCCATATTTTCCTTTGTATGTGTCCATGTCTAAGAGCCATATATGAGGAGAGGGAGTGTACATTGATTGAAGACTCTTGATTTTAGGTATTGGGGGTATTTTTTTTTCTTTAGAATAAAAGACAGTTTTCCGAGTGATGCCCAGGCCAATCTTATTATTTTTTTTTATTTCTTCGGTCTGATTTTTTTTATTTAATTTAGTGATTTGTCCTAGAATATCTCTTTTACTTGCTTTATTCTTGTTTGTGCCACTGTAATTATTGGTTCTCCTTGTTGATTGGTCATGGCTTTTGTTTTACTGTAAGCGATGTTCAGTCCCATCTTTGTCGATTCACTATCTAGTGCTTCCATCATTCTTGGTAATTCTTCACTATTTTCTGTTTTAATCAATGGACTGTCAATACGGATGGAATGGCCCTGTCCCATTCAAATAGTGAAGCGAGATTGCCACCAACATACAAGAAAGAGGTTCTACAGAGAGACAGACAAGGTGCTGGAGAATTTGACAGGCCGTGTAATTTGAGTTGCCTATATAAATGGACCCGATTGAATCAGTATTGACAGTTCGTTGAATGGACCTCATATTTTAACTTTCAGGGCTGATTGGCAGTACATATTTCAAAATTTAAATACTTTTTTGTATTTACAGAGTAAATAGAGTACATAGTACTATACTTGGTGTTTAAGACAGTTTAAATACTTTTCAGAATTGTTATTTGTATTTATCAAAACAAATACCTACTTTCCTAAAGCATTTGGGAGTTAAATAATTTTAAAACTATTTAAATACTAAATTAGTGACTGTTTTATATAAAGTGAAGAAGTCCTTGATTATGTTTTTATGTTACTTTTATATTTAGAATTTTACATTTCCCCGATTTAAGTTGATATAGGCAACTCAAATTACACGGCCTGTCAAAGTTTCCAGCACCTTGTCTGTCTCTCTCTAGGACCTCTCTCTTGTATCGTGGCTGCATTAATTGTCTTCGTGCCTATTCCATCCGTTGACAGTTTATTGGTTTTAATAAAATATATATACTTACAAGTCAAAAGTGACATTTGGAAAAATTGTGTAGCTCAAGTTCAAGTAAAATAAAAATATTATCTTGCTTTGTCACCAATATTAATGTCTTCTTCTTCTTTTCCTTCTTCTTCTTCTTGTGTAGACATGACTGTCTGTTTTTCAATGTGGCTCCAGTAAGTTGTCATTCCATCGTTTTCGTGGTCTTCCCACTTAGTTTTGGATCCCGCGTATGAAAAAAAAGTTGATTAATAGCAAGCTGAAAATTTTTTAATAGCTTAAGGGTGTGTAGTTGGAGAAACTTTGATATATGGGAACACTGGAATAGGGGAAGTTTTAATTGTGGAACAGGTTAAAAATTTGGAACGGCCAGACCACGAAAAGGGCACATGTATTTTGTCCGACAGAACAGACTTAAACTCTCCGAACAGAGCTCTCATGCAAAAATCAGCCTACTATTTATCACCAAATGGGCGTTTTAATGAGTGGAACATGTAGAATATGTCAAATGACAGGAATTATGACAGCTGATAAATAGCAGTCTGATTTTTGCATGAGAGTTTAATCTCTGTTCGGAGAGTTTAAGTCTGACCGTTCCAAATTTTTAACCACAATTAAAACTGCCCCTGTTACAGTGTTCTCATATATCACAGTTTATCCGACTAGACACCGTTTAAGCTATTAACAAATTTTCAGCTTACTATTAATCAACTTTTTTTTTCATACGCGGGATACAGACCTAACTGATCGTCTTCCTATTGGGGAACCGTCTCTCGCCGTCCTTACTACTTTGTTTTTTGTCATTTGGCTCATGTAGTTGTTCCATTATACTCTTCTGCTTTTTACCCAGTTATTGATGTTGTCCACCTTGCATATCTGTCGTATATCTGCACTTCTACCTCTTCCCATATCCCATCGATTTTTCAAAGTATTTTCATCTCTGCTGTTTCTAGCATTATTTCTGTCCTTTCTGTATCAAGTCGTGTTTCTGCCGCGTATTTATGTCATTATTGGTCTGATAACTGTTGTGTAAATTGCGCCTTTCACTTCTTTTCCAATATTGGTGTGGTAGTTATAAACACGACAAGTGTCGAATCAAGTTCTGAACACACGGATAGTGATATATTTCAACTTGTCAAAAATATGTCCTATGTATAGTATTTTTACTACATAAGCGATATTACGTAGGTCAAAATTTTTGACGTAAGAGAACTGTCAAAACATTAGAATGTGAATTTTTGACGTAAGAGAACTGTCAAAACATTAGAATGTGAATTTTCATTATTGCCATGTTTATTATAAACATGGATATAATGAAGAGTCACATTCTAATGTTTTGACAGTTCTCTTACGTCAAAAATTTTTACCTACGTAATATCGCTTTTGTAGTAAAAATACTATACAGTAGTAAAAGTGATCTCTTCATTAGTCATGAATTAGACAATTCGACTGGAAGAGGAATTGTTCGTTTTCATGTATTTTATGTGTATATTCAAAGTGTAGTCTTATTTCTTTAGTTCTCAAATTAATAAGCACGTTAAATTTCATTTGTATTATGTATTTTTAATTATCTTTGGTGTCAATTTCATAAAGAAATGTGAACAGTTAACAACATTATTACTGTTTAACAAATATTGAACCATAATTTAAAAATAAAAGTTTACTCATTAATTTCTATTGCGCCGCCTATGTTTTACAAACGGTGCCGACAATCGGTGTCGAATTTTGTTTTTATACTGGTCCAACTGACATCGTAAGAATTGTAAGTACATTGGATGAGCAATAAAATAGTGTGTAGGCGCCAGGCGGTAATTTTATTGTCTCAGATTGTGTTGCGCTAAAATGACAAATCGACAAAATTTTAAAACCGCCTATCAAATAACGAATCAACAAGATTTGAGAAATCTCTGGTTTCACTAAGTCAGGGTAGCTAACAAGTTATTACTGTAATGCTATTAATTTTTACATCTAAAGTTATTTGTATTTTGTCAAGTGTTGTATCGTTTAATATTTTGTTTACTACTTTTTTTTCTAACAAAATAAGTGCTGAATACGTGCTGACTGCAATTTCAACGGTTTGATTTTTTATAAAATGTTAAGTGTTCCTTATTTTATACTATCAACATTTACCCTTTATTTATAGGATGGTGCTATTATAACTATTTTTTTTTACCCAAATATCTCTTTATTAATTATGGGGGAATCAATAGAGGACGAAAACTTGCATTGTTTCAGAAAAATTCAAACAAGCTTATATTTTTTAAAACTCTTTAACTTTAAAACATTAACCCTTTATTTATAGGATAGTGCTTATAATTATGGTTTTTACCCAAATATCTCTTCAATTATAGGAGGAGTCAATATAGGATGAAAATTTGCATTGTTTCGGAAAAATTCAAACAAGCTTATATATTTTTCTAAAACTCTTTTTGTTAGTTCATAATATACAGTGTGCAAGGCACTCATGGAATAAAATTATTTATGCCCCTGTTTCAAAAAATTATAAAAAACTCTGAGACACGTCGATTTCTAAATAAAAATGTACACTTTTTAAACATAAATTTAAGTGTACAGGGTGATTCACGCAAGTCCGGCAGAGTCCATAAGCTTTATTTTTAATGGAGCACGCTATATATTTTTATATTTTTAAAAGCTGCGTAACAACCTCTGATTTCAACGAACTATCATGTAGGGTGTATTATGCATAATACAGGGTGAAATTTTGAAAATATGAAGTAACGAAATCGCTTATGGAATAAAATTGTTTGAGTCCTTATTTTAGAAAATTATAAAAAATAGTGGGACACGTCAACTTTTAAATCCAAATGGGCACTTTACAAACATAAATCTAAATATACAGGGTGATTCAAGCAAGTACGGCATAGTCCATGATCTTTCGATCCCTTCAATCGCTTAATCCCTTTCAACTACAGCTATTTCAAAAATAAGCACTTTCACGACAAATCGTACAGGTCATATAGAAACAATACATAAGTACAGTAACTTGTGAAGCGGTAATTGTTAATTTCATTTGGGATGCTAATTAGGAGATTTTCACGATACATTTTTATCAAAAAAAAAGGGACCAACCTTATTTTGAGCGTAAAAACTTACTGATTTTGGATGCTAGAAACTTTTTTAAAAAACAAGAATAAAGCTTTTTTGAACACTTTAAAAAGGTTGTGATGAGTTTTCCCCGAAAAGTGCTCAATTTTTTGGTTATTTAACGTTGAAATATTCGATTTGGAATTTGACGAATATAACCTATTTTTCATTTGCTACAATAATTGTGCATCTATTGGGTCCACAGAGCTCATATTTTATGTAGGTACACCATTTTTTTTCACTTTTTTATAAGCTATATTATTATCTAAGAATAGTTTCTTCGATAAAATACTTATAGTTTAAGTTATTTGCGAAAAATCGTATAAAAACGTGTTTTTTTTTGTTAAAAAATGAACATATTCACTCGCAAATAACTCTAAAAGTTTTTATTGACTATGTGAAAAATCTCTATACAACAAAAGTTGCTTAGAATTAGTCGGTTTATTCACTTCCGGACTTATTTTAAACGAATATTTCTTCATATCCGCTGAAACTCATCCCCAGGCAGGACAAATGCACGCATCCGTAAATATCACTTTTTTTCTTTGACATGTTAGCTATGTGTACGTATGTGTATGCCAAATTTAAATTTTACAATCAATTTTCGTGCTCAATAAAAAAAAATAAAAATATATAATATAGGTAAAAGTTCTGGATTTGGATTTATAATAGTCTTTATTTGTTAAGAAGTAACCTCGACACCGACCTTAAGGTACAAGAGGACGGCTTAAGTAAGTAAGTATCGACTGGTGTCGATATAATTCCGTCCGACCCTGGTTTGTGGCCCGAAAGAATCACCAATGAGATAGCAGGAATATTGGTTAAACGTGGTCCGCCCTTGATTGACACTAATTGTAGCTTTCCTAATAATAAAGACAAGAGAAAGTTTTCATGCGATTACTTTGTAAGAAATCTAGCAAATAGAGAAAAAGTCGATAGAACTTGGCTTATTTACTCTATTTCTAAAGATTCTGTATTTTGTTTCTGTTGTTTTCTGTAAGTTGTTTTCTAAAACTCGTAACACTTTTTGTGATGCAAATGGATTATCGGATTGGCAACACTTGTCTTTGCTAATGAGACACGAAACGTCAATTTTACACAACAGTTATGTCATGATGACATCATTTAGATGGCTGGCATTCGCTAGAAATTGCCTATTCAATAAAGTGAAAAAAAGAGAAGAGGAGGGAGCACCCCTCTCAGATGTCAATTTGAACCATGTGTTTTATTAATTTTATTTCATCCTATAATTACCCAATTAATCGAAACAAAAGTAAGTAAGCACACAAATATTATATGGCGCAGTCATATTTCGTTGTCTTCGCACCCTAAGGAGAATTGATAAATAATAATACTTTGTAAATTTGACTTAACCTCCAAAATGAACGACCACATTGTTCCAGTAACAGAACTGTGTTTTGATGGTAATATGGGAGATAATTGGAGTTTTTTCGAACAAAAATTTAATATATTTTTGGAAGCCAGCAAGCTTAATGAAGAGACCGATAGTTTGCAAGGCAGCGTACTGTTGAATCGAGTTGGAGATCGGGCTCTTCGTATTTATAACAATTTCGAGTGGTCTTCAGATGAAAAGAAAACGTCTTGTAAAGCTATTCTAAAAAAGTTTAAAGAGTACTTTACACCCTCAAAAAATGTCACATATGAGCGATACTTATTTTTTACTCGAGACAAGATAGGGTTAGAGACATATGACTCATATGTAACAGAACTGAGACAGCTTGCAAGTACCTGTGAATTCGACACTCTAACTGACAGTTTAATACGTGATCGTCTAATCCTTGGAATCTCGGATGTTTCGTTAAAGGATAGATTGTTACGAGAACAAGGTTTAACCCTTTCGATGCGGCTCTCTCTCCGGCGATACTCATGCCCCAGTGCGGCTATTTCTGACGTCAAAACGGTCGGCCGCTTTCGCGCTAAATAATGCGACTAAATGATTCTTTATAACGTTGTTTTATATAAACAAAATAATTGGGTAATTATTTATAATTTTTTTTATTTTTTTTTGAAACAAAATAAATTTTACAAAAAAATACAAAAACGCTATTGTTTAGAAAAACTTAGGATAGAAAGATAGATAAAACAAATTAAAAAATTATTGCACATATTTTTGCATTCAAATTCAATGTAAACAAATGTTAACAAAACAAATAAAAACAAAAAAATTATCCATAACAAAAAAACAACAAAATTATCCATAACAAAAGAAAAACAAAATTATCCAAAACAAAAAATAAAACCAAATAGTCATTTGTTATG
This sequence comes from Diabrotica virgifera virgifera, assembly GCF_917563875.1. Lineage (NCBI taxonomy): Eukaryota > Metazoa > Arthropoda > Insecta > Coleoptera > Chrysomelidae > Diabrotica > Diabrotica virgifera. Next base: position 182,131,520 of record NC_065443.1, on the reverse strand, counting down.
TAGAACTTACTTTCTAAAAATGTTTGATGGTGTGAAATCTTTCAAAACAATTCACAACACATAAAGGCACATTGCACTCACGGCACATAAAACTTGTTTCTTTTCTTTTTTTGTTTTTGGCACACACAACACATTTTCTTAGTCCAACTTTCCTACTTGTTGTGGGAGGTACATGCGACGGAAAATGCCTACAAGTAAGCCGCAATGGATTGTCGTCGACTGATCTTCGACCTGCTGACGTGCGCATTTTCCCCTTGTGATTTTCTTCCACTATCTGTTGGATGAGTGTCAGTTGAAATTCTGCCAACGAAGTTTTAGTTTTTGCTACTATATTATTCAAAACGTTTGCATTGAGCAGAACCATATCCATAAGGTGAAGGAAAACTTTTTTGTACCATTTCGCAGTTTTTCGGACGCACTCTACTGAACTCAGTAGCATGTCCGTCTTGTCTACTGCACCCATAAACTTATTGTATGCAACAATACACTGGGGTTTTACAATTGTCCTCCCAGTGAGGCGATCTTTTTTACCAGTTTCCATACCGGTGTTGTTATGTAAGCTCGTAAGCATGTATACTTCTCGTTTATCACAATATTTTAGCGACAACAATTTGTCATCACTTCGGAAACTCCATTCTCCTCTCTGAAGCTTTTCTGCCATTTGCGGCATATATTTTCTATTTTTCCGCACAGTTCCACACGCATTTGTAGCTCTATTATACAGCCATACAAACAGACTGGGGCTTGTATACCAATTGTCACAATACAAAGTATGACCTTTATCCAAATAGCGTGCCAAAAGCGTTAGCACCACATCGCCAGATTTACCCAAATTACAATTATTCGTTTGTAAGTCAGTTGTTGCTCCAGTATAGACAACAAAATCGAGAATGTACCCAGTCACTGCGTCGCATAAAACAAAAAACTTTACACCAAATCGATGTCTCTTCGAGGGTATGTACTGTTTGAAAAAGAGTCGGCCTTTGAAAAGCAAAAGGCTTTCATCTATGCACAATTCTTTATGCGGCTTGACAGCGTTTCGGAAAGCATCACGTACGTGGTCTATTACTGCTCTAATCTTGACCAAACTGTCGCCGTTTTTTGGCAGATTGTTGTCCGAGAAATGCAACATTCGCAAAATCAGAAAAAACCTGTCACGCGACATAAGCTCAGAAAATGCTGGAGTAGATAATAGTGTGTTTGTTGACCAGTATTCACTGAGGCGCAATTTTTTTACACGAGGCATCAGATATGTAATCCCAAAAAATAACCACATCTCATTGAAATCTGTATCTTTCCATTTCTTCAAACGTGACTTAGCGGATACTTCCACATGTTCACAAACGTAAATATAAAATTTGTTTGTTTCCGTAACTATATGATTTACTATATTGTCCGTAAAAAATACTTTACAAAAATCCAAAGGTTTATTTTCAGCAGTCAGCCCATCAATTGTGCAACCAACCTCTGACGAGTCAAATGCAAATGTTTTTGGTAGAAGGTCTTTTTTTTTCCAGAGAAAATCGTAGGTATTATTCGATGTTTGGTCTTCGGGCTCTTGAGCAACGTCCATTTCTTCATCGGAATCTAAAGCATTTTGCGTATTTTCTATGTATTCGTCTTCACTGTCGCTTCGAGTAAGAATTTCAAGTAACTCTTTTTCAGTATAAAACTGCCCCTTCTTAGGTCTTGGTAACGCTTTTGAAGGCCCCGGTTGCTGCTCGTCCATTATTTATAAAAACTAATAGGACGATACTGATGTAAAAATGATGCAATACTAAAGTAAAACTGATAGAAATCGCAATGTTTTCGTGTTGGGACAAGCATCGGCAATGAGTGAATAACAACATCTAAACGCAGACGTAAAGAGACCGCCCACTACTCAGCAAGCGCTAGCCCCGCCTTGAATTACCCACAAATGAACACGTGCGCAGGAAACTGCAATTGTCGGCCACAGCACTTCACGGCAAATCAAAATAACTAAATGACGTCCATAGCACTGTAGGCACGGCAAATCAAAGACGTCAAATGACGTCCGCAGCATTCAAAGGGTTAACACTGAGCCGAGGATTAGAAATATGCAGAGCTGCTGAGGTGGCAGCAAGACAGTTGAGCGTTATTAGTGGGGCCAATAGTAGTCAATCATTAGAAGTTCTAGAAATACAAAAACAGAAAAAACATCAATCAAATAGAAACCAGCAGCCGAAATCTGCTCCTCAGTATACAGCTGATCCTGGTCAGTCTTACCGAAATCATCCCCAGACGTCAGGAAATCAAAAGATAAGTAACAATTTTATAAAAAACTGTTATAAGTGTGGTTCTAATCATAGTTTAAACAAGTGTCCGGCTTATGGATTACGGTGTAAAATTTGTAATAAGTTTAACCATTTTGCAAAAGTTTGTAATGCTAATAGTTATAGAAACAGAGTCCATAATGTAAATGTCCATCAAAGTGATACCGATTCAGATTCTGATTTTTCGCCAGATCAGTTTTTTCTAAATAATATAAATGAAAAGTCTTCAGAAAAGTGGTATGAAGACTGTTTTATAAATAATAAAATAATTGTATCTTTTAGATTAGACTCAGGAGCAGACTGTTGTGTTTTGCCATACACTTATTTTAAAAAATTAAATATTCAAACTTCTGAACTTACTAGTAGCACCAATAAAATTACTGATTATAATGGAAAAATAATAAATACAGTAGGAAGTGTATATTTAAAAGTCAGGCAATGCAAAAATAAAGAAAATATAGCTAAATTGAAATTTTATATTGTTAAAACACATAATGATGCAATACTTGGCCTTGATGCCTGTATAATGTTAAATTTAATTCAGAAAAATAATATTAATGTAATAAATGATAATTTACACAATGATATTGAGAGTATTAGTCAAATAATTCATGAATATGATGATGCTTTTAGGGGTGTAGGATGTTTGAAAGGTAAACATACCATAAAAATTGATGAGAAAGTAGCCCCCAGAGTCCATCCACCTAGAAAGGTACCATTTGCAATGCATGACAAACTGATGGAGAAACTGAAGGAGCTGGAAAGACTTGAGATAATTAGAAAAGTGACAGAACCAACGGATTGGGTAAATTCTCTTGTAATAGTTAATAAAAAAGCTAATAATGATATAAGAATTTGTATGGATCCTAAAGATCTTAACAATGCTATTAAGCGTGAGCATTTTTATATCCCTACACTTGATGATATTTCTAGTCGACTAAAAGGTTCTTGTCATTTTTCTGTCTTGGATCTTAGCAACGGATTTTGGCATATTCAGTTAGATGATAACAGCAGTAAACTATGTACATTTAATACCCCATTTGGTCGATATCGTTTTTTAAGAATGCCAAATGGCATAGCTTCAGCTCCTGAGGTTTTTCAAAAGAAAATGCAGCAATTATTTGAAAATGTAGAAATAGGGTTATATTTTGATGATTTATTAATATATTCTGATACTCTTGAGGGTCACAATAAAAAATTAAAACAGGTTTTAGATATTGCTAGAAAAAATAATATAAAATTTAATAGAGATAAATGCAAGTTCGGGTTAGCTTCTGTAAATTATATGGGATATAATATTTCTAAAAAGGGTCTGGAACCTGATGAGAAAAAAATTGAAGCTGTTACTAAGATGCAAAGACCAAGATCTGCAAAAGATGTACAACGATTCTTAGGTGTTGTAAATTATTTATGTCGTTTCATACCTAACTTTTCTGAGCTTACAGAGCCATTAAGACTTCTGACAAGAAAAAATATTTCTTTTCATTGGGAAAACCAAGAGGAAACTGCTTTTCAGAAATTAAAAAAGCTGTTAGTTGAAGCACCTATCCTACAGTTTTATTCAGTAAAATGTCCTGTAGTGATTTCAACAGATTCCAGTCAGTTTGGATGTGGTTCTGTTTTACTACAAAATAATAAACCTGTGGCATATGCCTCGAAGGCTTTTACACCAACTCAGAAAAATTATGCAGTAATTGAAAAAGAGATGTTGTCTATTGTTAATGCTTGTTTGAAGTTTCACCAGTATATTTTTGGTCGTGTTGATGTGACAATCGAGACGGATCACAAGCCTCTTGTTGGAGTTTTTAACAAACCTCTAGTGGATGCTCCAGCTAGACTTCAAAGAATGCTTGTCATGTTACAACCATATAGTTTTACTATTGTTTATAAGAAAGGTAAGGATATGTTTTTTGCTGATGCCTTAAGTAGGGCTTTTCCAAAATCATATGATGAAACATTTGAAAATAAATTCAGTGAAATTGAATCACAGCTTCTAAGCATTACAGAGAGTTTCCCAATTTCAAATTGTAAAATTAGAGAGTTTCAAAAACAAACTGCAGAAGACCCTCATTTAATACAACTCATGAAATTAATTACAGAAGGATTCCCTGATAATAAATACATAAATCAAGAATTTCAAAAATATTTGCCATTTAAAGATGAACTAAGTATAGTTCAAGGTATAATTGTAAAAAATAATAAATTGCTTGTACCTAAACATCTAAGGGAAGAAACCCTGGATAAATTACATATGTCACACCAAGGAATACAGAAAACAAAATTATTAGCTAGGCAATATTTTTTTTGGCCAGGAATGTCAAGAGATATAGAAAATGTTGTGAAATGTTGCAATATTTGCCTATCAGAGAGAAAATGTAATCAGAGAGAACCTTTACTGCCTCACACCATTCCTGACCTCCCTTGGGATAAAGTAGGAATTGATTTATTTGTTTTTAATTCACAAAATTATATTTTAGTGGTTGACTATTATTCAAAATTCGTGGAAATGTCTGCTTTAACGTCACAAACTAGTAATAGAGTAATACAGTTCTTAAAACAAATTTTTTGCAGACATGGAATCCCTACAGTTGTGTTTTCTGATAACGGGCCTTGCTTTTCTTCTATGGAGTTCAGTCGTTTTGCTGCAGAATGGGGGTTTTCTCATAAAACATCTAGTCCCCATTTTCCTCAATCCAATGGTCAGGTAGAAAGATTTGTACAAACTGCAAAGTCAATGTTAAAAAAGGCATTCAAATCTAATAAAGATCCTTATTTGTGTATATTAGATTTAATGAATACACCAATATCAGATAAAGTTCCAAGTCCTGCTGAATTGCTATATAGTCGCAAAGTTAGAACAACTTTTCCTGTATTAAAATCAAATTTGAGACCACAAGTGGTAAAAAACAATGTACGGAAGGAATTAACACAAAGGCAAAATCAATATAAAAAGTACTATGATAAAAATACTAAAGAATTGCCTGTATTAAAAATTAATGATCAAGTTAAAGTAAAAATTTTTAATGAATCTAACAAAGAAAAATGGCTAGATGGTATAGTAGTTGAAAAACTGTCTAATCCGAGATCATATAAAATAAGATTATGTGGAACTAATAATGTTGTAGTAAGAAATAGAGCTCACCTAATAAAAGTAGAGTTGAAAAATGTAAATTCAGGTGAAGCTTCATGTAGTTACAATCAGTTTCAATATGATAATGCACCCTCTGCAAATAGCACACACATACGCGACACTGTTGAAAATTCATTAAATTCAAGTGTAAGTTCTAATCACTCTTCCAGATGTGATACAGATTTATCAGATCATGAAATAAATAATTCAACTGTAATCTCTGAGTATACATCTTGTAGAACAAGATCTGGGCGAATTGTTAGACCTCCTGTTCGACCTAATTTATAATGTGTAAGCAATGTATTTTATGATTTTATAATTTGGTAATTAACTTTCTGCTAAACTTTAATCATAGTGTATAAGCTGTTTATCTGTATATGTGTGTATATATGTGTATGGGTCTACATGTTTATTATTGTAATAGCTTCTAAGTTCTTGACATGTTCTTTTCCAGCGAATGTTGAATTATTATCTTAGGAAGGGAGATGTCATGATGACATCATTTAGATGGCTGGCATTCGCTAGAAATTGCCTATTCAATAAAGTGAAAAAAAGAGAAGAGGAGGGAGCACCCCTCTCAGATGTCAATTTGAACCATGTGTTTTATTAATTTTATTTCATCCTATAATTACCCAATTAATCGAAACAAAAGTAAGTAAGCACACAAATCTTATAAGTTACATGAACACTTGGGTAAATTTAAAAAAAAATGGAGACATCTATTACTGTTAATGCTCATCACCGGCGGATTTTAGAAATGGAAACAAATATTGGCCCGACGTGTTGGAAAGAATTATTGCGATTGTTAAGTATTTATCTACACAATGCCTAGCATTTCAAGGTTCTTCTAAATTACTTTTTGAACATGACAATGGAAATTTTCGAAATGGACAAGCTGTTGAGATGATTGCCTCTTTTGATTCAGTTATGAGACAGCACGGTAGCCGTGTGTGTAACTCCCAAAAACAATCTGTTAAAATGACTCATTATTTAGACATGCAAATACAGAATGAAATAATTGAATTATTGTCGTCTAAAGTAAGAAATAATATTTTAGAAATGGTTCGCAATTCAAAATATTTTTCAATAATATTAGATTGTACACCAGACACTAGTCATACTGAGCAAATTAATCTAGTTCTGAGGTATGTGGTCCTTAACACCACTTCAAAAAAGGTTGAAGTTAAGGAAAGCTTTATTGCGTTTAATCCAATACTAGACTCTACCGGGGAAGGGATATATACATTTGTGACTGAAATTTTAAAAAAATTAAATTTAGATATAAAATATATTACGGGACAAGGTTATGATAATGGGGCAAACATGAAAGGAAAGCATGTTGGGCTTCAAAAACGCATTCTTGATGAGAATCCGAGAGCACTTTTTGTACCTTGTGCTGCTCATACTTTGAACCTAACAGTAAACGACGCTTCTAAGGTGTCAGATGCTACAATACATTTTTTTAATCTTGTGCAAGAGCTATATAATTTTTTTTCGTCATCCACAAAAAGGTGGGATGTTCTGAGAAAAAATGTTCCTGGGTTAAGTTTAATGATGATCCTTCAGGTTGTGACCTGAAGTTGTGTACCTATATAAAAATTGAAATTTAAATGTACAATTACAATTTATTTTCTTAAATTCAACCTTTCTGTTACTAATTAGTACAACTATAATCATATATTTATGTTTTTATAATTTTTTATAATTAGTTGTTCTCAATATATAGGGCGGATCGCGTCGCCCCCATGATTTGCCGCCGAGTGCTTCGCACACCTTGCACCCCCGGGTCGGAACGGAACGGGCCTGACCCTATACATCGCACTAACTATGGATTTAACAACTTCATATCAGTATGATAACATAAATTTCTTTGCAACCTTCGACTCATTCCTACCTCAGGTTTTGTCTACTCTTGTCTTGAGTAATATTATATTATGTCGATAACTTCTTGTATTGTAACCAGAGATGTAGATACTGGTATGAATTTATAGTTTAACATTAATTGTAAGTGGGCTTGCCCAATGATAAATAAATAAATATATATAAATAAATATATATAAATATATATATAAATATATAAATAAATATATATAAATAAATGTATATAAAATATGTAAACTTTTTAGTTTTGGAATATTATTTAATATTTTATAAACAACGTGTCTCTAACCCATTAGATAAAAGTAAATGCTTTAAAATGGGTGTGAAACAGAATTTATTTGAATTTACTTTGTTATGATTTTATTCTATTTGTTTCATTTTGTTGATATTTTAGTTTAGTCTACAAATAAATATTATCACTTCTAAAGTTCAGTTTTTTGCTTTATTTCAAGCACCTACCTACCTACCTACCTACCTTCAATAAAATAAATAAAAAAACATGATCCAAAATGCCGTAAGGGGCGCCAAAATCCTTTTTTGCACACAGGCGTCAATAGCCCTTACGGGGGCCCTGGCGTGTTCAGTAGTTTCCTTTTGTTTTTTAAAATAATTTTAGCGACGTGTGCATTCGGAAAAATAACTTTTAATGGACGTGGAAATTTACGATTACTGTCTGGTTTACCTAATCTAAAGACAGATGTTGGTGCATTTGCGGAAAGATCTGTATTAATAGAATTCAATATAGCGTTAACGGCATTAATATCGTTGTCAGAATCTGGAACATTTCTTATAATGATGTTACTAGACCGATGGATCCGATCCATTGTTTCAGAAATAACTGCCTCTGTATTTACCACTCTGTCTCAAGAATATGTTGACCAGAGAGTTTTGATTCAAGCATGTCGATTTTATTTTGCAGAGACTGAATAACATCTCTCAAAGAACTAAGGTCGGCAAGGCGATCAACGCATGTATGGCAAAATATTTTAATATTCCTAGTTCGGCTACGCGTGATTTTGTCGTCGGATTTCAAACCGGCACACTTAAAGTGTATTCGGCCCTGGCAATGATCACACTGAACGGTTTCTGATATTCTGATAGTAAGCCTTTAACAATTTCAGTACTACAATTTAGACATGCGCTCATGTTTACAATTAGAATGGGACAGTTCACTGATAAATATAATTAGTATAAAAACCTGATTTTTAACCACAAAAGTTGCATCAGCGTATTGTAGAAAAACTGCTATAAATTTCACTTTGCTTCTTTAGCACTGAGAAAGTCACACCACTAACTTATCACCCAGTAACTTTTTTTCTAAATTTCGATCACTACTAACTACAAAATTCCGTATATAATCTAGACACGACGTACAAACGATGTTGACACAGCGGTTTCATTAAAGAACTCCTACTCCTTGAACAACGACAAACGCCGTTCTATAGTTTTTTCTCGAATTAAAAAAAAAAAACATTTCCGACAAAATTAGTAGGTTCTAAGTAATTGGATTCTTAATAAAAAAATCAAAGTGTCTGACAAAAATATTGGGGCAAATAGACAGTCGGACAAAAAATTTAATTTTTATTAATAAACTATACTTTTAAACTATGCTGGGTTCGTGCACCCCTTATCTTTACAACCATTATTCCGACAAAAGTAGTAAGTTACAAGTAATTATATTCTTAAACAAAAAATGTAATTGTCTGACAAAAATGTTGGGGCAAACGAACAGAAAACTTAATTCTTTTAGGCTATCGACGAGGAGGTATTATCAAAAAGTTTTTAAAACAGTTTATCTCGGTTATTTTTGAATCGATCTAGCTGAAAATTGGTACACACACTAAGTAAAACATTTAAAGGGAATGACGTGGAGCTGTACCCAAAATTTTCCCAAAAAATTTTCCGACAAGAGGGAAAATTTGAGAAAAATCGTGATCTGATAATTTGTGAACATACTCCTTGAACAAACGACAAACGTCGTTCTATATTTTTTTTCTCGGATTTCAAAAAAAAAATTCCGACACAATTATCAGGTTATAAATAGTTATATTCTAAATCAAAAAATTTAAGTGTCCGACAAAAATATTGGGGCAAATCCAAAGTCGGACAAAAAATTTAATTTTTATTAATAAACTATACTTTTAAACTATGCTGGGTTCGTGCATCCCTTATCATACAACCATTTTTCCGACAAAGGTAGTAGGTTACAAATAATTATATTCTTAAACAAGAAATGAAATTGTCTGACAAAAATGTTGGGGCAAACGAACAGAAAACTTAATTCTTTTGTGCTATCGACGAGGAGGTATTGTCAAAAAATTTTTTAAAATAGGTTTTCTCGGTTATTTTTGAATTGATTTAGCTGAAAATTGGTACACGCTCTAAGCACAACATTTAAAATGGCGTAACGTAGAGTTGTACCCGAAATTTTCCAAAAAGATTTCCGACCGGAGGAAAAATTTTGGAAACATTATGATCTGATAATTTGTGTACATACTCCTTGAACAATGACAGACATCGTTTTTTTATTTTTTTTTTCTCGAATTTAAAAAAAATTCCAACACAAATATCAGGTTATAAGTAGTTATATTCTATATCAAAAAATCTAAGTGTCCTACAAAAATATTGCAGCAAGTCGAAAGTCGGACAAAAAATTTAATTTTTATTAATAAACTATACTTTTAAACTATGCTGGGTTCATGCATCCCTTATCTTTAGAACCATTTTTCGGACAAAAGTAGTAAGTTACAAGTAATTATATTCTTAAACAAAAAATGTAATTGTCTGACAAAAATGTTGGGGCAAACGAACAGAAAACTTAATTCTTTTAGGCTATCGACGAAGAGGTAGGTATTGTCAAAAAAAATTACAGTTTTTCATTCCACATTTACACATTTCAATAATTGTGCCAGTTCTCAAATTTATGTCATTGCATCGCAAATTCCATTTGAAGAAATTTGCGATACATTTTTGGATAATTTTATGGTTTTAAATTATTTTCGGGTGTAACTACAATGATATTATGCTAAAAATGATGGTGTATCGCAGATTTAAAATGGGTTTATATCGAAAACGGTTGAGTTTATGGAGATGAAAGAAGAATACATTTTTTAAGTAAAACTAAAAGGTGAATTAAAATTTTAATGTCAAAATTATACAGAGTGAGGGATAAAAAAAATTGAACGTAATAAATGAGTGCTGAAAGGCGCATGTGGCGCCCTCTGGGCAATACATAATTTTTGGTAGGGAATTTAGTTTTCTCGACCCAAAAAATCCCCACATACCAAATTTCATGTTGTTATCTCATACCTGTCAGGAAATATTCAATAATAACTAAAAAAAAAAGTTTAACTTTGACACCCTGTATCTCGGTTATTGTAAACTTTGTACCAAGGTAAGTTAGCTTAAATCTGCCTATTTTAACCTTAGGAATCTGAGGTTAAGCTATGGCCCATTTTTTACCAAACACCCTGTATGTATAAAAATTATTTATTTTTTTAAATTGTACCAAAACGCCCCATTATTTTTGTCCGACAAGTGATCCAATATGCATTACACATGTAAAAGAACAGTACAAAATAAAAATGACATCTGTGGTAATAAATAAAAAAAATCCAGGAAATTAACATCTTCGGCGCATCCGACTGCGCATATGCCCCGTGAAAATTGTCCGACAAGGTTACCACATGATTGTAAAAAGGTTTTATGATATATACCGTTAAAATTATTCATGTGGTCATAAATTTATTATTTTCATAAATTTGACATATTTAGCGTGTCCGACGCGTCATATGCCCCAATATTTTTGTCCGACAAAATTGTTTTCGCTGTTTATATGATAAAAACCATTGATTAAAATAAAATGACCAATGTGGTTATAAATTTTTTTCTTGCATAAAATTGACAACTTCGTGACCGCTTGACAGACAAACGCCCCACTGCCATGATGCGCTAAGCTCCAAATTTGTCCGACTCCACCCAAATAACAAGTACAAAAAGTTTCAACGGTGTGGTCATAAATAATAATTTTATATGGGGGCCTAAGAACTATAAAGATTATTATATACAGTTTAAAACAAATAAAATATAATTCCGTCTTCTGCAGAGGAAAAAACAATATTAAACTTTATTACAGTTATCCGATCATAATAGCAACATTAAAATAATACGATAAACAGTATATTTATATGCAATAGCAATCTCGCTACGTTAAATCAACATAGCCCTATATTCCGATCCGGAGATCATTCCTCGCTACTACCGCATACTGCGATAACGATCATGGCAAGACCCACGTCACTACTGTGGCGTCTGCCTAGGCATAGTCCCACCTCTCATGCATCTTTTTCCAAGACAGCTAATGCTAGTTCAATACGCTAGCAGCAGCTGTTGAGCCATGGTTAGTTCAATTCGCTAGCCACGACTGATTTTCTCATTCTCCTAGCTCGCCTTAAATATCACAGCATAATAAACGAAACCAGCAAGGACACTCCCTGATGCCGCCTTTGAAGTTGAAAAGTACAGGGTCGCCATTTTTCGCGTAGTACATCTCAGTGGTGATGTGATGTGTTGGTTCATCAGTGTTGCCGATGTCACCAACTTTATTACCCGTAAGAGATTATTTTTGAATAATTTCTGGAATTTATGCAAAAGATTAACAATACAATCGCCATTCATCGTCAATATTTTGTGATATGTCCCAATTATTGACATAATTCCCACAGGCATACGTATAAAATTATGTTAAAAAATATGAATGTCATTAAAGTTGAGTAAATCTGATAATTATGTACAAATCGGCAACACTGTCGATTTTCTACATTTTCTGGTACTACGCACAAAATGGCCGACGATCTGCGCAGTAATAGTGCGCGAACTTTTCCCGCCTACTAGTGTGGCACTGATGTTGCGTTTTCTATGCTGTGTTAAATATGCTCTCGATGCCCTCTCCTTCGGTTTCCCCCAGCGGTGCTATGCGCCAACGCTGACACTCCTCCGGTCGTCTCTGGTAAGGCAGCTCATCGCTTGTCGTGGCATCACATCGTTACAGCATAATAACGCAACTATAGGTAGGGTTAAAAATGGGGCGATTAAATTAAGATAATTAAATTCGAACCAATATCTACGAAAATAAAAGCCATCGTTGTCAAAAAAAACGCCATACCGATGCTCCTGGACGATTACTTTTTATTCTATCCCTATTATAAATATTTTAAAATTGTTTTTTTGCGCTTCTGAAAATTTTGCATTTTGCCGTTGCGTTATTCTTCTTCTGGACCAGTGAATTTGTCATCAAACAACTTTTTGGGCCTTTTCTATATATGATTAGGGTTCTAAGTTTTATAGTGGGGAGAAAGGTCAAAAATAGATTATTAATAGCATAGGAATCTTAAAATTATAATAAATTAAATGAACAAAAAAATATATAGATAGAAAAGTAAATCTAACATTTTGTTTTTATTGTACCCCTGTGAGCGTTCAAGAATCTCGTCAAGTTTGGAGCGCTGTAACACCTAGATAAATAAATAAAATTAAACAATTTTATAGTGAAAATTGTTCGCTAAAAAATCCTCTACAAAATTGCTTTAATGTTATTTTATTGTAAAATGAACTGAAAAAAAGTTATAACCTCCAAAAGGAAACTTGTTAAAAAAGTTTTACTTATTTTTGTTTATATCTTTTGTGTTGGTCACTTGACGATAAAAAGTGATACAAACAAAATTGTATAAAATTTATTTTGCTACAGTTTATGTTTAATCATATTTTCTGTAGGGTTGGCAGTTTACGAAAAATAGTGCGAAACCCCTTTGCACCCCTTTTCCAAGATGGCTGCCGGGAGACAAGGGTGGCGACCCCAAAAACTTGAACTTAAGCTTCTACTGATCCCCTTTACACATTAAAAAAAAATAAAATTGACTCTAACAAATGCAAGGTTTGGCCTAAAAAATGTAACATTTCAATGGACTAAATTTGTTTTCTCAATAAAAATAAATGCTTTTGGATAGTTTTAATTAAATTTTGAGTATTTTCCTTTTACACAGTGGCAATTTGGTTCCAGCTGAATTTTAACAAAGGCTTTCCGTAAGTATACGAAACACAGTAGTAGGGGAGGAAAGTATGTTAAATTTTCAGTTACTGAAGAGGTATGGGGACCTATTGGGTTGTAAAGATTAGGCCCTAAGACCAAAAAAGGTTAAGTAACGTTTTCCATTCAAGTTTTTCATTTTATTTTAATTTTCCATTTCCAACAATCATTTTTTCCGATTATAGCGCCATCTATCCATAATTCTAAAAAATGTCTCTAATAAAAGTTACTTATTTTTACGTAAGCAATCCAAATCTGCAATAAAAAATGGGGGCTCCTATTTAAGATTTTAAAGTAACCCCCCACCCCTTCTCCGTGCGTGGTCGTGTTTGGTGTCATTTCATAGATTTTCCAAAATACTGAATACGTGTATTTTGCAGTTTTTCGAAATGATGTTCATTTTGCGAAATATTGCGGGGTTCCTATTTAAAATTTTTAATTTACCACCCATCCCTCTACTTGGGAGGTCATGTTTGGTATCATTCGATAAATTTTTGAAAAATATTGAACACGTATTTTTTTAGTTTTTCGATCTGACGTTTATTTCTCGAAATATTCGCTTTTTTCTTGTGAAATTTTGTGACTCACCCATTTCCTTACGCCCTGCTCAAACCGTCAGATTTTTAAAATATATACTGTTCTGCATGTACTTAACTTACCTTATCTTTGTATTAAAGGGTACAAGGTTTCTTCCCATGTGGTTTTCTGACGCGCTCGAATAACTGAACAAATCCCCGCTTGGGCTCCCCTACCACGGGAATGCTTATCTGTAATAATTTTAATATTTATCACAATAATACAGCGCCTCTATAGGGTGTTCCAGATCTAAACGCTTGTCGTTCTATTTATTGCAGATCCAATTTTTATCGACAACATTAATCAATTTCACTACCATCAAGACTCAGACACTCTTTCAAAAAATTTTAGCTTTTCGGAATTAGAATTAACCTTAAAAAAAATCAAAAAATACTGCACCTAGACTTGACGGGTTCATTTATGCAATAATAAATAAATTGCTTGAAAGTGGTAAATTTCTGACTTACCTTAGTCCTACCGACTTATTTCATTGTTATCGTGTATTACAAAAACTTTCGAAAGGCTTATAAAATTTAGACTCGAACATTTTGTCGAAAACAGATAATTTTTAGCAAAAATTCAGTATGGATTTCGTAGAGGTATAGGTACAATTGATGCAATCTCCCATTTAGTTACAGACGCCAGTGCCGGTTTAACCTAACTTCGGGCCCTGGGCTCTAGAGATCTAGGGGCCCCCTTCATTGCTATTCGTTGTCAATAAAAAAAAACACATGCATTAACCTGCATTAACTATAAATGTTTATTGTAAAACCCATATCTTTTTAAAAATTTAAAAAAAGATTTTTAAAACAAACGAGAAAAATAGCAAACGTAAAAAATATTCCAAAAATACATTTAAAAATATAAAAAAAGAGAAAGTTCTACACAACACATGACAAACAAAAAAACATTCCTAAAATATATAAGACAAAAATTAGCTCACTTTTTTTCTTGACTAGGCATTAGCAAACTGCCATATTAATACTATCAAAATTCAGTTGCTCCACTTCTTCATTTTTTATAATACAATAGTGATAATGCGTCTAGGTTTTCTTGACCCTTTGACCTTCAATATATGTATATTTATTCTTTTTAAAGCCAAAAAAGACAGATCGCCTGACGCATTAGAAATTGGTATCGTCAAATAAACTTGCAGTAAAGTTAAAAATTGGCAAAAGTTGCCTTTACATGCTGGATGACACCAAATTTTCAAATGGTTACTCAAATTTTGGCATAACGTTATAAAATTAATAATTTCATTATGCAAGTTCTCTTTGGTTTCATCAATATCTTTTTTATATTCCTCGCATAAAATATTAATTAACTTTTTGACTTCTTCTTTATTTAGCGTAAAAAACATCTAACAGCTATCATTTAAAAGATCTTGAGAAATATTGTGGCATATAACATTAAATAGGTATTTACTTCAATTCTGAATATCTCTTGCCCCTTTAAATTTGTTTCACTTTTAACTGCTTCATCGAAAAATGATTTTTTCTTTGTTTGTTGAAGGCCAATTCTATAGAATTTGTTTGAGATTATTGCCTTCACAAAAAATATTATTGTCTTCTACCTAGTTCAATTTCGCTTAATTTATTTCTTACGTTCCAACAAAGCTCAAATGTCATTAATTCTACTCCAATTGACACGTTTAAGTCCACAGTTTCTAACGTTTTGCTTGTTGCATTCACTCGTTTTGAAATCCTTGCCCAAATCAGTGTCAATAGAGGGATACTCTAATAACCTGTCGCAAAGGTATCCATTTTATTATGGAGTACCTTGGCTTCACTTCTAACTGCTGATTTTTTGTCTCTATTATTGCTTAACTGGAAAAATATGTTTGATGGATCCGTAGTTTTTTAGTAAAACATTTACAGCGTCAAAAGTTTCTACATGTTTTGTTATCATCGCTTCCAGGAATTCATTGCAAGTTTGGTCAGACAGATAGCTGACTGAACCTTTTTCTTTATTCGCATTCCGCTGTAAATGCTGAGCTAAGAAGTTGTCAAAAGCAAAGTATACAAGACAACTTAAGTAATTTCCCTTATGACGACTCGTTAAATTCTCATGGGAACAACGAAAAGCTAGGCCTTGAGAAGCAAGTAATTTAATGGTGACAACAACTCTTCTTAGGACCTTTACTCAATAGTCAGCTTCGCGTTCTACTTGCTCTTTCAAGCCAGCGTCTATAACTCCAATTTAACTGATGATCCATCTAACTCCAACTGATGATCTTGTTATTAATGTAACCATAGAGTTCAGATGAAATTTACTTTCGTCGTGAGATTTGAGTAAACTATTCAAATATTTCCAGTGGGTAAAATGTATCCAAAATCAGTTAAACTATTTTTTTCAATTGAAAATAATTTGCACGGGTAACAATAAACAGCTTTAACACTTCTCTTTGCCTCCATTTGGTTTTACTCTATAAGAGTTGCTTTCATTTAATCTTCTATAATAAGCTTTGTCTCCAGCTTCATACATTTTTTTACAATTTTCTCAGGAATCGCTCTTTGGTTTAAAAGTTGTCACAGTTCTTATTTATCAGTCTTAAAATCAGAGCATATCGAAATCGCAGGTATTTCGTAGCCTTTTTCTCTATTTAAAAAAAATATGGTCCTTGATTATTTAGCAGACTTTAATTTGTTATTAATAAAAGGAATGGTCCCTACGGGCCCCTCCGGGGCCCGGGCCCCTGGGCGCCCGCCCCAAGCGCCCAATGGATAAAACGGCACTGACAGACGCTCAATTGTGTCTATCAAAAAATAATTACATGTTGTGTCTTTTTGTGGACCTTAAAGGGGCTTATGATGTGGTAGATTTGGAAATACTATATTCAAAAATGGTAACGTTTGGTATCAATAAAAGGGTCTCTACAGAGAGGGGCTAAATTATGGAATAAATTAATTTTATCTAAAATGGACCACTTTGGAGAAAAATCGCGAAACAGGTCGATTTTTATTTTTAAATTACAATTTTTTTGCATATATTTCATACTAGTGACGTCATCCATCTGGGCGTGATGACGTAATCAATGATTTTTTTAAATGGGAATAGGGGTCGTGTGGCACCTCATTTGAAACGGTGTTCAATTCTCTATTCAGTAATATAAATAATAATATCATTATTTATAGAGGGTGACCAAAAAAATAATTTTTGAATTAAATTAATTGACGCAAAAAGAAGAATGTATGTAATTTATTTAACTAAAAATACATTGTATTGCTGTCAGTAAATCACTCGAGATATAAAACATATCGGCACTTCTTGGTCGTTTTGTATTTGAGACAAAACTCCTGCAAATTTTTGTATGGACGCATCAGTTCGGAGTATAAAAGGTATATTGTAAATGGGGTGATATATTTTTGTTCCTTTTGCGAATTCTCGTTTTAATGTTTTGAAAGCTTCCTCCTGTTCTTCTTTCCAATTCCATTTTATTCCTTTTTTCAGCAATTTTATCAGAGGGATTTCCTTTTGGCTCAAATCGGGAATCAGCTTTTTAAAATAATTAATCGTGCCAAGAAAACCTCTCAATGTTTTCAAATTCGTTGGCCTTGGGTATTCATCTATGAGCTTGACTCTGTCTTCAGCTAATCTTACTGTTTTGGTGTCCAATTTAAAACCCAAATAAATTACTTCTTTTTGAAAAAATTGACATTTTTCAATGTTTAATTTTAATCCCGCTGTGTCCAATTCCTCCACAATTATTTTTATGTGTTCCAAATGACTCTGTGTATCTTGTGAAAAAATTAATAAATCATCGATATAATGAACTATGAAATCTTCATGGCGATTTAAAATGGTATGGAGAGCTCGTACAAGTGCTGCACAAGCACTCTGCAATCCAAATGGCACTACCTTAAACCGGTAGACAATACCATCAATTGAAAAAGCGGTGTAGTTTCTACACTTTTCAGCTAAAAGTATCAACCGAAAACTGTGTTTTAAGTCAATTTTAGAAAATATGTGTGACCCCGTAATTCTTCCAAAAATGGCCTCGATGTTTAGAGGTGATTCATATTGTGATACAGTGTGCTGGTTGATATTCCTGGCATCTGAACATAATCTCAATTCTCCATTGCTTTTCTTTACTATCACAATTGGGTTAACATACGGTGAATCACATCTTTCGATGATTTGATCTTCCAACATTTTATTAATTTCTTCTTTCACCTCTTGTCGATACTTATATGGAATCGGGTAAGTCTTTGATCGAAAATTTCCCAAGTTTTTAACCTCAAATGAATGTTCGTACTTTTTAGCCACTCTGTTTTCCTCATTGTTCAAAGTTTCATAGTTTCTTAACATCAACCGCAATTCTTTTTCTTTTCCTTCTCCACATATCAATTTTTTGTCTTTTTCCTCAGATTCTTCACATATGTTTACCGTGCATTCTGCATCCTCGTTTGCATATACCTCCTCTTCAAATACCACTGTTTCAATCATTTTCTTTTCACTTTCATTTGTGATCTTTATTTCTTCTTCTCCTGAGCTCGTCTCTTCTTTTGAGGAATTCCAGGTTTTTAACTTCTTTTATCTTTGTCTGACCTTTTCTCCTTTTTCTTCCTTGTCCTTGCTTCGTTGCCAAATTCATTTCCACTGTTTGTTCTTTACCTGATTCGTCCGTATTTTGTTTTTCATGTTCCTGGTCCTGTTCTTCTTCTTTTTCTTCTGTTAGTTTCATCCTATTATTTTTAAAATCTATCACTACATGTTTTTCTGCCAATTCGTCAACTCCTACTATCATGTCATGTGACATGTTTGGCATTATTACATATTGTAGTGCATACATATTCTTACCCAGCCGTACCATTACTCGTATGCCTTCATTTATGGTTGCCAATGTCCGTTTGTTTGCGCCCACTAAATTTACCCTAGGTATTTTGTAATTTAAATTTGTTAAGTTAACTTCTTCTATTAGTTTTCTGTTGACCAATGTTATTTCAGATCCAGTGTCTATCATAATTTTAATTGGTTTCTCGTTGATAAATCCATCCACAAATTTTAAATTAACTCCATTTTTCTTTTCGTTGTTTCCTGCCAATTTAATAAACTCCTTGGGGTGACAAAAGATTCCTGTTTGTTTTTTTGTTTTTAGTGAGCGCCGTCGTGAAAAGACGCCGGTTGCTCATCGTTGTTTATGTTTTCGTCATAGTGTCTCTCTCCGTCATATTCTTCTGTCTGGGTATTATTTACCTCTCTTCTATTGTCTCTTGGTCTGTCGGATCTGTTTCGGTTTTCTCGATATCCCTGTTCATTTTGTCTACCATTATTTCTGTTTTCTTGATTTGAGCGTGTGGTGTTTCTATTCTGGTATTCTCGATTTCTGTCCTCATTCCATTGCCTATTTCTTTGTTCATAATTTCCTCTTCCGTTGTCTCTATTTTCGTTTTCCCTTCTGGGATTAAAATCTCGTCTTGTATAGTCCCTCCTATTTTGATTTCTATCTCTGTAATCCTGTGTTTCTCGGGGCCTGTAATCTTCTCGCGACCTTCTTGATTTTCTTTCTCTTAGACGTGATTCTCTTATTTGTAGGAATTGGCATAAACTATCTATGTCTTTGTAGTTTTGCAATGTGATCTGGTTTTCCAGCGTTTCTTCGAAATGTCTTGCAATCAGTTCGACTAATTGTTCTGATGAATAATTATATTGTAAATGTTTTGCATTATTGTAAATTTGTAAAGCATATGTCCTTTCTGAGATACCCATCCTATCATTGTATTGACCATTTTGCAATTCCTTGTTAATTTCCAATTGTTGGACTTTTCCCCAGAAATAATTCAAAAATTTTTGTTCAAATTGTTGCCAATTGCCAAATTCTTCTTCTTTGCTATCAAACCATAGGCTTGCCTCATACTTAAGATGGTTTCTGATTGTTTCTTTCGCTGTTTCAAAATTTCCGATGTGCTGTACTTTCTTTTTCAAGCTATTTATGAACGGCACTGGGTGTAATCTTCTTACATCCCCGCCAAACCGTATTTTCACGTCATCTGTGCTATGTATAACCATTTCTCTTCTTTCTCCGACATTTTGTTGAGTATTGATTTCCGCAATTTTTCTTTCGTTTTCTTTGATCTTTCTTTCCACTTCTTCTATGTCTGCTTGAATAGCGTTTTCCAACTTGTTTTCCAAATTTTCTATTTCCTTTTTCTGGCAATTCGTTAACTCCTTCATTTTATTTTGAATTTTCATTTCTTGTTCTTTCATGTGATCTTTCATTCTCATTTCTTGTTCTTTTATCTCGTTTTTCATTGTTGTCAAACATGCTTTTATTTCCTTTTCATATTTTCCTATGCGTTCCTCCATTTTCTGGTTGTTTTCTTCTATTGCTTGTTTTGTTTTCTCCTGATTTTCTTGCATTTTATCCATTTTCTTTGATGTTTCTTCTTGATTTTCTTTCATTGTGTCCATTTTTTGATCCAATTTTTGTTGTGATTCATCCATTTTTTGTGACTGGAGTTGCATAAGTTGTAATAATTTATCTATTCCTGATAATTCTCGTTGTTCTGATGCCATGATTGCTGTGTCTAAAATATCTTCTTGGTCTAAATTTTCCTCTTGATCTGAATGTTCTTCTTGTTTTTTGTTGTCTTTGCTTTTGCTTCTTGTCACGGGCATTTGTTTTCAAGAAGTACTATCCCCGCCAAATATGAAATTTGACTAGTATGTTACCAAAACGAATTTTTCTCACCCAAATTTAATAAATTGTCAATAAATATATCAAATGTAAATATCGATAAACTAAATAAAATATGGCAAATTTGTACCTAAAGAGATCTAAAATTTTATGTCATCAAATGCAAATATTTCACTTTTTACTACGGGCATATAAATTTCCAACCACCGGCTTTTCCCTTTCTATTCCTTCAAATTTTCCACTAGAAATACTTTTCAATGCTTTCCACTTTGGGCGACATGTTGTTGTGATCTTATTTTTGAAATCTGATGCTGTTCTCAGATGTAATTTATTTTAATTAATTAATTAATGATTATCTCATTAATCAAACAGATCAAATACCAATATAGTGTCAATCTCAGGGCTAAATTATAATATAAATTACTTACTTTCGTGGCTTCAAAATATTTCTCAGTGGATTCCTAATCGGGATAGATAAAAGAGAGTAAAATAAT
Organism: Diabrotica virgifera virgifera; assembly: GCF_917563875.1. Lineage (NCBI taxonomy): Eukaryota > Metazoa > Arthropoda > Insecta > Coleoptera > Chrysomelidae > Diabrotica > Diabrotica virgifera. The sequence continues at coordinate 182,110,423 of NC_065443.1, read as the reverse complement.
ACACACATATGAATTTCAATTAGAAATTATAAAATCGTTTATTTTATCTAAATGGCATTCAATGCTTAATATTTCTTACACCTTATCTTTCTATCTTTATTTAATATAACATTTACAAACATGGGAATCCTATTTCTTTTTGTCTCGAAAGTTATTTTATTTAAAATGAACTATTATGATTTATCAGTGATAAATTGATTTAGGTTTGATGAAAAAATTTTTAATAATGATTGTGTGCCTCAATTTTCAATGTGGTATTTAATACATAAACCATACATTCATGTCATAACAAAATAGACTGACCTTTACTGATGATTTGACAATGTCTTCACACAAAACACGTTTCCTCCTATCTTGGGTTGCGATCAAACGACTCGTACCAGCTTCCCAGTAAAGCCTCTGCTCCTTTCTGAAAACTACGCCTCGTACCGCCCTCGTTCCTGCCTTCTTCTGATGCCGTGTTCTACCTTTTTCAAACACTTCAACAAAAACCGGGATACTCTAGACTCAAGGAGTTATATCTTATCTCGACTCGGCCTAACACTCGTTCCACGATATCTTACTTTTTAAATTTTAACAACAAACTAACTATACCGGCGTTTTCACTTTTTTGTACACTCTTCTCGAAACTGGTCTTCGCCTCTCGATCGCCAAAAACATTCTGCCACACATCTCTCATCCATTCTCCTACTTCCAAATTACCCTTTCCAGCATTCAAAAATCAACCAATCCCAAGCAACTTCCAATTATCCGTATTTATCAACACACCTTTCCTTTTTCTAAATATCTTAATGGATTTCAAGAAAAAATAATATTCCCCATTTCAATTTTACTTTCTACATTAATACAATATTTACAAATTTAATGACCAATTATCTCATTCACTAGAGTATTAGTTAGCGGTGGTTAATGACAAATCCTTCCGCGACCACTTTCTTTGTACACATCACTCTAATTGTTTACTTGAGTCGTATTGTTCCCGCGGTTCGTAAACACTTCTCCGAATCACTCTCTTAAAAGCTACCTATACATAATTTGTTTTATACAGGGTGTTCCAAATGTACATGCCCATGGTCGAGAAAAATGAAAACCTTTATTTTTTTTAATTTGACTTTAATTTATAATTATAAACTTTTATTTCTTATATCAATTAGGAATATAACAATATATATATTTATATAATATATATATATATACATATATGTATATATATATATATATATATATATAAACAAATGAAATAGAGAATGCGGAAAAATCCCCTTACGAACAATTCACACATCCACTACTTCGGGCTGGGAAAAATTTTTTGAATAGAATCGAAGATCCAAACACCAGCTCTTAGAAATGTGTTTCGCCCTCTTCAACCTCTATGGGCTCATCGGTGAAGATGAGAGGTTGAATATCTTCAGACACATTCCAATCAAAAAACAACATTCGAGACCTAGACATAGCAGGAACGTAAATCTACGCCCAACCTGACAATGCCATTCTCAAGTTTTAATTCCCTAATTACTTTAGAGTAAGTAAGATAATGTTTATGAAAAAACAAAAGATGTAGATCTTTGAAACACACTCAGTGATCAAAAGATCCACAGGTACTGGTTTGGACGACCACTCGTACGAAAACAAACAAATGAAATAGAGAATGCGGAAAAATCCCCTTACGAACAATTCACACATCCACTACTTCGGGCTGGGAAAAATTTTTTGAATAGAATCGAAGATCCAAACACCAGCTCTTAGAAATGTGTTTCGCCCTCTTCAACCTCTATGGGCTCATCGGTGAAGATGAGAGGTTGAATATCTTCAGACACATTCCAATCAAAAAACAACATTCGAGACCTAGACATAGCAGGAACGTAAATCTACGCCCAACCTGACAATGCCATTCTCAAGTTTTAATTCCCTAATTACTTTAGAGTAAGTAAGATAATGTTTATGAAAAAACAAAAGATGTAGATCTTTGAAACACACTCAGTGATCAAAAGATCCACAGGTACTGGTTTGGAAAATATATATAATATATTTTCTTAATTATATTTTCTTAATTAAGAATATATTATAAAATATATACAGTCACGAAACACATTTCTAAGAGCTGATGTTTGGATCTTCGATTCTATTCAAAAAATTTTTCCCAGCCCGAAGTAGTGGATGTGTGAATTGTTCGTAAGGGGATTTTTCCGCATTCTCTATTTCATTTGTTTGTTTTCGTACGAGTGGTCGTCCAAACCAGTACCTGTGGATCTTTTGATCACTGAGTGTGTTTCAAAGATCTACATCTTTTGTTTTTTCATAAACATTATCTTACTTACTCTAAAGTAATTAGGGAATTAAAACTTGAGAATGGCATTGTCAGGTTGGGCGTAGATTTACGTTCCTGCTATGTCTAGGTCTCGAATGTTGTTTTTTGATTGGAATGTGTCTGAAGATATTCAACCTCTCATCTTCACCGATGAGCCCATAGAGGTTGAAGAGGGCGAAACACATTTCTAAGAGCTGGTGTTTGGATCTTCGATTCTATTCAAAAAATTTTTCCCAGCCCGAAGTAGTGGATGTGTGAATTGTTCGTAAGGGGATTTTTCCGCATTCTCTATTTCATTTGTTTGTTTTCGTACGAGTGGTCGTCCAAACCAGTACCTGTGGATCTTTTGATCACTGAGTGTGTTTCAAAGATCTACATCTTTTTTTTTTCATAAATATATATATATATATATATATATATATATATATATATATATATATATATATATATATATATATATATATATAAACGAAAAATCATTGGCAAAAAACTCGCAATGTGAATGTGAATACAAAATTAACAATATAAAAAGATGGAATGCAACTGCAGACACGTGTTTCTGACTCATTAGTCGTCATCAGTACAGTATAGCCAAGTTAGAAGAATAATAGTTTAACTTGGAAAAAGATCACTACAGGAGCAATATTACTATTTGTGACAACAATGTCAGAAGACCCTGCCTTTCAGGGCGACAACCAACACAGTCACGGAGGTAAAGCTACCTGAGGAAAGTCCTCAGGTCCTTTAAGGTAATAGTTAGTGAGACAGTCAGCCAAAAACATAAGCTGCTTGTTCTGGACATCGAAGTAAAAAGCGAAACTAAACAAAAATATCGGAGTGGACCACAAAAAATCAAGTGGTGGATGCTAAAAGATGAGAAAGAAGGTCTATTCAGGGAAAGAATAGTAGACATAATATGTTGGAACATGAAAGGAAGCCCTAACACAATTTGGAGAAAAATGGCCAACATTATTAGACAGACTGCTATTAAAATACTTGGGAAAATGTCAGGAAAAAAGTTTGAGGATACAGAGACTTGCTGGTGGCCAAACGAAGTACAAGGAAAAATAAAAGAGAAGTGAACATTATATAAAAAGTGGCAAGAAACCAGATCCGATGCAGATCTTCAAAACTATATGGTGGCGAAAAAGGAAGCGAAAGTATCAGTAGCAAAAGCAAAAGCAGAAGCGTATTCAAACCTATACGATCAACTTGATACCAGGGAAGGCGAAACGAAGATATATAAAATAGCCAAACAGAGAGCAAAGAAAGCAAAAGATTTTAATCAGATTAGATGTATCCGAGATGAAAATAATAAAATACTAGTTCACGAAAAGGATGTCAAAAATAGATGGAGAAAGTACTTTTACAGCTTATTAAATGAAGCATTTGACGGATAGCCTGTAGAGTCAACGGAGACAGTAGCAGCAATGATCACCAAAATAACAAACGAGGAAGTGGCTCAAGCGCTTCAAAAAATAAAGAAAGGAAAAGCAGTAGGACCAGATGATATTCCTGGGGAAGTATGTAGAGCATTGGGAGAGACAGGAACAAAGTAGCTAACAGGTTTATTTAATAGAATTATGGAAGTTGGACAAATGCCAGACGAATGAAGAAGCAGTATACTAGTACCTGTCTACAAAACAAGGGAGATATACAACAATGTACAAACTACAGGGCTATAAAACTGCTTAGCCACACCATGAAAATATGGGAAAGAGTAATTGATAGACGGATACGTGAAGAGACCGACATATCCGAGAATCAGTTGGGCTTTATGCAGGGCAGATCAACAACAGATGCAATTTTCATTATAAGGCAGTTGATGAAAAAATACAGGAGTACAGAAACAAACGCTCATATGGTATTCATTGATCTTGAGAAGGCATATGATAGAGTTCATCGAGAGATTCTGTGGTGGGCACTCAATAATAAAGGAGTCCCTGGTGAATATGTAAAGATTGTGAGGAATATGTATGAGGGAGTAACGACTAGTGTTAGGACAGGTGTGGGAGAGACTGATAAATTCCATGTGAAAGTAGGATTGCACCAGGGCTCGGTGCTTAGTCCGTATTTATTCTCATTAGTTTTGGACCAGATAACAGCGAAACTACAGGGTAACATTCCATGGTGCTTAATGTATGCTGATGATGTGTTAGTAGGGAATAGTGAAAGAGACTTAGAACAAAAACTGGAACAGTGGAGACAAGCTCTGGAGGAGAAAGTTTTAAAACTTAGTAGGACAAAGACAATGAGTATTTGCAATGTTCATTTAAAGATGGAGTTACTACAAATAACATGGTATTTTTGGATGGTGAACTGATTGTAAAAAGCAATAGTTTTAAGTACCTGGGATCGGTATTACAGAGTAATGGAGAAATAGATGGAGATGCATTCAGTAGAATTAGGGCTGGATGGATGAAGTGGAAGGAAGCGAGTGGTGTGCTGTGTGACAGGAAAATTCCAATGAAGTTGAAGGGAAAATTCTATAAAACAGCCATAAGACCGGCTATGATGTACAGAACTGAATGTTGGGCAGTGAAAAAGAAAGAGGAACAACGAATGCATGTGGCGGAAATGAGAATGCTTAGATGGATGAGTGGAGTGACAAAGAAGGATAAAATTAGAAATGAGTATATTAGGGGAAGTTTAGGTGTGGCACCAATTGATGCCAAAATGAGAGAGCATAGGTTGAGATGGTTTGATCATGTTCAGCGTCGAGATGGTAATCACCCAATACGAAAAATTGCTGAAGTGCAGATTCCTGGAAGGAGTAGGAGAGGCAGACCAAAGAAGACGTGGGGAGAGACGATTAGACAGGACATGTTGGTAAAGGGGATTAATATTGATATGACTCAAGATAGAATTGTATGGAGAAATGCAATTAGGGAAGCCGACCCCGCATAGGGATAAGGCAAAGAGAATGATAATGAAGAATTTAAATACGTAAATAAACAAAGTTTTCGTTATGATAATGCTCGCATTTTCAGCTTGTTATTATTATTATGTATTTTTATTCTTGTGAAGACTCTAAAGAAGCTATCAGAGTCCTCTAGAATTTGTTTTATGGCAGTTGGACTCAAGTTGAGTTGTTTCATATTTTTTTTCCTATTCTAGTACTCCTGCTTTTTATTACTCGATCTTTATAGTACTGATGCATTTTTAACAATGTTTTCAAGAAGTCGTCAATATCTTCGGTGTATGTTTTCACCAGGCTGACAAGGTCTTTATTCTCATATGCGTTTTCGAAAAAGTCTACCATCTGCTCAAAGCTTAATTTTAGTGTTTCTTCGTTAAATACAATTTTTGCTGGCTCTAATAATTGTTCTAATTCATTATAAGTTTTTGGTCTCTTGGTGGGATTTGAGTTCGAAGCGGTGAAAGGCTGTGCGAATACTTCAGCGGGGGGTCTTCTTGCATCTGAAAAGTTTCGTTTAGCACTTGTAATATAGGTTTCCATTAGTTTTTGGGATATTTTCTCGTTTTTTCTTTATTCGAGTCATTTTTTAAAGCTTGTTAGTTAATTTTGTCGTTTCTTTTGATAAAATAGTCATTGCAGTAGGTGTTTAAGAAGTTGATGGGCTATATACATGCAGATTCGGTTGCTGGATATTCTTTAACAGAATAAGATGTTCTTTGGATTGACAATATTTCCAGTGGCTCTTCTATTTTAATACCATTTAAGGAATTAAAAATAATAGATTGTTCTTTCGACGGAAAAGCGGTAGGTTGTTGTTGGGTAAGAGCAGTTGAATAGTTATAGGGTTTGTTGGTGATATCGTTGTTGGTTGATGTCATCATTATTACTAATATTTTTGATTCGAAAAATTCCATTTACAAATTTTTAAAGCTGGACCTGCTTTTATACTGGTTCGACTTATTAAGTAGTTTTTGTTAATTAGCGAGGTTAAATATACACACTTTTTTTTACTATTATTTTGATACATCCAATTACAAAATAAAATTAAGGAAAAGGTTTTTGTATCCTTATTTTTTCAGAATGTGGTGAATTACTTCTCACTAACACTATCGCTAACTTTGTTTTATTAAATTTGGTTTTTATTTGCAATATATTGAAACTTTTAATGAAGCTGAATTACACATGTGTTTATCAGACTGTTGTCAGGATTGGCCTACATTGGTAAATATTCCGATAATAAGAGGAGCAACTAGAAATGTTACACTTTTACCGGGAGAACACGAAACTAAAGTTTACAACACTTCTAAATTAAACAGTAATAACTACCATTATTACACTTTTGATCGGAAAATGCAGATGCACCTGTTCTGAGGAGTAGAAATTCTTGTGCCATCCAGGCAATAATGGTCGAAGTTAAATTATTACAGTATTCTTTGGGAACAGTGCTTTAGTTTTACTACACTTTTCTTCGGAACGCGCGGAATGTGCGTTGAGACCTATCATGCAAATCTTCCTCCAACTTTAGCCCCAAATTAGATTATTTTTAATAGCTGCGTGAGAGATTGAAGAACAAACATTGATACTAATATTCAATGACATTAATTTACGGGTCCGATTTTTTTGGATTTACAATAATTATTGTCAGGGCCCCCGTAAGAACTACTGGCGCCTGTGTGCAAAAAATGATTTTGGCGCCCCTTAAGGCATTTTGATAATTTTTTTATTTATTTTTTTTTTGAAGGTAGGTAGGTAGGTGCAAATAAAGCAAAATAGGAACAAATAACACCATAGCAAATCTTAATTAAATAAAGTTTAAGGGGCTTTATTGAATCAATTCTGCTGCACCATCTTGTCACACATAGAGGGTTTAGACTTAACCCGAGAACATTTTTGCTCACCTCACAACATCCCACCTTTTTGTGGATGGCGAACCCAGAGTAACGCGATTTTCAAATTTTGTCCATTAAGGTACTTTTTACTGCAGCGGCTGGCTCGTTAATCGCTGAAAGATCGTCGCTGAATCTGAGCATTGATTGCGGTATACTGCTTGTGTGATTTGTTGGCGGTGCGTGTTTCGGAGTTTTGTATGTATTTGAGAAATTTTTGTGAAGTGAAGCTTGTTTTTATAAGTATGTATCATTTCATAATTTCCTAATAAATGGTTGTTTATCACAATTTTGAAGTATCCTTCTTCTTGTCTTCTTTTAAATATTGCATGTTTTTCTAATCTTGTAGCATTGGACAATTCTTTCTTCATCCTCTATTTCCTCTGCTCGCATGTATTTTAACAATAATTGTTTTCTTTGAATAATAATATTAATATTGTCCGTCTGTCGTCTGTCCGTCCGTCCGTAAACATAACTCCTCATTATACCAGGTAGAATGAAAATGATGTGTCCAATGAAAGCTTATGATCCAAGGATACTACTACAGGTGAGAAAATTTGACCTAAGACTTCCGCTTTTAGAAATGCAACCGCAAGTACTATTTTAAAGTCAATAGTACAAGCGATGTAATATTCGACGCGCTGTAGCAAGATGAGAACAAATATATACCTACTTCTGGTTTCATAACTGTCTGCCCGTCTGTTCGTCGTCCATGAAAATAACTCCTCCCTCATTCCACTAGGTAGAATGATAGATGAGATATCGAACGAAAGGTTATGATTCAAGGATGGTACTAAAGGTGAGAAACTTGACCTAGGACTTCCGGTTTTAGAAAGGCGGCCGGGAGTACTGTTTTAAATGTATACTTCCGGTTTTCTGACTATCTGTCCGTCTGTGAAAATAACTCCTTCGCCATGGCACTAGGTATAGTGGCAAATGAGATGTCGAATGAAAGCTTATAACCCAACGATGGTAATAAAAGTGAGAAATTTCACCTAGGACTTCCGGTTTTAGCAATTCGACCGAAAGTACTGTTTTAAAGTCGTCGGAATAGTACAAGTGATATATTATTCGACGCGGCTCAGCAATACGAGAACAAATATATATTTCCGATTTCATGACTGTCTGTTTGTCTGGCCGTCAACGAAATACGCCACTATAACCGCCCAGTGTCTACGATTTTGTCTGCTCTCATACTCTCAGAGCAGTCACCAAAAATCGACACTTGCTGCCCCTGGGTACAAAGGTTATAGACGCTTCAGTCAAAACGGTTCCTACAATCCACACAACCACACGCACAATCAGATACACCGCATTCACTGTTCAGCTACAGAGTTGCCAGATGTGATTTTATAAATCTCCCACTTAGAAACTGAAATTCCCTCAAATTGAAGCTCAAATCTCCCAAATTTAAATTTTTGGCACATTTTCATGAAGTAGTAGTCATATGTAAAGAAGAGTAAACCAAAATTATACTACTTATTAACAGAGGCCCTGGAAATTATTCATAGGTCCTATCGTCTTCGATTATATGAGAGTATAATATACAGTTCTATGTACATTCGCAAATTTAATTCCCCTAAAGCCCTAGACGGTTTCAAATTACCAAAAAATTGTGGGAAAATACCCCAATCTGGCAACCCTGTTCAGCGACGATCTTTCAGCGATTAAACGAGCCAGCCGCGCCAGTAAAAACGTACCTTTAGACGGGACTTACCATAATACTTATAACAAATCCACAGGGTACCAGGCGGTGCCGTGGTCGAAAAATTGTTTAAACAATTTTTTTTAAACAAATTCAGAAAAGAAAATTTTTCATTTTGAACAAATTTTTTTTAGATAACTCTGGTTATTCTGAGTAAAAATTGTTCTGTCATTTTTCTCTAACATTGATTGTTGTCGAGTTATACGCGATTTAAGATTTGAAAAATGCGAAAAAATGGCCATATACCTAACTCGACAACAATCAATTTTAGAGAAAAATCACTAGAGACCTTTTTTGCTCAGAATAACCCAAATTATCTAAAAAAAATTGTTCGAAGTGAAAAAATTATTTTTGTGAATTTGTTTAAAAAAGTTGTTTAGACAATTTTTCGACCAAGGTACCGCCTGGAGCCCTGTGGATTTGTTATAAAGACCTCTTTTTGAGTAAGTTTTTGCAAAAAAAAAACCATCGAAATAATTTCGCTAACGGGGGCAACGATACAGCTTGGGCTATAGCGCTAATTGTTAATAATTAAAAACAACAGCTTTGTAATAAAATAATGACAAAAATTTCTTCAGGATCTTGAAGGAGGGGTTTTAAACTTTGACTTCGTCTCTTTTTGATTCTCATATTAATAATTTTTAATTGAGTTATTAAGCCTTAAAAATGGCCATTTTCGCATTTTTAAAGTTTAAATCGCGTATAACTCGACAACAATCAATTTTAGTGAAAAATGACAAGAGACATTTTTTACTCAGAATGACCAAAGCGACCCAAAAAATTTGTTCGAATGAAAAATATTATTTTTGTGAATTTGTTTTAATAAGTTTTTGACCAAGGCACCGCCTGGCTCTCTGGATTTGTTATAAGGACCTCATTTTGAGTACCTAATGTGCAAAAAAATCGAATCGAAATAATTTCGCTAACGGGGACGACGATACAGGTCGGTCTAATTAGTTATTTGATGCGTATGCGATTATCAAATATTGTCGATTCATCATTTGAGTGTGACACAATCGTTGGGTTATCGATGAGATAGAATTACCGCCCACACACTACTACTTACATGTTTAGAATTTTTCCACGAAGTCACGGCTTAGTTAGGTATTTCTTATCTACAGTTTTGTCTACGGAATGGGTGTTTGTTATTTTTATAGCAGGATTTTTTATTTTATATCTATAGAAAGACTAATAATGTCATCCAAACAAAGTAAAACTGATCTATTTTATTTCTCAACTTTTATTTTAAAATTAATTTTTGCTTTTTAATTTTTTTTTGTAAATATTTTTGCAATTTTTCATCCTCAATTTTTGCGCCCCTAAAGGATGGCGCCCGTGTGCATTTCACACTTTGCACTTATGGTAGCGGGGGCCCTGATTATTGTAATAACAGTTCGTTTGAACTTTTTAATACAAGAAACTAGAAATTGATAAGATTGATGTCTGAGGACAGCAAAAGTTTCTCGTTTTACGACTAAAACTAATATTTTGGTATTTTTAAAGTGTTGAATGTCTGTATTGACTATTAGATAAAAATGTAACTCACAGTCTATTGAAGCCTCCTCCTACTAATAACAAAACAATGTGTTTAAAGATTTTTAGATGCGTTTAAATATAATATAAGAGCGCGAATTTGAACACAGCTTAACAACTTGAAGAACTGCTTGAACAAAATAATTTATTTTGTTTTGTATAATAATATACATAAATCAGTTTTTTATTTCTAGTCACAATAATTAATATCGGTTATTAGCTCGTGCGCTTGAGTTTACATTAATTTACACCCACGCTACTTCCAGTCGACTTCAAAATTTAATAAACGTAGTAAAACATAAATACTAAATTTTCTGGACAGTTGGGATTGGGACTAGTGGATCTTAGTATAATTTCTTCGCTAAGTATATAGCCATTTTATATTTGGCAACAATGTTTCCCGAAGAACTTTAGTAATTTAATGTAAACAATTTAGATGATAAAATTATGCATTTCTTTTGGCACAGTTAACATTGGTTCTCGACGTCAAACTTATTTATGACATGCTTAGAGATATTATTTTATTTCAAGTGTAACAATTTGATCTTGTTTTATTAGATTGACAATTATATATTTTATACTTTCTCTGTTTCAGATTTGTGAAATATGATGAAAATAAAACAGAGTCTTAATAAAGTACTAAATATTAAAACTGTACCCAAAAGAAATTTTAAAGAAAAATTTCATAATTATGATACTACTCATTCACGTTTGAAACATCTCTTATTTTTATGTCAGTTTTCGGGGTTATTTCCAATTTATAACGTTTTAAGCGATGATCCCAGAGATATGCGATTTGTATGGAGATCTTTGAAAAATTTATTTACTATTAGCGTTGCATGTATTGGAGCATTTAATACATTTAATAGTTTTGTCAACGCTACGAAGATGCCTAAAGCAATTAACTATTTAAGTAAGTATTTTAATTTATACTTTCACAAAAACATGAATAAAACTGTGGTATAAGTATTGAGAATAAGAAGCTGTCTGATTTCAGAAAAGAAACAGCACAGTTCTTTAATAGGGTAAAGAAATCAACGCATTGGGAAGCATATAAAGCTAAACTTAAAACTTATTTAAGAAAATTATATATCCTAAGGCAAGATCTTCCAAAGGATTCTCTGAAAAAAGATTGCAAGCGTATCTGACAGTGCCAAGGCTAACATAATCCTGAATAGGGATGGCAATGATATATCCATACATTTAGTATATCGATATATATTATTTTAAAATGTTATCCATATTTTTATATCGATATCCATCTCTTGATATATGGGCATATATAGAGAGGTTCTAAATTATGGAATAAATTCATTTATTTTCGAGAATAGGCGACTTTAGGGAAAAACCCAAGACAGGTCGATTTTTATTTTTAAATCATCACTTTTTGACATATATGCCATAATCGTGACGTCATCCATTTGGGTGTGATGACGTAATCGATGAGTGTTTTTCACTATTTGTATATTGTAGCCTAGCATCTGATGATGTACATGACTATGTACGAAATATAATGCATTGGTTTAAATAAGAACACGTTAATGGTCTTCTTTTTCCTTATCTAAGTGCACACCCAATTATATTAGCAATTTAGTGCCTAACTGGTCAGTTGTGATCACATATCCTGTATATATATATATATATATATATATATATATATATATATATATATATATATATATATATAACAATTTTAAGTTTCTGTGGGTTGGAGTCAATAAAAAATTTTAAAATTTTTAAAATAAAAAAATAACATTTTTTATTGACTCCAACCCACAGAAACTTAAAATTGTTTTTTAAATAAGTCAACATAGTACTTCTTTTTCTTTATATATATATATATATATATATATATATATATATATATATATATATATATATATATATATATATATATATATATATATATATATATATATATATACGCATACATATATATACAGGGTGTCCCAGACTAAATTACCCACGCTATATCTCTTAAACGAATAGAGATTTTCGAATGTGACAAAAAGTGATATATTCTACTTGTAATACACTTTAATACGGCGTACAAAAAAATCATCCCCTAAATATTCATCACTTAGTTACAACCCTTAACTTTAATTTTTTTAATAGCACCCTGCACATTTTTTTATAATTTTGGATGTAGTCTTTTATCGTCTATTCAACACATTTTTTGAAAATAAAATCGGTTCGTAAATAACCAAGAAACTATCAGTTTATTTTTGTTAATTGTGTGTTCCAGACTAATTTATCCAGGCTATATTTCTTAAACGAATAGAGATTTTCGAATGGGACAAAAGCTGATATATTCCATTTGTAATACACTTTCATATGGCGTAGAAAAAAATCATCCCCTAAATATTTATCCCTAACTTAAAGGGTGCTATTTAAAAAAATAAAGTTAGGGGTTGTAACTAAGGGATGAATATTTAGGGGACAATTTTTTTCTACGCCATATTAAAGTGTATTACAAATGTAATAGATCAGTTTTTGTCCCATTCTAAAATCTCTATTCGTTTAAGAAATATAGCCTGGTCTGGGACATATAATTAACAAAACTAAACTGATATTTTCTTGGTTATTTACGAACCGATTTTATTTTCAAAAAATGTGTTGAATAGAGGATAGAAGACCTCATCCAAAACTATAAAAAAATATACAGGGTGCTATTAAAAAAATTAAAGTTAGGGGTTGTAACTACGGGATGAATATTTAGGGGATGATTGTTTTCTTCGCCATATTAAAGTGTATTACAAGTAGAATAGACCACTTTTTGTCCCATTCGAAAATCTCTATTCGTTTAAGAGATATAGCGTGGGTAAATTAGTCTGGGACACCCTGTATATATATATATATATATATATGTTATATATACATATATATATATATATATATATATATATATATATATATATATATATATATATATATATATATATATATATATATATATATATATTTAAAAACATAAGATGTAGATCTTTGAAACACACTCAGTGAACCAAAGATCCAAGGTTATTGGTTTAACGACCACTCGTACGAAATCAAATAGATGAAATAGAGAATGTGGAAAAATCCCCTTACGAACAATTCACACATCCACTATATATATATATATATATATATATATATATATATATATATATATATATATATATATATATATATATATATATATATATATATATATATATATATATATAGAACTGGATTCGAAATCCGATGTATTTATCGACCGTGCAAGTATATTCTATAACACTATAAAACAGTGTTGAAATTATCGGGAAATGCGGTCTGTGGCTTAGATTGAAACTACATTTAATTCTGTTGAATTCGATATTTCGATGAGTATTTATTAATTTTTCATCTTCATCAGGAACAAACTACAAAATTAACTAACAGTTAGGTACAAACATAATATTACAATGATATAACTTACGAATTGTTGTAGGTATGTTATATAAAGCAATTTAACTTAAAGCTATGCATGTCGTTTCACGAGAAAGTCGAGGGCGGCACTGAATCAGGTATCTTTTCTCACATGTGTTAAGGGCCAAAAGTTCCAATATCGAGCCATCTGTTTAATATTCTGCTATTTTTAGAATTTTAAAACATTGCAGTAAATTTCGCTTAATCTACTTGTGTCTGATTTGTAATTAATTGAACGTTTATTACTGTTTATGTGGTACATCTCGAGGAACAATCTTTTCTTATAATTGCTTTCTGAATCTAGGATCTTGATATCTGACAAATTAAATTGGTGTCCTGTTGTTATGGAATGGTGTGCTGCTGCACAAGTATTTTTGTGTGTTTTGCAATCACTTTTGTGCTGCGTTATTCTTTGTTTCAACCATTGCGATGTTTGTCCTATATATTGCCCATCACATTCGAGACAAGAAAGTTGATAGATGATATGACTCTGATTTAGAAGCGGTGTCTGGTCTTTAAGCTTCGAGAATAAGCTATAGTTGGATATGCTATTGTATTTCGCTATTTTGATTTTCGGAATTCCGTTCAGCAGCTTGATTATATTGTTGGTTAAGCCATTTATGAAGGGCAACTTTTTGTAAATCACGGGATCTGATGGTCTGTTGTCACGTTGCCCGTCGTATAAGTCTGAGTTATATATCAGTTGCTTAAGAATTTTACTTGGATAGCCGTTGTTCAAGAATATGTTATAGAGTATTTTTAAATTCTTTTGTGTGAACAGGTCATTGCTGATGTGTAAAATTCTGTTTTTCATTGCCACAACAGTGTTGTGTTTTTGGCTTTTTGAGTGCTGAGAGAAATAATTTATATATCTTCCAGAGTCAGTTGGTTTCTGATACCAATCCAAAATTATCTTGTTCTCTGTGGTTCTTATCACCTTAGTGTCTAAAAAGGGCACACTTTGTTCTTTCTCCTCCTCAACGGTAAATTGTAGGTGTTTGTTAAATCCATTGAAGAGGTCCAGTGTAGTTTGAATAGAGTCCTCGGGGATCGCACTTATCACATCATCCACATATTTGTATATGAACGGTAACTTGAACGGTAGTCGTGGAATTACTATATCAAATAGATGATCTAAAACTATGGTGGCTAGAATGGGGCTGATAGGAGAGCCCATGGGAGTGCCAAAAATCTGTGAGTAAAAAGTTCCCCCGAAAGAAAAGTAAACATTAGAAAAAATAAAATCGATTAGTTTGAAGAAGTTATTCTTACTTAGTGTGGTGTTGGGTTCAATTAAGTGCCAATTTTGCTCTAAAATTTCAATAATCAAGTTGAGAGGAATATTCGTGAAAAGCGATACCGCATCTAAGGATATAAGTACATAGGTTTGAGGAATTGTAACATTCTTAATTAGTTCTACAAACGTAAATGTATCTTTCACATTATAATTAGTTTGATATTCAAAAGTGGCAGTTAGAATGTTTGCCAAGTATTTCGAGATGTTGTATGTAGTGGAGTTGATTGAGCTGATGATAGGGCGAAGAGGAACATTGCTTTTGTGAATTTTTGGTAGACAGTATAACTTTGGAAACATCGAGTTGTAGATCATTAGTTGTTTTGCAGCATTAGCGTCTATCTCACCTATGGATTTCAGATTCTTAATAATATTGTTGTATTTGGTTTGTATTTTCACCGTTGGATCAGTGTTTAATTTGGTGTACGTGGAAGAATCCTGTAGCATTATCTCAGTTTTATCCATATATTCTGATTTATCCATGGCAACCGTACACCCACCTTTGTCTGATTGCAAAATGTATAGATCTGGATTTGATTTCAAAAACTTGCGTATTTTTTCAAACATCCTGTTGAAGTGGTTTGGTTTGTTTGTTGTAGTGTGGTTCACATAATTAGTTATGATATTGGTTGCTCTAGCTCGTACGACATCCTTTGATTCATCTGGAATATCATCCACTATATTTTCTAAGTCTGCAACAAACCTATCTAGTCTGACATCTTTGCCAACACAGGGCACACTAAATTTAGGTCCCAATGATAAGAAATTTGCGACTTCTTCCGGTATGGTTATGCTAGAGATATTTTTAAACCATTTGCTGTTGTCTTTAAATACACGGTTGTGTTTTTCGTTATTGCTGTATAGTCGTTCAAATTTGTTGATATTCGTAAGTTTTATTTTCTCAAATTCAGATCTAAATTTTCTTTTCAGACGATTTTCGTATTCACGTATCATATCAGTTGGAAGAATCTCAGAAAGTTCAGATTTGATGTTACATATAAGTCGATTATATCTCGAGATGTTATTGCAAGTAATTTTTATTTCTAATGATAATGTTTTTTTGTTAGTGCTCGACATAAAACTGTTAATCCTATTAGTCATGCTAAAATTGTTACCTGTTGTTAATAAGTAATGTAGATTTTTGGTGCCGTCTTGAACGTGTCGTGGAAACGTGTTTGATGTTCTACACCTCAATAAGAAAATTCTTCTGTTGGTGACACTTGCTAGCTTGATGTTGATGCTTGACCATTGCTTCATTAACTTTGTTGTTGTATAGCCATAGGTCTATTCAACAGATTTAGATCTGAATTTGAGAAAATAAAACTTACGAATATCAACAAATTTGAACGACTATACAGCAATAACGAAAAACACAACCGTGTATTTAAAGACAACAGCAAATGGTTTAAAAATATCTCTAGCATAACCATACCGGAAGAAGTCGCAAATTTCTTATCATTGGGACCTAAATTTAGTGTGCCCTGTATTGGTAAAGATGTCAGACTAGATAGGTTTGTTGCAGACTTAGAAAATATAGTGGATGATATTCCAGATGAATCAAAGGATGTCGTACGAGCTAGAGCAACCAATATCATAACTAATTATGTGAACCACACTACAACAAACAAACCAAACCACTTCAACAGGATGTTTGAAAAAACACGCAAGTTTTTGAAATCAAATCCAGATCTATACATTTTGCAATCAGACAAAGGTGGGTGTACGGTTGCCATGGATAAATCAGAATATATGGATAAAACTGAGATAATGCTACAGGATTCTTCCACGTACACCAAATTAAACACTGATCCAACGGTGAAAATACAAACCAAATACAACAATATTATTAAGAACCTGAAATCCATAGGTGAGATAGACGCGAATGCTGCAAAACAACTAATGATCTACAACTCGATGTTTCCAAAGTTATACTGTCTACCAAAAATTCACAAAAGCAATGTTCCTCTTCGCCCTATCATCAGCTCAATCAACTCCACTACATACAACATCTCGAAATACTTGGCAAACATTCTAACTGCCACTTTTGAATATCAAACTAATTATAATGTGAAAGATACATTTACGTTTGTAGAACTAATTAAGAATGTTACAATTCCTCAAACCTATGTACTTATATCCTTAGATGCGGTATCGCTTTTCACGAATATTCCTCTCAACTTGATTATTGAAATTTTAGAGCAAAATTGGCACTTAATTGAACCCAACACCACACTAAGTAAGAATAACTTCTTCAAACTAATCGATTTTATTTTTTCTAATGTTTACTTTTCTTTCGGGGGAACTTTTTACTCACAGATTTTTGGCACTCCCATGGGCTCTCCTATCAGCCCCATTCTAGCCACCATAGTTTTAGATCATCTATTTGATATAGTAATTCCACGACTACCGTTCAAGTTACCGTTCATATACAAATATGTGGATGATGTGATAAGTGCGATCCCCGAGGACTCTATTCAAACTACACTGGACCTCTTCAATGGATTTAACAAACACCTACAATTTACCGTTGAGGAGGAGAAAGAACAAAGTGTGCCCTTTTTAGACACTAAGGTGATAAGAACCACAGAGAACAAGATAATTTTGGATTGGTATCAGAAACCAACTGACTCTGGAAGATATATAAATTATTTCTCTCAGCACTCAAAAAGCCAAAAACACAACACTGTTGTGGCAATGAAAAACAGAATTTTACACATCAGCAATGACCTGTTCACACAAAAGAATTTAAAAATACTCTATAACATATTCTTGAACAACGGCTATCCAAGTAAAATTCTTAAGCAACTGATATATAACTCAGACTTATACGACGGGCAACGTGACAACAGACCATCAGATCCCGTGATTTACAAAAAGTTGCCCTTCATAAATGGCTTAACCAACAATATAATCAAGCTGCTGAACGGAATTCCGAAAATCAAAATAGCGAAATACAATAGCATATCCAACTATAGCTTATTCTCGAAGCTTAAAGACCAGACACCGCTTCTAAATCAGAGTCATATCATCTATCAACTTTCTTGTCTCGAATGTGATGGACAATATATAGGACAAACATCGCAATGGTTGAAACAAAGAATAACGCAGCACAAAAGTGATTGCAAAACACACAAAAATACTTGTGCAGCAGCACACCATTCCATAACAACAGGACACCAATTTAATTTGTCAGATATCAAGATCCTAGATTCAGAAAGCAATTATAAGAAAAGATTGTTCCTCGAGATGTACCACATAAACAGTAATAAACGTTCAATTAATTACAAATCAGACACAAGTAGATTAAGCGAAATTTACTGCAATGTTTTAAAATTCTAAAAATAGCAGAATATTAAACAGATGGCTCGATATTGGAACTTTTGGCCCTTAACACATGTGAGAAAAGATACCTGATTCAGTGCCGCCCTCGACTTTCTCGTGAAACGACATGCATAGCTTTAAGTTAAATTGCTTTATATAACATACCTACAACAATTCGTAAGTTATATCATTGTAATATTATGTTTGTACCTAACTGTTAGTTAATTTTGTAGTTTGTTCCTGATGAAGATGAAAAATTAATAAATACTCATCGAAATATCGAATTCAACAGAATTAAATGTAGTTTCAATCTAAGCCACAGACCGCATTTCCCGATAATTTCAACACTGTTTTATAGTGTTATAGAATATATATATATATATATATATATATATATATATATATATATATATATATATATATATATATATATATTAATATATATGTTACAGTTCAAGTTGATTATCCAGTTGGAGTTGACTTTTCCTAGTTCGAGTCGACTCAAACGGTTGGTTTTAGTAAAAGTTGATTATAAATATAAAATGAAGATTTTTATTCAACATTTACTAGTAAAAGTAGACTCCAACTAGTTAAAGTATACTCTTCCCAATGCCATTTAGTAAAAGTTGATTCACACAAACAACCGATTCTAGAAATTAAATGTTACTGTATATTATGTTCAAATCGTGATATTTATATTCCAGGCTTTATCGTCGCCCCCGTTAGGTAAATTATTCCAGTTCGATTTTTTTGTACAAACTTACTCAAAAAGAGGTCCTTATAACGAATCCACATGGTGTCAGATGGTACCGTAATCGAAAAATTGTTTAAACAATTTTTTTAAACACATTCACAAAAAAAATTCACTTCGGACATTTTTTTAGATCATTAATTTGGGTCATTCGGAGCAAAAGAGGTCTTTTGTGATTTTTCTGTAAAATTGATTGTTCTCGAGTTATACGCGATTTAAAATTTGAAAAATGCGAAAATTACCATTTTTAAGGCCTAATAACTCAGATAAAAATTATTATTATGAAAGTCAGAAAGTCACCAAATCAAATTTTAACGAGCCCCCCTACAAGATACTGAAGAAATATTTGTCATTATTTTATTACTAAGCTGTTATTTTTGATTATTAACAATGAGCGCTAGGAGCGTATTGAGGCGGCTGTCAATGTGAGTGCGACTGAGATGCACCATTGGACGGTCGGAATGGAGGATCTTACTCGCACTCACATTGACGGCCGGCTCAATACGCTTTTAGCGCTCATTGTTGATAATTAAAAATAACAGCTTAGTAATAAAATAATGACAAAAATTTCATCAGGATATTGTAGGGGGGCTTTAAACTTTGATTAGGTGACTTTCTGACTTTCATAATAATAGTTTTTAATCGAGTTATTAAGCCTTACAAATGGTCATTTCGCATTTTTCAAATTTTAAATCGCGTATAACTCGAAAACTATCAACTATCACAAAAAACAAATAAAAAAACTGCAACTCTTCGTCACTGGAATACATTCCTATTTTACAATTTTTAGAACTTTGACATTTAATAATTCAAACTTCTGTCAAACCACAAAACTGTCAAAACTTTTTTGTAATTTATTGCTCACATGTCATCACCATGACAAGGCGACAAGGCGAAAGTTAAGGATATTTGATTATATGAAAGTGTGCTAAAAAACAGTGCGAAAAAGTAAATCCCATTTAAAATACATTATTACTTCAGGCACACTTTAAACCCTTCATGTACTGCTATCTAATTTACAATTTTCACACAATAGAAACTTATACATAATATGAGGTAGAGTAGATAAGAATTATTTTTGTGAATTTGGTTAACAAAAATTGGTTAAACAATTTTTCGACCGCGGTACCGCCGGACACTGTATTTGTTATAAGGATGTACTTCTTTGAGTAAGTTTGTGCAAAAAAATCGAATCAGAATAATTTATTTGACGGGGCGACGTTACAGCCTGGACTAATAAGTAGTTGAAACGGTCAAAACAAAGAGACGCACACTCATCAAAAATGCACGTGAGATTATACATTGTATAATCTACTTTTACTAACAAGAGTTAGGAGGAGTCAACTTCAACTAGTAAAAGTTGATTTAAATTTTTCAAATCAACTTTTACTGCTCATTTCAGTTGGAGTTGACTCGAACTAGGAAAGTCAACTCTAACAGAATCAACTTGAACTGTAACATATATATTTTTATATATATATATATATATATATATATATATATATATATATATATATATATATATATAACAGGTATATAATATTTGCTGAACAGTTAGGAAACAAGGCTGAAATATTGGGGTAGCAGCAATCTCAAAGAAAACTCTTTATAATAGTTCCAAGCTTTCGAAAATGTTTATTTTCATCATCAGGGAAACTACAATCATAAATAGACAGTATTTAACAAATAGGCTAACTGAAATAATAATAATTGCTATCCTTGTGTTACCAAAAATCCAGAACACCATAGTTTCCTCTCACTAAACCAGGTGTCGAGGATCCCCAAAAACACAAAAACAACAAAAAATTGTTTTGAGAAATGCAGAGTCAATACTTTCACTAAAAACACTGCACATCACAAAACAATCTTACTAAAGAGTTACTTATATGTTTGTACTTACATTATTTGAGGATGTTGAGCCTAGTTGTTAAACACTGACATATAAAACGAAATTTTGTCCTGGTACAAATCGTATATAAAAATTAAAATTAAAAACTATATATAAAAAATTGTTCTAAAAATCGAGTATAAATTGAAAAATGGTAAAATATTTTAAAAAATGATGTATGTCAAATGGCATTTTTGAAAATGTCTAACAAATGTTATATCGATTTTTATTAAATTTTGTTTGAATTCATACGGAAACGTCACTACCACTGAACCAATTATAATTATTTAATAAATGTTTTTTAAATTTTGAAATAGGAAAATTCCGAAATGAGAATAAAACAGTTTTAATCAATGCAAAGTTTTTTTAAAAGTAGATGTCTTTTTTATTATGTGATTTATATTGAAAAAATCTATAAATTATATATTAAATGAAAGAAGAATTTGAATTATTAAATTTAAATTGGTTATTTTTATCTAAGGTGAGTAAATAAGAATAAATTTCACTGAGATGTCTTACATCTGATTTTTTGTTTATTGAATTTTCTTCTTGAAAGATAAAAGCCATTTCCAAAAAGAGTCTTTTGTTATATGAGTTCTCAGAAGCTAGTACTTTAGTATTATGATAATCCATTGTATGACCCTCTTTGGAAACGTGTTCTGCTAAAGCACAACGTTCAGGATGTAGTCTAGAATCACTTTTATGTGATATTATTCGAGATGATAAAGTTCTCGAGGTGATACCTATATAGTTCATATTACAACTATGACAAGGTATACTATAAATTACATTGGAACAAGATAATGCAGGAGTTTTATCTTTCAGTCTAGTAAAAATTGAGTTTATAGATAATGTAATACTATTAGCTATTTTTATGCCACTAATTTGATTAAAGATTCTGCATAGCTTTGGTGTGATGTTTTTAATCTAAGGGAGTGAAAAATATTTAAAGTTAATGGGTTCCTGGTTTTCTGTAACATTAGGAAGATTATTTAAATTTTGGTTGTTAATACTATTATTATTTGTGTATGAGATGTCAGATGTGTTAAAAAGTAATTTCTTTATAAGGGTTTTTGGATAGGAATTGTCAGTGAATATATTAAATAATATTTTTAGATTTGTATTATGAAATGAGCTGTCTGATATTTTTAAAACCCTTGATTTCATTTGTTTTATTAAATTAACTTTTTGAGAAAATTTATGGTATGACCAATAATTCATATACCTACCTGAGCTTATTGGTTTTTGGTACCAGTCAATCATTAAGGTGTTTGTAGTAGTATTACGAATAAATTTAGTATCTAAGAAGGGTAGAGTACCATTTTCATCTTCTCTTTCTAAGGTAAATTGAATGTAAGGATCATAACTGTTGAAGATGAATAAGATTTCATCCAAGGCATTGGAAGGTAGGCTAAGTATTATGTCATCAACATATTTCTTAATAAAACAAAGGTCAAAAGGTAGTACTGGTATTACTACGTCTAACAAATCGTCTATCACATAACATGCAATAATAGGTGAAATTGTCGCTCCCATAGGAGTACCAAATTTTTGTGAATAATATTGATTATTAAAAGAAAAATATGTGTTATTAAATAAAAAGCTAATTAAATTTAAGAAGGTGTCTTTCTCAATGTTACAGAAGTTACGAATAGAAGACCATTTTTTATTAATAGCTCTTAGAGCTGCATCTAAGTAAACATTACTAAAAAGGGACACGACATCTAAGCTTGCAATAACATAATTAGGTGGAAGTTTAAAGTTATTGAATTTGTTAGTAACTTCAAAAGAATCTTTTACGTAGTAATCATTATTAGTGTCATAAGCTTTAGTCAATATATCAGTTAAAAAAGAAGCCAAAAACTGTGTAGGAGCATTAATACAAGCTACTATAGGACGTACTGATAGTGTAGGTTTATGTATTTTAGGGAGAGCATAAAATTTTGGTGAAATACCACTATAACACATAAGTTTCTTTTTTGTATTAGGATCTATTTGGTTTGTATCTACTAGTGATTTTATTAATTTATTACATTTCTGTTGAATAGAAGAAGTTGGGTCCTTTGGTAAAATAGAATAGGCCTCTCTATTATTTAGTATATTTGAAGATAATTCTAAATATTGTTCTTTATATAAAATTACTGTTACATTACCTTTATCAGATTTTGTAACAACAATATTAGGATTATTTTTTAGAAAAGATTTAGTTTTAACTAGTAGTTTATGGTAAAAGACAGATGTGTTACTTTGGTACCTCCCATAATTGTGAATTTGATTAGTAATAATATTTGTAGATTTAGCAATCAGTACATTCCTTACAAGTGTATCAGATATAGACGAGGTTATGTTGTCGATACAAGATAACATATTTTTAATAGGAATGTGTATTCCTAGTATAGGTTCAATACTAAATTTGGGGCCAAGAGCCAAAAAACGAAAAATATCATCTGGTATCACAACCTCTGTTAGATTTTTTATCCAGTTTGGTTTAATATTTAACAAAATATCAACATTATCTTTATACAGCTTATCAAATTTCTTTAAGTTATTATTCTTAATTATGTGAAATTTACGGTTATATACTCGTTGTTGTTTTGATTGGAAATTTAAAAAAATTAATTCTGATGTTAAGTTAATAATGTCTATTTTAAATTTTGTTAAATCTGATTCTAATTTATTAATAAGTTTATGGTTAGATGTAATTTCAATATTTAGAACTTTAGATCCCATTTTATCACATAATCTTATAGATTCTTCAGTGTAGGTATTTTGTCTATGGATCAGTGATAGGATCGGTTTCGTATATTTAATCTAACAGAATCAACTTGAACTGTAACATATATATATTTTTATATATATATATATATATATATATATATATATATATATATATATATATTTTTTTTTTTTTTTTTTTTTTTTTAAGATAACAGCTGACCTGGTAGATAAAAATGGGGTTGAGGTTTATTGGGTATACAGCTGAATAAAACCAAGTGGTACTCTGTTTAACAAATCGTTATATTTCGCTGATTTTCATCAGCATCATCAGACGAAAGCTACAATATTTAAAAAATGGTACAATGTTATAATATGATCTTTTTTTAACAATTTTTATCTTATACATCTGATGATGCTGATGAAAATCAGCGAAATATAACGATTTGTTAAACAGAGTACCACTTGGTTTTATTCAGCTGTATACCCAATAAAGCTCAACCCCATTTTTATATATATATATATATATATATATATATATATATATATATATATATAAGGTTGAAATATTGGGGTAGCAGCAATCTCAAAGAAAACTCTTTATAATAATTCCAAGCTTTCGATAATGTTTATTATCATCTTCAGGGAAAATTATTTGAGGATGTAGAGCCTAGTTGTTAAATACTGACATAACAATGAAATTTTGTCTTGGTAAATAGTAAATAATATAAATTAAAGTAAAAACTATATAAAAACTTATAAAAATCTGAGTATAAAGCGATAAAAGCTAAAATATTTTTTAAAAAATTATGTATGTCTAATTGGCATTTTACAAAATGTCTAACAAAAACAAAATGCCAATTAGACATACATAATTTTTTAAAAAATATTTTAGCTTTTATCGCTTTATACTCAGATTTTTATAAGTTTTTATATAGTTTTTACTTTAATTTATATTATTTACTATTTACCAAGACAAAATTTCATTGTTATGTCAGTATTTAACAACTAGGCTCTACATCCTCAAATAATTTTCCCTGAAGATGATAATAAACATTATCGAAAGCTTGGAATTATTATAAAGAGTTTTCTTTGAGATTGCTGCTACCCCAATATTTCAACCTTGTTTCCTAACTGTTCAGCAAAGATTATATACCTGTTATATATATATATATATAAATATATATATATATATATATATATATATATATATATATATATATATATATATGTATATATATATATTACACTTGAAGTTTCCGCGGGAGCTATATATGCTTTCTGTTTTTTTCCGGGTTTGACTCCGCGTTGAATAATTTTGGTTTTGAGAAAAACCATTATTTTGACGACGTTTCAGCAAGATCTCACTTGCCATTGTCAAGTCAGGTAGTTCCGCTTCTCGCTGTTGCTTGAAGTAGACTGAATTTTTATTCACGATACCGTAACTTATATAGTTGATCCTGATGTATTTGCTTGATCTGCGCGTCTCTTGGATCTTGTGATTGGTCCAGTATATGTTGGGGGGTCTGGAAGGGTGACACGCGTAGATGTCGCTGCTTGATTTATTTTGGTCTTTTTTTTCAATACCGTTTTCCATGTTGTAGGAAGCCGTTGCGCATCATCTCTTTGGTTTAGGCCGTTGGGATTTCTTTCGATTTCTATCGATTCTCTGATTTCACGTTTTCTGTTTATTTCTATGTTAGCTAACATCGTTGTTTGGTTCAGGTTTATTTTATGTCCTGTATTTGCGACATGTTGTGCAAGGGATGACGTGGTTTCTCCCCTTTCGATGGCATTTCGGTATTCTTCTCGTCTTACATGGATTCTTCGGTTGGTCTATCCAATGTACGACTTTCCACAATCCCCACACGGAATCTCGTATACTCCTTGACTTTCTAACGATATTTTGGTTTTTGGTGTTGGTAGAATAGTTTGTAATACCTTGTAATCAAGGTTTTGATGACTGAATGTAATTGTGCAGGATGGTGGTGTGAAGCAGCATTTAGATATCTATCGGTATGTGTCGGTTTCCGATACACTGTATGGCCTATTTGTCCGTCTTGTTTCTTTATTATTAACACATCTAGGAATGGTATTTGATCGTTTTCTTCCAGTTCCATAGTAAACTGAATTTTATGGTGGATATTGTTGATGTGTTCTAAAAATGCCTTTAGTTTTTCTTCTCCGTGGGTCCAGATGATAAAAGTGTCATCCACGTATCTAAGCCAAAGTTTAGGTTTGTATTCAGCTGTTTCTATTGCCCGCTGTTCTATTTCCTTCATAAACAAGTTCGCCATTACTGGTGACAGTGGGGAACCCATCGGTGCTCCCTCAACTTGTTTATATCTTTGCTCCTTATAGATGAAATATGTGTTATTTAAACAGTGTTTGGTTAGGTTTAGAGTATCCGGTGATATTGGGTACTTTTTGCTTATGATATCCAGTGATTCATCTATAGGAACATTCGTGAAAAGTGAGACTACATCGAAGCTGACTAGCAAATGTCCCGGCTCAAGAGTCACACCTTTTATACGCTCGATGAAGTGGCTCGCGTTCTTGACGTAAGAATCCGCTTCCTCCGCGTATGGTTGCAGCTGTTGAGCCAGAAATTTTGCCAGCGGTTGTAAGGGAGATCCGATGGAGCTCACAATTGGTCGCAGTGGTAATCCTGCCTTCTGTAGGCCGTAAAATTTTGGGCATCTTGATGACTTCTCTCTAGGTATGAGATGGACCTGTTGTTCTTTCTTGATATTTGAGGCTTTGATCTTGGCTTTTGTTATTTTCTCTAGATATGCTGTCGGGCCTGACGAGATGCTTTGATATGTTGTATCATTTAAGATGTCGTATATTTTTTTTTTCGTAGTCCTGAATATTCATCACTACCGTAGCGTTGCCTTTGTCAGCTGGAAGCACGATGATTTCTTTGTTGTTCTTCAAATTATGTAAGGCTTCTTTCTCTTCCCGTGTTAAATTTCTTTTTGGTGGTTTAGCTGTTCTTAATATTTTTGATACGTCTTGGCTTATGATCTCGGCTGTTTCTGTTGGGAGACTAGTAATTGTAGTCTCTACCTCAATAATGATATTTTCTACGGGAATGTGTGTAGGTGCAACAGCAAAATTGAAACCTTTTGCAGGAACACTATTCGTGGCTTCATCCAGTGTCAGGTTTGAAAAGTTATATACTAATTTGTTTGTTTCTATTTGTGATTTTTCTTTCTTTTTCGGCCGCTGTTGTAGTAACAAATTTTCAAACTTTTTAATTTGTTTGGTCTTAGTGAGATCAGCATCTGTTTCTGCTCGAAAGTTTGTCAGTTGTTCAAAGAAATTTCATAATGTTGGATGGATTGTGTTACTTAGTTTAAGATGCAGCTGTAATGATTCATGGATCGCTTCTCTAATAAGCGCCAGGCTTGCCCTTCTTAAAATGTTTTTCGTTTTATAGTTATTTTTGTGAAACGTGAGCTTCATACAAGTCGGTATAATGCTTTCGTCACGGCAGCGTTCTAAAAACGTAAGGTTGCATAACAGCGTCCTTCGTTTCGATCGTAGTTTTTCGTATCTTCTGATGTCTGGTAGAATTTCCTCCCCGTAGGGGTTAATTATATTACACTTGAAGTTTCCG
The DNA here is from genome assembly GCF_917563875.1 of Diabrotica virgifera virgifera. Classification (NCBI taxonomy): domain Eukaryota; kingdom Metazoa; phylum Arthropoda; class Insecta; order Coleoptera; family Chrysomelidae; genus Diabrotica; species Diabrotica virgifera. The sequence continues at coordinate 182,083,048 of NC_065443.1, read as the reverse complement.
CGGTAGCTATATGTGCTTTCTGTTTTTTTCCGGGTTTGACTCCGCGTTGAATAATTTTGGTTTTGAGAAAAACCATTATTTTGACGACGTTTCGGCAAGATCTCACTTGCCATTGTCAAGTCAGGTAGTTCCGCTTCTCGCTGTTGCTTGAAGTAGACTGAATTTGTATTCACGATACCGTAGCTTATATAGTTGATCCTGATGTGTTTGCTTGACCTGCGCGTCTCTTGGATCTTGTGATTGGTCCAGTATATGTTGGGGGGTCTGGAAGGGTGACACGCGTAGATGTCGCTGCTTGATTTATTTTGGTCTTTCTTTTCAATACCGTTTTCCATGTTGTAGGAAGCCGTTGCGCATCATCTCTTTGGTTTAGACCGTTGGGATTTCTTTCAATTTCTATCGATTCTCTGATTTCACGTTTTCTTTTTATTTCTATGTTAGCTAACATCGTTGTTTGGTTCAGGTTTATTTTATGTCCTGTATTTGCGACATGTTGTGCAAGGGATGACGTGGTTTCTCCCCTTTCGATGGCATTTCGGTGTTCTTCTCGTCTTACATGGATTCTTCGGTTGGTCTGTCCAATGTACGACTTTCCACAATCCCCACAAGGAATCTCGTATATTCCTTGACTTTCTAACGATATTTTGGTTTTTGGTGTTGGTAGAATTGTTGAGATTTTTCTGTCGGTGTTAAATATCGTTTATATGTTATGTTTTCTCAGCACTCTCCCTATTTTCTCTGCTGTACCCTTAACATATGGCAGAATGGTATTGCCGATCGGTTTTTCGTCTTCTGTTGGGTCCTTCATTCTTCTTCGAGCATTTTGAGCTTTTTCGATGGTGTATGTTGAGAAGCCGCTTTCTCTTAACGCTGTCGCCCTTCCAGCGCTGTCACGCTGTTCTACGCGTGTCACCCTTCCAGACCCCCCAATATATACTGGACCAATCACAAGATCCAAGAGACGCGCAGGTCAAGCAAATACATCAGGATCAACTATATAAGTTACAGTATCGTGAATAAAAATTCAGTCTACTTCAAGCAACAGCGAGAAGCGGAACTACCTGACTTGACAATGGCAAGTGAGATCTTGCCGAAACGTCGTCAAAATAATGGTTTTTCTCAAAACCAAAATTATTCAACGTGGAGTCAAACCCGGAAAAAAACAGTAAGCACATATAGCTCCCGCGGAAACTTCAAGTGTAATATAATTAACCTCTACGGGGAGGAAATTCTACCAGACATCAGAAGATACGAAAAACTACGATCGAAACGAAGGACGCTGTTATGCAACCTTACGTTTTTAGAACGCTGCCGTGACGAAAGCATTATGCCGACTTGTATGAAGCTCACGTTTCACAAAAACAACTGTAAAACGAAAAACATTTTAAGAAGGGCAAGCCTGGCGCTTATTAGAGAAGCGATCCATGATACCAGACGAGACATCGACAAAATGAATTCAGAATAATTACAGCTGCATCTTAAACTAAGTAACACAATCCATCCAACATTATGGAATTTCTTTGAACGACTGACAAACTTTCGAGCAGAAACAGATGCTGATCTCACTAAGACCAAACAAATTAAAAAGTTTGAAAATTTGTTACTACAACAGCGGCCAAAAAAGAAAGAAAAATCACAAATAGAAACAAACAAATTAGTATATAACTTTTCAAACCTGACACTGGATGAAGCCACGAATAGTGTTCTTGCAAAAGGTTTCAATTTTGCTGTTGCACCTACACACATTCCCGTAGAAAAATATCATTACTGAGGTAGACACTACAATTACTAGTCTCCCAACAGAAACAGCCGAGATCATACGCCAAGACGTATCAAAAATATTAAGAACAGCTAAACCACCAAAAAGAAATTTAACACGGGAAGAGAAAGAAGCCTTACATAATTTGAAGAACAACAAAGAAATCATCGTGCTTCCAGCTGACAAAGGCAACGCTACGGTAGTGATGAATATTCAAGACTACGAATCAAAAATATACGACATCTTAAATGATACAACATATCAAAGCATCTCGTCAGACCCGACAACATATCTAGAGAAAATAACAAAAGCCAAGATCAAAGCCTCAAATATCAAGAAAGAACAACAGGTCCATCTCATACCTAGAGAGAAGTCATCAAGATGCCCAAAATTTTACGGCCTACCCAAGGTACACAAGGCAGGATTACCACTGCGACCAATTGTGAGCTCCATCGGATCTCCCTTACAACCGCTAGCAAAATTTCTGGCTCAACAGCTGCAACCATACGCGGAGGAAGCGGATTCTTACGTCAAGAACGCGAGCCACTTCATCGAGCGTATAAAAGGTGTGACTCTTGAGCCGGGACATTTACTTGTCAGCTTCGATGTAGTCTCACTTTTCACGAATGTTCCTATAGATGAATCACTGGATATCATAAGCAAAAAGTACCCAATATCACCGGATACTCTAAACCTAACCAAACACTGTTTAAATAACACATATTTCATCTATAAGGAGCAAAGATATAAACAAGTTGAGGGAGCACCGATGGGTTCCCCACTGTCACCAGTAATAGCGAACTTGTTTATGAAGGAAATAGAACAGCGGGCAATAGAAACAGCTGAATACAAACCTAAACTTTGGCTTAGATAAGTGGATGACACTTTTATCATCTGGACCTACGGAGAAGAAAAACTAAAGGCATTTTTAGAACACATCAACAATATCCACCATAAAATTCAGTTTACTATGGAACTGGAAGAAAACGATCAAATACCATTCCTAGATGTGGTAATAATAAAGAAACAAGACGGACACATAGGCCATACAGTGTATCGGAAACCGACACATACCGATAGATATCTAAATGCTGCTTCACACCACCATCCTGCACAATTACATTCAGTCATCAAAACCTTGATTACAAGATCTGAAAGACTGACAGACCAAGAACATCAAAATGAAGAAATGCATAATGTGAAAACAGCGTTAAGAGAAAACGACTTCTCAACATACACCATCGAAAAAGCTCAAAATGCTCGAAGAAGAATGAAGGACCCAACAGAAGACGAAAAACCGATCGGCAAAATCATTCTGCCATATGTTAAGGGTACAACAGAGAAAATAGGGAGAGTGCTGAGAAAACATAACATAGAAACGATATTTAACACCGACAGAAAGATCTCAACTATTCTACCAACACCAAAAACCAAAATATCGTTAGAAAGTCAAGGAGTATACGAGATTCCGTGTGGGGATTGTGGAAAGTCGTACATTGGACAGACCAACCGAAGAATCCATGTAAGACGAGAAGAACACCGAAATGCCATCGAAAGGGTGAAACCACGTCATCCCTTGCACAACATGTCGCAAATACAGGACATAAAATAAACCTGAACCAAACAACGATGTTAGCTAACATAGAAATAAAAAGAAAACGTGAAATCAGAGAATCGATAGAAATCGAAAGAAATCCCAACGGTCTAAACCAAAGAGATGATGCGCAACGGCTTCCTACAACATGGAAAACGGTATTGAAGAAAAAGACCAAAATAAATCAAGCAGCGACATCTACGCGTGTCACCCTTCCAGACCCCATAACATATACTGGACCAATCACAAGATCCAAGAGACGCGCAGGTCAAGCAAATACATCAGGATCAACTATATAAGTTACGGTATCGTGAATAAAAATTCAGTCTACTTCAAGCAACAGCGAGAAGCGGAACTACCTGACTTGACAATGGCAAGTGAGATCTTGCCGAAACGTCGTCAAAATAATGGTTTTTCTCAAAACCAAAATTATTCAACGCGGAGTCAAACCCGGAAAAAGAAGAAAGCATATATATATATATATATATATATATATATATATATATATATATATATATGAAACTTAAAGCTAAAATCAATATCAATAAAATAATTAATATTAAAAATAAACTCACCAGGCTTCCGGGTTGAACCGCGTCGTTGATTTCTAGGCCGAGCTTTCGACGTCCTCTCTGACGTCATCTTCAGGGCTTCCGGGGTCTCAGTCTCCTGAGGCTCCAGACACTACACTCACTACTCACTGCACTACTGTTGTTGTTGACGCTGGGGCGGTTATTTATACCGTGGACTGGCGTGACTGTCGTGGCTGTCGATAAATAACCGCCCCAGCGTCAACAACAACAGTAGTGCAGTGACTAGTGAGTGTAGTGTCTGGAGCCTCAGGAGACTGAGACCCCGGAAGCCCTGAAGATGACGTCAGAGAGAACGTCGAAAGCTCGGCCTAGAAATCAACGACGCGGTTCAACCCGGAAGCCTGGTGAGTTTATTTTTAATATTAATTCTTTTATTGATATTGATTTTAGCTTTGAGTTTCATTGTATTAACCGCGGAAACATATATATATATATATATATATATATATATATATATATATATATATATATATATATATATATATATATATATATATATATATATATTGTATTTGCGTCCCTCGTGGCTTCTGTATAGTTTTGACTCTTCGTGACTTCCGATCAATATACAGCGTGTATATTAACAAGAATAATTTCATACAGTTAGCGCTCGCTTTGGCATCCGTTATACTGGCAACAACGTACTTATAATATCAAGTAAAATATTTAACCTTGGTCGTGTTTAAGTGCAAATTTAGTTGTAGAACCCAGACAAATTCTATTTATAACTTTTGCCAATTAGGTGGTTTTGCTCGGATATACGATAAGGATTTGCTGTAAATTGTTTGTTTTCGTTTTTTTATACTCTTAAATCAGGTTAGAAAAACTTATTTCTTGGGTGTAGTTATGAATGATGTATTTTCTAAACTTTTAGATTTTCTATTTTATTTCGATGGAAGAAGATTATGGATTTCGGAAGATTTCGATGGAATAAGTTATATTGTAATATACTTAACAATACCACTGTATACCCTTGACAAATTTTTATTTTTTAAAGTTAATAATTGTTTGATGAGCCTTTCGATAAGTTAGGTTAGGTATATTATTAAATTTTATTTTGATAATAATCGGTACTGTTTCTCTCTCTCTCTCTCTCTCTCTCTCTCTCTCTCTCTCTCTCTCTTCCTGTAATCCCTTCCCAGCGCATCCTTATCTGTTTTATTCTTTCGAAATTTGCTATACAAGTATTTTCCATTGCTCTCTGTTTCTCGCTCTCTGTTTGACTTCTCTCCATCTCAGGCCAATTCTTTCATGATCTCTTATTACAGTTCTTCTCCAGCTATTATCAGGTCTTCCTCTTCTTCTTCTTTCGTCTGGTTGGTATTCGAGTGCTTGTTTGGTTATATTATTTCGATCCTTCCTCAGAGTCCGTGTAATTCATTTCCATTTCCTATTTTTAATCGTGACTGTTATTTTCTCTTGTTTTGTTCTTCTCCGTAGATCTATGTTTTTTATTTTATCTGGCCAGTATATTTTTAGGATTTTCCTCAACGATTTATTTATAAAGGTTTTTAATTTTTTGCTAGTTGTTTCTTCCTGTCTCTTCCTGTAAATATTTTGATTTTGGTTAATTCTGATATATCGCGTGTGTTCAAGATTTTCCTTAATGCATTATGAATATATAATGAGTGCATATTGTGCCTTTACTATCCTTTTTTCTACATCTGATCTACTAGCGCCTTTTTTTCCATGGTTGATCCCAGATAATATGTAAAGTTATCTACCTCCTGTATTTGTCTTCCTTGTATTTTAATTTTAGTTTCTTGGTTGCTGTTTTTTAAGTTTTGTTTTTTTTGTCTTTATCTTCAGGCCCATTACCCTGGAGTATTTTGCAAGCTTCTTTTACTTATGGCTGCTATGTTCGGTTAGGGGAAAAATGTCATCTGGGAACTACAAATCCTCCAACTAGTCATGCAATTTCAATCTAATACCTGTTTTATTATTGCTTACTTTCTGCATGATCTAGTCCGTTATTATTAGAAATAATGTCGGGGATAGCACATATCCTTGCTTAATTCCGCTTTGTATAACTACATCTACTACCATTTTTCCCGCATGTTCTAGTCTGGCTGTATATTTCTTGTCAAATAGTCTGATTAAGTTGATGTATTTTATCGGTAGTCCATATAGTTTTAGAATCTTCCACATTTGTTCTCTGTTTATACTATCGAATGCCTTTTCAAAGTCAAAGTCAAAGTAAATATTATGTTTATATTTTTTTGCCATTCACTAGCTTGTTCCAAGATAATTATAGAGTACAGGAGATACAGCGGTACAGGTACAAGATACAGAGGTGCTGATAGAGTACAAATGTGGTCGATAGTGGAGCGTTTTGCGCGAAAGCCTTCTTGGTTGCTTCTTAGTCTTAGTTTCTTGTCTATTTCTGGCTTCAGTCTATTCAATATGATATTTGACATTATTTTGAATGTGGCACTTACCAGTGTTATTGCTCGCCAATTCTCGCATTTATTTAAATCGCCCTTTTTTGGTGTCTTAATGGTTACACCCTCGTTCCATTTCTGTGGGAGCTCCTGGTCGGCCCATATCTTGAGTTTGTGTAACATTTCTACTAATTTGTTTGCGCCCGCCTTTATTAAATTTATCGGTAGGTTGTCGCTTTCAGCGGCTTTGCCATTTTTTTAGTTGATTCAGTGTGTTTTGTATTTCTTCTTTCGTAATTTCAATTGTTCTAATGTTTATTTCCTGTATTACGTTATCTTCGTCTATATCTGGTGTTTGGAGTATATTTCCTCGCAGTGTTGTTTTCATCTTTGTATTATTTTATGTTCTGATTTAATTATATTTCCTTGTTTATCTTTGATTTGTTTATTACTGTTTAGTGTTTTCCCTGTCAAATTTCGGATGATATTGTACTGTATCTTCAGGTCGTTTTCTTGCGCAGCTTTTTCTGACATTTTTACCATATCATATACATAGTATCTTTTGTGTTTCCTGGCTTGCTTTTTAACCGCTATGTTTTTTCTTTGTATTTCGTTTCTACTGCTTTTTCCTTCTTCGGTTGCTTCTTTTTGTAACATTTTTTTTTTTAAGTTTCTTTCTTTCTTCTCTTAGTTGCAATAGTCCAGAAAAATAAGGTTTTTGTCGGGACACTTGACCAGCCAGGTTGCAAATGGGTTTTTTGGAGTTATACCTATTACATTTTAAATACAACAATGCCCGTCACAGTTCGGACGAGAATTTTAGTAATTAACAAATAAGGGTCAAATATGACAGTTTTTCGTTTAAATCGCTACAGGTAAAAATAAGGTAATTAAATATCTTATTTAGATTATTCACCTTTTAGTAGATAAGCAAAGGTTTAAAATTTTTTAAATTTTGATCCGATTATTTGTTACTTCGGAAATTGCAAAATAAAACTAAATTTCGAAAATAAAAAAATTGTTATAACTTATAAAAAAATTGTTATAAAAATGAAATTAAGACTTTGATATTGCATGAAATGTTGAGTCAAACAGTCCATAATGCACAATAAATTTCAAGACGATTTGTCAATTAGTTTAAATTTTATTCGATTTGTTTATCACAAAGAGCTTTTTTTGCAATGTTATTGTTCAGAAAATTATAATAATACAGCAATTCTGTGGAAACCACAGGAAAGAAGAATACTTATATTTTTAACTTATTTAAAAAATCAATAAGAAGTCATTTTTAGCATTCTGAAAACATTTTACGAAAGTAGAATCATTTTTGGCTTCTTAAACAATTTTAATAACCATATTAACATATTGACTAAATCTGCGTTGGGATTTGAAAAGCTGATATTTTTACACGAATTTTCAAAAAAAAACTTTTTGCCTAGGTTAATTACGAGCAAAGTTAGCCACTTTTATTACTTATTTAATTCACAGTTACTTCTATGTACATAAAATTCTCCTGTAACAGTGTTAGTTATCATATTCCTCCGAAACGGCTTGACCGATTTTTATGAAATTTTACACGTAGGTATATTCTGTAGGACTGAAAATAGGTGGTAATCTATTATTTACACCCATACGTTATAAGGGGGGTTGCCCCCTGCCACTTTTTTATTGTTTTGGAGAAAATTGTCTACCTTCATTTTATATTATGTACCATTAAAAATATATACAACCCTTAATTTTCACCTTTCTACCACCAACCCCTATTTTTTAATAGTTATCTATTTATTTACATCTATAAAATTCTCCTGTCGTAATGTTAGTTGCCATAATCCTCCGATACCGCTTGAACGATTTTTATGAAATTATATATGTATACATATACTTGTATATGTATACATAACATTTTGTATTGTTAGGTGGGTATATGTGTACATAACATACTCTACAAAACTACAGGTATATATAAATTAAAAAAATAATGATCAAAGTCCATCAACAAACTCCGGAGATATTAAGCGCAACATATCTTTGAAAAGTTAATTTCATTTTTTGAGTGCACGGATTTTAATAATTCCGCTCCACAGACCACGAGTCGATTTCGTTAGGACGTCATTTTTAAAGATATATTAACAACTCTGTTCAAGTTTACTCAAACTTTTACACATAAACTATATACATACCTTGAACTTTAAAATAGCGCTAGTTAGGTTTCTTAATTGTTATAAAGAAACTAGCTGTGAATTAAATAAAAAAAAGTGCCTAACTTTGACCGTAATTAATCAAGGTAAAAGTTTTTTTTAACATTTATGTAAAAGTATACATCGAAAACAATGTGATAACTACAGGGGTAATTTGTGTTACTAAAAGATAAATTTTTCATATCTACAGTATTTTTTGATAAAATGCATATTTTTTGAGGTATTCTCAAAAAACCCTCTAAAAAAGTCGATTTTTTCGTCGAAAAACTGTTACTTTCAAGCGCGAATAACTCGAAAAATATTAGTTTTACGAAGAAAATGTAAAAAACATTTCTTTCTTAGAATTACTTTTTACATCGATTTACATGGTTAAAATGCAATAAAAATTTCCCGTCCCCGAGATGGGGTGGTAACCACCCCAAGCTTTTAGCGTACAGCGGCATGATATAGAAAATGATCCTTGGCCTATTCCCTACGCCCTACCTTCTGTGAAAATTTCAAGTAAATCCATGCTGGACGAAAAAATTGCGAGTCAAAATGCTTTATTTCCTCGACTATAGAAGGAGGAGAAACAATCAGTAAATGTAACAAATATAAATACCTGGGTATGAATATGAAAATCACGAATGATGGAACACTAGACGGAGCCGTTAAAGAACGAAACACTCAGGGCAGGAAAGCAATTAGGCTCCTAAACTCAGTACTCTGGGACAAGCAGGTAAACAACCAAAACAAGAAAAAGATCTATAACGCCGTAGTGAAAAGCATTATAACATACAGCTGCGAAGTATGGCATATGAAGGAAAAATCAAAACGAATGTTAGAGGTCACCGAAATGGATTTCTGGAGAAGGGCTGCAGGAAGATCAAGAAGAGAACATGTCACCAATGAACGGATACGAGAAATAATGAAGGTCACACATACAATAAATGACGAAACCAACGAAATACAACTACGATGGTTTGGTCACGTATAAAGAATGCATGAAGACAGAATCCCAAAACAAGGGCAAAAATGGAAACTGCAAGATAGAAGAAGATGAGGTAGACCGAGGAAAAGTTGGCAGGCAGGAATAAACAAAGCCATGGATGAAAGAGGTCTGCAAGTAGATCAATGTACGGACAGAGAGGAATGGCGAACGGGTATCGGAAGACGAAGAACGTTATAAACCGATAATATAATAATAATGTAAAAGTACCAGCTTTTTAAATCCTAAAGTCTAGGGATGGCGCTTGTTGAACAAAAAACCGGTTTTTGGTTATACCGGTTTTTTTAACTTACGGTTTAACCTGGCGGTTATAACCGGTCAAAAAATCGGTTGTTCCAAAAACAGGTTTTCGGTTTTTTTTAATCAAAAGCAAATACTCAATAAGTTATAATGTTACATTTATATTGCACTTTAGTTTGCTCAATTTTCCTCCCGAAAAATTCCCCAACCAATTCAACCTATAAAAATTTTCCCAGGTGCTTTCAAGTTACCCTAAAAATGGGCCAGAGTACCCCAATCTCTGATTCGTCGCTCGTTGTAGACGGCGTCGGCGTATATTGCGTTGTCAATAATTGGGATATTCCCAAAAGTGATGATCCTATCGATCTATCAAAATGTCCCTTGGATCTATCAAATTTTAAAAAATGTCCAAATGACTTATAGGTATTTTACAAAATAAATTCGATAAACCAATTCAGTATTTACTTCTCTATTGCCATCAAAAAATTTCAGTAGGTAATATTTTTTAATACGTTTGTATAATACCTACCATTTATTTCGTAAGAATTATTTATTGTTTAAAAATTACATAATGGAGATTCCTAATCGTATTTCGGTATTCACATTATACCTACAAGAGTCTCAAGTCTCAAGTACTCAAGTATAAACAATTTTTTAGCTGATGATGGTTGGAATATCGATTTCAAGCAGATCACATACTTTTATGTAAATATTATCATCACATGCACCATTTCACCAGAAACATTTATTAATCTAAATAACTATTCTCAAAATTGTTTCATAAAAGCTGATGTGACACTTTCGTCCAGTTCTCTATTAGTAAATAAAAGTTGAATTATGGTTGTTTGGGTTAATTACTTCGCATTTATTATTTATAATATTATATGATTAAGATCGAAAATATATAGAAATTTCTTCATTTTTCTCTAAATTAATTTTTTTCCACAGGCAACTTATTCGGTTTTTCAATGGTTATTACTTTAAAAAGAAAAAAACCGGTTATAACCGGGACAAAAAAACAACCGGTAAAACCGGTTGTTTCGAATTAAAAAAAATTGGGTTTAGGTTATAACCGTTAGGTTTTTTCCATCCCTTAATCGATTAATTTAGTTTGCAGTCAATACTAACAAAGTTATTCAAATTGTTTATAAGCCAAAAATGACTCTACTTTACTAAAATATTTTCGGAATGATAAAAATGAGTTTTTATTATTTTTTTAAAAACTTTGAAAACATAAGTATTCTTCTTTCATGTAGTTTCCACAAAATTGCTGTATCATTATTATTTTATGAAGAAAAGCATGCTTTATCATTGCAAAGAAAAGGATTTTTTATTAAACAAATTGAATAAAATGTAAACTAATTGACGAATCACCTTGAAATTTTTTGTTATATCTGGACTGAACATGGACTGTTTGACCCAATTTTTCATGTAATATCAGTCTTAAGTTTATTTTTGCAAAAGTTTATTTTTGCAACTTCCGAAGCAACAAATAATCGTACCAAAATTCAAAAATTGCCATTTTAAACCTTTGTTCATCTACTAAAAATGAATACTCTATCTGATATAAGATATTTAATTACTTATTTTTACCTGTAGCGACTTAAACGAAAAGACTGTAATTTTCAGGGCCGTGCCGTTCTATGATGCGGTGAGGCAGCCGCATCAGGCGGCATCACAAGGGGGCGGCATAATCAGTAAAATCTAATATCTTCTTCTTCTTCAAGTGCCGTCTCCTAATCGGAGGTTGGATATCATCATCACTATCTTTAATCTATCCACCTCTGCTCTAAAGAGTTCTACAGAACTGCATCTAAACCAGTCCCTTAAATTCTTTAACCGTGACATTCTCCTTCTTCCAATGGACACGCGCCAACTCGTAACTCTTAATGACAAACTTTTTCAAATCAAAATATACACCGGCCAATTCGTAACTTTTTTACTACCTGACCCTCCCAACTTGCAACTTATACAGGTGAATTCGAAACCATTGTTTAATTCTAATTCTATTTACACATAAACATTACATCTACTGGTAATGCAGCAGAGTTAGGGTAAGGTGGGGTAATACCGGACAGCGGGGTAATACCGGACTGCGTTGTTTGTGCACGTATCGGCATATTATTGAATTTCGCGCTCATCACAGGCTGACCGTTAGACATCTGAATCTCAGTTCTCAGTTTAGTCGCTGCCACGTGCTTGCAAAGAGAGTTATCACAAAAATTACAAAATTTAGTGTGTGATTATATGAATTAACTGATTTTAAAGGTGAGTATTGACCATTTCTATTATAAGAAATTGATGAGATTACGTGCAAAGTCATAGCTTACGCAGTGTATTTTACGTATCTTTAAGTAGTTTTATTCATTACTTCCTCTAATAATTACTACCGAACATATGCATAAATATGTCGTTTAGGGGTAATGCCGGACACTGTGTCCGGCATTACCCCAGCTCCGGTTTGAACTATTTATTGTATTGGGAGATAGGTACATGCAAATACCTGCTGTTGTTTTATTATGATGGAATATTGGAAAGTGGATATAAATATAGTTAATAGGTAATAATTCATAATTACCTACATTTATAATTATTTGTCAACATTTTTTATAAATTTTTGTAGTTTTTGTTTCCCATTACAATTAAAACAAAATCTAATATAGTTTATGACATGTATGTGACATTTACATATTAATTCTTTGTAGACCTGAAGAAGATCCCATTCGTGATCAAAACATTGGCAATAAAAAATAACTCAACAAACATACCTACAGTATTTATATCCAGTTTCTGCGATTCCATCATAATATTTATTATTGGATACAAAACAGTAAACACTGTTATTTTAATTTACAGATGCCGCGGAATTATAAAAGAGTCACCGAAAAAGCTTCGTGGAGAGAGGAGGAGTTGCAAGGAGCACTCCGTGCTATACAGAATGGTATGTCGTTAAGAAAAGCTGCAATAAAATTTTCAATTCCAAAATCTACGTTACACGAACGACTTAAAAATGGCACTGCCCCTTCTGGACCTTCCTTGGGCCGAAAGCCAGTTTTTTCAGTTGAAGCCGAAAATGCGCTTGCTGTTCAAATTAAGAAGCTGGCAAAAGTTTTTTATGGAATAACTCCCCAGGAAGTACGAAGATGTGCTTTTGGATTTGCACAATCAAACAACATCCGAGTCCCCTTTAATCAAGAAAGAAAAATGGCTGGTAAAGACTGGGAAAGGGGCTTCATATCTCGTCACAATATTACGTTAAGGAAACCAGAAGCAACCAGCATTAACAGAATTACAGCTTTTAGTCGCAATGAAGTTACCATTTTTTTTAACAATTTATCCAGACTTATGGAAAAATATGCATTTTCACCCAATAAAATTTATAATTGCGATGAAACTGGGGTCACTACCGTACAACGCCCACCAAAAATATATGCAGAAAAAGGTCAGAAGCGTGTTGGATTTGTTACAAGCTGGGAAAGGGGGAAAACAACCACAGCGATGTGTGCCGTCAACGCTACAGGAACCTATATACCTCCCATGTTTATATTTGCACGCCAAAGAATGGCGTCCCATCTTCAACGAAACGGTCCCCCAGGTGCCCTTTACACATGCTCAAAAAATGGGTGGATTACAGAGGACATATTTCTTACTTGGTTACAACATTTTCAAGCATTTGTAAAAGCATCCAAAGAAGATCCAGTTCTTTTAATCATGGACAATCATAGCACTCACTGCACGTTACAAGCATATAATTTTTGTAGAGATAACGGTATTGCTGTTCTGACAATCCCTCCACATTCATCACATCGCCTTCAGCCACTCGATGTGAGCTTTTACTTTCCTCTAAAGACCGCATTCAACTCTGAATGTTCCAAATATTTGACCAGCCATCCAGGGGAGAAAATCACGCCTAGTGAGATTGCTGAATTATTTAATTTAGCATTTAGTAGAGTGGCAACCCCGGAAAAGGCTATCAAGGGATTTAAAGAGACAGGTATTTTCCCCTACAACCCTGACGTATTCACAGATGAAGATTTTGCTCCTGCAGAAACCTTTCAATCCACTGTTTCTGATGCACTTCAAGAACCTACCCAAGCAGAAAAACTACTCAAAACAAATGAGACTACCCCTGAAAAAAATAGTAGTGTGAATGAGACAGAATTAAAAAATGTTTCCTTTGCCGAGATAATTCCTCTACCATCTTGTTCTCACGAAAATGTTGTAAAGAGACAAAATAAGGCAAACAAGCAACACTCTATTGTATTTACGTCAACACCGCTAAAAGAAGAGCTAGAAAAAAAAGAAGAGAAGAAAAATAAAAAGACAACAATCAAATCAGATAAGGCTAAAAGAAATGTATTTATGACACAGGAGGGGTCTACATTAAGACAAAAATCAAAGCGAACAAAAATTGCCTTAAACTATAAAATATGTGAAGAAGGAGAAAGTGAGATAGAGGATGATGACGATGTTAGGGACAAGAACATTACCGAAGACATTTGCATTTTGTGTGGAGAATTTGGCAAGAACAGTGAACTTTGGCTAAGATGTGTGTATTGTGGTCATTGGGCACACAAGGCATGTTCTAACTCTCCAAAAGACAAAAAATTTATTTGCGACTTTTGTTTGTAAAAGGTGTCCGTCATTACCCCAACATAGAGGGTAATACCGGACAGTGACAACTTTTTTTATATGTATATTTTTAATTTTGTATTGTAATTTTAAAAAGTTTTTTTAATCAAAATTTGTTGACTAACATGTGTTCTTCATTTTTGCTTAGTTTCAAATTTTAATGTCATCATCATTCTCTTTGCCTTATCCCTATGCGGGGTCGGCTTCCCTAATTGCATTTCTCCACACAATTCTGTCTTGGGTCATATCAATGTTAATCCCCTTTACCAACATGTCCTGCCTTATCGCCTCCCCCCAGGTCTTCTTTGGTCTTCCTCTCCTACTCCTTCCAGGAATCTGCACTTCAGCTATTCTTCGTATTGGGTGATTAACGTCTCGACGTTGAACATGACCGAAACATCTTAACCTATGCTCTCTCATTTTGGCATCAATTGGTGCCACACCTAGACTTCCCCTAATATACTCATTTCTAATTTTATCCTTCTTTGTCACTCCACTCATCCATCTAAGCATTCTCATTTCCGCCACATGCATTCGTTGTTCCTCTTTCTTTTTCACTGCCCAACATTCAGTTCCGTACATCATAGCCGGTCTTATGGCTGTTTTATAGAATTTTCCCTTCAGCTTCATTGGAATTTTTCTGTCACACAACACACCACTCGCTTCTTTCCACTTCATCCATCCAGCCCTAATTCTACTGCATGCATCTCCATCTATTTCTCCATTACTCTGTAATACCGATCCTAGGTACTTAAAACTATTGCTTTTCACAATCATTTCACCATCCAAAGATACCATTTTATTTGTAGTAGCTCCATCTTTAAATGAACATTCCAAATACTCTGTTTTTGTCCTACTAAGTTTTAAACCTTTTTCCTCCAGAGCTTGTCTCCACTGTTCCAGTTTTTGTTCTAAGTCTCTTTCACTATTTCCTACTAACACGACATCATCAGCATACATTAAGCACCATGGAATGTTACCCTGTAGTTTCGCTGTTATCTGGTCCAAAACTAATGAGAATAAATACGGACTAAGCACAGAGCCTTGGTGCAATCCTACTTTCACATGAAATTTATCAGTCTCTCCCACACCTGTCCTAACACTAGTCGTTACTCCCTCATACATATCCCTCACAATCTTTACATATTCACCAGGGACTCCTTTCTTATTGAGTGCCCACCACAGAATCTCTCGAGGAACTCTATCATATGCTTTCTCAAGATCAATAAATACCATATGAGCGTTTGTTTCTTTACTCCTGTATTTTTCCATCAACTGCCTTATAATGAAAATTGCATCTGTTGTTGATCTACCCTGCATAAAGCCAAATTGATTCTCGGATATTTCGGTCTCTTCACGTATCCGTCTGTCAATTACTCTTTCCCATATTTTCATGGTGTGGCTAAGCAGTTTTATAGCCCTGTAGTTTGTACATTGTTGTATATCTCCCTTGTTTTTGTAAACAGGTACCAGTATACTGCTTCTCCATTCGTCTGGCATTTGTCCGACTTCCATAATTCTATTAAATAGACCTGCTAGCCACCTTGTTCCTGTCTCTCCCAATGCTCTCCATACTTCCCCAGGAATATCATCTGGTCCTACCGCTTTTCCTTTCTTTATTTTTTGAAGCGCTTGAGCCACTTCCTCGTTGGTTATTTTGGTGACCATTGCTGCTACTGTCTCCGTTGACTCTACAGGCTGTCTGTCAAATTCTTCATTTAATAAGCTGTCAAAGTACTTTCTCCATCTCTTTTTGACTTCCCTTTCGTGAACTAGTATTTTATTATTTTCATCTCGGATACATCTAATCTGATTAAAATCTTTTGCTTTCCTTGCTCTCTGTTTGACTATTTTATATATCTTCGTTTCGCCTTCCCTGGTATCAAGTTGATCATATAGGTTTGAATACGCTTCTGCTTTGGCTTTTGCTACTGCTACTTTCGCTTCCTTTTTCGCCACCATATAGTTTTGAAGATCTGTGTCGGATCTGGTTTCTTGCCACTTTTTATATAATTTTCTCTTCTCTTTTATTTTTCCTTGTACTTCGTTTGACCACTACCAAGTCTCTTTATCCTCAAACTTTTTTCCTGACGTTTTCCCAAGTATTTCAATAGCAGTCTCTCTAATACTACTGGCCATTTTTCTCCAAATTGTATTAGGGCTTCCTTTCATGTTCCAACATATTTTTTCTACTATTCTTCTCCTGAATAGACCTTCTTTCTCATCTTTCAGCAGCCACCATTTGATTTTTTGTGGTCCTCTCCGATATTTTTGTTTAGTTTCGCTTTTTACTTCGATGTCCAGAACAAGCAGCTTATGTTGTTGGCTTACTGTCTCACTCACTATTACCTTGCAGTCCTTGCATTCACGTATGTCTTCTTTCCTTATCATGAAGTAGTCTATTTGGGATTGATGTTGTCCACTTTTGTAGGTAATAAGTTGAGTTTCTCTCTTTTTAAAGAATGTGTTAACAATCGCCATATCCAATGCTGTTGCTAATTCAAGCATGTCATCTCCAGCTTCATTTCTAGTTCCAAAGTACTGTCTCACTCACTATTACCTTGCAGTCCTTGCATTCACGTATGTCTTCTTTCCTTATCATGAAGTAGTCTATTTGGGATTGATGTTGTCCACTTTTGTAGGTAATAAGTTGAGTTTCTCTCTTTTTAAAGAATGTGTTAACAATCGCCATATCCAATGCTGTTGCTAATTCAAGCATGTCATCTCCAGCTTCATTTCTAGTTCCATTTCTAGTTTCAAATTTTAATGTCGTCTAATAATAAAATAAATTCTAATTATCTTTAAGTGTACGCAATTACCCCACCTTACCCTATGCTCCACGTAACGTAGAGCCACACCCAGAGCTTTAGTGGCATCTGCGTGTGACACTCAATATGACAGGGAAACTTCTTCCTCGCTTTCTTCATCTTCATTAGTCATTAGGGTTGCCTTGAGGTTGAACCAAGTCTACAATGTATTCATCCGTAAATTCTTCGCTCCCTTTGTCGTCAGCTTCAATCCATTCTGTAATTACACTTTCTTCTTAGTTTTCTGATCCATCTTGTATAGGGGAACGGGGGAAAATGGAGCTTATTCAATTTAGAAATCAAGCCATGGACTTAACGACTAAGCACAAATGATGACACTGGCTCTGCATCAGTGACATCAATCTGAGATGGGTGGAAGGGGGAGAGAGACAGGCATAGCGACTCAAAATCAATGACAAAGTAAACTTTCAATTATTAGTTAGGCTAACTTTCGGATAATCCGACCTTTTCGGAATCCGAACAGGCTGTCCCCCCAATTAGTTAGGATTTGCGGGGTTTTACTGTATATAGGTACCTACTATAATATCTGCGTTCCAATCGGCTGGTAGTCTGTTTTGTTCATATTGTTTGTTGTATTAGCTGGTTTATTTCCTTATGTAATTCTCTTCCTCTGTATTTTTTTCCACTGTTATTTCATTTTCTTCTGCTGCTTTTCCGTTTTCTATGTTTTTAATATTTGTTTTTGTACGTTTTCTTCTGTGAAAATTTCTACTTCGTTGTTATCTTGTTCTTCTTCATCTGTTTCCTTCATACCGAATAGCATTTTTTCGTAATATTCTTCTCATATTCTGCTGATCTGTTTGTCTTCAAACAGGGTTTCTCTTTTTTTTTGTTTTTTAGTACTCTTGTTTTAATGCTGGACGTATTTTTTT
The DNA here is from genome assembly GCF_917563875.1 of Diabrotica virgifera virgifera. Lineage (NCBI taxonomy): Eukaryota > Metazoa > Arthropoda > Insecta > Coleoptera > Chrysomelidae > Diabrotica > Diabrotica virgifera. The sequence goes on along the minus strand of NC_065443.1, from coordinate 182,064,963 downwards.
ATCTGACTTTTTTGTAAAATTGTTATATTTGATGGTTTTCTGTCTTTTTTAATGTCCTACAGCGAAACCCGTCATTTTTCTTCTTTTTATTTGTTGAGTTTGCTGTGTTTCTCGCTATTTTTTATTCTTCCCTGTTTTGTTTTGACGGATTGGTTGTTTATCCACGTCATTCTAGCGTAGTGTTTTAGTTTTCTGCGTTTCGCAGTCTTGATAGTACGTAAATTACACATTTAAAATTGAAAAGGATTTATAGGTTCCAAATTAGCTAAAAGACGGTGTTTCAATCCCTGTTTGTGTATTATCGCTCCAAACCCTTCTTGGCAGTAGCGCACCCGGGGGGGTTTGGGAGTTAAACCCCCTTTCCCCCAGGGCATATGAAAAATATATAAATAATAGCAGGAAAATGTAACTTGTCTTTCACAAAATATAGAAAAAAATTTCGACGCCCAAGCCAACCCCCTTCCCCCCAGAGAAAAATTATAGGTGCGCTACTGCTGCTTGGATGTGTCCCGTTTTTTTCAAATTTATGATATGGTCACCCTACAGTAGAAACGCTTCTTAATTCACGAGAGTATTCTACACACTTATTCTTAATCCAGGATACAGTTTTTTGTGTCAAATTAGAATTTCATAATGGTAGATAAGTTTATTTTAATTTTCTAATCTATTTCAACAGTAGGGCCCCCGCATACTGCAGACTTTTTACCTGCCGATAGTTTAGTCGGGTTGGGCAAAATTAAAGATTTTTCTTTTTAAAATATGTAAGAATGTAGTTCGTTTGGTATGGCATGAGTGCTTTAATTTTTTTTAAGTATGTATTCTATTTGTTTTTAATTTTGTAGACTAGCAGACTTAACTACTTTATGTAATGTGAAATTTAAGACTTACTACTATATTTTAAATATTTTTCAAAATATTATTTTCTATATCCTTACATAAAAAAATACATTGAGTGTATGAAATAAGTAAGCAATGTTTTAAACATTTTTATTATTTTCCAGACACCTTTGCATCTATTAGTTGAACAAATTATATTATTAAAAAATTTGTACTTACTTTACTTAAGCCGTCCTCTTGTACCCTACGCTATCGTGGTAAAAGTTTTGTAATAAAAAATTAAGAATTCAATTTTAACACTTCTATAATATGTTACAATTGAGCAATTAGACCAGCAGATTCGGCAACTGGTTATGATAAATTCATCAATTTTAATGAACATACTTTTTAATTTTTTTATTTTTGCAGTGAAAAAAAATACATTGTTAATTATACAAAAAAATATCATTAATATATCACAACAATATTTTTTTCAACATACTACAATAATCAATTATAAAAATATCCGAAGTCTAAATTCCAACATTTGAGGTGACAACAGCGCAATGGAAGCCATGAGGACATAAACTCAAATATACGGAGACCACTACAACCGCAAACTGAATAAATATATATTTGGATGCCATCAAAACCGTTAAAGTGATTTTAGATATACAGCAAGCGAACATGGCGCGCCTGACGGCAATTGCTCCAAGTAATGTGTATATTATTATACAGATAACGTGACTGAGGACGTCCGGCCAATATTTTGTGTAAGCATTGTAGGAAGTGGTACCTTTCATTTGCGATACATTTTAGGGAAAGTCCTCGTGGCAACCGTATATCGGAGTTCACGAAGACCTGGAAGCCACGAGAGACTACGGTTTAACATGGGGGGACGTCATAAGATGCTAAAAATAATATATATATATATATATATATATATATATATATATATATATATATATATATATATATATATATATATATATATATATATATATATATATATATATATATATATATTGTATTTGCGTCCCTCGTGGCTTCTATATAGTTTTGACTCTTCGTGACTTCCGATCAATATACAGCGTGTATATTAACAAGAATAATTTCATACAGTTAGCGCTCGCTTTGGCATCCGTTATACTGGCAACAACGTACTTATAATATCAAGTAAAATATTTAACCTTGGTCGTGTTTAAGTGCAAATTTAGTTGTAGAACCCAGACAAATTCTATTTATAACTTTTGCCAATTAGGTGGTTTTGCTCGGATATACGATAAGGATTTGTTTGTTTTCGTTTTTTTATACTCTTAAATCAGGTTAGAAAAACTTATTTCTTGGGTGTAGTTATGAATGATGTATTTTCTAAACTTTTAGATTTTCTATTTTATTTCGATGGAAGAAGATTATGGATTTCGGAAGATTTCGTTGGAATAAGTTATATTGTAATATACTTAACAATACCACTATATACCCTTGACAAATTTTTATTTTTTAAAGTTAATAATTGTTTGATGAGCCTTTCGATAAGTTAGGTTAGGTATATTATTAAATTTTATTTTGATAATAATCGGTACTGTTTCTCTCTCTCTCTCTCTCTCTCTTTCTCTCTCTCTCTCTCTCTCTCTCTCTCTCTCTCTTCCTGTAATCCCTTCCCAGCGCATTCTTATTTGTTTTATTCTTTCGAAATTTGCTATACAAGTATTTTCCATTGCCCTCTGTTTCTCGCTCTCTGTTTGACTTCTCTCCATCTCAGGCCAATTCTTTCATGATCTCTTATTACAGTTCTTCTCCAGCTATTATCAGGTCTTCCTCTTCTTCTTCTTTCGTCTGGTTGGTATTCGAGTGCTTGTTTGGTTATATTATTTCGATCCTTCCTCAGAGTCCGTGTAATTCATTTCCATTTCCTATTTTTAATCGTGACTGTTATTTTCTCTTGTTTTGTTCTTCTCCGTAGATCTATGTTTTTTATTTTATCTGGCCAGTATATTTTTAGGATTTTCCTCAACGATTTATTTATAAAGGTTTTTAATTTTTTGCTAGTTGTTTCTTCCTGTGTGATGTGTAGATTTGCAGACGACATAGTATTAATTGCGGAAACAGCAGAAAAACTGAAATACAACTTGGAGAAATGGAACCTAGAAGCAAGCAAATACAACTTAAACGTAAACAAAGAGAAGACTCAGATAATGAAAATATCAAGGAAACAAGGGACGGAAGATCAAATAGAAATAATGATAGACCAACATCAATTAATACAGACAAATTAATACAAATACTTAGGAACAGTAATCAACAACAAAGGAGACATAGAGGACGATCTTACAACAGAATGGAAAACACAGGAAAACTATTCCAAGCACTAAATAGAGGATTCCTTAATAACAAAGAAATATCAACAAAGACCAAGATGACAATATACAAAACAATATATAGACCTACGGTGACATATGGAGCAGAAAATTGGATATTAAACAAAAGACACCAGAGCAGAATACAGGCAGCAGAGATGAAATACCTCAGAAGAACGATAGGAGTAAAAAGAACAGATAGAATCAGAAATGAAGAAATAAGAGAAAGACTCAAAATCAAGCCGATACTCGACTCAATCAAGAAGAAAAAATTGGCATGGTTCGGACATCTAACCCGGATGGACAATGATAGACAAGTGAAAAGAGTGTGGGAAGCCAAACCAATAGGTAAGAATAGAAGAGGAAGGCCCATCAAAGAATGGAACAGTGACATTTCGCAGATACTGCAGAGTAAGGGTAAGACTTGGCAGGAAGCAACACAGATGGCATCCAATAGGAAGGAATGGAGAAAGTTCGTTAAGAGCTAGGACAATTCAGAAGATTGTAAAATATTGTAATTTATTGAATTGTAATTTAATGAATTGTATTATAAATGGCCCTACACCGAAAGGTACTAATAGGTCTACTGATTAAGTAAGTAAGTTCTTCCTGTCTCTTCCTGTAAATATTTTGATTTTGGTTAATTCTGATATATCGCGTGTGTTCCAGATTTTCCTTAATGCGTTATGAATATATAATGAGTGCATATTGTGCCTTTACTATCCTTTTTTCTACATCTGATCTACTAGCGCCTTTTTTTTCCATGGTTGATCCCAGATAATCTGTAAAGTTATCTACCTCCTGTATTTGTCTTTCTTGTATTTTAATTTTAGTTTCTTGGTTGCTGTTTTTTAAGTTTTGTTTTTTTTTTGTCTTTATCTTCAGGCCCATTACCCTGGAGTATTTTGCAAGCTTCTTTTGCTTATGGCTGCTATGTTCGGTTAGGGGAAAAATGTCATCTGGGAACTACAAATCCTCCAACTAGTCATGCAATTTCAATCTAATACCTGTATTATTATTGCTTACTTTCTGCATGATCCAGTCCGTTATTATTAGAAATAATGTCGGGGATAGCACACATCCTTGCTTAACTCCGCTTTGTATAACTACATCTACTACCATTTTTCCCGCATGTTCTAGTCTGGCTCTATATTTCTTGTAAAATAGTCTGATTAAGTTGATGTATTTTATCGGTAGTCCATATAGTTTTAGAATCTTCCACATTTGTTCTCTGTTTATACTATCGAATGCCTTTTCAAAGTCAAAGTCAAAGTAAACATTATGTTTATATTTTTTTGCCATTCACTAGCTTGTTCCAAGATAATTATAGAGTACAGGAGATACAGCGGTACAGGTACAAGATACAGAGGTGCTGATAGAGTACAAATGTGGTCGATAGTGGAGCGTTTTGCGCGAAAGCCTTCTTGGTTGCTTCTTAGTCTTAGTTTCTTGTCTATTTCTGGCTTCAGTCTATTCAATATGATATTTGACATTATTTTGAATGTGGCACTTAGCAGTGTTATTGCTCGCCAATTCTCGCATTTATTTAAATCGCCCTTTTTTGGTGTCTTAATGGTTACACCCTCGTTCCATTTCTGTGGGAGCTCCTGGTCGGCCCATATCTTGAGTTTGTGTAACATTTCTACTAATTTGTTTGCGCCCGCCTTTATTAAATTTATCGGTAGGTTGTCGCTTTCAGCGGCTTTGCTATTTTTTTAGTTGATTCAGTGTGTTTTGTATTTCTTCTTTCGTAATTTCAATTGTTCTAATGTTTATTTCCTGTATTACGTTATCTTCGTCTATATCTGGTGTTTGGAGTATATTTCCTCGCAGTGTTGTTTTCATCTTTGTATTATTTTATGTTCTGATTTAATTATATTTCCTTGTTTATCTTTGATTTGTTTATTACTGTTTAGTGTTTTCCCTGTCAAATTTCGGATGATATTGTACTGTACCTTCAGGTCGTTTTCTTGCGCAGCTTTTTCTGACATTTTTACCATATCATATACATAGTATCTTTTGTCTTTCCTGGCTTGCTTTTTAACCGCTATATTTTTTCTTTGTATTTCCTTTCTACTGCTTTTTCCTTCTTCGGTTGCTTCTTTTTGTAACATTTTTTTTTTAAGTTTCTTTCTTTCTTCTCTTAGTTGCAATAGTCCAGAAAAATAAGGTTTTTGTCGGGACACTTGACCAGCCAGGTTGCAAATGGGTTTTTTGGAGTTATACCTATTACATTATAAATACAACAATACCCGTCACAGTTCGGACGAGAATTTTAGTAATTAACAAATAAGGGTCAAATATGACAGTTTTTCGTTTAAATCGCTACAGGTAAAAATAAGGTAATTAAATATCTTATTTAGATTATTCACCTTTTAGTAGATAAGCAAAGGTTTAAATTTTTTTAAATTTTGATCCGATTATTTGTTACTTCGGAAATTGCAAAATAAAACTAAATTTCGAAAATAAAAAAATTGTTATAACTTATAAAAAAATTGTTATAAAAATGAAATTAAGACTTTGATATTGCATGAAATGTTGAGTCAAACAGTCCATAATGCACAATAAATTTCAAGACGATTTGTCAATTAGTTTAAATTTTATTCGATTTGTTTATCACAAAGAGCTTTTTTTGCAATGTTATTGTTCAGAAAATTATAATAATACAGCAATTCTGTGGAAACCACAGGAAAGAAGAATACTTATATTTTTAACTTATTTAAAAAATCAATAAGAAGTCATTTTTAGCATTCTGAAAACATTTTACGAAAGTAGAATCATTTTTGGCTTCTAAACAATTTTAATAACCATATTAACATATTGACTAAATCTGCGTTGGGATTTGAAAAGCTGATATTTTTACAGGAATTTTCAAAAAAAAACTTTTCGCCTAGGTTAATTACGAGCAAAGTTAGCCACTTTTATTACTTATTTAATTCAAAGTTACTTCTATGTACATAAAATTCTCCTGTAACAGTGTTAGTTATCATATTCCTCCGAAACGGCTTGACCGATTTTTATGAAATTTTACACGTATATTCTGTAGGACTGAAAATAGGTGGTAATCTATTATTTACACCCATACGTTATAAGGGGGGTTGCCCCCTGCCACTTTTTTATTGTTTTGGAGAAAATTGTCTACCTTCATTTTATATTATGTACCATTAAAAATATATACAACCCTTAATTTTCACCTTTCTACCACCAACCCCTATTTTTTAATAGTTATCTATTTTCAAGTATATTCAAATGGGAAATAAGCCACAATTTTACCTAAAAATGATTTTATTAACGTTTCGACGCCCAAGTCGGGTGTCGTTGTTAAAATACAAAATAATACTAAATAAACAAAAATGTTGTTGCTTAGTAAAAAATTTTTCTAATAATTTATTTAATCTGACTCATTTATATCGGCAATTCAGACACGTATTATACATTTTAAAGTAGACGACTTTAAAATGATATTGCCAATATTGATGAGTTGCGTTCCTGGGACGACTTTACTAAAAGATAGTTCATTCGATTACATGAAATCAATCCCAACTCAAGAATATCCGCCACAAAAAATCATAGCATGTGATCTGTCTTTAAAAAGACAACCAAATGCAACGGTGGTACTGAAATTCTCGCGTTAGAGATTCCATAGTAAATCACGAGGGAAAACCAGGAAAAACCTCGTGATACTATCCCGACATCGTAAGTATTTAGGTTTACATTTAGTTTACTCTCAAAAAATTAATACCAAATTCTGACTTGATATTTTAAATTTTAAATAATACTAAAATACTAAATATGTACTAACTCGATATGTTACTGATTTACTAATTGTGGTATTTTCTTTCTATTGACTTCCTCCTTTAATATGGGTAACCACATCCTACTGCATTCTACCGAGGAATTTGCGACACAATTGGTTTCATTTAGCATAATTAGAGCCGCTTCTTTGATTTTTCTCTTTTTACTATCTGCTTCTTTTAGGACTATACTTGAATCTCTCCACTGAACTCTATGTTCATTATCCCATGCGTGTTGACATATTTGAGATCTATCAAATTCTCTATTTTTTATATAAGACTGATGTTCATTTACTCTAACGTCTAATGGTCTTGACCTTTCACCTATATAAAATTGTTCGCATTCACAAGGTATTTTATAAATACAATTCTTTGTTCTTTCTTGTTCACTGTTAGGTTTAGTTTTAGATAGAATAGATCTCAATGTGTTTGTTGTTTTGAATGTTGTTGATATGTTGAATTTATTTCCTATTGTTTTAAGTTTCTTTTATTTTAATATATTTATGGAGGATTTCGAAACTAATATCATTTCTAAACAAAATTTAAAACCCACAGTATGGTGGAGATATGTAGATGATGTGTTTTCCATATGGCCTCATAGATCGGAATTGTTGGATACGTTCCTGAATATTATAAACGATCAAGAAGAGACAATAAAGTTTACAATGGAAAAGGAATACAATAACACCCTACCTTTCCTCGATGTTTTGGTCTCAAAGAAGGATACTGGATATGAGACTCAAGTGTATAGAAAACCAACACACACCAACAGATATCTCAATTACAAATCAAATCATAACATCAACGTTAAAAAGGGAATCATTAAATCCTTATATGATAGAGCCAAAATTACTTGTTCTAACGAAAATTCATTTTTAGAAGAAAAACAATTGTTAACATCTGTTTTATTAAAAAATGATTATCCCATATCGTTTATAAATAAGGAATTGTCAAGATTGGATCGAATGGAACAGAACAACTTAGAACGGGATCCTACAACATTCACAAGAAATAATACGAGGAAAATATCAATACCATATGTAAAAGGACTATCCGAGAAACTTAAAACAATAGGAAATAAATTCAACATATCAACAACATTCAAAACAACAAACACATTGAGATCTATTCTATCTAAAACTAAACCTACCAGTGAACAAGAAAGAACAAAGAATTGTATTTATAAAATACCTTGTGAATGCGAACAATTTTATATAGGTGAAACGTCAAGACCATTAGACGTTAGAGTAAATGAACATCAGTCTTATATAAAAAATAGAGAATTTGATAGATCTCAAATATGTCAACACGCATGGGATAATGAACATAGAGTTCAGTGGAGAGATTCAAGTATAGTCCTAAAAGAAGCAGATAGTAAAAAGAGAAAAATCAAAGAAGCGGCTCTAATTATGCTAAATGAAACCAATTGTGTCGCAAATTCCTCGGTAGAATGCAGTAGGATGTGGTTACCCATATTAAAGGAGGAAGTCAATAGAAAGAAAATACCACAATTAGTAAATCAGTAACATATCGAGTTAGTACACATTTAGTATTTTAGTATTATTTAAAATTTAAAATATCAAGTCAGAATTTGGTATTAATTTTTTGAGAGTAAACTAAATGTAAACCTAAATACTTACGATGTCGGGATAGTATCACGAGGTTTTTCCTGGTTTTCCCTCGTGATTTACTATGGAATCTCTAACGCGAGAATTTCAGTACCACCGTTGCATTTGGTTGTCTTTTTAAAGACAGATCACATGCTATGATTTTTTGTGGCGGATATTCTTGAGTTGGGATTGATTTCATGTAATCGAATGAACTATCTTTTAGTAAAGTCGTCCCAGGAACGCAACTCATCAATATTGGCAATATCATTTTAAAGTCGTCTACTTTAAAATGTATAATACGTGTCTGAATTGCCGATATAAATGAGTCAGATTAAATAAATTATTAGAAAAATTTTTTACTAAGCAACAACATTTTTGTTTATTTAGTATTATTTTGTATTTTGACAACGACACCCGACTTGGGCGTCGAAACGTTAATAAAATCATTTTTAGGTAAAATTGTGGCTTATTTCCCATTTGAATATACTTGATTATAAAAATGCCACAAGAAAATAGCTTCAGAACAACAGTTATCTATTTATTTACATCTATAAAATTCTCCTGTCGTAATGTTAGTTGCCATAATCCTCCGATACCGCTTGAACGATTTTTATGAAATTATATATGTATACATATACTTGTATATGTATACATAACATTTTGTATTTTTAGGTGGGTATATGTGTACATATCATACTCTACAAAACTACAGGTATATATAAATTAAAAAAATAATGATAAAAGTCCATCAACAAACTCCGGAGATATTAAGCGCAACATATCTTTGAAAAGTTAATTTCATTTTTTGAGTGCACGGATTTTAATAATTCCGCTCCACAGACCACGAGTCGATTTCGTTAGGACGTCATTTTTAAAGATATATTAACAACTCTGTTCAAGTTTACTCAAACTTTTACACATAAACTATATACATACCGTGAACTTTAAAATAGCGCTAGTTAGGTTTCTTAATTGTTATAAAGAAACTAGCTGTGAATTAAATAGAAAAAAGTGCCTAACTTTGACCGTAATTAATCAAGGTAAAAGTTTTTTTAACATTTATGTAAAAGTACACATCGAAAACAATGTGATAACTACAGGGGTAATTTGTGTTACTAAAAGATAAATTTTTCATATCTACAGTATTTTTTGATAAAATGCATATTTTTCGAGGTATTCTCAAAAAACCCTCTAAAAAAGTCGATTTTTTCGTCGAAAAACTGTTACTTTCAAGCGCGAATAACTCGAAAAATATTAGTTTTACGAAGAAAATGTAAAAAACATTTCTTTCTTAGAATTACTTTTTACATCGATTTACATGGTTAAAATGCAATAAAAATTTCCCGTCCCCGAGATGGGGTGGCAACCACCCCAAGCTTTTAGCGTACAGCGGCATGATGTGGAAAATGATCCTTGGCCTATTCCCTACGCCCTACCTTCTGTGAAAATTTCAAGTAAATCCATGCTGGACGAAAAAATTGCGAGTCAAAATGCTTCATTTCCTCGACTATAGAAGGAGGAGAAACAATCAGTAAATGTAACGAATATAAATACCTGGGTATGAATATGAAAATCACGAATGATGGAACACTAGACGGAGCCGTTAAAGAACGAAACACTCAGGGCAGGAAAGCAATTAGGCTCCTAAACTCAGTACTCTGGGACAAGAAGGTAAACAACCAAAACAAGAAAAAGATCTATAACGCCGTAGTGAAAAGCATTATAACATACAGCTGCGAAGTATGGCATATGAAGGAAAAATCAAAACGAATGTTAGAGGTCACCGAAATGGATTTCTGGAGAAGGGCTGCAGGAAGATCAAGAAGAGAACATGTCACCAATGAACGGATACGAGAAATAATGAAGGTCACACATACAATAAATGACGAAACCAACGAAATACAACTACGATGGTTTGGTCACGTATAAAGAATGCATGAAGACAGAATCCCAAAACAAGGGCAAAAATGGAAACTGCAAGATAGAACAAGATGAGGTAGACCGAGGAAAAGTTGGCAGGCAGGAATAAACAAAGCCATGGATGAAAGAGGTCTGCAAGTAGATCAATGTACGGACAGAGAGGAATGGCGAACGGGTATCGGAAGACGAAGAACGTTATAAACCGATAATATAATAATAATGTAAAAGTACCAGCTTTTTAAATCCTAAAGTCTAGGGATGGCGCTTGTTGAACAAAAAACCGGTTTTTGGCTATACCGGTTTTTTTAACTTACGGTTTAACCTGGCGGTTATAACCGGTCAAAAAATCGGTTGTTCCAAAAACAGGTTTTCGGTTTTTTTTAATCAAAAGCAAATACTCAATAAGTTATAATGTTACATTTATATTGCACTTTAGTTTGCTCAATTTTCCTCCCGAAAAATTCCCCAACCAATTCAACCTATAAAAATTTTCCCAGGCGCTTTCAAGTTACCCTAAAAATGGGCCAGAGTACCCCAATCTCTGATTCGTCGCTCGTTGTAGACAGCGTCGGCGTATATTGCGTTGTCAATAATTGGGATATTCCCAAAAATGATGATCCTATCGATCTATCAAAATGTCCCTTGGATCTATCAAGTTTTAAAAAATGTCCAAATGACTTATAGGTATTTTACAAAATAAATTCGATAAACCAATTCAGTATTTACTTCTCTATTGCCATCAAAAAATTTCAGTAGGTAATATTTTTTAATACGTTTGTATAATACCTACCATTTATTTTGTAAGAATTATTTATTGTTTAAAAATTACATAATGGAGATTCCTAATCGTATTTCGGTATTCACATTATACAAGAGTCTTAAGTCTCAAGTACTCAAGTATAAACAATTTTTTAGCTGATGATGGTTGGAATATCGATTTCAAGCAGATCACATACTTTTATGTAAATATTATCATCACATGCACCATTTCACCAGTCTTTGAAACATTTATTAATCTAAATAACTATTCTCAAAATTGTTTCATAAAAGCTGATGTGACACTTTCGTCCAGTTCTCTATTAGTAAATAAAAGTTGAATTATGGTTGTTTGGGTTAATTACTTCGCATTTATTATTTATAATATTATATGATTAAGATCGAAAATATATAGAAATTTCGTCATTTTTCTCTAAAATAATTTTTTTCCACAGGCAACTTATTCGGTTTTTCAATGGTAATTACTTTAAAAAGAAAAAAACCGGTTATAACCGGGACAAAAAAACAACCGGTAAAACCGGTTGTTTCGAATTAAAAAAACTGGGTTTAGGTTATAACCGGTAGGTTTTTTCCATCCCTTAGTCGATTAATTTAGTTTGCAGTCAATACTAACAAAGTTATTCAAATTGTTTATAAGCCAAAAATGACTCTACTTTACTAAAATATTTTCGGAATGATAAAAATGAGTTTTTATTATTTTTTTAAAAACTTTGAAACCATAAGTATTCTTCTTTCATGTAGTTTCCACAAAATTGCTGTATCATTATTATTTTATGAAGAAAAGCATGCTTTATCATTGCAAAGAAAAGGATTTTTTATTAAACAAATTGAATAAAATGTAAACTAATTGACTAATCACCTTGAAATTTTTTGTAATATCTGGACTGAACATGGACTGTTTGACCCAATTTTTCATGTAATATCAGTCTTAAGTTTATTTTTGCAAAAGTTTATTTTTGCAACTTCCGAAGCAACAAATAATCGTACCAAAATTCAAAAACTGCCATTTTAAACCTTTGTTCATCTACTAAAAATGAATACTCTATCTGATATAAGATATTTAATTATTTACCTGTAGCGACTTAAACGAAAAGACTGTAATTTTCAGGGCCGTGCCGTTCTATGATGCGGTGAGGCAGCCGCATCAGGCGGCATCACAAGGGGGCGGCATAATCAGTAAAATCTAATATCTTCTTCTTCTTCAAGTGCCGTCTCCTAATCGGAGGTTGGATATTATCATCACTATCTTTAATCTATCCACATCTGCTCTAAAAGTTCTATAGAACTGCATCTAAACCAGTCCCTTAAATTCTTTAACCGTGACATTCTCCTTCTTCCAATGGACACGCGCCAACTCGTAACTCTTAATGACAAACTTTTTCAAATCAAAATGTACACCGGCCAATTCGTAACTTTTTTACTACCTGACCCTCCCAACTTGCAACTTATACAGGTGAATTCGAAACCATTGTTTAATTCTAATTCTATTTACATATAAACATTACATCTACTGGTAATGCAGCAGAGTTATGCTCCACGTAACGTAGAGCCACACACATATGTATACATAACATTTTGTATTTTTAGGTGGGTATATGTGTACATATCATACTCTACAAAACTACAGGTATATATAAATTAAAAAAATAATGATAAAAGTCCATCAACAAACTCCGGAGATATTAAGCGCAACATATCTTTGAAAAGTTAATTTCATTTTTTGAGTGCACGGATTTTAATAATTCCGCTCCACAGACCACGAGTCGATTTCGTTAGGACGTCATTTTTAAAGATATATTAACAACTCTGTTCAAGTTTACTCAAACTTTTACACATAAACTATATACATACCGTGAACTTTAAAATAGCGCTAGTTAGGTTTCTTAATTGTTATAAAGAAACTAGCTGTGAATTAAATAGAAAAAAGTGCCTAACTTTGACCGTAATTAATCAAGGTAAAAGTTTTTTTAACATTTATGTAAAAGTACACATCGAAAACAATGTGATAACTACAGGGTCTAGGTCAGAAAAAAACTGGGTTTAGGTTATAACCGGTAGGTTTTTTCCATCCCTTAGTCGATTAATTTAGTTTGCAGTCAATACTAACAAAGTTATTCAAATTGTTTATAAGCCAAAAATGACTCTACTTTACTAAAATATTTTCGGAATGATAAAAATGAGTTTTTATTATTTTTTTAAAAACTTTGAAACCATAAGTATTCTTCTTTCATGTAGTTTCCACAAAATTGCTGTATCATTATTATTTTATGAAGAAAAGCATGCTTTATCATTGCAAAGAAAAGGATTTTTTATTAAACAAATTGAATAAAATGTAAACTAATTGACTAATCACCTTGAAATTTTTTGTAATATCTGGACTGAACATGGACTGTTTGACCCAATTTTTCATGTAATATCAGTCTTAAGTTTATTTTTGCAAAAGTTTATTTTTGCAACTTCCGAAGCAACAAATAATCGTACCAAAATTCAAAAACTGCCATTTTAAACCTTTGTTCATCTACTAAAAATGAATACTCTATCTGATATAAGATATTTAATTATTTACCTGTAGCGACTTAAACGAAAAGACTGTAATTTTCAGGGCCGTGCCGTTCTATGATGCGGTGAGGCAGCCGCATCAGGCGGCATCACAAGGGGGCGGCATAATCAGTAAAATCTAATATCTTCTTCTTCTTCAAGTGCCGTCTCCTAATCGGAGGTTGGATATTATCATCACTATCTTTAATCTATCCACATCTGCTCTAAAAGTTCTATAGAACTGCATCTAAACCAGTCCCTTAAATTCTTTAACCGTGACATTCTCCTTCTTCCAATGGACACGCGCCAACTCGTAACTCTTAATGACAAACTTTTTCAAATCAAAATGTACACCGGCCAATTCGTAACTTTTTTACTACCTGACCCTCCCAACTTGCAACTTATACAGGTGAATTCGAAACCATTGTTTAATTCTAATTCTATTTACATATAAACATTACATCTACTGGTAATGCAGCAGAGTTATGCTCCACGTAACGTAGAGCCACACCCAGAGCTTTAGTGGCATCTGCGTGTGACACTCAATATGACAGGGAAACTTCTTCCTCGCTTTCTTCATCTTCATTAGTCATTAGGGTTGCCTTGAGGTTGAACCAAGTCTACAATGTATTCATCCGTAAATTCTTCGCTCCCTTTGTCGTCAGCTTCAATCCATTCTGTAATTACACTTTCTTCTTAGTTTTCTGATCCATCTTGTGTAGGGGAACGGGGAAAAATGGAGCTTATTCAAATTAGAAATCAAGCCATGGAGTTAACGACTAAGCACAAATGATGACACTGGCTCTGCATCAGTGACATCAATCTGAGATGGGTGGAAGAGGGAGAGAGACAGGCACAGCGACTCAAAATCAACGACAAAGTAAACTTTCAATTATTAGTTAGGCTAACTTTCGGATAATCCGACCTTTTCGGAATCCGAACAGGCTGTCCCCCCAATTAGTTAGGATTTGCGGGGTTTTACTGTATATAGGTACCTACTATAATATCTGCGTTCCAATCGGCTGGTAGTCTGTTTTGTTCATATTTTTTGTTGTATTAGCTGGTTTATTTCCTTATGTAATTCTCTTCCTCTGTATTTTTTTCCACTGTTATTTCATTTTCTTCTGCTGCTTTTCCGTTTTCTATGTTTTTAATATTTGTTTTTGTACGTTTTCTTCTGTAAAAATTTCTACTTCCTTGTTATCTTGTTCTTCTTCATCTGTTTCCTTCATACCGAATAGCATTTTTTCGTAATATTCTTCTCATATTCTGCTGATCTGTTTGTCTTCAAACAGGGTTTCTCTTTTTTTTTTTGTTTTTTAGTACTCTTGTTTTAATGCTGGACGTATTTTTGTATCTGACTTTTTTGTAAAATTGTTATATTTGATGGTTTTCTGTCTTTTTTAATGTCCTTCAGCGAAACCCGTCATTTTTCTTCTTTTTATTTGTTGAGTTTGCTGTGTTTCTCGCTATTTTTTATTCTTCCCTGTTTTGTTTTGACGGATTGGTTGTTTATCCACGTCATTCTAGCGTAGTTTTTTAGTTTTCTGCGTTTCGCAGTCTTGATCGTACGTAAATTACACATTTAAAATTGAAAAGGATTTATAGGTTCCAAATTAGCTAAAAGACGGTGTTTCAATCCCTGTTTGTGTATTATCGCTCCAAACCCTTCTTGGCAGTAGCGCACCCAGGGGGAGGGGTTTGGGAGTTAAACCCCTTTCCCCCAGGGCATATGAAAAATATATAAATAATAGCAGGAAAATGTAACTTGTCTTTCACAAAATATAGAAAAAAATTTCGACGCCCAAGCCAACCCCCTTCCCCCCAGAGAAAAATTATAGGTGCGCTACTGCTGCTTGGATGTGTCCCGTTTTTTTCAAATTTATGATATGGTCACCCTACAGTAGAAACGCTTCTTAATTCACGAGAGTATTCTACACACTTGTTCTTAATCCAGGATACAGTTTTTTGTGTCAAATTAGAATTTCATAATGGTAGATAAGTTTATTTTAATTTTCTAATCTATTTCAACAGTAGGGCCCCCGCATACTGCAGACTTTTTACCTGCCGATAGTTTAGTCGGGTTGGGCAAAATTAAAGATTTTTCTTTTTAAAATATGTAAGAATGTAGTTCGTTTGGTATGGCATGAGTGCTTTAATTTTTTTTAAGTATGTATTCTATTTGTTTTTAATTTTGTTGACTAGCAGACTTAACTACTTTATGTAATGTGAAATTTAAGACTTACTACTATATTTTAAATATTTTTCAAAATATTATTTTCTATATCCTTACATAAAAAAATACATTGAGTGTATGAAATAAGTAAGCAATGTTTTAAACATTTTTATTATTTTCCAGACACCTTTGCACCTATTAGTTGAACAAATTATATTATTAAAAATGTTGTACTTACTTTACTTAAGCCGTCCCCTTGTACCCTACGCTGTCGAGGTAAAAGTTTTGTAATAAAAAATTAAGAATTCAATTTTAACACTTCTATAATATGTTACAATTGAGCAATTAGACCAGCAGATTCGGCAACTGGTTATGATAAATTCATCAATTTTAATGAACATACTTTTTAATTTTTTATTTTTGCAGTGAAAAAAAATACATTGTTAATTATACAAAAAAATATCATTAATATATCACAACAATATTTTTTTCAACATACTACAATAATCACTTATAAAAATATCCGAAGTCTAAATTCCAACATTTGAGGTGACAACAGCGCAGTGGAAGCCATGAGGACATAAACTCAAATATACGGAGACCACTACAACCGCAAACTGAATAAATATATATTTGGATGCCATCAAAACCGTTAAAGTGATTTTAGATATACAGCAAGCGAACATGGCGCGCCTGACGGCAATTGCTCCAAGTAATGTGTATATTATTATACAGATAACGTGACTGAGGACGTCCGGCCAATATTTTGTGTAAGCATTGTAGGAAGTGGTACCTTTCATTTGCGATACATTTTAGGGAAAGTCCTCGTGGCAACCGTATATCGGAGTTCACGAAGACCTGGAAGCCACGAGAGACTACGGTTTAACATGGGGGACGTCATAAGATGCTAAAAATAAATATATATATATATATATATATATATATATATATATATATATATATATATATATATATATATATATACTGTTGTCATATGGTAAATTATTGTAAACTGTCATCTTGTGTCATTTTAGAGTTACTTAATATTCAATTTTCAACTAAGAGATTGTGCAAGTCTAGGTAGTTTTTTTTTTACTTATTTTGTATATCATTTATTCTCATTATTCCTTTATGTTCACATTTACTGATTTAATATATTTAATATTTGACAGCAGTGTAAGATACCTGGAAGCTTGGTCCATACCATTTTCTAGCGCCCGCAACTTAGTCTATTTTATTTATCTCCTATATTCTTCTATTTTTACTATATTATTATATTTATTCTATCTATTTTCTGAACATCTATTCTTATCTTAATATTTCCCTTCTGAGGTATCATAACTATCGTACTTTGAGCTACCTTCTTCGACAGGCATGCAAATTTGCCGTATCCATCCTTGAGTGTCAAGTTGTCGTTCTCTTGCATCTCTTGCTAGCCAACTCTATTCAGTTTGCAGATGTCTATTCATACTTTTGTTATCAGTTCATCTCACTCTTTCATCTTAATTCCCCTTCCGTTAATTTTTCTTCACGCAGAAGCTCTTATCATTTTTTTGCAATTTTAGCTATTCAGTAGTTTCTTTTTCTACTTCTGTTGGAGTTTATCATCCTCTTTACTTTCACTCCAACAGAAGTTTTCTTTTTTGTTACAGTCAGAAGCGAACTTTTCCCAGTTTGCTCGTGCAAAGTTCCATCTTGGTCTTGGAGTTGACTTAATTAGAGGAATTTGTATGCCCAGCTCTACAATGACGGCGATTCTAGCTGTGTAAAAAATCTGGGAGAATACTTATTGTGGCTGCCAGAGGAGCATTGTTACAGTCGCTTGATACAAAACATAGTCGGGGTTGTAGTCCATGTTGCATGCGGCTGATTTAAATAGGGCTTTATCTTTAGCATCAAAAATGAGATATAAATGCTCATCTTCAGTCCATTGTATTAAGTATACCTACATACTTTACACTGCTCGTGATGACTGTTGAAATCTTCTGCACCCAGTACACCGCTACCGCTGGGTGGGGATAAGGTACTAGAACGTGCGTTCTCGGACAGTTCATTTTGGAATCGCACTGTTGCTTTTTGTTGGAGATGGAGATTTAAATTTGAGATCAGTCTTAAATTTTTACCATCAATTTCTGATGTTTTTAGGATATCGATTAATTTCCCATGTAGTAATTTGTCAAATGTCATCTCGAAAACAATGAAACATGCTCATGCATACACACCGCATTAACTTTTTTGCTTCTTGTTAATAAAAAAACCATGCCGCAGTAAAAATTTTGATAACCACGAGTTGGTACGCCTTCTCTATTGAAGTCCCCCAGATTTAAAAATTGCGGCCAGTAATTTTGCGATGTTTCAAGTGTTTTTTCGGCTTCGTTTCCTGGGGTATTATGTTTGATGTTATTTCGCACTCTAAATTTGGTACCCCATGTTTATAAATTTTTAGAGAAATATCACGCAACCTAGGAGTTATTGGTTAAGATTTTAGACATCCAGGTTTTGTATACCTATGTACTTAATTTCATTTTCAAATAAAGTATCTTATAAAATATCTGCGTTGATTCTTATCCAATCTGTGGCTGCGGGTATTATTTGTTAAGTTATTTAAAGTATTGCTTGTTGCAAATTCCAACTTTTTAAACTTTACCCTTTCCTTGCTTTTTATATTTTCTTTTCTTGCAGTAAATAGTGTTAGTAATTTTAAATATCACATAATAAAAACTTTAGAGAGCATAAAATTATTTTCAATTTTAGTTCCCATCTCTATATTTCTCAATGCTACTACGTCTGTAATAATTTCAATTGATATTGCGAAAAATTGGAAAAAATTTATAATAGAACTATCGCATTTGGAATTAGAAATCGGAAATAAATATGGCTCGCCAAAAAAATTGGGTTTATGTTTAAATATTTTAATGTTCTGCATCTACATGCCTGGCCTCGGTAAGTTGAGATAGACTAAAATAAGCTTATTTTAATTAAACATTTTTTATATACTGTATGTTTTTGTAACGGGATTTAATTAAAGCATCCAGAAACTTAAATTTAATTAAGTCATTTCAGTTTTAAATCTAAAATCATTTTTAATAAAAAATAATAATTATTACTTAATACGATTGTTTGTATTTGTTTGTATTAAATTATATGACATTGAATATATTGATATAAGTATTACACGCACTGCTGGCCTGACCTAGAGAAAGTTGCAGTGTAATCATAAAGTTTGTTATTGTATTTATAATTATGTTAATAAAACCGAATGCACATAAACAAATAGACATGAGATATATACATACGAAAATAACGAGAGAAGGACTCTAAGAAATAATTAAATCAGCGGTTCTCAACCTTTTTGAGTGATGTACCACCTACAGTTATTTTTATTATTTTTGGTACCACCTATATTTTTAAATTGTATTATCAATACTTACTAAGTACTACTATTTTAATTTTTTCTGTGTTTTGTGTACCACCACCAATAATAATATGTACCACCAGTGGTACATGTACCACAGATTGAGAACCTCTGAATTAAATGATTATCAAACGAAGCAAACGATGTCATCTGCCAACTGAGTATTAAGAGAGAGAAATTATGAGTACCCAGTGCGTTCAAGTTAATTAACCCCTTGTAGGGGTAGCCTACTCCCAACAACCATCATGGCGCTCCAAGACTAGGCGAATTACTTCTGAAGCACGAGGATACAGGATAAGATGGCAAAAGACTGGAAGAAAAGAAGGAAAATTGGGGTAAAGTACCAATCCACAAATGAAGTTACAGTATATTAGCTGAGATGGAGTTTATGGCATATGGAATTGGAGAGACCAACCACATGGGAAACCACATGGGAGAAGCTGTGGTACTACGTAGGTAAATCTGGAAGCCACACCCAGGAAGGCACTTACATAGTTTTGCCAATAGTGGACGAATGTGTAATCGTGAGTCAACTTTTATCCATTTTTTTTATTGCACACAGTCTCACATACACGAATAATTTTATTTTTTTAATATACTTAATGTAAATACATATACTTATTTTGGGAATAATTAGAACTAATTTTTAATTTTAATTTTTAAAATATTAATAAATTAGGTCAAATTTTCATTTTTTTTAAGTTTTAGACGGATATTCAACGATTTAGTTTATATTTTTCACTATACATACAGGGTGATTGATTAGTGGAGTAAAGCTCAATAGATCCACTATAGTAATAGATAGCAATAAAAGTTAATAACAAAAATTACAGCCAATTTTGAATTTCACATTCTTAAATTAATTAGAATGTTACAGGGTGTTCGATAACATCGTGGCAGACCAAACTTATGTTTTTTTAAATGGAACACCCTATATTCGAAATCTTCATAACTTCCGCATTGCAAAAATGTAAAGGTCTGTTATGTTATACAGGCTATTTACAAAGTTATAACCAATTTTCTATGAAAATCGTAACAAGTTCAGCTCCCTGCATAAATAAAAATAAGCACAACAGCAATGGTTTATTAATGCCATATTTTTTATTTTATTGTCAAAATTGTTAAAAATGATTGACATTACTAATTTTATCTATATCAAATACAGGGTGAGTCCAAACGCAAGTACATTATTTTCTCAGTAATTTTAAATGGAACATCCTGTATTTTATATCACTATTAAAAAAAAACCATTATCTTAATTTAATTTGTATACAACATTCCTTATGTCTAAATTTATTAGTTTCTAAGGTGGAATCTTAGAAAAGCAAACTAGAACTGGTCCGGTCTAGTTGTTGTCTGAACAACTAGACCGGACCTTGAGCTGGGTCCCTCCAACCAGCAAACATTATGAGAGGTTTGTGGGTGCAGTAATAAGCGCTGCCAAGGAAACCATCCCTAGGGGTGTCGCAAAGAATATGTGCCCGGATGGACTGAAACATGTGAAGACTTATACACGAGGTTTCTCGAAAGTGGTGACCGAGAAATAGCCGATGAGCTTTTACACAACATCGATACAGCTAGACGCCAAAAATAGATAAAGACTGTCGAAAACCTTGACTTCAAAAAATCAAGCCGGCAGGCATGGTCCCTGTTGCGGAAAATTGGAGGAGCTAACCAGTTGGAATCCAGAGAGTCTAAAATGTCTCCCTAATAAAGTCGCCTCCCATATAGTATCTCTATCCAGAGCTCCACGAGATCGAACACATACTACCAACGTGAAAAGAGACTTAAGGGCATTAAAACAAATGAACAGAACGAACTCCGAATATTCAGCAAGAATACTTATTTCTGAAATCACACATGCGATGAAAGAAATGAAATCAGGTAAAGCACCTGGGTTTGATGGTATCCATCCAGAGTTCTTGATACACAGTGGTGCATACACGAAACAGTGGCTTGCAATGTTCTTTAATGATATACTTCAGTCAGGTAACATTCCTTTCTCACTTAAGCGGACAAAGATAATTGCAATTCCGAAACCGGGCAACTCAAACGATAAGCCAGAAAACTACCGTCCCATAGCTCTACTCAGCATGGTATATAAACTATTAGAAAGGCTTCTCTTCAACAGAATTAGTCACAGGATACTAGAAAATGTCCCCATTGAACAAGCTGGCTTCCGCCCTCATCGAAGCTGTATGGACCAAGTGCTGTCATTAACAACTTTTATAGAAGCTAGTTTTCAAAAGAAACAAAAGACAGCAACATTATTTATAAATCTAACAGCAGCATATGATACTGTTTGGAGACAGGGATTAATATATAAACTGGCCCGTATTATCCCCTGCAGAAAGATAATTAACCTTATTGACAACATGCTGACAAACAGAGCCTTCCAGATTATAATAGGAAAGAAGACGAGTAGACAGATGAAACTTAACAATGGTCTTCCACAGGGTTCTGTCCTTGCCCCTTTACTTTTCAGCCTCTATTTGCTGACATGCCTGAAACCGAATCTCGGAAGTTTGGATATGCTGACGACTGGACCCTTGCAACAAGCCACCAATCTTTAGAAACTACAGAAATCACTCTCACGAATGACTTATCCATCCTCAGCGAATACCTTAAAAAATGCAGACTACAGCCAAGCACTACAAAAACTGAAGTATCAGCTTTTCATCTCAACAACAAGCTGGCAAACAGAGAATTGCGAGTTTATTTTAATAGCAAGCTGTTAAAACACAATAAATACCCGAAATACCTTGGGATTACTCTAGACAGAACGCTCACATCCAGAGAACACCTGACGAAAACAGCAGAAAAATTGAAAACATGCAACAAAATAATACAGAAACTCTGCGGCACTACATGGGGGTCCACAGCATCAACATTAAGATCCTCTGCTCTTGGCCTAATATATCCGGTGGCAGAATACTGTGCTCCAGTGTGGCTAAATAGCAGGCATACCCACCTGGTCGACACCCAGCTAAACCGTGCTATGCGTATGATAACAGGCACAATTAATCCCACCCCTACAATGTGGCTACCTACCCTTAGTAATATAGCACCACCCAACCTACGCCGAGAACATGCATTGGTTAAAGAATATAACAAAATAATGGACAGTCGCCAGCTTCTAGTCCACAACGACATCCCCGATATTCTTGGAAACCGTCTCCGATCCAGGTTACCCCCTCTACAATCTGCTCAAGCGCTGCAGCAATCCAACTTTAACTTAAATATCCGATGGAGAGAAGATTGGGAAAGTAGGACAGATCCGCATTACCATAGTCTACCGGACATCATAGGGAAACCTGGCGAATTTGAACGTCCCCGTAAGATTTGGGCAGCCCTTAATCGAATTCGAACAAACTGTGGAAGATACGCCGACTCCCTCTAGAGATGGGGTAAGCTCCCCTCGCCTTCTTGTGACTGCGGCGCTTCAACACAGATGATCAGTCACATTGTTCAGGACTGCCCACGCAGAGCATACACAGGCGCCCCTGTAGACTTTGTAATGGCAACCGAAGGGTCAATCGAATATATAAAAAAATTGGACATCTGTTTGTGATGCATTGTATAATTCATAAATCTAAATATATTCTGTGATGTACTTAAGCCGTACGCTAAATAAATATTAGTTTTCGAGATATTTTCATTTTTCAATGGACCAGTAGCGTGGCCACCCAGATCACCAAAATTTAATAAACTGGACTGATTTTTTTGGGCTTACGTTAAGAATGAAGGTTATAAAATGTCTCCAACAACAAGGGATGAGATGAAAAATAGAATACAAAGTTTATTTCGAAGTGTTAATCTACAAATGCTTCGTAGTGTAAGTACGCCATTCTCTCAACTCATTTGTAACACTTTATCATCGTCAACACAAGAAAAACCCGTAACCCCATTTCCTTAATTTTTCAGGAGAGCCTAAAAACAGTAACATGAAGAACATGTAACTCCAACATGGGTTCATAAAATAAAATATAGAAAACCATGCAACCCCAGCGATAGTTTAAGTAGGATGTATTGGAGGTAGGAAATGGTACGGTACTGTCAATGCCCTGTCAATGACCTAACAGAGAGCAAGTAAAGACCTAAAAGAAAGCAAGTCAATGACCTAGAACAGAGAGCAAGTCAATTACCTAGCAGAGAGCAAATCAATGACCTAAAAGAAAGCATGTCAATGACCTAGAACAGAGAGCAAGTCAATGACTTAGAAGAGAGAGCAAGTCAATGACCTAGAAGAGAGAGAGCAATCAAAAACCGATTATTCCGGTTACGAACAAGTATATCTTTACCCCACTCCCTGATGGTGGATGTAAACTATTTAACCAGTTGAGAAGATATATTGTAATAGAGTAAATCTTAAAATACGAATCAAGTATGTGTATCTTAAAACAAAAGATGTAGAAGTTATTGGTTCAAAGACCACTCGTACGAAATCAATCAAATGAAATAGAGAATGTGGAGAAATCCCCTTACGAATAATTCACACATCCACCATTTTGGGTTGGGAAAATTTTTTGAATAGAATTAAAGATCCAAACACTAGTTCTTAGAAATGTGTTTCGCCCTCTTCAACCTCCCTGGGCTCATCAGTAAAAATGAGAGGTTGAATATCTTTAGACACATTCCACTCAAAACAACATTCGAGACCTTGACATAGCAGAAGCGTAGATCTACGCTAAATCTGACAATGACAGTCTCAAGTTTTAATTCATTTCAAATCATTTCATTTCATCAAATTTAATTAATTTTCCCAACCCAAAGTGGTGGATGTGTGAATTATTCATAAGGGGATTTCTCCACATCCTCTGTTTCATTTGATTGATTTCGTACGAGTGGTCGTTGAACCAATAACTTCTACATATTTTGTTTTAAACATATATTTTACTTTAAGTAATTAGGGAATTAAAACTTGAGACTTTCACTGTCAGATTTGGCGTAGATCTACGCTTCTGCTATGTCTAGGTCTCGAATGTTGTTTTTGAGTGGAATGTGCCTAAAGATATTCAACCTCTCATCTTTACTGATGAGCACAGGGAGGTTGAAGAGGGCGAAACACATTTCTAAGAACTAGTGTTTGGATCTTTAATTCTATTCAAAAAATTTTCCCAACCCAAAATGGTGGATGTATATATATATATATATATATATATATATATATATATATATATATATATACATATATATATATATATATATATATATTTACTCCCAGCGTATGAAGTGAGCCACATATCAAAAGAAACTGCGGTTGAAGTGAGGTCCTGTACAAAGTGAGGTCCAGTATACGGACCTCACTTAGTCAATCAATGTAAGACTTTTTCGTAGACATGTACTGATAGCAAACACTGTTTTTTTACAAAAAAAAGTGGGACCTCACTTTGTATGGTCCACATCAATTTTTAGTTCAGAGATTTTCCGCATAGAGGCGCTGACTTTGGCGTATATTTTCTAACCATGTATATTCTATACCCTGTTGAATAACTTACGATACACATAGTGAGGACCATACAACTGGCAACATCTGTTCAACCAATCTTTAAAACAGTGGATCGTCAATCGTCGCATAAATTCAAACAGTACAAAAATGTTTAATACTTTAATCCTTTTTGAGAGCGTAGGCGCAAAATTTCGGTCGAGTTCTTTTTAAACGCATTTATTTTTTTCGATTCCTGAGATAACTAATAGGTATTTTTAAAAAATTTAAACGCAAAATAGAAGACTACATTATTCCCGAGGGCAGAAAGTCCCTTATAATGAACAAAAAGTTTCTTTTGTAATATATATTTAAAATTAAAAATCAGACTATTTTTTTTCACCCCTGTGACTTATTAAAATAAATATTATAGAAGTTCTCAAGGACTTTCGACCATGGATAATACAATAATATTTCTTTCTGCGTTTAAATTTTTTAAAAATACTTAAGGTTTTCTCAGTATTCGAAAAAAATGAACGCATTTAAAAATAATTCGAGCGAAATTTTTGCGCATATGCTCTCAGAAAGGCTTAAAATACTATAAATTTTTGTAATCAGTATTTCAATAGTTATTTATGATATAAGTGTTAAAAGTACACGTTTAAGGCATGCATGTGAAAGTTTGCAGAATGAGCGACAGCGAGTTCTGCAATTCACATGAGTGCCTTAAAAATGCACTTTTTAACTCGCATATCATGCAAAATTTTTTCTACAAACGTAATTACAGGACAATATCTACAAAAACTTTTACTTGAACTTGACTGACATTCCATTTTTATATTTTTTTGACATTGCATCAAAATTGCCTATACGATCAATACGAATTGCAGTGCCATAAAAATTTTAAAGCACTAGTGCCTTAAAGCAGCGCCGGATAAAGGGGCGGGCGAGCCGGGCGACCGCCCGGGGCGCCAGAACTTGGGGGCGCCAAATTTTGAGAGACGCTGATATATAAATATAATATTTACCCCCCTCCGTGGAGGGGGGTAAATAGACGTTCGGGGCAGACGTTCGGATACAATTAGCGTCTCTTTGCAAAGACAATGACGTCGACATTGCAAAGTAACAAGCCACTTACTCAACACACACACTACTTACACATGACACTAGGTACCTAACTGTTCAAAATTACCGTACCTACCATGCCAATGGCCATTAGTTGTCGAGGCATTAGCTAAACAAAAAAAAAAATATAATATTTTTTACATTCACTATTTTTTTGGACTTTATAGATTATCTTTGGGCTAAGATTACTCCTAAGACAATTAATATTAAATAATTGTAACAATAAGAAAACTATTTCTAGCTCACAAAAATTCTCTAATAAAAATAATGCAACCTAAAATTGTTATGGCTTTTAAAGGTCATTTGTCAGGTAATACCTATCACTTTTATGGTATTACAATGTTATACATACATACTTAAAATACACGAAGATCAGATTTACGAAGTATCAACAAATTTATGAATAGTCAGTGATAATATTATACTGCTGCTTGTCATTATAGCCTCAATGGTTAAATAGTTTTGTCTTCCTGTTCTGTAAACTTTGCTTTATCAACATTGTCGTGTGTCCTTGGGTGTGTAATTTGAAATAAAAAAAAAACAAACCAGGTACAGTGGAACCTCGATTATCCGTCAGGGCACCGGACCAAGGGTATGACGGATAATCGAAAAGACGGTTAACAGAACATTAAAAAAATTAAAAGGTCAGAGTACAGCTCTTAAATTTTATTTGTATTTTTTGTTTCACATTATAAGAAGGATTATTTTGTGAATGGGTAATCGAATCAATTTGGTTTAAAATATTCTAAAATCTTTGTTTGTTTTACTGTTGCTTCACATTTTGCAACATCTGAATTTCTTAATCGGAGTAAATCATGCAATCTATTTTATTGGCTTGTCCTTGTTGAGAATACTACTCGATGAATATTGTTGTATGTGCTATGCAACTTCTCTAGCTTCTTTAATCAAATTTAGCTTCTTCAAATCTTTGTATAGTTGCAATAGTATCATCGATATTGCCACCGTCAAATTCCAAGTCTGTATCAGCTTCTGAATCTGTTTTGTCCCCCTCTGTTGCCATTTCATCGATTTCATCATTTGTCAGCATTTGATAGCTGTTTGCATCCACATCACAAATCAACCATTCGTTTGGCTTATCTCAATGCTCAAACAAAATGAATTGATGACTCAATTTTTGCTTATGTATTCAATTAAACTTATGTACGGACCCTGACGGTTAACAGAGGTGACGGTTAATGGAGAGACGGATAATCGAGGTTCCACTGTATATCTATATGAATTAGAATTGACAAGTTCTTTTTCATAATATGAATATATAGAAATTTATTTCGAATACTTTGTACGCGTTAAGATGTTTCACTTTTTGCATAAAAACGGCACGACCGACGTATGAAAAAAAAGGAATAATAGATTTTTGTATATATCATAAATTGAACGAGTAATTCCAAAATGATTTGTTATTTGAAATATCTTAGTGGCGTACTATGTTTTTCTTTAAAAAAATTCACACCATTTCAACAGTAGATATAAAATTATTAATTTTATGTCAAAAAATGCGCAATAATTACCTCTTAAAACACATCAAATTTCATTTGCATATCTGAACCGGTTTTAGAACAATAAAGAAATCGTCAGTTTGTAAGAAAAATGTCAACACCCCATATCTCGGAAACGAAGTATTTGCTGACATACGCTTATAGAGCAAACTGTCATTATGTTTTCATATATAATTACCCTTTAAAGTTTGTCGCATTTATTTAGAAACATCCTGTTTTTTCTTGACCACCCTGGATTTCCATAGTTTTTCCTGTATTATTTCACTTGAGCGTTATTTTCAGTTCTTTCTGTTTTTCCAGTCCTGCAGGTTTCTTTTCTAATATTGCTTAGTCCATTTTATCTCCAAAAGATTTTCGGGGTCTGTCTCTCTTCCTTTTTCCTATCGGGCTCCAATCTGTTATTCTGTTTATCAACGATTTTGGTGTGCTCTTCTGCCATGCCCGTACCAGGTTAATCTCTTTTGTTCTATGTTGTCTATTATCCCTTGAATTCATTACCATTATTTTCTTAATCTCTATGTTATTTATTCTATCCCTTCTACAGCTTCTACTTAGGTATTCGATCTCTGTTGCTCTTATTTTGCATTTGGTTTTCGTATTTTTTATTCAATTTTCACACCCATTATTCAGAATACTTTTTGTCATGGTGTTATATTATTTTCTTCTTTTTGTTTTTATACTGATGTTCTTATCCCACAGTACCGGGTTTAATTTTAGTATGCAGCATATTGTTTGTCCTAGTAACTCGATACCTAAAACCATAGTTTGGTTCTATAGGTATCGAGTCATAGAGATAATAAAAAGCTCATGAGATAATAAAAAAAATAATGAATGATTTTATTTGAATTTGCATAAATGATTGTAAGGCCAAGGATATCACAACGGCTCTAAAAGGAAGAGAAAAAATAAAGATGTACAAGCTCGCGTTTGCAAAGAATATCCGCATGCTATTTTATGCTAAGTGGATGCCACTCCCTCAATTTAGTTATTGGGGATGCAGCTATATCTTGCGCACAATCAACATGTTTTTTGGTCTTGTAGAAGATTTATACACATTAAATGCTATAAATGAGTCAGATTAAATAAATTATTAGACGAATTTTTTACTAAGCAACAACATTTTTGTTTAATTTAGTAGTATTTTGTATTTTGACAACGTCACCCGATTTGGGCGTCGAAACGATAATAAAATTATTTTTTTCAATTTAATTGTGGCTTATTTTCCATCTAAATAGTTATTTATACACATTTTTTACTGGTTGTTGATAATGTGCATTTATCTTTTACCTCGCTTCTTCGTCGCTTGAATGTGCTCGCTATGCTATGCCCTATGTTGGATAAGTTATAAGTAATAACTATCCTACTATTTTTTAAATAAATATATTTTTACATAGTTCTTTATGGTAAAATTTTGATTTTTTCCTATTTTTTATATTTGCATTAAATTTGTATATTCTTATATGAAGGGGCGCCAAATTTTATTTTGCCAGGGGCGCTCAGAACCTAAAACCGGCCCTGCCTTAAAGTAGCATTTTTAACGCACGTATGGAGTTCTAAAAATTGCATTTTTAACACGGTTGTAGAAAAAAGCCTTTAAATGAGGTGTCACATGATGTACTTACTTTCCTATTTAAAAAAATCAAAGTTGTGCCTATCACCTGAAGAAGAGGGATCGCGTAAAGTTCGAAACATTGACGCTATAATATACTATGATTATTTTAAAAATCGACCTATCCGAGCGTTTTTCTTATGTGCTAAAAATAAATAAGTTAATAAGGGGGTAAAACTTATTCCAGCGAACTGTATTTGTAACAACCAAGGTAGGGATGGCGGTTGTTGAACAAAAAACCGGTTTTCGGTTATACCGGTTTTTTACTTACGGTTTAACCTGGCGGTTATAACTGGTCAAAAAAAGCGGTTGTTCCAAAAACCATTTTTCGGTTTTTTTAATCAGAAGCAAATACTCGATAGGTTATAATGTTAATATAATGTTATATGTTACATTACATTTATATTGCAATTCAGTTTGCTCAATTTTCCTCCCGAAAAATTCCCCAACCAATTCAACCTATAAAAATTTTCCCATATGCTTTCAAATTACCCTAAAAATGTTCGAAAGTACCCCAATCTGGCATCTCTGATTCGTCGCTCGTTGTAGACGGCGTCGGTGTATATTGCGTTGTCAATTGGGATATTCCCAAAACTCCCAAAAGTGATGATCCTACCGATCTACCGACATGTCCCTAGGATCTATCGAGTTTAAAAAAATATCCAAATGACATATTTTACTTAAGAGGAAACAGTAGAGATCAACAGGTAGCGAAAACGCGTTCCAAGATTGCGGCTGTAATTTTGAATATTTTTTCGAGATATGTGGCACACGTATTCGTAATACAATAAAGAATGGCGGTACAGAGCCCAATTTAAAAAATATATTAATATGTGGAAATTACTCTGTAATTAAATACAATATTAAAAAACGAGCCTGTACCGCCACTAAGAAGAACAAAAAAATACACTTTCTTCAAATAAACTTTTTTATCCGATGCCTAGATTTTGTGTCATTTTGGAACTACTAAAATTTTTTATTTCATTAGTAGTTCCAAAATGACACAAAATCTAGGCATCTGATAAAAAAGTTTATTTGAAGAAAGTGTATTTTTTTGTTCTTCTTAATGGCGGTACAGACTCGTTTTTTTAATATTGTATTTATTTACAGAGTAATTTCCACATATTAATATATTTTTCAAATTGGGCTCTGTACCGCCATTCTTTATTATATTACAAATACGTGTGCCAAATATCTCGAAAAAATATTCAAAATTACAGCCTCAATCTTGGAACGCGTTTTGGCTACCTGTTGATCGCTACTGTATCACCTTAAAAATAAATTCGATAAACCAATTCATCATTTATTGCCATCAAAAAATTTTAGTAGGTAGTATTTTTTAACACGTTTGTATAATACCTTTCATTTCCTAAGAATTATGTATTATTTAAAAATTACATAATGGAGATTCCTAATCGTATTTCGGTATTCACATTTCATACAAGAGTCTCAAAGTACTCAAGTATAAACAATTTTTAGATGATTTTGGGAATATCGATTTCAAGCAGATTACTTACCTTTTTATGTAAATATTCATGTGTTTCATAAAAGCTGATGTGACACTTTCGTCCAGTTCTTTATTAGTAAATAAAAGTTGAATTATGGTTGTTTGGGTTAATAATTATATAGTACTTCGCATATTATTTATAATACATATAGTAGGGGAGCAAAGTATGCTAAATGTGCAGTCACTCGAGCGCTTTGGGGACCTATTGGGTTGTGATTATTAGGTTCTAAAACCAAAACAGTTAAGTAAAATTTTCTATTTTAGTGGGGACTTTCCATATTTTAATTTAATTTTCCATTTCCAACACCCGTTTTCTCCGATTATAGCGCCACCTATCCGTATTTAGAAAAAACGTTTCGAATAAAAGTTGCTTATTTTTACGCAAAGAATCCAAATCTGAAATAAAAAAAGGAGTTCCTATTTAAGATTTTAAAGTAACCCACCCCCCCACCTCCGTGGGGGTCGTGTTTGGTACCATTCGATAGATTTCAGAAAAAATATTCAGAAATTGTAGTGTATTACCTATAAGAAGTTACCGTTAAGCCGGGTCCAGACTATGTAACAAATCATGTTAAATAACAAAGTTTTGTAACTTGTTACAAAATTTTAAATAAACAAGTTTTAAAACACAGTGTTGTATAACATTTTTCTGGTTATATAGCATGTTTTATGTTATCCAACAGATGTCGGTAAACATCAAAGAAAGTTATAAAACCGCACCGCGACTGATCTACACCTAAAAACATGTTATTGAAACATTTCTCTGGCATAGTACCTACGCGAGCAGCAACCGTTGGAGTCATATCGCCTTGTTCATTCTGGAGTGATTGTGCTAGATTTTTCTTTACTCTGTTCACGTAGGGTTATTTACGCGATGAAATTGTGGAAAGAACTGACTACTCATTTAATTGAGCTATTTCGTAAGTAACGAGTATTATGGGATTGCTATGGGATGAGCTACATTTATTGATTTAAAAAACAAATAAAAAACACGATGAATAGACTGAAATAGAAGTGAAAATAGATACAGAAACTGTAGTTAAAACTAATGCACGTACGCCTATAACTCAAGCCAACAAAAGAAAAGCAGTACGCGGAACCTTAACAGCAAATCGGTGCAAATCAACTCTAAATTTGACATAAATACTATTCTCTACAGAGCAGAGTGTTCAGACATAAAACCTGTAACATTCACTTCATTCGCTACACAGATGCAGACTGCTTCATCAGCTACTCAAACAGGCACTCAATCATACAATATATCTGAGCCTTTCTATTCCGTCCACTACACCTACATCCGCTACTTCTCCAGCTACACCAATTCAAACAGACAGTGACACTCAATCATGAACAGGTGAAGACGATAATACTGAGGAATTAAATTTTACAGAAATGTTATACGTCCTCTCTGAAACAATGAGTAAAAAGTTTAAAAAATATACTTTGCTAATAATATAACTGTTAATCTTTCTCTTACTGGAATTGCATCTCGAAATGTCTTTCCTGCCTATTTTATGGCCGATTTCATTTATAAGAAATTCAAAATCAGAACTTTCTATTCTTAAGAAGTTTTTAAAACTGCCATCACATTTAATGTCTCCTGTCGATAGGTCTATGTTATCTCTTTCCAGATCAGCTAAAAGAGCTGTACCACTACCTATATTTTGCTCGAGCTGCTAATGAAGGACACATCCAAAATATTAATTTAACACGCCGGTGTCGCCTCCACAATATTACACAAGCTGCTGTTGCTATGAAGAGATCCTCCATACTTATATGACGCAATTTTATATATTACCTAACCTACCAGCTATCCATCTAAAATGCTGCAAAATTTATGCGCATGTTGTTGTTTTGTTTTTTGTTATATAGTCTGGATACTCATGCTATATTATAACAAGTTACATAACAAAGTTGTACAACTTTGTTATTAGCATGTTTTGTTACATAGTCTAGACCCGGCTTTAAAAGTTCCCCGTTTCAGGAAAAAAATGTTGTCTAAGAGCGATAGCCTAGTGACCTAGTGGGTAGACCTCGGATCTCGGATTCGTAAAGCAGAGGTTTCGATTTCAAATCCGGGGTGTGGATCTCCGATTTTTTTATTTATTGTTACTGCATTCATGTCTGTAGACAATGTTGCAATCTATTATGAGCACAATAAAAAAATATAGTAATAGAATAATAAATAAATATTTCAAAAAAAAAAACAAGAAAAAAAATACAATCACTGGAAGCGAAACTAAACAATACGGAAGAAATATAACCACTGGATTCGGAACTGGATATGGAACTGGATAATATTAGAAAACTGATATTATAATATGTAAGCACTACGAGCCTAGTAGGCCCATGGCTTGATGTACTATTCTTTTCCACTCCCTTTTGTCAGTCGCTTTTGTTTCCCAGTTCCTTAAGTTAATTCTTCTCATATCTTCTCTAACTTCATTACTCCATCGTGACCTCCGTCTTCCTCTTCGTCTTTTCCCTGCCAATGCACTAGATAGTACCATTCTGGGAATTCTAGATGGAATCATCCTCTGCACATGGCCCAACCATCTAAGTCTTTGCGCCTTAATTACTGCTAGTATGTTAGGATCTTGATAGAGCTCAGTTAGTTCCTTATTTGTTCTTCTTACCCATTGTCCATTTAAGTTTTTCCCACCGAAGATTTTGCGCAGTATTTTCCTCTCCCAAACTAATAACAACTCTTGATGTTTTTTTGTTGTGACCCATGTTTCAGAAGCATACGTTACTATCGGCCTTATTACGGTCTTGTAAGTTCTTAGTTTTGCTCTTCGTGATATATGTTTACTTCTTAACAACCCATTAAAAGCAAATATAGCGCGGTTGCCCGACATAATTCTCTTTTATATTTTTTCTTCACAGTTAGGATCTCTTGTGAAGACAGTTCCTAAGTACTCAAATCTCTCAACTTCTTCGAATTTATACTGTGTTCCCTTCGCTGTTGTCATTGTTATGTATTGCCCCCGAACGAATTGCTTATTTGTCCATTCCATATACTTTGTTTTTGCTTCATTTATATACAATCCTTTGGTTGCTGCCCTCTCCTCGAGTTTCATGAGTGTTTCTATAAGTTCTATTTTGCTCCTAGCCAAGATTACCAAATCGTCTGCGAATGTCAAGCACTGATGCTTTTTGTGGTAGATCAGACCTGTTCTATTAATGTTTGCTTCCTGTATAACCTTTTCTAGTAATATGCTAAACATTATAGACGATAATGGATCACCCTGTCGCAGTCCTTGTTTGACCTCAAAGCTTTCTGTTATAGTATTGTTTATCTTGACTTTATCATACTGATATATCACACTGATATTGTTTAAAAACACTAATAATATTGATATAAAATGTTAATCAATTTTATTTATTGTTATAAGAATCAAAGGTAAATATGATTAGGCGAATGAAGCCTTAGGTTTCGCAGTCAATATCCCAACCACACACACATGTTGCAATCTATTTCAATACGGGTTATAGTACAAACTATATAGTCCAGAAAGCCACTGCGCATCCGCTAGAAAAAATATTCTAATTCGGATTTTTTGCACAATCTTACTTAAAAAGGACCCCTTTTAACAAATTTGCATGTTGCCAGAACCAAAAGTTGGTAAAAAATTTTTTAAACGTTTTTTTTTGCTTTTTTCCTAAAATAATTTTTTTTTGCATGGAACAAATTTTTTTTAGGTTTTTTGGATCATTCCAAACAGAAAAGGTCTTTAGGGACTTTTCTCTAAAGTTGATAGTTTTTGACATAATATAGGCGATTAAAAATTGAAAAATTGCGAAATCGGCCATTTTTAACCCTCAAAAACTATGTGAAAAATTGAAAATTTAAATGTTGTCAAGGTAGGTAGATATTCTTTAAACATCGATTGATGAAATCCCGAAGAGTTTTTTGCAATACAATATCAAAAACCCCTTTGTTTTTAATTGCCAATCAAGCGTGCGCGACACTATTTTCCACCGTTGCATGTGTATACAGTATGGTGCAAATGAAAGGAATAAATTCGTTATTTCGTAAACCGGTGACTTTAAGGAAAAATCCCAAAACAGGTCGGTTTTTATTTTTAAGTTATAATATTGTGGCATATATAGTATACTAGTGACGTCATCCATCTGAGCGTGATGACGTAATCGATGATTTTTTAAATGAGAATACGGGTCGCGTGCTGGCTCATTTGAAAGGTTCTTCAATTCTCTATTCAGTAATATAAACATGTACATAATTTTTTATAAAGGGTGTCCAAAAATTTTTTATTAAATTAAATCATTTGGCAAATTGACAAAAAAATTAAATTATTAGACGCCCTGTATAAATAATTATGTAAATGTTTATATTACTGAATAGAGAATTGAAGAACCTTTCAAATGAGCTAGCACACGACCCCTATTCTTATTTAAAAAAATCATCGATTACGTCATCACGCCCAGATGGATGACGTTACTAGTATACCATATATGTCACAATATCATAACTTAAAAATAAAAATCGACCTGTTTCGGGATTTTTCCTTAAAGTCGCCGGTTTACGAAATAACGAATTTAATCCTTTCATTTGCACCATACTGCATACACATGCAACGGTGGAAAATAGTCTCGCGCACGCTTGATTGGCAATTAAGAAACAAAGGGGTTTTTGATACTGTATTGCAAAAAACTCTTCGGGATTTCATCAATCGATGTTTAAAAAATATCTACTTACCTTGGCAACATTCAAATTTTCAGTTTTTCACATAGTTTTTGAGGATTAAAAAAGGCCGATTTCGCAATTTTTCAATTTTTAATCGCTTATATGTCAAAAAATATCAACTTTAGAGAAAAGTCACTAAAGACCTTTTCTGTTTGGAATGATCCAAAAAGCCTAAAAAAATTTTGTTCCATGCAAAAAAAATTATTTTAGGAAAAAAACAAAAAAAAAACGTTTAAAAAATTTTTGACCAACTTTTGGTCCTGGCAACACGCAAATTTGTTAAAAGGGGTCCCTTTTGAGTAAGATTGTGCAAAAAATCCGAATTAGAATATTTTTCCTAGCGGATGCGCAGTGGCTTTCTGGACTAATACATTTAATATCAAAATAGTGGGATATATTTTTTTAGTTGAGGACACTTGGTCACATTGCATTGTTTCAGGATAAGGTGAAATATCTTCAATAAATGGAAAAAATCATGTATGTCATATATTATAATACTTTCTATACTCTTAATATGTAGTCTCGTATAAATTTGTAGTGACATGATTTTAGGTATAAGAACAAGAAGCTTGCAACAATTTTCAGAGAAAATAGAAAACTAAAACTATTTTAAAATGATTATTCGAAATAAAACATATGCACATATTCACTGTATTTGCCATCTAGTGGAATAACTGTAAAATTAAGTCAGTAAAAAGTACATTAAGTTTAATTAAATTAAGTAAATCATCTTGTATACTAAAATTAAGGTTGGAAAATTGTCGTTTCAAAATGAAAATCGACAGGGGCAACAGTACCTATACTAAAATACACTCTGTATAGATAATTATGTCAGTGTTAATAATACTGGATAGAGAATTGAATATCCTTTCAAATGAGCTAGCACACGCCCCTCTTCCCTATTTAAAAATAAGGGGTGGGGGAAATGGAAGGGAGGGGTTGACAAATGACAGATATGTATGTACCGTAAAAACTGTGTTCCCCTTAGATCAAAAGTCGGGCTTTTATATTTATATGTTAAGTTCAATATAAATTTCACATAACTGAACTATCACTGTATCCTCCATTTTGATTATTATTGTTCTCAACTAACGCTATTTTCAAAATTCTTGCTTTCCTATCCATCTTTAACGTAAATTATTAAAAAATATAAAACTATTTCTTTATTAACGCTAGTCTCCGATAAGGCTACCGTGATTTAATGCTGAGGTACTAAAATGTTATAAAATTAACAAACAGTACGAGCAAGAACAAAGAGTCCACATCCTTCTTATAACTACAAGTGACTGAAACATCGAAACAATAATAATTCTTACTGTGTTGTACAGAAAAAGGCAGTAGAAACGATTAATCTCATATTTATCGACAACACTGTATGGTCCTCACTTGATGAGCTGTAAGGAAATATACACGTAAAGTTGTCCTCACTTTGTGCGCATAACGAAAAAGTATATACAGTCTCACTTTAATAGCTGCGTATAATGGCCTCACTTGGGTGGCAATATACTTGAACAATACGGGGCACATATACGTAATTTTTTTTGTGTATACTCGTCATTTTTTAATTGCTATTTACTTGTCAAGGTCACTATGAAGAGTTGAAACGATTATGTCTACGTTTTCTACCGGTCCTCACTAAGTGCGCGTAATGTCAGGACCTCACTTTGATATCTGTGCATAAATATATATATATATATCTATATATATATATATATATATATATATATATATATATATATATATATATATATATATATATATATATATATATCCTACTATCAATTTGGCATCGATACATTATGCATTTACCATCAATTTGGCATCGTATTGCAAAGTGGCATCTGTATATCGATGCCACTTTACACTACCTTAATAACTTTTTTCCTGTACTTGTTAGCAGAAGTCTAATCAACTCTGTAGTTAGAGATTTGATTCCTTGATGTTACTTTAATATATCAGCTTTCTTTGTTTATTCCTTACTGACTTATATAAGTTTATTCCATAAAATGTTTGAGTTCAAAATGATGGCACAGTGAAAATATTATATACATTTAGTTCAGTGTTTTACCGTTTTGTCGCTGCCGCTATATACATGAAAACGTATATCCCACTTTCATTATCAATCATTTTGGCATCAGAAATTTGGCATCACTGTTGAATACAATATTATTCACAACGAAAAATAGGCAATTTGAGAATGTATATATTATTTTCATCAACAAATCATTCTGGCATCAAGTTGTTTTCACCCAATTTTGAAAAAATGTGAAAGCTTATAATCCAAGGATGGTACTAAAGGTGAGAAATTTGACCTAAACTATCTGTCCGTCGGTCTGTCCGACCGCGAATATAACTCTTACGTCATTATACCAGGTAGAATGACAAATGAGGTGTCAAATGAAAGCGTATAATCCAAGGATGGTACTAAAGGTGAGATATTTGACTTAAACTTTCTGTCCTTCGGTCTGTCCGACCGCAAATATAACTCCTCCGTCATTATACCAGGTAGAATGACAAATGAGGTGTCAAATGAAAGCTTATAATCCAAGGATGGTACTAAAGGTGAGAAATTTGACTTAGGCTGTCTGTCCGTCGGTCCGACCGACCGCGAATATAGCTCCTCCGTCATTATACCAGGTAGAATGACAAATGAGGTGTCAAATAGAAGCTTATAATCCAAGGATGGTAGTAAAGGTGAGACATTTGACTTAGGCTGTCGGTCCGTCCGACCGCGAATATAACTCCTCCGTCATTATACCAGGTAGAATGACAAATGAGGTGTCAAATGAAAGCTTATAACCAAAGATGGTACTAAAGGTGAGAAATTTGACTTAGGCTGTCTGTCCGTCGCGTCGGTCAGTCCGACCCCGAATATAGCTCCTCCGTCATTATACCAGGTAGAATGACAAATGAGATGTCAAATGAAAGCTTATAATCGAAGTATGGTACTAAAGGTGAGACGTCGGTCCGTCCGACCGCGAATATAACTCCTCCGCCATTATACCAGGTAGAATGAAAAATGAGGTGTCAAAAGAAAGCTTATAATCCAAGGATGGTACTAAAAGTGAGAAATTTGACTTAGGCTGTCTGTCCGTCTGTCCGTCCGACCGCGAATATAGCTCCTCCGTCATTATACCAGGTAGAATGACAAATGAGATGTCAAATGAAAGCTTATAATCCAAGGATGGTATTAAAGGTGAGAAATTTAACTTGGGCTGTCTGTCCGTCGGTCCGTCCGACCGCGAATATAACTCCTCTACTATACCAGGTAGAATGACAAAAGAGGTGTCAAATGAAAGCTTATAATCCAAGGATGGTACTAAAGGTGAGAAATTTGACTTACGCTGTCTGACCGTCGGTCCGTCCGACCGCGAATATAGCTCCTCCGTCAATATACCAGGTAGAATGACAAATGAGGTGTCAAATGAAAGCTTATAATCCAAAGATGGTACTAAAGGTGAGAAATTTGACTTAGGCTGTCTGTCCGTCGCGTCGGTCAGTCCGACCCCGAATATAGCTCCTCCGTCATTATACCAGGTAGAATGACAAATGAGATGTCAAATGAAAGCTTATAATCGAAGTATGGTACTAAAGGTGAGACGTCGGTCCGTCCGACCGCGAATATAACTCCTCCGTCATTATACCAGGTAGAATGAAAAATGAGGTGTCAAAAGAAAGCTTATAATCCAAGGATGGTACTAAAAGTGAGAAATTTGACTTAGGCTGTCTGTCCGTTTGTCCGTCCGACCGCGAATATAGCTCCTCCGTCATTATACCAGGTAGAATGACAAATGAGATGTCAAATGAAAGCTTATAATCCAAGGATGGTATTAAAGGTGAGAAATTTGACTTGGGCTGTCTGTCCGTCGGTCCGTCCGACCGCGAATATAACTCCTCTACTATACCAGGTAGAATGACAAAAGAGGTGTCAAATGAAAGCTTATAATCCAAGGATGGTACTAAAGGTGAGAAATTTGACTTACGCTGTCTGACCGTCGGTCCGTCCGACCGCGAATATAGCTCCTCCGTCAATATACCAGGTAGAATGACAAATGAGGTGTCAAATGAAAGCTTATAATCCAAGGATGATACTAAAGGTGAAAAATTTGACCTAGGCTGTCTGTCCGTCGATCCCTCCGACCGCGAGTATAAATCCTCCGTCATTATACCAGGTATAATGGCAAATGAGGTGCCAAATGATAGCTTATAGTTCAAGCATGGTATTAAAGATGAAAAATTTTACCTAGGCTGTCTGTCCGTATGTCTGTCCATCCGCGAATACAACTCCTCCGTTATTAATACAGATAGAATGACAAATCGGGTGTCGAATGAAAGCTTTTAACTTAAGGATGGTATTATTAAAGATGAGAAATTTGACGTCGGAGTTCCGGTTTTAGAGTTGCAACCGTAAGTATTTACTATTTTAAAGTTGCCGAAAGAGAATAAGTGATATATTATTCAACGTGGCTTAGCAAGATGAGAACAAATGTAAAATTTTGGTTTTTACGTAATTTCCGCTTAAAAAGTTATAACCGGAAATGCCATTATTCGCGGTGTGCAAGTACTTGGAACGGATACGAGAAACGATCGTGCGCGAATAGCGGAGAAATATTGCAGCTTTCTTAAATAATTCATATTGTCCATTGAAATTGTCAAATTGACGTACATTTCATACCTACTGTCATTGAAGAAGAAAAATTATATGTTGCTCTGCAATATTGATATTATATGCAATTATTATATGAAGGCAAATTAAATTAATTGTATTTTGCTTGCAGTACTGCATTTTAATAACTAATTTTATTTACTACATACAATTGTTTACGTTTTAATAACATAACCTGAATCTTATTTTTTCTTCTTATTATTTTTTTGGATTATGGCCTTGACAATTATCCAGTAACCAGGACTAATATAATTGGCCAATATAATTAAAAGTGCGAATAAAGTTGCAGAGCGTAGAAACCAGGTGTCGTTTTGCCGAACTTGCACGGTCCCAATAGACTCAGAAATAGTATACGAACACATAAATCGAAGCGTATTGAAAGGTTTGAATCTTTAGAGTTATTTCTGTGTAAACAGTTTAGTAAAAATGACTCAAAATTAGTAAATTTGTATATCAATCCACGCAAAGTTACACGAAGAATTCAAATATCGACTTCCAATTCTACTTTCGATTACTTTGGGTGAAAACCTAGGACTTACGAAGTCCAATTACTTGTTTTCTTTAAAAATAAGACATGTCATAAATATGCCTTAGGCATCATAGAAGACAATGACACAGAAAAATCAAACAAGCAGCAGGTCAAAAGGGCCTTAGTTATGTATCTTCGGTCCTATTGGTTCAATCGTGACGTACAGCGCCTGAAACGATGGGATTTAACTGGCAGAATACGATGGTGTAGACAAATGAAAATGACGGCATGTAATAACACTTTAAAATTGTAGAAATAAAATGGATTAACGCACATGGTATGACATATTATGTGAGAGTATTTAACAAATAGAATACGATTACATACGTCCAGTTTTTGACAAGCGACTTCTCTACATATGATAAACGCGAAAGGGCCCCAACGTTCACTGTTCGACATAGGCCTCCCGTTCACTGCATATACCCACTGCTTTCTGACGCTGTGACTTAAGAGGATAGGATTTAACGAATAAAACCACAAAGAAGACTAAACAAGGCAGATCACGGGAAAAACACAACTGTCCGTTTTATACTCCACAGGGAAGCATCAAATATTCAACGTAAGGATATATTATAGTATAACGGTATGATAAATCTTTTTCTTTTTTTTTTTTTTCATTTAGTGCATTCCGTACGTTTTTTAAACATAATCAGGAGAAGTTGTTGAATTTCTGAAGTCTATAAAAGAATTTCTTAACAAACCTTTTTTTAATTGTGTTATGGATTATTTTTAAGAATGTGTTTAAAAGGTAGCTCACAGGCTTATTGTTCAATGGTCTTATCACTTTTAAACGCCTGTCTTTTTTGTAGGACTACAGTCGAACCCGCTTATTGGAATAGCCTTCGTGCCAAGCAAAAATATTCTTATAAGCGGGATATTCTAATAACCGATCATTGGT
This sequence comes from Diabrotica virgifera virgifera, assembly GCF_917563875.1. Classification (NCBI taxonomy): domain Eukaryota; kingdom Metazoa; phylum Arthropoda; class Insecta; order Coleoptera; family Chrysomelidae; genus Diabrotica; species Diabrotica virgifera. Next base: position 182,023,576 of record NC_065443.1, on the reverse strand, counting down.
GGCTAGCTGAAATAAGTGTACCGAATATACGTTATAATAGTACATTCACACTATGTCAATATAGGGTTTTAGGTCTTTTTATGTCAATAAAAATTTAAAATCTATTTACAAAAATAATTACGAAACAGTTAGAACATAAATTGGAATTGGGTTTCAGAAAAGACTTCCAAACAAACGATCAACTGTTGGTAATAAAAAATCTTATAGAAAAATACTGCATAAACGGAGAAAAGCCTATCGACGTGAGGTTTGCAGATGATATTGTGCTTATATCTGATAGGATAGATGAGGCCAAAGAACCTAAAAATCAACTCTATCTTTCCTGGCTAGAAGGACGATTGAAAATAATAATTTATATCTAAGACTCAAATGATGACAAACCTTCTAGGTATGTAGTCAGCAAAGAGATATGCGTAGGAACAAGATCGATAGAACAGGCAATGGGTTATAAATACCTAGGCCATGAGATTTGCATAGGAAAAGGTAACCAAACCGTTGAGCTTCTTCGTCGTATAAGACTGACTTGGTCAGACTTCTGCAAGCTGTACCATATTTTCAAATCGTCTGACATACAAATATGTCTAAAGAAAAACCTTTAATCAGTATGTTTTGCCAGTGTTGACTTACGGGACGGAAACGTTGACCATAACAAGAAAAATGGTACAAAAGATCAGTTTGTCTCAAAGGGCGATGCAGCGTGCTATGTTGGGCGTTTCACTACGAGACAAGATCACAAACCGCCAGCTATTACGAAGAAGTGGCTGATGCAGTAGAGAATATAAAAACTGAAATGGAACTGGACCTGTCACGTGGCTCGAATGATATATAACAAATGGACAAAGCGGAAATTCCTGTTCTGAAAGGAGCTAAACAAAGTTGCATGCTCTCCCCGCTTCTGTTTAATTTGTAGAAAAGATCTTCAGAGAAGCAGTAGAAGACAGAACATAGTGTATAATCGCCAATGGAATAGTCATCAGCAATCTGAGATACGCTGATGTCACAATTCTGCTAGAAACGGACAGGGATGATTTGCAGGTGCAGGCACTTTTACATTCAGTGACGAACCATAGCCAACAAATAAGTTTGAAAATAAACATAAAGAAAACCCAATGGATCAGCAAAAACAGAAATATAGCTAATAACTTGATAGACATTAAAATAAATGAAGACATGGTGCGGAGAGTACAAGCATACAAATATTTAGGCTGCTGAGTGAATGAAAAATGGGACTAATCATATCAAATGCAGAATGGAGAAAGATACATCATTTACAAAAATTCAAAATATACTAACGAGCAGAAACCTTAACTTACGCTTATATTACGCTTATTACGCTGTTATGTGTTCAGCACTTTGTTCTATGGAATATAATCATGGACCCTCATGGAAACAATGTGCAAAAGGATTGAGGTTTTGAAAGATGAATAGAGTGACAAATCAAGCGGTAATGCAGCGGCTAAACAAAGAAAGAGAAGTATTGAATATTATAAAAAGAAGACACTAATGAGCTTTGACCTTTGATCTTTGATGAGACTTTGACCATCTAATGAGCAATTTGAAATATGAAATGCTACATTTAATTATCCAAGGAAAGATAGAGGGAAAGCGCGGAACTGGACGCAGAAAAACATCAAGGCACTTAAAGAAGAAGAAGAAAGCGGATACTGGAATGGAGACCAAGACATGATGCTTACCGAAGCAGAGGTCGTCCACCAACACGTTGGACTGATGATCTAAAACGTTGTCACAGGAACTGGATGCAAGAGACACAAGATCGAAACAGATGAAAAATTATAAGGAAGATCTATGGTCAGCAGTGGACAAGCGAAGATTGAATGATGTCAATAATACAGTAGTGTAACTATTACTTATTTATTAAAAGACAAAATTACATTATATACAGTAATTAATGTGAAATGTAAATATTTTCTTATTAAAATATGTACAAATAAAAAATTACTTTTTTGTTTTGAAAAATAATCTGTAATTGTGGTTTGTTTTTTTTTGCTACATAAAACACTAGTGACTTGCTGTTCTAGATTATAAAAATTAGAAAAGTTTGTATTGGGTTGGCTCTCCAAAAAACTTCTTATGACATTAAAAGCGGTTAGAACTTGCCGATTAGATGGAATTTCCACGGAATCAGAAAAATCGTCGTCTTCTGCCTCATCTGTGGCTTCAATACTGATTGCTGTGGTTTGGCTGGTTGACTGTAGCTTTTCCACATCGTCGAAAACCGATAAATTGTCGTCAAAAGAGACAAATCTTGAAAAATCTTCTTCTGTCATTTTCTCGAGTTTCATATTTTCGTCATTTTCTACAAGGGGTACAGTTTCTGCCTCTTTGAAAAAGTTGCACTTAATGAAACAATTTTTGATGCAATTTTGAGAAATATTGTGCCACCTTTTATTCATCATGTGAATGGCAGAAAGAACAGAAATTTTCCTTGTCATCTCATTTGAAGTAGTTGCAGACGTGGTATCATAAAAGTCCATATTGGTTATAATTTTTCGAACAACTTCTTTCCGATAATTTCTTTTAAAGGTAGAAATTATCCCTTGATCCATCGGTTGAATAAGTGAAGTTGTATTGGCGGGCAAGAAATGTATTGTTACATTGTTCAACCTCACATCGGGTTTGTGGGCAGAACAGTTATCGACAAATAAAAGAGCTTTTCTATTTTTTCCGCAATTTTCTTGTCGAAGTCAATCAACCATTCCTTAAACAGGATTGCTGTCATCCAAGCATTTTTATTGGAAGTGTATTTCACGGGCAATGATTTTACAGATTTAAAGCACCTTGGACTTTTTGTTCGGCTATTTCTTCAGCTTTTTCTTTTAAAACTGGACCACTGATGGGAACATTTCGGGCCCTCTTCTCAGTAAACCATTCCGCTAATGCTTGTTCGACGTCTGACTCTTTTCCACTGCGTTTTCGTTTTTGGATTAATTTTGAATTAGCTCGCCAATCGTTGATAAAACTGTCTTGGTTTTTTAAAAGTTTGCTAACCTGAGATTGTGAAATTCCAAACTTTTTAGCAATTTCGGTTTGACTGCACTTGGATTGTTTCGCATATTCAATTACCTTAATTTTTTCTTTTAAGGCAAGATCTATTCTTTTATTTGAATTCAATGCCATGATTCAGTTCTCGCAAACAAATAATCTCTGGTGGAATTCTTAAATCAACTGTTTCTAAAAACAGCAAATTTTGGGTGGCAATATGTACCTACAGCAATTTGTAGACAAATGAAATTATTTTATGGCTTTGTCGGCAAACGATTGAATTTTCTGTGGGAAAACGAGCGCTTACTCATAACACAGTAATAAAAATTTTATTAGCTACCTGACTTACCGTAACAAGATACAAAACAGCAACATTTCGAAGTTCTTATCGACAAGCCATTATATGTACCAGGCAAATTTTAAAATTTTAGGAAATTGTGCGTAAAAAAATATTCCTTGGCCTGAAAAATTTATTCGATTAAACGGGATAAGTATACTAAACCATATTCCATTAAACAGACAAATTTGTTAAAGAGTAAATGGGAACGTTTCGGGACTTCGAATTTTTATTCCATAAACCGGGATATTCCTATAACCGGTACTCTTATAAGCGGGTTCGACTGTATTAATTGTGATTTCAAACATTCTAGCGGGACAATGCCTTTTGTGTAACTGAAATAAATATTGTTATCCATTTAATTTTTTTCCTCAATTAATTGAATGCCTCCTACTGGTGTTTGGTCTAAGCTTACCGCTTTTCCCCATTTAAGCTAAACTGCTCGTCAAAAGTTAGGGATATAGAAAATTATGCTCATTTTCATAGCTAATTTTTTCGAGAACAGATTAACGGATTCCACTAATTTTTTTTAATATTTTAGATTTTTCGTTAGTATTTACACAGTTGTGCAAAAGTTTACCCAAACTTTTTTTTGTACTTTTACCGAGTGGTATAAGTACAAAAAAGAAGTTTGAGTAAACCTCTTGTTAGGTATTAGTTACGTATCTTCACTCCCATTGGTCCAAACGTGTCGTACGGCGGCTCAAATGATAGGAATCAGTCAACAGAATACAATGACACAGAAAAATCAATTACAGTAAAATATTGAAAGGGCCTTAGTTACGTATATTCGCTGCTATTTTTCCAATCATGACGTACGGTGGCTAAAATGGTAGGAATTAACCAACAGAATACAATGACACCCAAATCCGGTGTCGGAAAGCTGGTCGAGAACACTTCGTCGACGGAAAATTGGTCGACAACAGTTGGTCGACAAACAGTTGGTCGAATGCACAATTCATCGAATGGACAATTCATCGACGAACATTTGATCGAATGGAATTTTCGTCGACAAACTGTTATTTATCTTTAGGATAAAGGGATTAATGGTGACAAACGACGGGTAACTGGAATATTGTATTATATATTTTTTTTTTGGGTTTTGTTAATTTTGTACCTAAATCTTACCGGAGGTATTGCGCCTTTTATAAATGTGTAGTTGTGAATTAAGTTTTTGATAATAAAATCAAGAGGGTAAGAATCGCTTTACTTTTAAACTCTTCACTTTTGGCGCATCATGGACGGCTCGTTTTTAAAAGAATCGTTTTAATTTTTTTTTGTATAAACATGCTCTTTCATTCGTTTAAATGTTGCTTTTCAAATTTTCTAATATTTATAAACAAAGCCCCGGTGAATTTTTGAAAAAAGTGGCTAACTCGGGTTTTAAGGGTTGTAGGGCATTAAATTTTTGTTTCAGTTTCTATAAGAATACCAGCATGTCGAATAAAAAAAATTAACTTCCTACGTGTTGTTGTTCTGAAGCTATTTTCTTGTGGCATTTTTGGAATTAACTAGTTTTGATGGGAAATAAGCCACAATTTTACTAAAAAAACTGATTTTATTAACGTTTCGACGCTCAAATCGGGTGTCGTTGTCAAAATAAAACCATTTTTTTTAGTAAAATTGTGGCTTATTTCCCATCAAAATTAGTTAATTCCCACATGTTAATGCGGTTGTTATTTTAATTGTTTATTCGCGAACTCAATCGACTATAGGTGGCAGTGCAGTTGCATGAAAATGGCCGATGTAATTGGGATAATGCATTTTGATATAATTAATATTTTTATTGATGTAATTAATTAATATAAATAAATCATTCATTAAATGAACACACCAGACAAGCATTCAATCGACATTGATATATAGGTTAACGGATGTTTTGTTTAAATCTTCATCCCAATTCCTCTAGTTCAAAATAAGCGGCAGCACCCTCGTTTGAGTTCGCGAATAAGCTTAAAATAACACTACTTTTTCAAAATTATTTTATAATTATTTATAATATTTATTATAAACTTTTTATTCAAGACTTGATCTAATTTGATAAATTGAACCTTTCTCTTTGGTTTGATGTCTTTAGAATTTATGTTGACCTAATAGTTTATGCATAATAACGCTGTAGATAGAAGCTTTTTGGGATAAACAATTTCAATTTTGCAATAACTATTAGGTAAAACTTCTTGAAATTTTAACGGCTGAATACTTCTAATATTGTTCCTTTACTTACGCGAAAATAAAGCTTTTAGTGTATTTTTAGAAAAGTTATTAATTATTTTCAAAAAATCGACTTTTGAAGCTATTTTCCCAATAACTAAGCAACAAATTAACAAAAAGAACTTTCCAAACACTCATTTTAAAGAATTTTCTATGCTCTTCAGTAAAATTGTATCACCTTTCCATACAGCATACCGGTCTCCACCTTTAATATTTACAATCAAATAGCGATCTTTAATTGTTTATATATTGTTTATAAGTTAAAAAGTACGTTTGATTTTTTGCATAATTTTTATATTGGATACTGTTGTAACTAAATTTACCCTAATGCAATGCCATAAGCAGTTCTTAGATACCTGTATCAACGGATGTCACGAAAGAGGCCATTTATTTGCTAATTTCTCTGGTCTATCACACCCTTTCTTATCTGTGTTTACAATCCAAATCATTAAGCCACATAAAGAGGTAGGGCAATAAACTCACTATAGCTATAGAAATGCTTTTACTACAAAATTTTAAAAGATAAGAGTTATAACGGAACAAGTATGCATACCTGCATTTTAAGACCCAGGTAGATTTTTGGGGATGACACAATGACACTAAAAGATGGCTTTGCCGATGATTGCATTCAATTGAGATGGTAAGTAGGTATGAATCACCTCTAGTTATATTTTAATGGCTTTGTAATTTAACTTCATGGGGTACGAAAGAATTAAGAAACTTTTAAGAATTTGAAAAAACATAGTTTTTGGGGGGTTTAGGTGTTTTACACAATTTTTGAATATCCCTAAAAACTCAGTTATTTCAAATTATATATACGTAACCTATAAAAAACCTTGAGTTAGTCTATTTTGAAGTATATAAAATGGAGAAAATCCCAAAAAACTACCGAAAAAACCAGTTTTCCGGATTTTTGAAGATGGCGCACCTTACGAATAAATCTGAAAAAAGTCAGAAATACAGATTTTGATAAAATTCACAAAACGCAAATAAATTAGACATGCAGCCATCGCCAAAAAAAGTTATACGTACCTATTAAAAAAACAAAAAACATTGAGGTTATGTACACTCGACCTTCGGGTCCATAAAAATATATGTTTTGTAAAAGCCTCAGCTGTGCGTGTGAATTTTTTGTAATTTATAATTTAATTGCAAACCAACTTAAAAAAAAATAAAATCGAAAAATTGACATTTTTTGATGTGGGGAAAGGGGAAGGGGGTGGTGGGCTAAAATTGCGGTGATTCTTAATTTTTTTAATCACATAGAACGTAAAAAAATAAAAAAAAATATTCAGGCTGTATCGACTTCAAAATAATACAGCATCATGCCAAAAGGGCCTTAGTTATGTATGTTCGGCCCTATTGATCCAATCGTGACGTACGTCGGCTGAAATGATAGGAACTAACCAATAGCATACAATGACATAGAGAAATCAAATACAGCCTCATGTCAAAAAGAATAGAATAAACAAAAATTTCTTTTGAATTAAATATTTGAAATAAAAAATCACACTAAATTTTCTTTTTTTTTCACCCTTTCACTTATCAATATAAACATAAAAGTTTTTAGAGAGTTTCGCCCTCGGTTATAATGTAATCTTTCATTCTGCGTTTAAATTTTTCCAAAATTCTTATTAGTTTTCTCAGGATTCGAATAAACTGAATGCATTTAAATAGCATTGGTCATAATTTTGCGCCTACTCCCTCAAGGCTTAAAAAATGTAACATTTCAAAGGAATGGAGATATTTCAAAGATTCGCTGAGACTATAATTTTTATCTAATATACATATATCTGTAGTCCATCCACTCACGGTAAATATTGCAAAACCTCCGAATTTTAAACAACCGCTTGGATTGACATGAAATTGGGTATGCACATAGCTGACAGGTCAAAGAAAAAGTGATATTGTGCCGACGTGTGCTTTTGCCTTGGGAGTTAGTACAACCACTTTTATAATGTGAAAAGACATACATTCAAAATAAGTCCTAAAGTGGATAAACTGAGTAATTCTAAGCTAGTTTTTGTTCTATAGATTTTTTCTTAACATACTGTTTGAGTTATTTGCAAGTGAATATATTATGTTCGTTTTTCAACAAAAAAGTCACGTTTTTAGACGGTTTTAGAAAAAAACTCAAAAAGTATTTTAACGAAAAATATTCTTAGCAAAAATATAGCGTATAAAAAAGTGAAAACAATGGTGTATGTATGAAGTCTGTAGACCCTGTAAAAGTAGAGTTGTAGTTAAGAGGAAACAGTAGCGATCAACAGGTAGCGAAAACGCGTTCCAAGATTGCGGCTGTAATTTTGAATATTTTTTCGAGATATTTGGCACACGTATTCGTAATATAATAAAGAATGGCGGTACAGAGCCCAATTTGAAAAATATATGAATATGTGGAAATTACTCTGTAATTAAATACAATATTTAAAAAACGAGCCTGTACCGCCATTAAGAAGAACAAAAAAATATACTTTCTTCAAATGAACTTTTTTATCCGATGCCTAGATTTTGTGTCATTTTGGAACTACTAAAATTTTGTATTTCATTAGTAGTTCCAAAATGACACAAAATCTAGGCATCGGATAAAAAGTTTATTTGAAGAAAGTTTATTTTTTTGTTCTTCTTAATGGCGGTACAGGCTCGTTTTTTTAATATTATATTTAATTACAGAGTAATTTCCACATATTAATATATTTTTCAAATTCGGCTCTGTACCGCCATTCTTTATTATATTACGAATACGTGTGCCAAATATCTCGAAAAAATATTCAAAATTACAGCCGCAATCTTGGAACGCGTTTTGGCTACCTGTTGATCGCTACTGTATCACCTTAATGAAAAGCAGGTTCTACTTCGTCAAAATACAAATCGAATATTTTAACATGAAATAACCATAAAACGAAGCACTTTTCGGGAAAAACTCATGACTTACAACTGTTATAAAATGTCTAAAAAGTTTTATTTGTATTTTTATAAACGTTTCTAGCATCAAAAGTTAGTTAGCATCAAAATGAAGTCTCTTTTTTGTTAAAAAAATGTAAAAATCACCGCCTAATTTACTTATGTATTGTTTATGTGATATGTACATTTTTTACTCTTTGAGATATTTAGTATCACTAATGTTTAAGTTATTTTAAACCAAGGCATTTTTTTTCAAAATTAAAATTTTTTTATTTTAAAACCAATTTTTTTTAATAAGCATTTCTTGCCAATAAATCTTATAGATCATATAAACAGTATAATATAAGTAAATTAACTAGGGCGGTAACTATTAATTTCATATGGAATGCTAATTAGGTGGTGATTTTCACGATTTCTTTTAGCAAAAAAAGGGACATATTTTATTTAAAGCGTAACTTACTTTTGATGCTGATGGTGATAGAATAGATACTTTTTAAATAACAAAAATAAAACTTTTTTAAACACTTTAAAAAATTTGTGGCGAGTTTTCCCCGAAAAGTGCGTTATTTTTTGGATATTTTACGTTGAACTAGTCGATTTGGAATTCGACGAATAAGAACCAACTGTTGTTCAGCTCCAACTCTGTTTTTATTGTGTGTCCAGACTTCATACATACATAATTTTTTTACTGTTTTATAAGCTTTATATTTGCTAAGAATAGTTTTTTCGATCAAATACTTACTTTTTGATTTATTTACGAAAAACCATCTAAAAACAAAAAATACAAGGAATTTAATTAGTTTATCCACTTACGGACATATTTTTACCTATATTTTTTCACACTCGAGAAGGGGGTGGTACTCATCCCCAGAAAAAAGCACACACTGGCACAATATCACTTTTTTCTTTGACATGTTAGCTATGCTTATGTCAAATTTCATGCCAATCCAAGCGATTTTGTAAAATCCAAAAACAGTGAGTAAATTGTCCAATGATATCTTTAAAAAAGACTAGTGCATTTTACAAAAACTTAGGTCAATAAATAATATGAAAACAGCGGAATATCAACCAATGTTGAATGTTTTTACAAAGTATTGTTTATTTTTCGCTACTCGAAGGGGACAACTATTAAACTGGTTTCTTCCACTTCCAGACAATTTTTTAACCGCATATGACATCAAAACCAGAATTTAAAAAATTCGGTTTCGACCTCTTAATACACGTAAATTGATCAAGTATATTTTTCTGTGACTATGTGTGTCACTTCCGGGTACACCATTTTAACCGGAAGTGGTGTAAAACTAAAAAAAGTATTTCTTTGTTCTCATTTTTCTAATGCGCGTCAAATTTCTAATCGCTAGTACCATCTATGGGTTATAATCTTTCATTCAACCTCTGTGATTATATCTGACAGACGGACGGACAGACAGGCATAAAACCGGACAGGCATAAATATTTGTTCTCGTCTTTCTAAGGCGCGTCGAGTAATACATAGTTTGTACTATTTCTGCGAATTTAGAACAATACTTCGGGTTGCAACTCTTTATCCTGAAGTCGGAGGCCAAATTTCTCACCTTTAGTACCATCTTTGGGTTATAAGCTTTCATTCCACATCTAATTTGTCATGTTTTAACCCGGCATCCGACAGGTGAACTTTTTTGCCACTAACAGACAGGTGGGATGTGACAAACCCCAGCATTGAAAGAGTTAAAGAATCTCAAAAAATATCTCTACGTTTAGATTAGTTAACAGAAACAGTAAAGATGCAGTAGAAATAAACAAACCAAGACACGTTAAATGATACTAGGAGCACTCCCGAATCATAATTTACAATGTGTAAACTTTGGAAATCATGACTTGGAATTTACAATGTATATACTGATGTGATCTTGATTATTGATATGAGATAATATTCTTATATGTCACTTAATTTAATCAATGTATTAATACTAATCTAATTAATTAACCAGATCACATATCAATATGTTTTCAATCTCAGGGCGAATTATAAATTAATTACTTACTTTCGTGGCTTCTGAATATTTCTTAATGGTTCCTAATCGGGATAGAAAAGAAAAGAGTAAAAAAAAATACAAATATGGGTTACAATTATAATCAAAATATTTTTTATTTTATTCAAAAGGCAATCAATGCTTAATATTTGCTATTTCTTATTATTCTTAAACATAACATTTACAACTGGGAATTTTATTTCCTTTTGGTTTTCTATTGAAAGTTTTTATTAACATTTAACTATTAGGAGTTATTAGGGACAACTCTATTTAAGTTTGATGAAGCTTTTCTGATATTATTGATTATGTTATTCAATTTTTTATGTGGAATTTAATACGAAAAACCCATACATTCATGTCCAAACAAATGAGACTGACCTTTTCCTGGTGAACTGAAAATGTCCTCACACAAAACCCTTTCCTGCTATCCTTGGCTGCGATCAAACCTCGTCCTGGCTTCCAGTGATGTTCTCCTTTGAAAAACTAGCTCGAATAGCTCTCGTTCCTGCTTTTGTCGTGATGCTGTGTTCTACCTTTTTCGAAACTGCTATCAGCTACCGGGACACTCTGGGCTCAAGGAGGTTCTTTTACTCTCGACCTGGCCTACTTCTCGTTCCACGATAGATACTCCACACTCACGGAACTACCGGCTTTCTCACTCCTCGAACACTTCCGTCTACTACTCGACTTCACTTCTCGACAGCTCAAAACATTCTGATCCCACTTTGTCATTCATTCACCTACTTTCTCAATATCCCTTCCAGATTCACAAATCAACCTTCCACCACCAACTCTCATTCTCAGTATTCCTCAAAAACCAATTTTTAATCTTTCTAAATATGCTTAATGGATTTCAAAAGAAAATATTTAATTCCCATTCTAAAATCACTTTCTACTATTTACAAATTTTAATGACCTATTCTCTCTTTCAAATGAGTCTTATTTAGCATAGGCTAATGATCGAAACCTTCCGCGAAAAACGATAATGAACTATCATCTATTTCACTGAGTTTTATTTAGCATAGGCTAATGATCGACCTTCCGAGAAGAACGATAATGGTACGCGTCATTCACTTTGTTTATTTTAAGCGCACTGTCCCGAGTTCCGTCTAATCACTTCTTAAAATTAAATATAACAATTTGTTGTATACAGGGTGTTCTAAATTTATATGCCCGTGGTTGAGAAAATTGAAAATATTTTATATTAAATTGAATCCTGTTTACAACCATCAAAATTTAATTTTCATATCAAATAGAAATATAACAATACATTGTAAATAATTATGATTCGGGAGTGCTCCTAGTAGCATTTAACGTGTCTTGGTTTGTTTATTTCTACTGAATCTGGATTTTAAATTTAGTATAAATTTCTACGTATTATGACTGTTTCTTGTTGAGAATAAAGAAAAAACTTCACCAATTATGGTTTCATTTCGAAAACAACGCACACATCTTATGGAAAATATAATGTCACTCAAATTCAATAAAATTTATACGAATAGATCCGTTTTAATTTACCGATCAAATCTTATCATTGCGCCAACTCTCTATTTTCAAAAATAAGAGCAGAAATTGATACAAATAAATCTGAAATCAAATGGGTAGGTACATAAGTTAGAGAGAGAAAAAATATTTTAAACTACCCAGATTTTCGGTACTCCATAAATCAGCGGATTAGTTTCACTAATCCGCTTAGGCCCAGCGGGATTTAAGCTCTTATGAATAGCACTCGGAGCAATAATGATTGTAACTTTAACACTTTTAACACTTTATGGACTCCAAAAATGTGATTTCGATAAACTTTAATTGCAATTTGCGCCGTAATTAATCATAATTAAGAGTTGGCGCAATGATAAGATTTGATCGGTAAATTAAAACGGATCTATTCGTATAAATTTTATTGAATTTGAGTGACATTATATTTTCCATAAGATGTGTGCGTTGTCCGTATTATGACTGTTTCTTGTTGAGAATAAAGAAAAAACTTTACCAATTATGGTTTCATTTCGAAAACAACATAAGTCCACAAACTTTAAAACATAATATCAAAAAAATAAGCAACATTTAAACTTTTTTGGTCTTTCAGATATAGGTCTGGATCCCGCGTATGAAAAAAAAGTTGATTAATAGCAAGCTGAAAATTTGTTAATAGCTTAAGGGTGTCTAGTCGGATAAACTTTGATATATGGGAACACTGGAACAGGGGCAGTTTTAATTTTGGAACAGGTTAAAAATTTGAAACGGTCACACCACGAAAACGGCACATGTATTTTGTCCGACAGAACAGACTTAAACTCTTCGAACAGAGATTAAACTCTCATGCAAAAATTAGACTGCTATTTATCACCAAATGGGCCTTTTAATGAGTAGAGCATGTAGAATATGTCAAATGACAGGAATTATGACAGGTGATAAATAGCAGTCTAATTTTTGCATGAGAGTTTAATCTCTATTCGGAGAGTTTAAGTCTGTTATGTCGGACAAAATAAATGTGCCGTTTTCGTGGTGTGACCGTTCCAAATTTTCAACCTGTTTCACAATTAAAACTGCCCCTGTTCCAGTGTTCCCATATATAAAAGTTTATCCGACTAAACACCCTTAAGCTATTAACAAATTTTCAGCTTGCTATTAATCAACTTTTTTTTCATACGCGGGATCCAGACCTAATAGATGCATTTATAACCCATAATACTTATATAAAATATAGTATTACTATCAGAATCTCTAACTACTAATGGAAAGATTTTTACGTTTCCTGAAAAATTTACACATTGTAACATACAGTGCTTCCATAAAGTAACGCATAATTTCATTATTTCGTAAACCGGCGACTTTAAGGAAAATTTTCGAAACAGGTCGATTTTTATTTTTAAATTACAATTTTTTGGCATATTACATATCATACTAGTGATGTCATCCATCTGGGCTTGATAACGTAATCGATGAATTTTTTAAATGAGAATAGGGGTCATGTGATAGCTCATTTGAAAGGGTATTTAATTCTCTATTTACTAATACAAACAATAACATAATTATATATACAGGGTGTCCAAAAAGAATTCTTTAATTAAATTAATTGAGACAAAAAGAAAAATGTATGTAACTTATTTAATTCAAAATTCGTTTTACTTTTGTCAGAAAATTAAATGTTAGAGCTGCCATCCACCTGCCTCTTGGAAGTTTAAGATTACGCTTAAGCGAAAATCAATATTTAGGTTTTAAATAAAACATTTTTATGTTTGCTGGAACCAATAAAATATATTTAGAATTAAACAAATTACATACATTCATCTTTTTATACCAATTAATTTAATTTAAATAACATTTTTTGGACACCCTGTATAAATAATTATATTAACAATTATATTATTGAATAGAGAATTACATACCCTTTCAAATGAGCTATTACATGCCCTTTATTCTTATTTAAAAAAATCAACGATTACGTCATCACGCCCAGATGGATGACGTCACTAGTATGATATGTATGCCAATAAATTGTAATTTAAAAATAAAAATCGACCTGTTTCGGTATTTTTCCTGAAAGTGTCCGGTTTGTGAAATAATGAATTTATGCGTTACTTTATGGACGCACTGTATATTGTTTCGCAATGACCCATTAAATTATTATAAATGCAATTAACCATTGACCATGTCATGAAAATGGCAATATAAAATTAATTTTTCAAATGTCAAACTTTAAAATTTGTTTTTGTTAACAAAAAAATAATTTAAATATCTATTATGAAATTCGTTACAAACAAAATCTGATATTTCAACTAAACGAAACAAAATACACAATAAAAGTGAATTATTAAACTCATTCAGGGACCCGTTCAGACAAAAGAGCCTACAACTGGTTTTTACCTGAGTGCGAGTGGAAGACTTGTAACGTGAAGCGATCGATATTATGTATCTAACTAGGTACTGTCTTTTCCGTAAAAATGTATATCTTGGCAACATCCTGTTGTTGCCAAAGTGATGTTTAAGCAATGTTTTTGACCTACGGGGGTCAAATTGTCGTTATAGTGTAAGGAATAAAATATATAAATAAATCGGATTACTGAAAATCCGACAACGGTGCCAAGCTTAAAGAAGTGTACTAAGCGAACATTCACGGATTATACCTAGAAAATGATAGCATTTCTAGGTGATGCCAAATGACTGCAACGTGAAAAGATGCCAATTTAATAGCGGGATGTATATATATATATATATATATATATATATATATATATATATATATATATATATATATATATATATATATATATATATATATATACATCCTACTATCAATTTGGCATCGATACATTATGCATTTACCATCGATTTGGCATCGTCTTGCAAAGTGGCATCTGTATATCGATGCCACTTTACACTACCTTAATAACTTTATTCCTGTACTTGCTACCAGAAGTCTAATCAGCTCGGTAGTTAGAGATTTGTTTCCTTGATGTTACTTTAATATATCAGCTTTCCTTGTTTACCTCTTACTAAGTTATATAAGTTTATTCCATAAAATGTTTGAGTCCAAAATGATCGTACAGTGAAAATATTATATACATTTAGTTCAGTGTTTTACCGTTTTGTCGCTGCCGTTATATACATGAAAGCGTATATCCCACTTTCATTATCAATCATTTTGGCATCAGAAATTTGGCATCACTGTTGAATACAATATTATTCACAACGAAAAATAGACAATTTGAGAATGTATATATTATTTTCATAAAGAAATCAGTCTGGCATCATGTTTTATTGTTTTCACCCAATTTTGAAAAAATGTGAAAACTTTGTATTATCCACGTCCGTCTGTCCGTCTGTCTGTAACCACAACTCCTCCGTCAATATACCAGCTAGAATGACAAATGAGGTATCAAATGAAAGCTGATAATCCAAGGATGGTACTAAAGGTGAGATATTTGACCTTGGCGGTCTGTCCGTCGGTCTTTACGACCGCGAATATAACTCCTCCATCATTATACCAGGTAGAATGACAAATGAGGTGTCAAATGAAAGCATATAATCCAAGGATGGTACTAACGGTGAGATATTTGACCTAGGCTGTCTTTCCGTCGGTCCCTCCGACCGCAAATATAACTCCTCCGTCATTATACCAGGTAGAATGACAAATGAGGTGTCAAAAGAAACCTTATAATACAAGGATGGTACTAAAGGTGAGATAGTTGACTTAGGCGGTCTGTGACTCGGTCCCTCCGACCGCGAATATAACTTATCCGTCATTATACCAGGTAGAATGACAAATGAGGTGTCAAATGAAAGCTGATAATCCTAGGATGGTACTAAAGGTGAGATATTTGACCTAGGCTGTCTTTCCGTCGGTCCCTCCGACCGCGAATATAACTCCTCCGTCATTATACCAGGTAGAATGACAAATGAGGTGTGAAAAGAAAGCTTATAATACAAGGATGGTACTAAAAGTGAGATATTTAACTTAGGCGATCTGTGCGCCGGTCCCTCCGACCGCCAATATAACTCCTCCATCATTATACCAGGTAGAATGACAAATGAGGTGTCAAATGAAAGCTTATATTCCAAGGATGGTAATAAAGGTGAGATATTTGACCTAGGCTGTCTTTCCGACGGTCCGTACGACCGGGAATATAACTCCTCCGTCATTATACCATGTAGAATGAGAAATGAGGTGTCAAATGAAGGCTGATATTCCAAGGATGGTACTAAAGGTGAGATATTTGACCTACATGGTCTGTCCGTCGGTCCGTCCGACCGCGAGTATAACTCCTCAATCATTATACCAGGTAGAATGATAAATGAGGTGTCAAATGAAAGCTTATAATCCAAGGATGGTACTAAAGGTGAGATATTTGGCCTAGGCAATCTTTCTGTCGGTCCGTACGACCGCGAATATAACTTCTCCGTCATTATACCAGGTAGAATGACAAATGAGGTGTCAAATGAAAGCTTATATTCCAAGGATGGTACTAAAGGTGAGATATTTGACCCAGGCTGTCTTTCCGTCGGTCCGTACGACCGCGCATATAACCCCTCCGTCGTTATACCAGGTAGAATGACAAATGAGGTGTCAAATGAAAGCTGATAATCCAATGATAGTACTACAGGTGAGCGATTTGACCTAGGCTGTCTTTCCGCCGGTCCGTACGACCGCGACTATAACTTCTGCGTCTTTATACCAAGTAGAATGACAAATGAGGTGTCAAATGAAAGCTGATAATCCAATGATGGTACTACAGGTGAGCGATTTGACCTAAGCTGTCTTTCCGCCGGTCCGTACGACCGCGACTATAACTTCTGCGTCTTTATACCAAGTAGAATGATAAATAAGGTGTCAAATGAAAGCTTATAATCCAAGGATGGTACTAAAAGTGAGATATTTGGCCTAGACAATCTTTCTGTCGGTCCGTACGACCGCGAATATAACTTCTCCGTCATTATACCAGGTAGAACGACAAATAAGGTGTCAAATGTAAGCTGGTAATACAAGGATGGTACTAAAGGTGAGATATTTGACCTAGGCGGTCTGTCGGTGGGTCCGTCCGACCGCGAATGTAACTCCTCTATCATTATACCAGCTATAATAATAAATGAGGTGTCAAATGAAAGCTTATAATCCAAGGATGGTACTAAAGGTGAGATATTTGAGCTGGGTACTCTTTCTGTCGGTCCGTACGACCGCCAATATAACTCCTCCGCCATTTTACCGGGTAGAATGACAAATGAGGTGTCAAATAAAAGCTTGTGGGTGAAAACCTAGGACTTACGAAGTCCAATTTAAAAATAGGGCATATCACAGATATGCCTTAGACATCATAGAAGACAATGACACAGAAAAATCAAACAAGCAATATGTCAAAAGGGCCTTAGTTATGTATCTTCGGTCCTGTTGGTCCAATCGTGATGTATAGCACCTCAAATGATAGGATTTGACAAACAGAATACAATGAGAGAAAAATCAAATACAACCTCATGTCAAAAGGGCCTTAGTCGCGTATCTTCGGTCCTATAAGACCAATCGTGACGTACGGCATCTCAAATAATAGGACTTGACAAATAAAATACAATGACACAGAAAAATCAAATACAGCAACAAGTCAAAAGGGCCCTAGTTATGTATATCTAGTCCTATTGGTCCAATTGTGACGTACAGCAGCTCAAATGGTAGGGTTTAATGAACAGAATACAATGACACAGAAAAATCAAATACAGCAATATGTCAAAAGGGCCTTATTTACGTATCTTCGCTCCTATTGGTCCAATCGTGGCGTACAGCACCTAAAATAACTGGATTTGACTAATATAATACAATCACGTATGAAAATCAATTACAGCATCATGTCAAAAGGGCCTTAGTCTTGTATCTACGGTTCTATTGGTTCAATCGTGACGTACAGCGTCTGAAATGATGGGATTTAACTGGCAGAATAAGATGGTGTAGACAAATGAAAATGACGGCATGTAATAACACTTTAAAATTGTAGAAATAAAATGGATTAACACACATGGTATGACATATTAGGTGAGAGTATTTAACAAATAGAATACGATTACATACGTCCAGTTTTTGACAAGCGACTTCTCTACATATGATAAACGCGAAAGGGCCCCAACGTTCACTGCTCGACATAGGCCTCCCGTTCACTGCATATACCCACTGCTTTCTGACGCTGTGACTTGAGAGGATAGGATTTAACGAATAGAACGACAAAGAAGACTAAACAAGGCAGCTCACGGGAAAAACACAACTGTCCGTTTTATACTCTACAGGGAAGCATCAAATATTCAACGTAAGAATATATTAGAGTATAACGGTATGATAAATATTTTTCTTCTTTTTTTCATTTAGTGCATTCCGTACGATTTTTAAACATAATCAGGAGAAGTTGTTGAATTTCTGAAGTCTATAAAAGAATTTCTTAACAAACCTTTTTTTAATTGCGTTATGGATTATTTTTAAGAATGTGTTTAAAAGGCAGTTCGCAGGCTTATTGTTCAATGGTCTTATCACTTTCAAGCGCCTGTCTTTTTTGTAGGACTATTAATTGTTACTTGTGATTTCAACCATTCTAGCGGGGCAATGCCTTTTCTATAACTGAAATGAATATTGTTATCCATTTAATTTTTTTCCTCAATTAATTGAATGCCTCCTACTGGTGTTTGGTCTAAGCTTACCGCTTTTCCCCATTTAAGCTAAACTGCTCGTCAAAAGTTAGGGATATAGAAAATTATGCTCATTTTCATAGCTAATTTTTTCGAGAAAGATTAACGGATTCCACTATTTTTTTTTTAATATTTTAGATTTTTCTGTAGTATTTACACAGTTGTGCAAAGGTTTACACAAACTTCTTTTTTGTACTTATACCGAGTGGTAGGTATAAGTACAGAAAAGAAGTTTGAGTAAACCTCTTGATAGGTATTAGTTACGTATCTTCACTCCCATTGGTCCCAACGTGTCGTACGGCGGCTCAAATCATTGGAATCAGCCAACAGAATACAATGACTAGGGAGCGGATTTATATGCGATCAATTTTGATGAAATATTCGCATATATATGCGGTAAAAAATTACGAAATATGCGCAAGATATGCACAAAAATTCAAAAAATGCGCATTTCGGGAAACCACAAATTTTCTGTCTTATTTAGTAATCTTATTTATTATTTTTCAAATAAAATCATTTTTTATATATGCAATTTATTCACAGTTTTTACAAAAACTGCTACCAATAGTTACCTATTTAAAATAAAACAACAATATCACTATAAATATATCTTCGATTATAATTCACTACAATGTGTTTTTCCAAATTCTTTACGAGGAAACATATTCTTTGATCAGATAAAATATTTTTATAACTTGAAAAACTACTTTCAACATCGATAATTGGTGCGTATTTAAAATAACTTGTTAATTTCCGTTAGAAAATCGTAAAACTTTGGTTAAAGGTGTAAATTCTCTTAACAATAGAGGATTTAAAAATTCACCAGAATTATAGGTAGGTACCTACCCTAATAGCACAAGGACGTCCAATGGACGTCCTTCACGGACTTTAGGGACGTCCATTGGACGTCCGTTTTCGTCCGAGCAACGTCCTTTATACGTCCTATTTTGGTCCAAATGTCGCGCTACCGAACGTCCATTGGACGTCCATCTAATGTCCGAGGGGACATATATTGGATCTTAATCGGACGTAAATTGGACCTTAATCGGACGTCCTAGGGGACGTAAATTGGACCCTAATCGGACGTAAATTGGACCTTAATCGGACGTAAATTGAACCTTAATCGGACGTAAATTGGACCTTAATCGGACGTAAATTGAACCTTAATCGGACGTAAATTGGACTTTAATCGGACGTAAATTGGACCTTAATCGGACGTAAATGGGACCTTAATTGGACGTAAATTGGACCTTAATCGGAGTAAATTGGATCTTAATCGGACGTCTTAGGGGACGTGAATTGGACCTTAACAGGACGTCCAATTTTGGTCCAAATTCCACGTTGCCAAACGCCCAATGGAGGTCCACCTAACGTCCGAAGGGACGTTCGGTGGACGTCAATTGGGCCTTCATAGGACGTCCCAGTTTGGTCCAATGTATTGCTGCCGATCATCCATCTAACGTCCTGGGAGGACGTTCGGTGGACGTCTAGAGACGATATTTATACCTGTGGAGAATGTATTGTGGGAAATAAAAAATATATTTTTTAAGGAACTTATATTACATCTTATATTAATTTACAATTATTGGATATTAGATTATTTACATTAAATTATAATTACATTTCTCCAAGAAATTAACGCACCACCTTAAAAATGGGCCATTTTTGATGTCTCGAATTTCCTAAAGCCATTGTCCCATCTAAGTGATTTTTTTAATAATATTATAGCCTAGGCTATATGGGCTACCTCCATAAGCTTGTCATGCACGGGGAGCTATACTGTAATAATATTATATCATATCGCTGAGGGAACTCTACATTACATATACTTTTCGAATCAAAACTTTTATTCTCTTAATATTATTACTTAAAAAATATATACTACATTCGTCTCGCTAAACTCGAAAAATAACTTATAAACCATAAAAATCTCCAAAAATATAAATGACATAAATGAGAATTGGCACAATTATTATTATGGTTTTAAGTTGATTTTTCGGATTTAACTACAATATTATGCAAAAAATTATGTTATATCGCAGATTTAAAATGGGTTTATCTCGAAAACAGTTATATTAAGTTTAGCGAGATGATTGTAGTACACTTTTTTTAAGTAAAAATATTAAGAGAATAAAAGTAGACTGGTACGCAGTCTGATTTTTGCATAAGAGTTTAATGAAATGGTAACAAATCAATTGGAAGTTCTGTCCGACAAAATACATGGAACGTTTTCGGTAGTCTGATGTTCCAAGTTTTTAACCTGTTCCACAATTAAAACTTCCCCGGTTCCAGTATTCCCGTACATCAAAGTTTGTCCGACTAGACACCGTGAAGCTATTAACAAATTTTCAGCTTGCTGTTAATCAACTTTTTTTATTACGCGGGATCCAGGTCTATAAATGAATACAATAAATAAGTAGGTAGGTACATATTATACACTTATTTATACGAGTACAATTAATAGTAGAGCTGGTTTTTGGGATGTTACAAGCAGCATTTGCATTTCCACAGAGATACTTATGACAGAAATAATAAAATACCGAGACGGACTATTATTATAATAATTTACAATAGGACCCGACGGCCGACGCTATAGGGACAGGTAAAATTTATGACTGAACAATGCACCGAGCATCGATACAAGCAATATGTACCGGTCGAAGGTTATTTTTTATTGTGCCAAATGGACGTATATAGTACCTACCTTTAAAAATCGAATACACAAATTAAAAGATATTTAACAACCATAAAGATTTGTCAAACTCTATCACCGACTTCATGAAAACAAGTATTACTACATTCTTTGATGGTTTTTGCTGTAAATTTTAAAGGATTGACATGAAATTTGGCATACGCATTGCTAACATGCCAAAGAAAAAAAGTGATATTGTGCCAATGTGTGCTATTGCCCTGGGGTGAGTTTCACTCTTTCTCTGGGGTGAAAAACGTTCAAAATAAGTCCGGACTTCGATAAACTGATTAATATTAAGCAACGTTTATTCCATACTTACAAAGTATGTGTACTTACAAATTAGTATGTGAATTTGGGGGGTGAGTTTCACCCCGAGGAGGGGTGATATACAAAATATAGATAGATACACAAAAGATATACAAAAATGTTTCAAAACATCGAAAAAATGTGGTAAAATGCAAATATACATATCATATTATGATAAAATTGCGATTTTGGCGATTTGCCTTTTTGGATAGAATGATGATGATGTTGATTAGGATAAAACTGCGAAGAATTTTTTTATCGAAATATAGTAAAAAATATGAAAAATATACCAAAAAGCTTGAAAAAATATGTAAGTATGTAAGGAAAAACATAAATAATTAAATAAACTTTTGACAACACAACACAAAAGTTTGAAACACTCACTATTTGGATTGGTTGTCCTGGCTTGTGATTTTCTTCTTTGCAGATGACGCTCACGGATCGATGTCAATGTCCAACGGACGTCCGAGCACGGACGTCCAATGGACGTCCAAAGGACGTTCATATTTATTCAACACGTAAGTACGTCCAACGTCGGACGTCCGAAGGACGTTCATTTATAGTCCATCCGCATTAGGACTAAAACTGGACCTATTTTGGGCACACGTACGCTCAACTTCAAAAAGATGCTCTCAATATTCATCTGTAGTAAGGATACATTGATAAAAATTATATTTTTGCTTATTAGAATTAACCACCAAACTTCTATCATCTTGGTAACGGGAATAATAAAACATTATAAAGTCCACTTTACATCAACAATAATTGAACAAGAAATTGACGACAAGTTATTCAAGGTCAAATTTGGCTTATACAAAACACAATTCTACTTCCAATTTTGCCGTGAATAAACAGAAAATAAAGAAATTTGACAAAATAAAACATATCCAATTGTTCTATTTCATCAAATTCCTTCATTTTCTTTTACAAATCATACATTTTGTACTCGTCAAATTTGGCCTTGAATAACTTAGTCAATTTCTTGTTCAATTTATTGTTGATGTAGAGTGGACATAACGAATAATTTACCGATCAGATTTTCACACTTTACATAAAAACAAAAACATGTATTAGATATTAAACTACATATACAGTTTTGAATTAAATATGATTTATAATCTTTTCCATTTCTTCTTCTTCTTCTTCTTGTAATAGGACTATGTCCTGTTTCTTCTGTTACAGTCTTTGCTGCGATCCGGAGCTCCAACTCTCGTACCATCGTTTTTTGGGTCTTCCTATGGGTCGCTTGGTGTTGGGCTTCTGTGTTTTCGCCCAATGCGCCATACGTTCAGGGTCCATCCGATCTACGTGGTCCCTCCACATGCGTCGTCGCGCTCTTGTCCATCTCACTACGTCCTGAACGCCTAGCTCTCTCAATGTGTCTTCGTTTCGTACTCTATCTCTGAGTGTGATACCTCTTATGGATCTTAGGGTTTTCATCTCTGTTGTTCTCATTATCTGTTTGGTCTTTGTTGTCTCGGCCCTTGTCTCAGCTGCGTATGTCAGTACGGGTCTAACACATGTCTTATAAATGCGGACTTTGCTTTCGGTGCTCATATATTTATTCCGCCAGATTATATCCCTCAGGAAACCAGATATTCTCGCTGCTTTCATTGCCAAACCCTTTTCCATTTAAACTATTTTATTAACATAATTAAGTTAATATTTTATTAAATAATTTTGCTGTTTAATCCCCTTATTGGTAGAATATGTCCAATATGGACGATTGGAAAAGGTCCGTATTTCGTCCGAGTACGGACGTCCAAAGGACGTTCATATTTATTCCACCCGAAGGACGTCCAACACCGGACGTCCGAAGGACGTACATATTTAGTCCACCCGAAGGACGTCCAACGCCGGACGTCCAAAGGACGTACATATTTAGTCCACCTGAAGGACGTCCAACGCCGGACGTCCAAAGGACGTACATATTTAGTACACCCGAAGTACGTCCAGCGTCGGACGTCCAAAGGACGTCCGTTTATGGTCCATGGACGTTAGGACCAAAAATTGACCTATTTTGGACGTCCAAAGGACGTCGTGTGCTATTAGGGTATTAAATATAACAAAAGTATATAAAATTCGGATTTCCGGGTAAAACATCCTTCGTCATTTTAACATCCTACAATCATTTCATAACGGCGGCGTATTATCCTATAAGTACTTTGTGTAGAGATCGTTTATTTTCTAAGAAAAAATGAAAGGCGGTTAATGAGCTGTCTCTCTTGGTTCTCGAATTAATACAGACCACAGCCTGTGCGTGGAAATATTTTGTCGAATTAAAAAATTTAAATTTTGTTTTGGACTAATGAAATAAAACATTTTAGTAGTTCCAAAATGACACAAAATCTAGGCATCGGATAAAAAAGTTTATTTGAAGAAAGTGTATTTTTTTGTTCTTCTTAATGGCGGTACAGGCTCGTTTTTTTAATATTGTATTTAATTACAGAATAATTTTCAAATATTACCTAATATATTTTTCAAATTGGGCTCTGTACCGCCATTCTTTATTATATTACGGATACGTGTGCCAAATATCTTGAAAAAATATTCAAAATTACAGCCGCAATCTTGGAACGCGTTTTGGCTACCTGTTGATCGCTACTGTATCACCTTAAACAATTTTTTAAACAAATTCACAAAAATAATTTTTTCATTACGAACGATTTTTTAGATAAGTTGGGTTATTCTGAGCAAAAAAGGTATCTTGAGATTTTTCTCTAAAATTGATTTTTGTCGAGTTATATGGCCATTTTCGCATTTTTCAGGTTTTAAATCGCGTATAACTCGACAACAATCAATTTTAGAGAAAATTGACAAGAGACCTTTTTTGTTCAGAATGTCCAAAATTATCTAAAAAAAATTGTTCAAAGTGAAAAAATTATTTTTGTGGATTTGTTTAAAAAATTGTTTAAACAATTTTTCGACCACGGCACCTTGTGAATATGTTATAAGGACCTCTTTTTGAGTAAGTTTGTGCAAAAAAATCGAATCGGAATAATTTCACTAACAGGGGCGACGATAAATCCGGGACTATAGCGCTAATTATTAATAATTAAAAATAACAGCTTTGTAATAAAATAATGACAAAAATCTCTTAAGGACCTTGAAGCAAGGGTTTGAAACTTGATCTGCTCACTTTTTAATTTCATAATAATAACTTTTAATCGAGTTATTAAGACTTAAAAATGGCCATTTTCGCATTTTTCAAATTTTTAATCGCATATAACTCGACAACAATCAATTTTAAACAAAAATGGCAAGACACCTTTTTTGCCCAGAATGACACAAGTTATCTAAAAAAAATTGTTCGAAATGAAAAAATTGTTTTTGTGAATTTGTTTCAAAAAAATTTTTTAAACAATTTTTCGACCAATGCACCGCCCGGCACCCTTTGGATATGTTATAAGGACCTCTTTTTGAGTAAGTTTGTGCAAAAAAATCGAATCGGAATAATTTCGCTAGCGGGGGCGACGATACTGCCCGGTCTACTTTTGATGCTGATGGTGATAGAATAGATACTTTTTATATAACAAAAATAAAACTTTTTTTAAACTGTTTAAAAAATTTGTGGCGGGTTTTCCCCGAAAAGTGCGTTATTTTTTGGACATTTTACGTTGAACTAGTCGATTTGGAATTTGACGAATAAGAACCAACTTTTGATTAGCTCCAACTCTGTTTTTATTGTGTGTCCAGACTTCATACATACATCATTTTTTTTACTGTTTTATAAGCTTTATATTTGCTAGGAATAGTTTTTCGATCAAATACTTACTTTTTGATTTATTTGCGAAAAACCATCTAAAAACAAAAGTTACAAGGAATTTAATTAGTTTATCCACTTACGGACTTATTTGGACCTATATTTTTTCACACTCGAGAAGGGGGTGGTACTCATCCCCAGAAAAAAAGCACACACTGGCACTCTGATGTTCATTTCGCGAAATATCGCAGGGTTCGTATTTAAAATTTTTAATTTACTCCTCACCCCTTTCCGTGGGGGTTCGTTTTTGGTATCATTCGATAGACTTTTGAAAAATATTGAACACGCATTTTTTAGTTTTTCGATCTGACGTTCATTTCGCGAAATATTCGCTTTTTTGTGAAACTTTGTGACTCGCCCATCATTTCTTCAGATTTGGGAACACTTAATAATCGGAGGGGGCCAAGTCAGGAGAGTAAGCCGCATGAGAAAGTAATTAGAACCCCAACTCGAATTTTTGCTACTGTCACAACGCTCTTGTGAGTCGATGTATTATCTTAGGTCTTGAGAACACTTTTTTCTTCTGCTTATGGAGTCGTTTTTCATTCATCACATACCGGAACTCACCACATAAATTTTGAAGACCCTGACATCAAAACTGTATTAAATTATATGTGATCTAAGTAAGTTAATGAAAAGTCAGAATAGATAGAGTAGAACACTTATAAAAAAAATTGTAACAAGCAATTGGACATCGTAAGTTCTAATTTTTGACAAAAAGTGACCGGAAGTTGAACCGGCAGTCGATATTTGAACCCTTCGTGTAACTTTTTGTCAGCTGATATGACGGATGAATTTTGTTCACCTACAGATATGGACGAACAGACAGGCATGAAACCGGAAGTATGTATTTGTTCTGGTCTTTCTTAGTCGTGTTGACCAATAGTTTGTACTATTTCGACGAATTTAAAACAGTACTTTCGGTTGCAACTCTGGAACAGGCAGTCCGAGGTCAAACTTCTCACATGTAATATCATATTTTGGTTATAGGCTTTCATTTGACACCTTATTTGTCATTCTTTCTGTCCTACTAATAGACGAGTTGTGTTTATTGACGGACAGACATGGATAATTCTAGGTTTTCACATTTAATGATAAAAACAATAATTATACAATTCAGTTAACCTGACTATATCATTGTGATAATGACTTCTTATCTAAAAGTGACAACGGCAATAATTGCCGTTGTAATAATTATTATTCCATTCACTCACGATAAAATATCGCAAAACCTCCAGATTTTAAAGAACCGCTTGGATTGACATAAAATTTGGCACACACGTAGCTAAAATGCCAAAGAAAAAAGTGAGATTATGCCGATATGTTCTCTTGTCCTGGATGTGACTTTCACCCCTTCTTGGAGGTGAAAAAACATACGTGCAAAATAAGTCCGGAAGTGGATAAACTGACTAATTCTAATTCTAAGCAAATTTTGTTCTATAAAAGTTTTAGGTCAATACTTTTCGAGGTATGTGCGAGTGAATATGTTTATTTTTCATAGAAAAACACGTTTTGGACGGATTTTCGCAAATAACTCAAAAAGTAAGTATGTACATATTTTATCGAAGAAAATATTCCTAGCAATAATATAGCTTATGAAAAAGAGGTGTCAGTATAAGGTCTGTAGACCCAGTAGAAGCAGGGTTGCAGCTAATGAAAAATAGGTTCTTATTCGTCAAATACCAAATCGAATATTTCAACGTAAAATAACCAAAAAAATAAAGCACTTTTCGGGAAACACTCATCATAACTCTTTTAAAGTGTTTAAAAAAAATTTTTTTTGGTGTTTTTAAAACAGTTTCTAGCGTGAAAAGTAAGCAAGTTACGCTGAAAATAAAATCGTTCCCTTTTTTTTGGCAAAAGAAAGTCATGAAAATTAATTGTTACCGCTTCACACGTTACTTTAGATAAATGTATTGTTTATACAGGGTGTCTCCGAAAATAGTGCGTTCCTTTAAGGTGTGGATATAATACACAATTTAGAACAAAAAGGTGTTGTAACATTTTTTCCTAAAGTTAACCGTTTCAACAAAAATTACGTTGTTCTCCATAAGAGTAAATTTTTATTTTCATAAATTTATATGACCTGGCAACATGGCGTAGAAGAACCTGTGACTGTGAAATTTAATCTAATGGGACCCCTTGTTTATTTACTAATTGAGTATCAATTTGCATATCAAAATGTATTTTCGTTTTTTGGTCAAACGGCTGAATTTAGAATAAAATGTTATAAGACTTTTTTGCTCTACATTGTGCTTTCTATCTATACCTTTAAGGAACGCACTATTTTCGGGGAAACCCTGTATATGATCTGTAAGTTGCATTGGTTCAAAATGCTTATTTTTGAAAGGGGTTTTGTTGAAAGGCCTCGAACGAATCACTAGTCACGAGTATGTATATGCAAATTTTGAACAGCCATATCTTAACCAATTTTTGTCTTCCAGAAAATCAAAAAATTCCAAATATTTAAAAAAGCAACACCTACATTTTTTACTCTTTAAGATATTTGGTATCACTAATAATTTTTAAGTTATTTTGACAAAAGTCTTTTTTTCAAAATTAAAGATTTAAAAAAATTTACTTTAAAACCAAATTTTTCCACAAATAAGCACTTTGAACTGATGAAACTTACAAACACAAACAATACATAAAGTTACTTGTGAAGTGGTAACGATTAATTCCATTTGGGCTGTTAATTAGAGGGAGTTTTTAGAATATTTTTAACCAAAAAAAAAGGAACAACTGTATTTTGAGCGTAACCTGCTTACTCTTGCTGCTGGAAACTTAAAAAAAAAATAAAAATAAACGTTTTCTTAAACACTTTAAGAAAGTTGTAATAAGTTTTCCCAGAAAAGTGTTTCATTTTTTTTTATTTCACGTTAAAATATTCGATTTGGAATTTGAGATATAAGAGCTTATTTTTCACTATAGTCTGTTTTTAAACAAGAGGAGTCATTCAAATTTCCCGCGCCGTACACCTTGTTTGTAATTGGTACAACCTCAGGCAATTTTACTCATATCAAATTTTGACACTATTGGCATTTCATAGGTCAGTTTATTTATTTTATCAGCAATTTTTGTATTTTCTGCGTTCTTCCTTTTATTTTTAGATTTTTAGTCAAGATTACCGTCAAAGGCCGATATGATCAACCAAAAAAGAAGATTTATCTGATGATATTTCTAGTGACTTTCTTGGGTGTGAATCTGCCATTTAGTTTACCTACTCCTCTTGGTTTTAAAACAAAGCTTAGCAATAACTCTGCTTCTACTGGGTCTACAGACCTGACACATATACCATTTTTTCACTTTTTTATAAGCTATATTTACTATTTGCTAATTTTTTTTCAATAAAGTACCTACTTTTTGAGTTATTTGCGAAAAACCGTATAAAAACGTTTTTTTTTTTTGTTGAAAAATGAACATATTCACTCGCAAATATCTCTAAAAGTATTGACTTAGTGAAAAACGCTATAAAATAGAAGTTGCTTAGAATTAGTCAGTTTATCCAATTCCGGACTTATTTGAACGTATTTGTTTTCATACCCTATAACCGACGAAACTCACCTCCAGATCAAAAGCACATATCGGCACAATATCACTTTTTTTCTTTAACATATTAGCTATAGGTACGTGTCCCAAATTTTATGTCAAACCAAGCGTTTCTTCAAAATTCTGACCAAAAACCCTAAGTAAATTAAACGAAAATATAAAATGAATTTTTCAAACAAATATTTTAAGTCGGTATGAGAAATTTTAATTTAACAGATGAAATCAAATAAACACAATTCAACTCGTAAAATATTTAGACCCTTGCTTGGTAATCCAGCTGAACAGGTAAAGAACCTACCTTTTATGTAGTTTATAATCGGAGAGGATGGAATATTTTACCAAAATATTCCATCCTCTAAGTTTACAATAGACCTTTTCTACCTGTCCTCAAAAGATCGGTATTTTTAACTCGTGGCAACGTCGAAAAGCGGCAAAATGATGGGAAATACACATTTTTATGTGGTGGAAGTCAAAATGGTTATGAAGTGTAAAAATTTTTGTATATAATTTAAATTTTTAAAACTAAAATTTTAGAAAACTGAGAACGATACAGGGCGTTAAAAAATGCGCTCAACAAACATACACGAATTAAAATTCGAAAATGATAGTATTTCTTGGTGATGCCAAATGACTGCAACATGAAAAGATGACATAATGATAGCGGGATGTATATATATATATATATATATATATATATATATATATATATATATATATATATATATATATATATATACATATATACATATATATATATATATATATATATATATATATATATATATATATATATATATATATATATATATATATATATATATATATATATGTAAATACCAAATAAATAAACATTTTAAATAAATGGTAAAACATAGCACACATCGTTTCCATCCTGGTTACGAGTTGGTGTTCAATAGGATGATACAGCGCTGTTTCGGACTCTCGTCACTCATCAGCCATCCGAGAAGAACACGAATTCGTAACCAGAATAGACTCGACGTGTCAGGGGAAATTCACAATTTCAGTGAGGCAGTACAAGAGCGCCATCTACTCTGATGGCAGTGCCGCAGGTCATCTCAAAAAGAGAAGATTCCTGCTATCTCTTGTACCGTATAGAACGATGCGTACATTCTGGGTTCGGCAGAGAGCGCTGCCTAACGCTAAGATGTAAATACCAAATAAATAAACATTTTAAATAAATGGTAAATGGCTCTTGTACTGCCTCACTGAAATTGTGAATTTCCCCTGACACGTCGAGTCTATTCTGGTTACGAATTCGTGTTCTTCTCGGATGGCTGATGAGTGACGAGAGTCCGAAACAGCGCTGTATCATCCTATTGAACACCAACTCGTAACCAGGATGGAAACGATGTGTGCTATTTTTACCATTTATTTAAAATGTTTATTTATTTGGTATTTACATCTTAGCGTTAGGCAGCGCTCTCTGCCGAACCCAGAATGTACGCATCGTTGTATACGGTACAAGAGATAGCAGGAATCTTCTCTTTTTGAGATGACCTGCGGCACTGCCATCAGAGTAGATGGCGCTCTTGTACTGCCTCACTGAAATTGTGAATTTCCCCTGACACGTCGAGTCTATTCTGGTTACGAATTCGTGTTCTTCTCGGATGGCTGATGAGTGACGAGAGTCCGAAACAGCGCTGTATCATCCTATTGAACACCAACTCGTAACCAGGATGGAAACGATGTGTGCTATTTTTTACCATTTATTTAAAATGTTTATTTATTTGGTATTTACATCTTAGCGTTAGGCAGCGCTCTCTGCCGAACCCAGAATGTACGCATCGTTCTATACGGTACAAGAGATAGCAGGAATCTTCTCTTTTTGAGATGACCTGCGGCACTGCCATCAGAGTAGATGGCGCTCTTGTACTGCCTCACTGAAATTGTGAATTTCCCCTGACACGTCGAGTCTATTCTGGTTACGAATTCGTGTTCTTCTCGGATGGCTGATGAGTGACGAGAGTCCGAAACAGCGCTGTATCATCCTATTGAACACCAACTCGTAACCAGGATGGAAACGATGTGTGCTACTTTTACCATTTATTTAAAATGTTTATTTATTTGGTATTTACATCTTAGCGTTAGGCAGCGCTCTCTGCCGAACCCAGAATGTACGCATCGTTCTATACGGTACAAGAGATAGCAGGAATCTTCTCTTTTTGAGATGACCTGCGGCACTGCCATCAGAGTAGATGGCGCTCTTGTACTGCCTCACTGAAATTGTGAATTTCCCCTGACACGTCGAGTCTATTCTGGTTACGAATTTGTGTTCCTCTCGGATGGCTGATGAGTGACGAGAGTCCGAAACAGCGCTGTATCATCCTATTGAACACCAACTCGTAACCAGGATGGAAACGATGTGTGCTATTTTTACCATTTATTTAAAATGTTTATTTATTTGGTATTTACATCTTAGCGTTAGGCAGCGCTCTCTGCCGAACCCAGAATGTACGCATCGTTCTATACGGTACAAGAGATAGCAGGAATCTTCTCTTTTTGAGATGACCTGCGGCACTGCCATCAGAGTAGATGGCGCTCTTGTACTGCCTCACTGAAATTGTGAATTTCCCCTGACACGTCGAGTCTATTCTGGTTACGAATTCGTGTTCTTCTCGGATGGCTGATGAGTGACGAGAGTCCGAAACAGCGCTGTATCATCCTATTGAACACCAACTCGTAACCAGGATGGAAACGATGTGTGCTATTTTTTACCATTTATTTAAAATGTTTATTTATTTGGTATTTACATCTTAGCGTTAGGCAGCGCTCTCTGCCGAACCCAGAATGTACGCATATATATATATATATATATATATATATATATATATATATATATATATATATATATATATATATATATAATGTAAAAAGTGAGTGAGGAGAAAATCTCACTGTAATTGAGGTTATCAGTCAAGGAGAATTAAAAAAATGATCAAACTATTTCAATCTTTTTAATAAAATACGTTTCGTGCAGTATTCCTGCACTTCATCAGTTCTAAAATGATTGTGAAGTTAACATAAAGATGTAAAAAACAATGTCATAACAATGGTTTTTGACGTTATAAACTTAGTAGCTAAAAAATACATTAAAATTTCTTATGCTAAAGTAAAAAACCAAAAAAGTCACAAAACTAAAAGTTTCAAAGTTACATTTACAAAAATTGGTTGAACCATGAGGCCAGGAGAAGAAAATAAATTTTTTCCCATTTGATAGAGTTAGAATAATCAATTTAACACAATTATTTGCTGTAATGTGGAAAAGATAAAAAAAACACCAAAAAAGTTTTAGGTAAAAAACAACCGTTGGTTCACAGATAATGATAAAACGGTATGCGACTCTAACAAAATACTGGATGTGTTTTCAATTAAGATTCTCATCCAACCCCCTTCGGTAACCTTCTACGTATAGTATGAAAAGCATAGAGCTAATATTACGAGCACTTTAAAAATGGATGTAAAGCATGTTGTCACAAAAGGCCTCCAAATGAAGAACCTATCGTTTAAAAAATGACAATACTGTTGAAAAGTAACGGATTTACATTTAAACTGCAGCAAAATAATCTAATCTAATTTGATGGTATCTAGTTTTAGGTGAAATCCATGAACCTAAAATAGGTTAGGATTAATTAAATGTTAGTTATAAAAAAATACTGAATTACTTGCCTCATGATAGTAGGTTACTAACCACCAGACATGGAGTTAGCATGCCATGTTGGAAGCAGAAGTTGGGATGAAATGAAAATAGGAAACTTTCATTACCAAACCAGATATCGGAGGTTCGTAGGTGGGAACTTTTTGGATGAAGTAAAAACATAGGTTTTAGGCCATGCTTTGAACGGAATTATTCATGAACAATAATTTGGAATTTCAATACTGACTGGGATTATGGGTTGTTAAGAAGTAAGGAGTGATATATAATGCTGAGATTGTCTATATCTGTGCGTTTATTCATGGAATCTTTCTCTCTTAATATGTGAGTCATCTCTAAAAAGGTTCTTTTATAAAAATTAGATTCTGAGCCTAAGGATTTGATGTTATCAAAATCTATTTGATGATTCAGTGAAATAGAATGTGAGCTAAGGGCACAAGAATGCTTGTTGCATCTAATATCGCTTCTATGTGACGTCACGCGAGATTTCAAAGTTCTTTTTGTGTGGCCAATATATTTCAAATGACAATCTTTACAAGGGATACCCACTCCCCACTTACAATTTACATGTGAGATGGAGGAGAACAACACCATTCCCTTCCTGGACATGTTAGTTGTACGAGGTACTGATAACATCCTAAGAACCAAATGGTTTAGAAAGAGCGTTGCTAGCAATCGCTTCCTTAATTATTATTCCTTTCGTCCTAAAAGATTCAAACATAACCTCGTACAGGGATTAGCCCTAAGGACACATAGGTTGTCACATCCTCTTTACAGAAGTGAAGCCAGTATATTACTTAAGACCATTTTGGGTGAGAATTCTTATCCAATCTCTCTTATCAATAGATACATTTGTTCTACTTTTCGAGCATTACTTGACCAGACCTATTCCAATTTGGGAGGAGTTCACGATTCCCCACAAGTTAACATCGAAATTCAAAGGGATGAAGTATCCACATCTGTGTCCCCTCATAGATACTGCTCCTTACCTTATTTCCCACATCTAACTGAGAAACTTACGAAATTATTTAAACCGTTATCCACCAAAATTGGTATTAAGAATTGTAAAACAGTCGGTAATCTTTTTTCTCGTACGAAAACACCGATAGATATTTGGGAGAAATCTAATGTAGTTTACAACATCCCTTGTAAAGATTGTCATTTGAAATATATTGGCCACACAAAAAGAACTTTGAAATCTCGCGTGACGTCACATAGAAGCGATATTAGATGCAACAAGCATTCTTGTGCCCTTAGCTCACATTCTCTTTCACTGAATCATCAAATAGATTTTGATAACATCAAATCCTTAGGCTCAGAATCTAATTTTTATAAAAGAACCTTTTTAGAGATGACTCACATATTAAGAGAGAAAGATTCCATGAATAAACGCACAGATATAGACAATCTCAGCATTATATATCTCTCCTTACTTCTTAACAACCCATAATCCCAGTCAGTATTGAAATTCCAAATTATTGTTCATGAATAATTCCGTTCAAAGCATGGCCTAAAACCTATGTTTTTACTTCATCCAAAAAGTTCCCACCTACGAACCTCCGATATCTGGTTTGGTAATGAAAGTTTCCTATTTTCATTTCATCCCAACTTCTGCTTCCAACATGGCATGCTAACTCCATGTCTGGTGGTTAGTAACCTACTATCATGAGGCAAGTAATTCAGTATTTTTTTATAACTAACATTTAATTAATCCTAACCTATTTTAGGTTCATGGATTTCACCTAAAACTAGATACCATCAAATTAGATTAGATTATTTTGCTGCAGTTTAAATGTAAATCCGTTACTTTTCAACAGTATTGTCATTTTTTAAACGATAGGTTCTTCATTTGGAGGCCTTTTGTGACAACATGCTTTACATCCATTTTTAAAGTGCTCGTAATATTAGCTCTATGCTTTTCATACTATACGTAGAAGGTTACCGAAGGGGGTTGGATGAGAATCTTAATTGAAAACACATCCAGTATTTTGTTAGAGTCGCATACCGTTTCATCATTATCTGTGAACCAACGGTTGTTTTTTACCTAAAACTTTTTTGGTGTTTTTTTTATCTTTTCCACATTACAGCAAATAATTGTGTTAAATTGATTATTCTAACTCTATCAAATGGGAAAAAATTTATTTTCTTCTTCTGGCCTCATGGTTCAACCAATTTTTGTAAATGTAACTTTGAAACTTTTAGTTTTGTGACTTTTTTGGTTTTTTACTTTAGCATAAGAAATTTTAATGTATTTTTTAGCTACTAAGTTTATAACGTCAAAAACCATTGTTATGACATTGTTTTTTACATCTTTATGTTAACTTCACAATCATTTTAGAACTGATGAAGTGCAGGAATACTGCACGAAACGTATTCTATTAAAAAGATTGAAATAGTTTGATCATTTTTTTAATTCTCCTTGACTGATAACCTCAATTACAGTGAGATTTTCTCCTCACTCACTTTTTACATTTAAATATTATACAGTCGTACTCCTTGATATATATATATATATATAAGTGATATCACTACGGTGTGAAATTAAACGTGATTTTAAAGCTCGCTTTGTCTGCCCTACATAACATGCGTCACATTCAGCACAAGGTATGTGATAGACCACATTAACTTGTTCCAAATGGGACAAGGGTGTTTTAGTCTTAGAGAACAAATTTCTGACTGATCTTGCATTCTTAATTGCAATCTTAACAGGAATATTATTATTTTTATATAGTTTAACAAGTTTATCAGTAACCTGAGGAAAATAAGGAAGTGAAGAAAACTGGGAAACAGGAGTCCCAAGATTAGTAGTAGGCAGAATTGTGATGTTAACAGTATTATTCGATATTGATCTAAGTTGGTCACCATTGGGTATGTCGTTCAGAGAAGAACCGTAACTTTGTGAAAAAAGAAATTTGTTGATAAGAGAGGAAGGGTAGGAGTTATCTACCAAAATACTTCTGAGTAACAGAAGGGATTCCCTTCGATTAACAGGATGTGTCAACCTATGTAGCCTACAGCTTAAAGCTTTAATAAGGTTTATTTTATATTTAAAAGGATGACAAGAATGGTAGTTGAGAAACCTATTGGAGGCCATTGGTTTCCTATACCAACTTGTAATAAGTGTGTTATCTCCACTTCTACTGACACGCATGTCTAAGAAGGGGATACTATGGTTAATGGGGTCCTCGAGTTCACATGTGAACTGCAAATGAGGATCAAACCCATTGAAGATGGAAAAAGTGGCATGAGTCTTGTCTGGTGGCAAAGCTAGTAATAGGTCGTCCACATACCGCTTAATAAAAGGAACTTGAAAATCTAAACAACCCCGACGGTCAGAGACTAAATCATCCAAAACATAATTCACTAGGATGGGTGAAATTGAGGAACCCATTGGTGTCCCAAAAATTTGTAAATAAAACTTATCGTTGAAGACCAAAAAATTAGTGTCAAACACTAATTGGAGCAATTCTGCAAACACTTCCCAGGAAACTGGAGAATTAGGTTGGATAATATTCCAATGATTTCTTAGCGAAGTAAGGACACTAGCCAAGGGAAGGTTAGTAAAAAGTGAAACTTTTTGCAGGCTGGTTGCAGGAACTGCTTGAAGGTTTGCAGTTCACATGTGAACTCGAGGACCCCATTAACCATAGTATCCCCTTCTTAGACATGCGCGTCACTAGAAGTGGAGATAACACACTTATTACAAGTTGGTATAGGAAACCAATGGCCTCCAATAGGTTTCTTAACTACCATCCTTGTCATCATTTTAAATATAAAATAAACCTTATTAAAGCTTTAAGCTGTGGGCTACATAGGTTGACACATCCTGTTAATCGAAGGGAATCCCTTCTGTTACTCAGAAGTATTTTGGTAGACAACTCCTACCCTTCCTCTCTTATCAACAAATTTCTTTTTTCCCAAAGTTACGGTTCTTCTCTGAACGACATACCCAATGGTGACCAACTTAGATCAATATCGAATAATACTGTTAACATCACAATTCTGCCTACTACTAATCTTGGGACTCCTGTTTCCCAGTTTTCTTCACTTCCTTATTTTCCTCAGGTTACTGATAAACTTGTTAAACTATATAAAAATAATAATATTCCTGTTAAGATTGCAATTAAGAATGCAAGATCAGTCAGAAATTTGTTCTCTAAGACTAAAACACCCTTGTCCCATTTGGAACAAGTTAATGTGGTCTATCACATACCTTGTGCTGAATGTGACGCATGTTATGTAGGGCAGACAAAGCGAGCTTTAAAATCACGTTTAATTTCACACCGTAGTGATATCACTTTGAAGAAACCAACATGTGCCTTAGCCCAACATGCAATAGATACAAAACATAAGGTGGACTTTGATGAAACCAAGATTCTTTGTAGTGAACGCAACCTTTCGAAAAGACAGTTCTTAGAGATGTGTTTCATATTGAAGACTTCTAATGTACTTAACAAGGGAACTGACATCAGTAACTTGAGTCAAATATACCATGCATTGATTTTGCAGAATTAGTTGGTATTATTACACTCAAATTATTATATTGTAAAAAAGTTTTTTGTGGTTTTTTCAAGCTTTTCCCACTTTTTTAATAATAACAGTTTACTTAATAGATTTAACATGTTAAAAAAATATAAATTTCCATAGGATAAAACTTTGCATTACTGATATGAATTATAAATTACAAATTTGTAAAATTGATTTATGAATTTTCATAAATTTTTGCATTTTTTCATCTGCACATTGAGCTGCGATATATGGAAGTTATAATATTGTACTATTTTATATATTTGTTGGTTACTGGATAATCAGTACTAACGTAGGCACTTTTCCATAATTGTGTGATTTGCCCTCACGTGTTTAAAATATGCTGTGATTCTTGTCCACGAGGTATAGGGTACATCCCTTGATTACTTCTGATATTATTTTCACTTTTTAAACACTTTTACAACTGTTTTATTACATCAATTTGAATTTTACCGCGCTCCACTGCAGTGGTCAGTCACTCTTTGTAAAAATTTTCAAGGTTGCCTGCCTCTTGGCGAGATGTCAGTTTAGACCTGATATTTCAAACTCCATTTGCTTTTGTGTGTCTGTTGGGCTCAGATTGACCTGTTGGTAACTATTAAACTTTAAATTTTCAATTTTGCACATTAGCATTCAAATCCTGTAATGATGTTACCTAAAGTTAAAATGAAGTATGCTTAAATACTACTAATTCTGGAAGTGTGAGTCTGGTTTTTTCTTGGTTCATCCTTGACATTAAAAAAGCAAGCCGGCTTTTTTTCACTTGTTTTTTATATGTGACTGTTACCACATGGTCTTGTCTTTAGCTGTATTAAAGTTTTTAAATATTAACTATACATTTAAATGTTATATACTTTTACATTGCATTGGTTCATGGATAAGATTTTTTACTATGTACAACTTATCTATTGCTACATGTCTTTTTAAGGTAACGCTAGTGCTTTTTTACCTCTCCTTTGGATGTTGTTTCTTATAACACTCTTTTTGTAGATGAACTGATGATGTCTACTGAGCAGTAGACGAAACGTCTTCAATAAATAGATGAAGTAGCCGAATTCTTTGTCTCTTTTTTCACCCACTTGACCGATAAAACCCTACACTTACGAGTGCTCCTTTTATATATATATATATATATATATATATATATATATATATATATATATATATATATATATATATGTATGTAATAATAATAATAATTTATTATTGCTATTATTAATATACAATTGCTAATGTAATGGGCATTAAGATCAGAACGCGACGGGGTACTAATAACGGAAGAACTGGTAACAGAATTGCACCCTGGGAAAAAAGACTGCTAGGGAAGATTGAATTACTGCGTAGGGATATTGGCCAAGTCACAGAATATTTGCGAGGAGTACCAAGTAGAAAAGTCATTAGGAGAGCTGAAGAAATAATGCGGAGCACTGCAAGACACTCGAGATACGATCCAGACAATAACACAGCCCAACAGTGTCTGGATACATTAAAGCAAAAACTCTCCGTCTATTCAGGGCGAATAAGGAGATACAAAGTTAGTAACAACCGAAAAACTGACAATGCACTTTTGAAAATTCCGAAAAGGCGTTCTACCGAAAACTCAATTCCACCGTAGAAAGTGCCGACAAGGCAAGAAGAAATTCATGAGTTTTGGGGAAATCAACGTTCCACACCAGCTGCTTTTAACAACAATGCTGGCTGGATAGGAGATACGACGCACAACTCTCACCACTACGTTACTGCTAACTACGAACCATTCACGACTGAAGAGGTCTCAAATGTCATCAAGGAGCTTCATAACTGGAAATCCCCTGGACCAGACGGAGTTAACAACTTCTGGCTTAAAAAGTTTTGGTGTATTCATGAGTGCTTATCAACATTAATTAACCATGTTATTTCTAATCCGTAGGAAATATCATCATTTCTAACTCAGGGAACCACTTATTTAATACCAAAGGATCAAAATAACACCCAAGATCCAGCCAAGTATCGCCCAATTACTTGTCTTCCAACTTTGTATCAATTGGTCACATCCTGTGTAACCCGGCGTATCTACCAACAGTGTGCTCTAAACAATATGATAGAGCTTCAACAGAAAGGATGCGCTAAGGGTTCCATGGGTTGCAAAGAACAACTTATCATCGACTCAGTCATTTTTAACCAGGCATTCACTAAAAAAGGAACCTTTTTACTGCCTTTATTGACTACAAAAAGGCCTTTGATTCAGTACCGCATGAATGGCTTATAGATATATTGAGAATATACAAAGTCAATGATAACATTGTGACCTTTTTAAGGCATATGATGACAGATTGGAAGACTAAAATTCACCTCCAAATACCTGGTGAAAACAATATCGAAACGGAAAATATCGCAATCAACCGGGGCCTGTTTCAAGGAGACTCGTTGAGTCCATTGTGGTTCTGTTTAGCTTTAAACCCCCTTTCCCAGCTATTAAACTATACTGACTCAGGTTTTAGCATTAAAAACAATAATACTGTGGTAGCGAAGCTCAATCATCTGTTGTATATGGATGATTTGAAATTGATGGCTTCCACTCCAGAAGACCTACAACAGATGCTAAAAACTGTAGAAACATTCTCTACTGATATTAGTATGCAATTCGGCCTAGACAAGTGCCGTGCTTTGAATATAGTCAGAGGAAATGTACAGCCCGGTGGATTCGATATGCAAACTGGCCAGAACATCGAGGTCATGGGCGAAAGCGATATGTACAAGTATCTTGGAGTAAAGCAGGCGCGGAAAATTGACCATAAGCAAATGAAAACTGAGATAACTACTGAGTTTATACACCCATACTAAGCTGCACCCCCCACCATCGCAAATAAAGTTCGGACTAGGCAAAAAATTTAGTGCTATTTATGTGCTAATTAGTTGCTCTATTCCGAAATTTGTTGCTCAAACCGTTTACCAGGAAATCGCGTTGAAAATGGGGGGGGGTGCAGGTTAATGGCAAGCTGCACCCACCCACACCGAAAAAAGCTCAAACTTCTTGATTTTTTTGGTGATAAATTTAGTGCTATTTATGTGCTAATTAGTTGCTCTATTCCGAAATTTGTTGCTCAAACCGTTTACCAGTAAATCGCGTTGAAAGTGGGGGGGTGCAGGTTAATGGCAAGCTGCACCCACCCACACCGAAAAAAGCTCAAACTTCTTGATTTTTTTGGTGATAAATTTAGTGCTATTTATGTGCTAATTAGTTGCTCTCATCCAAATTTTGGTGCTCAAACCGTTGACCAAGAAATCGCGTTGATAATGGGGATGTGCAGGTTAATGGCAAACTGCACCCACCCACACCGAAAAAACTTCAAACCTATTGATTTGTTTTGTGATAAATTTAGTGCTATTTATGTGCTAATTAGTTGCTTTAATCCGAATTTTGTTGCTTAAACCGTTGACCAAGAAATCGCTTCGAAATTGGGGGGTGCAGGTTAATGGCAAACTGCACCCACCCACACCGAAAAAAGCTCAAACTTCTTGATTTTTTTGGTGAAAAATTTAGTGCTATTTATGTGCTAATTAGTTGCTATAATCCAAATTTTGTTGCTCAAACCGTTGACCAGGAAATCGCGTTGAAAGTGGAGGGGTGCAGGTTAATGGCAAGCTGCACCCACCCACACCGAAAAAAGCTCAAACTGCTTGATTTTTTTGTTAAAAAATTTAATGCTATTTATGTGCTAATTAGTTCCTTTATTCCTAAATTTGTTGCTCAAACCGTTTACCAGGAAATCGCGTTGAAAGTGGGGGGTGCAAGTTAATGGAAAGCTGCACCCACCCACACCGAAAAAAGCTCAAACTTCTTGATTTTTTTTGGTGATAAATTTAGTGCTATTTATGTGCTAATTAGTTGCTCTATTCCAAATTTTGTTGCTCAAACCGTTTACCAGGAAATCGCGTTGAAAGTGGAGGGGTGCAGGTTAATGGCAAGCTGCACCCACCCACACCGAAAAAAGCTCAAATTTCATGATTTTTTGTGTGATAAATTTAGTGCCATTTATGTGCTAATTAGTTGCTCTATTCCGAATTTTGTTGCTCAAACCGTTTACCAGGAAATCGCGTTGAAAGTGGGGGGGTGCAGGTTAATGTAAAGCTGCACCCACCCACACCGAAAAAAGCTCAAACTTCTTGATTTTTTTTGTGATAAATTTAGTGCTATTTATGTGCTAATTAGTTGCTCTATTCCGAATTTTGTTGCTCAAACCGTTTACCAGGAAATCGCGTTGAAAGTGGGGCGATGCAAGTTAATGGCAAGTTGCACCCACCCACACCGAAAAAAGCTCAAACTTCTTGATTTTTTTTGTGATAAATTTAGTGCTATTTATGTGCTAATTACTTGTTCTATTCTGAATTTTGTTGCTCAAACCGTTTACCAGGAAATCGCGTTGAAAGTGGGGGGTGCAGGTTAATGGCAAGCTGCACCCACCCACACCGAAAAAAGTTCAAACTTATTGATTTTTTTTGTGATAAATTTAGTGCTATGTATGTGCTAATTAGTTGCTCTATTCCGAATTTTGTTGCTCAAACCGTTTACCAGGGGCGGGGCCAGCTTCTCATTAGACGCACAACGAAACACTTGTACACTAAAACAATGAGCAATAAAATCAGATAGCGGTATAGTTCGATGGTACGTGGTCCCTAAATTATTTTAGTACAAAATAATATGTACGAGTAATTTATTTATTTAACATAGAACAGAGACACCTATAGCGCGGAACAAGGTCGGGTGGGAAAAACTAATGCATTTGCAACTTCTACGGTTAGCAACAAAATCGGATACCGATATATTTCGATAGTACGTATCATCATGATCATAATCATCCAGCCCTTTTCGTTCACTGCTGGACATAGGCCTCCCTCATTTTTGTCCATTGTGCTCTATTTTGAGCACTTTGCATCCAATTTTTTGACATTTCCTTGAGCTCATCTGGACTGAAGCGTAGGTCATCTTCCTCTACTTCTTTTGTCTAATCTCGGCCTGCCCTCAAGTAATCTCTTCGTCCACCCCCCATCACTGATTCGGGCGACGTGTCCGGCCCAGTTCCATTTCAGGGTGGCATTTCGGGAAATTACATCGGTAACTTCTGTTCTTCGCCTTAAGTCTTCATTTCTAACTCGGTCACGAAGCGATATACTCAGCATTGAGCTTTTCATTTTCCTCTGGGCTATTAGCAGTATTTTAGAAGTTGTAGCTGTCAATGTCAAAGTTTCGTCACCATAAGTCATCATAGGCAACACAAATTGGTCAAAT
Organism: Diabrotica virgifera virgifera; assembly: GCF_917563875.1. NCBI lineage: Eukaryota > Metazoa > Arthropoda > Insecta > Coleoptera > Chrysomelidae > Diabrotica > Diabrotica virgifera. Next base: position 181,981,170 of record NC_065443.1, on the reverse strand, counting down.
GTTTTATGTTTTAGAGAAATTGGTATATCGCTTTTAAAGATGTCTTTGAGTTTTTCATAGGCTACCTATGGTAGGTTTATTCTTCTTCGTAGTTCGCAAGTTTGGTTGTCTCTTGTGATCTTTATTTCGTGTCCAAGGTATATGTATTTTTCCACTAGCTCTACTTCGTTGTCCCCAATATTGATATTTCCGCTAGGTACTAGGTTTGTCATGAATTTTGTTTTGGAGATGTTTATTTTGAGACACCTACACTGGCATACACTAACTAAAGTTCATGTAGCATGGTACATATCTCCTTGAGGTTGTCAGAGAACAAAACTATGTCGTCTGCGAATTTCAAATTTGTTAATCTTCTACCGGCAATATTCAGGCCTCGCTCTTCCCAGTTAAGTTATTTACAAGCATATTCTAGTACGAGTAGTATAGTATAGTACTCTATAATTTTATACGAGATATCAAAATATATGAATTTGGCTCAAGAGTAAAATACCTTTATTTTTCACAATATCGAAAATTGTTATTATGAAAAATTATTAAGAATTAAAAACCATGTTTTAGTTTGTAATTACATCCTTCTAATTGAAATATTTCGAACTATAAAGGTACTTTACATTTGATCTAAATTTATCTTTTTTGACATACCTCGTATAAAATTGATATAAGATTGTTGTATTTTAGGTTTTAGAGTGTTTTAGACCATGCAGAACTTTTTATTACTAATCACTTTTTTCGTAAAATTAATAATAAAAGAATTATTAGAATTAAAATTACTGAAAATAATGTTATAGGTTTCAGACCATGCAGAGCTTTTTATGAAGAATAACTTTTTTTCGTAAAATTAATAATAAAAAGGTTTTCCATATGGATACAACTTACAGGGACATACTGTATATTATTTTACGGACTATAATAAACTTTACTTAATTTTTTTTTGTTTTAGCACCTAATCTTTACAACCCAATAGGTCCCCATAACCCTCGAGTAACTGGAAATTTAGCATACTTTCCTCCCCTACTATAATGCACACTACAGTAAGCATAAATGGTATAAGCCATATCCATGGTTATGGCGGTTTCTGTGAACTAATTTCTAAACCACATTCGTCAAATAATATGAAAATACAAAAAAGGAGATCCCCATGAATTAGAAAATTACAGATAAGTCTTCTTAGTCACTTATACAAACTCCTTACAAGAATAGTTACGAATCGTCTTGAGAAAAAACTTGATTTCTACCAGCCAATTTGGAACAAATGATCACCCACAGAGCACTAAAACGGTAAGAGAAAAGACTATCGAATACAATCGACCACTCGTTTTGGCTTTTGTGGATTTCCATAAAGCCTTTGACACGGTAGAATGTGACAAAATTCTGGAAGTACTACAAGCATGCCGCATTGACTACCGATACACAAGGTTAATTTACAATACATACAAGAACGCAACTATGTAGGTGAAACTACATAAAAACACGGACCATATCCCAATCGGCAGAGGAGTCCGACAGGACGATAACTTATCGCCTAAACTCTTTACCGCAGTACCAGAATATGCTTGTAAATAACTTAACTGGGAAGAGCGAGGCCTGAATATTGACGGTAGAAGATTAACAAATTTGAAATTCGCAGACGACACAGTTTTGTTCTCTGACAACCTCAACAAGATATGTACCATGCTACATGAACTTTAGTTAGTGAACGCCAGTGTAGGTGTCTCAAAATAAACATCTCCAAAACAAAATTCATGACAAACCTAGTACCTAGCGGAAATATCAATATTGGAGAAAACGAAGTAGAGCTAGTGGAAAAATACATATACCTTGGACACGAAATAAAGATCACAAGAGACAAACAAATATGCAAACTACGAAGAAGAATAAACCTACCATAGGTAGCCTATGGAAAACTCAAAGACCTATTTAAAAGCGACATACCAATTTCTCTAAAACGTAAAACATTTGACCAATTTGTGTTGCCTATGATGACTTATGGTGCCGAAACTTTGACATTGACAGCCACAGCTTCTAAAATGCTGCAAATAGCCCAGAGGAAAATGGAAAGGTCAATGCTGAGTATGTAGCTTCGTGACCGAGTTAGAAATGAAGACTTAAGGCGAAGAACAGGAGTTACCGATGTAATTTCCCGAATTGCCACCCTGAAATGGAACTTGGCCGGACACGTCGCCCGAATCAGTGATGGGGGGTGGATGAAGAGTGCAGGCCGAGATTAGACAAAAGAAGTAGAGGAAGACCATCTACTCGTTGGACTGATGAGCTCAAGAAAATGTCAAGAAATTGGATGCAAAGTGCTCAAAATAGAGCACAATGGACAAAAATGAGGGAGGCCTATGTTCAGCGGTAAACGAAAAGGGCTGTATGATGATGATAATGATACGTACTATCGAAATATATCCGTATCCGATTTTGTTGCTAACCGTAGAACTTGCAAATGCATTAGTTTATCCCACCCGACCTGGTTCCGCGCTATACATATGTGTCTCTGTTCTATGTTAAATAAATAAGTTACTCGTACATATTATTTGGTATTAAAATAATTTAGGGAACACGTACCATCAAATTATACTTCTATCTGATTTTATTTCTCATTGTTTTAGTGAACATACAAGTGTTTCGTTGTGCGTTTAATGAGAAGCTGGCACCGCCCCATTTTGAACGCGATTTCCTGGTCAACGGTTTGAGTAACAAAATTTAGATTAGAGCAACTAATTAGCACATAAATAGCACTAAATTTTTCACAAAAAAAATCAAAAAGTTTGAGCTTCTTTCGGTGTGGGTGGATGCAGGCTTGCCATTAACTTGCACCCCCCCCCCCAATTTTCGACGCGATTTCCTAGTCAACGGTTTGAGCAACAAAATTCGGAATAGAGCAACTAATTAGCACATAAATAGCACTAAATTTTTCACCAAAAAATCAAGAAGTTTGAGCTTGTTTCGGTGTGGGTGGGTGCAGGATTGCCATTAAACTGCACCCCCCACTTTCAACGCCATTTCCTGGTCAACGGTTTGAGCAACAAAATTCTGATTAGAGCAACTAATTAGCACATATATAGCACTAAATTTGTCACCAAAAAAAAATCAATAAGTATGAACTTTTTTCGGTGTGGGAGGGTGCAGCTTGCCATTAAGCTGGACCCCCCAATTTGAACGCGATTTCCTGGTCAACGGTTTGAGCAACAAAATTCGGAAAAAGCAACTAATTAGCACATAAATAGCACTAAATTTTTCACCAAAAAAATCAAGAAGTTTGAGCTTGTTTCGGTGTGGGTGGGTGCAGGATTGCCATTAAACTGCACCCCCCACTTTCAACGCGATTTCCTGGTCAACGGTTTGAGCAACAAAATTCTGATTAGAGCAACTAATTAGCACATAAATAGCACTAAATTTGTCACCAAAAAAAATCAATAAGTATGAACTTTTTTCGGTGTGGGTGGGTGCAGCTTGCCATTAAGCTGGACCCCCCAATTTGAACGCGATTTCCTGGTCAACGGTTTGAGCAACAAAATTCGGATTAGAGCAACTAACTAGCACATAAATAGTACTAAATTTATCTCAAAAAAAAATCAATAAGTTTGGACATTTTTGGGTGTGGGTGGGTGCAATTTGCCATTAAGTTGGACTCCCTCACTTTGAACGCGATTTCCTGGTCAACTGTTTGAGCAACAAAATTCGGATTAGAGCAACTAATTCGCACATAAATAGCACTAAATTTTTCACCAAAAAAATCAAGAAGTTTGAGCTTGTTTCGGTGTAGGTGGATGCAGGCTTGCCATTAACCTGCACCCCCCATTTTCGACGCGATTTCCTAGTCAACGGTTTGAGCAACAAAATTCAGAATAGAGCAACTAATTAGCACATAAATAGCACTAAATTCTTCACCAACAAATTAAGCAGTTTGAGCTTTTTTCGGTGTGGGTGGGTGCAGCTTGCCTTTAAGCTGGACCCCCCAATTTGAATGCGATTTCCTGGTCAACGGTTTGAGCAACAAAATTCGGAATAGAGCAACTAATTAGCACATAAATAGTACTAAATTTATCTAAAAAAAAAATCAATAAGTTTGGACATTTTTGGGTGTGGGTGGGTGCAATTTGCCATTAAGTTGGAACCCCTCACTTTGAACGCGATTTCCTGGTCAACTGTTTGAGCAACAAAATTCGGAATAGAGCAACTAATTAGCACATAAACAGCACTAAATTCTTCACCAACAAATTAAGCAGTTTTAGCTTTTTTCGGTGTGGGTGGGTGCAGCTTGCCATTAAGCTGGACCCCCCAATTTGAACGCGATTTCCTGGTCAACGGTTTGAGCAACAAAATTCGGATTAGAGCAACTAATTAGCACACAAAAAGTACTAAATTTATCTCAAAAAAAAATCAATGAGTTTGAACATTTTTGGGTGTGGGTGGGTGCAATTTGCCATTAAGTTGGACCCCCTCACTTTGAACGCGATTTCCTGGTCAACTGTTTGAGCAACAAAATTCGGAATAGAGCAACTAATTAGCACATAAATAGCACTAAATTTTTCACCAAAAAAATCAAGAAGTTTGAGCTTGTTTCGCTGTGGGTGGATGCAGGCTTTCCATTAACCTGCACCCACCATTTTCGACGCGATTTCCTAGTCAACGGTTTGAGCAACAAAATTCAGAATAGAGCAACTAATTAGCACATAAACAGCACTAAATTCTTCACCAACAAATTAAGCAGTTTGAGCTTTTTTCGGTGTGGGTGGGTGCAGCTTGCCATTAAGCTGGACCCCCCAATTTGAACGCGATTTCCTGGTCAACGGTTTGAGCAACAAAATTCGGATTAGAGCAACTAATTAGCACATAAATAGTACTAAATTTATCTAAAAAAAATCAATAAGTTTGGACATTTTTGGGTGTGGGTGGGTGCAATTTGACATTAAGTTGGACCCCCTCATTTTGAACGCGATCTCCTGGTCAACTGTTTGAGCAACAAAATTCGGAATAGAGCAACTAATTAACACATAAATAGCACTAAATTTTTCACCAAAAAAATCAAGAAGTTTGAGCTTGTTTCGGTGTGGGTGGGTGCAGGATTGCCATTAAACTGCACCCCCCATTTTCAACGCGATTTCCTGGTCAACGGTTCGAGCAACAAAATTCGGATTAGAGCAACTAATTAGCACATAAATAGCACTAAATTTATCACCAAAAAAAAATCAAATAGTATGAACTTTTTTCGGTGTGGGTGGGTGCAGCTTGCCATTAAGCTGGACCCCCCAATTTGAACGCGATTTCCTGGTCAACGGTTTGAGCAACAAAATTCGGATTAGAGCAACTAATTAGCACATAAATAGTACTAAATTTATCTCAAAAAGAATCAATAAGTTTGGACTTTTTCGGTGTGGGTGGGTGCAATTTGCCATTAAGTTGGACCCCCCCAATTTGAACGCGATTTCCTGGTCAACTGTTTGAGCAACAAAATTCAGAATAGAGCAATTAATTAGCACATAAATAGCACTAAATTTTTCACCAAAAAAAATCAAGCAGTTTGAGCTTTTTTCTGTGTGGGTGGGTGCAGGCTTGCCATTAACCTGCACCCCCCACTTTCAACGCGATATCCTAGTCAACGGTTTGGTCAACAAAATTCAGAATAGAGCAACTAATTAGCACATAAATAGCACTAAATTCTTCACCAAAAAAATTAAGCAGTTTGAGCTTTTTTCGGTGTGGGTGGGTGCAGCTTGCCATTAACCTGCACCCCCCCACTTTCAACGCGATTTCTTGGTCAACGGTTTGAGCAACAAAATTCGGATTAGAGCAACTAATTAGCACATAACTAGCACTAAATTTATCACCAAAAAAAATCAATAAGATTGAACTTTTTTCGGTGTGGGTGGGTGCAGCTTGCCATTAAGCTGGACGCCCCCACTTTGACCGAGATTTCCTGGTCAACGGTTTGAGCAACAAAATTCGGAATAGAGCAATTTAATAGCACATAAATAGCACTAAACTTTTCACCAAAAAAATCAAGAAATTTGAGCTTTTTTCGGTGTGAGTGGGTGCAGCTTGCCATTAAGCTGGACCCCCCAATTTGAACGCGATTTCCTGGTCAACGGTTTGAGCAACAAAATTCGGAATAGAGCAACTAATTAGCACATAAATAGCAATAAATTTATCACCAAAAAAAATCAAGAGGTTTGAGCTTTTTTCGGTGTGGGTGGGTGCAGCTTTACATTAACCTGCACCCCCCATTTTCAACGCGATTTCCTGGTAAACGGTTTGAGCAACAAAATTCGGAATAGAGCAACTAATTAACACATAAATAGCACTAAATTTTTCACCAAAAAAATCAAGAAATTTGAGCTTTTTTCGGTGTGAGTGGGTGCAGCTTGCCATTAAGCTGGACCCCCCACTTTGAACGCGATTTCCTGGTCAACGGTTTGAGCAACAAAATTCAGAATAGAGCAACTAATTAGCACATAAATAACTATAAATTTATCACCAAAAAAATATCAATAAGATTGAACTTTTTTTGGTGTGGGTGGGTGCAGCTTTCCATTAAGCTGGACGCCCCCACTTTGACCGAGATTTCCTGGTCAACGGTTTGAGCAACAAAATTCGGAATAGAGCAACTAATTAGCACATAAATAGCACTAAACTTTTCACCAAAAAAATCAAGAAATTTGAGCTATTTTCGGCGTGAATGAGTGCAGCTTGCCATTAAGCTGGACCCCCCACTTTGAACGCGATTTCCTGGTCAACGGTTTGTGCAACAAAATTTGGATTAGAGCAACTAATTAGCACATAAATAGCACTAAATTTTTCACCAAAAAAATCAAGAAGTTTGAGCTTTTTTCGGTGTGGGTGGGTGCAGCTTGCCATTAACCTGCACCCCACACTTTCAACGCGATTTCTTGGTCAACGGTTTGAGCAACAAAATTCGGATTAAAGCAACTAATTAGCACATAAATAGCACTAAATTTATCACAAAAAAAAATCAATAGGTTTGAAGTTTTTTCGGTGTTGGTGGGTGCAGTTTGCCATTAAGCTTGACCCCCCTAATTTGAACGCGATTTCCTGGTAAACGGTTTGAGCAACAAAATTCGGAATAGAGCAACTAATTAGCACATAAATAGCACTAAATTTATCACCCAAAAAATCAAGAAGTTTGAGCTTTTTTCGGTGTGGGTGGGTGCAGCTTGCCATTAACCTGCACCCCCCCACTTTCAACGCGATTTCCTGGTAAACGGTTTGAGCAACAAAATTCGGTATAGAGCAACTAATTAGCACATAAATAGCACTAAATTTATCACCAAAAAAAATCAAGAAGTTTGAGCTTTTTTCGGTGTGGGTGGGTGCAGCTTGCCATTAACCTGCACCCCCCCACTTTCAACGCGATTTCCTGGTAAACGGTTTGAGCAACAAATTTCGGAATAGAGCAACTAATTAGCACATAAATTTATCACCAAAAAAATCAAGAAGTTTGAGCTTTTTTCGGTGTGGGTGGGTGCAGCTTGCCATTAACCTGCACCCCCCCACTTTCAACGCGATTTCCTGGTAAACGGTTTGAGCAACAAAATTCGGAATAGAGCAACTAATTAGCACATAAATAGCACTAAATTTATCACCCAAAAAAATCAAGAAGTTTGAGCTTTTTTCGGTGTGGGTGGGTGCAGCTTGCCATTAACCTGCACCCCCCCCCCACTTTCAACGCGATTTCCTGGTAAACGGTTTGAGCAACAAAATTCGGTATAGAGCAAGTAATTAGCACATAAATAGCACTAAATTTATCACCAAAAAAAATCAAGAAGTTTGAGCTTTTTTCGGTGTGGGTGGGTGCAGCTTGCCATTAACCTGCACCCCCCACTTTCAACGCGATTTCCTGGTAAACGGTTTGAGCAACAAATTTCGGAATAGAGCAACTAATTAGCACATAAATTTATCACCAAAAAAATCAAGAAGTTTGAGCTTTTTTCGGTGTGGGTGGGTGCAGCTTGCCATTAACCTGCACCCCCCCACTTTCAACGCGATTTCCTGGTAAACGGTTTGAGCAACAAAATTCGGAATAGAGCAACTAATTAGCACATAAATAGCACTAAATTTATCACCAAAAAAATCAAGAAGTTTGAGCTTTTTTCGGTGAGGGTGGGTGCAGCTTTATATTAACCTGCACCCCCCACTTTCAACGCGATTTCCTGGTAAACGGTTTGAGCAACAAAATTCGGAATAGAGCAACTAATTAGCACATAAATAGCACTAAATTTTTTGCCTAGTCCGAACTTTAGTCGCGATGGTGGGGGGTGCAGCTTAATATGGGTAGTTTATACGAAGGGTAAAACAGCTGCTTTGTTCACAGCTTAACAGTAAAAGGCACTAAACACCTACGCTTGTTCCGCGCTTAGCTATTTATTTGGTATTGTTAAGTGGACAAAAACAGATATAGAAAATCTTCAGCGAAAAGTACGAACACACCTTACAAAAGCCCAAAAACACCACCCTAAAACTGCAGTAGAACGAACGACATTACCGCGGTATTTAGGAGGAAGAGGACTTATGGAACATATAGGTGAGCAATTAGATAAACAAATTGCTAATTTAAGAACTTATTTTCAGATGCAAGCTGAAACATCTACTCTACATCGCTCTATCTGCGCAGTAGATGACACAACACCGATCAAACTGAGGGAACCAGAAATGCGCATAAATCACCTCATTAAGGACGAAAAAATGCGCAACTGGATGGGTAAACCTCTGCACGGGCGACATCTCAATGAGGTCAGCCAAGACTATGTCGACAATGCAGCGTCGAACTATTGGTTGACAGCAGGAAAGATGTTCCCTGAAACGGAGGGTTCATTACTGGCCATTCAGGATCAGGTTATACCAACCAGAAATTACCTGAAATATATCGTCAAAGACCCTCAGGTTCAAAACGACAGATGCCGATATGGATGTCAAGCCCAAGAAACCATCCAACATCTTACAGGGGGCTGCCAGGCATTTGCCTCAACTAAATACAAGGAACGACATGACGCAGTGGGAAAAATCCCTAATCAAGAGATAGCGATCAAGCTGGGACTTCTCCAAACGGACCATCTCCCATATTATCAATACGTCCCTGTGGCACAAACAATGGCACATAATAGACCAGATCTTGTACTAGTTAATAAATTAACAATACAAACAACACTAATTGATGTGGTGATACCTAACAAAAATAATCTACGTAGTAGATTTATTGAAAAGATCGCCAAGTACAGAGATCTGGAAATTCAAATACGAAGGCAATTGAGAATGCAAAGTACCCAGACGATACCGATTATTATGTCTACTACTGGAGTCATTACGAAGATCCTTCTCGAAAGCATAAAAAAGCTGGGTCTCAATGAACATCTTTATAAGACCATGCAGAAAGCTGTACTACTCGCGACGGCCAGAAGTGTACGAAAATTTTTGGGAGATACACCTGCATTCCAAGTCACCTAGGGCTCGATAACACGGAAAGAGCACCAGAGCTCAATCCTTTTGATACCGTAGGTGTCTGGGATGAGTCAATTTTCCCCCTAGAGGGAGTTTGCGCCGTATGACTAAATCTGGATAATTTATTAATAATATTTTATTTGACAATATTAATTGTGTTTGTATTGTGCATGTGCATGTTACCATGGAAACGGCGATAATATATGGAAAACCGTACGAGAACCCGTGAGAAAAAATATTTCCCACTGCAATGGCCGACTTTTCTCACTGCATGAGAAATTGTTCGTTTTGAATGTATGTACTTAAGTAGTTAGAGAAGTTGCACATTATATAGCATCCATAGAAAAATATTTTTTCCTTACAGCAAATTCAGAACAAATTTATTGTACTGCCAAAAATAAGCAAATGCGTCAAATTTGACAATTCAATATTTTTGTTTCTATAATTACAAAACCTGTATTTGGTGGCATCACGAATATTTGAGTCAGAATAATATTTGTCTATTTGAAAATTTTAACATATTTATTTTAATATAATTTAAATGTTAGATTTTCGGAAAAATAGTATGTATACCTTGCAGGAAAAGCCACATTCCCGGACTCTGTATTCCCTTGTACATCGTCCGGGAATGTTAAGCTTTTCCTACTAGGTACACAATGTACTATTAACCGAGTTATTAAGCCTTGAAAATGGCCATTTTCTCTAGTTTTTCAAATTTTAAATTCGCGTATAACTCGACAACAATCAATTTTAGAGAAAAATACAACCGACCTTTTTTGCTCATAATGACCCAAGGAGTCTAAAAAAAATTTTCTCTACGAGCGTGTAAAAATGTCTACTTTCGCGCACGCGTTTTAGTTTAGAAAGTTTCACTTTTCCACACGCGTTTTACTTTTCCGCACGCGTTTTACTTTACCGCACGCGTGTAGATATTTTAATATGGCCTTAAAATAATTATAATACATGCAATAAACTAATATTTAGATATTATGTACTATTTTATTTCAAATGTATCTTATTGTGTTCCTGTTTTAATGAAATAACCGCGACAATTCGATGAAATAAAATTATTTTGACATAATATTCGAAAGTCAAATCGGTAGACAATAACAGTCGTTTTGAATCATCGTCATGGAAACCAAGATCGTCGTCATGCTAAGTAATTATATTGAAAGTTTGGTTTTGACAACCTTGTCAAAGAATTAATTTGTGTATGTATTTTCATATTAATTAAATTAATTGATTAAGATTTGGTAATTTTTTAAAGACTCTTAGAAAAAATATTGTTTCTAACTCTTGCAGAAAGTCTCTTTTCCGCACTAGACTGCCTGCCGAACTCACGCTTCGCGTCGTTCGGCAAACTGCAGTCGCGTGCGGAAAAGTATGACTTTCTGCACTTGTTAGGAAAATAACTATATACGAAGTGAAAAAATTGATTTTTTGATTTTGTTAAAAAAAAATTGTTTAAACAATTTTCCGACCGCGGCATCTCCCGCCAACCTGTGGATTTGTTATAAAGACCTGTTTTTGAGTAGGTTTATACAAAAAAAAATGAATCAGAATAATTTACCTAACGGGGGCGACGACATAACCTAGTCTAATAAGTATCAGCGGTTAAATGTATCCCTTGATTGAACGCACTTAAACTAGAATTCCTATAATTCCGATGCAACGGGGATCGGATTCTCAAGAAAAGGGCAGTAAAATGTGCCCAGATGTGCAAATGTGTGTGTTTGGAATTGAGGGCGTAGCATATCAGGGATCCTAGGGTAAATACGTTTATTTAATTTAATTTCTTACAATAATTTGTTTACTTACATAATAAACGTAAAAAAAGTCTTAAAAGCATAAACGTGCTTGTTGATTTATCTATCTAATGTTTACAGATTAATACCTATTTACAGTTTTTTGACAAATCATTTTTTAGAGTTTCTAACTAGGTTATTTTCTAGTATAATTTAAATTTAATACATTGTTACACAAATCGCTTTTTTCTTTGGTCCAAGTAGTAAATAATTTTATAGGTTATAATAACATAATCTAAATCTTTCTACCTAACGGTGTAAGGTGTTTAAAAAATACAATTCATGTATCTATATCATATACAAATCGTCCCCACTCAGGTTTATTCTTAGCCCTTCGTTTCGCTTCAGTCCAAGTTGTGTTCTTCTCTTACAATGCTGTTTCTTATTCTATCGCGTCTTGTAATTCCTTTTACTTTTCGGACATCTTGGATATTAAAGCACCTTAATATGTCTGTGTAGATTTTGGCGTTCGATCCGACCATCACTTGTGACATCGTTGCCGTATCCTCTATTTTTTCATATTATCACGTTACAATTTTTGTGATATTATACACGAGCGTGACACCCTCAAAACAGCGCATAGTTTTCGAGATACTGACCACAGAGGGATGAATGGCTAATTTTATTCATACTTTATATTTTCGAGGGTGCTGAAAACGAAAATGAAGTTTATTTTGAATTTTATGTGGGGGAACATTGTCAAAATCGCAATTTTAACCTAAAAATAAAAAAAAAAGAAATCACGTTTTTTTGCGTTTACCTCGCTACAACTCTGTTCCATTTTAATATTTTTTTTCTGAAATTTTTACACTATATATCTGTAACATTTTTGAAGACAAAGGTATCTGCCTCAAGTTTTTATTCTTATCATGATAAAGGTTATGAATTTTTCAAAGAAAAAGGTGCGGATTTGTGCATTGCAAAGTTTAATCGCGAAAGTTGTGTGACGAAGTTTAAAATTTAGCTTCTCAATCACGTTTACTTTAAAGTAGAGTGTACAAAGAAGTTTTCTGGTAAGTTTAAGATCAAAATGTTTTATAGAAAAAAAAAAATAGTGCAACTTTTAATGTCGACATTAGAAATCCGACAGACAACCTAGGTCTAATTTCTCACCTTTAGTACTATCCTTGGATTATAAGCTTTAATTTGACACCTCATTTGTCATTATATCTAGAATAATGACGGAGAAGTAAACGTTATTATTCTATTATTCTTGTAGGTACATTTAACATTGATTGAAATTATGAAAGAAATATATAGAAAACAGCATGGCAACACTGTGACGCACAAACATAAAAATTCAGCCACATTCAGCTGTGCGTTACATAGGGTGCTTTAATATCCAAGATGTCCTACTTTTCTTGGGTACTTCATGTCCATTGAGTTTATTCTACTTTTCGATGATTGTGTTAGCACCCAGCTCTCATTACCATAGGTAAGGATTGGCCTGAAGATCGTTTTATATACCTCTATCATTGTCCTCATCTTTGTCCTGCTGCTTAATTCTTTCTTTCCAATGAATGCTCTAAGCTGTAGTACATTCTGAACGCCATGGTTATCCTTTCGTTGACATCTTCTGATCTTCCTCCATTTTATATTTTCACACCCAGGTATTTATATGTTGTTACTTGTTCTAGGTTCTGGTTATTTATCTCTATATTTACTTGTTTCTCCTCATTTCCCATGACCATTATCTTTGTTTTCTCCATGTTTGTTTTCATATTTCTTTCTTTAATAATATAAAAAACAGTTTTTATATAAATAAAAATTTGTGATATTTTTAAAGTGTATGGGTAATTGATTTATTAGTCCGTTCGCTGACGGTAAAATATTGCAAAACCTATAAATTTTTAAAGAACCGTTTAGAATAACATGAAATTTGGCATAAACATAATATGTAGGTAGCATGTGGGGCGAGTTTCATCCCTTCCGAGGGTGAAACCCTCGCTCAAAATAAGGCCGGAAATGGATAAACTACCTCATTCTAAGCAATTTTTGTTCTATAGCATTTTTTTACTAAATTAAAACTTTTCGAGTTATTTGCGAGTAAATATGTTCATTTACAAAACACATTTTTATACGGTTTCTTGCAAATAACTCAAAAAGTAAGTATTTTATCAAAAGAAACACTCCTAGCAAAAATGGTCATGCCTGTTCATGTAAAGTAATTGCTGGACTATGAATCATGTTAAATGCATTCAGTGGGTGCGTCATCGACACATTTTCTTTCTTTTCTCTGACATCTTCTTAAAAATTGCCAAGCTACAATAACATCTTTTTCGATTGAAGACATTTCAAATACTGATATACGGAAGATCCAAAATTGGCACGCTCCTGTATTCTACACAATGATAAAATGTGTTATGCGACGTTATCTCTGTTAAGTCTAAACAGATGGCTATTGAAAAATATGCAACATTTACCGTATGAGTTTTATTTTATATGTTGCATTTGGTGGGCGAGCTCTCTTAACCTTTCAGTGCTAACGTGAAATATTTTGACAAAAGTGCTAACGTTCGTCTCTGGGACCGTATGTTTATACATGCCCTAGTACTGTAAATTTTACAAATTTTCAAAATTTAATTACTTCAAGGGTCTAATTAAATACTTTTTTATTTAAAATAAATGCAGTTTTATTTAAAAATTATATTTATAAACAATTATTTTGACAAAAATAATTCCTTAACAAAAACAAGCAACTATTCTAAAAAGGGAGAAAAAAACTCTAAAATCTTAATAGAAACAAAAAATTTGCTGAGTTATTTTTAAACTAAAGATGAAATTATCCACTTATAATAACCACACTTAAGCAATTCTAATAATACGAAGTAATTTTAAACTTAAAAAAAGTCAATATTTTTCTGAACATTCCACACATATACCCTTTATGTGTTCTAAGGACATAAATTTATTACACTAGTAACAACTGTACTTTGTTTTTCGACTTTTCGTAGTTCATTTCTATTTCTAAAAAGTAAAAAAATAATATTTTATTCACCAAAAATACAACGCTAAAAGTTACATTTGTTACCTTTAGTACAGCCGCAAAAGCTAACATCCGTCTCTGAGACCGAAATCTTGTGTAACGAACGAACTATGTATCTACGTTCAACAATATTTAAATACTAACAACGGTTAGGTAAAATATGAAGCTATTGAATGACCTAGCCCGAATATCGGAATAGATCGTTAATTATAGGTATGAATAGGTTAGCTCCGTCTATGAGACCATGCGTTAGCACTGAAAGGTTAAGGACACTGCCATATAATGACTCGACAATGGTACTGGACGATTCGAAAAACGTTCGCAAAAATAGTCCCATAGTCCGCTGACAATCGCAGATACGATCACGCGTTCTCCTTTCGTGTAGGTACTTGCCGCCCGCCTGCATGTTTAACTCGTTACTAACAACGCACCGACATCGACACTCACAACGAACAGAAACACGCGACAGGCAGATGAACGAAACTCAAGGTTAACCCTACAAACAGTAGGGAACACCTGTTAGGTGAGGCCGATTGTTAGCATGTACAATACTTATCGCGCTTATGCACGGAACTACATAGCGGGAACTGACTTTTGCCGCACCCTGTACTATATTGTAAAGATTTTAAACAATTTTAAAAAAAGTTAAGCGCATTATGCACAAAAAGTGAAGAGCAAAAATAACGGGAAAAATTACGTCTTAGGTCTGGTCGACGCCGAGCCCCGTACATCGCCGGGCCCCGGTAAAAATGTACCGGCTGTACCGCCCTCTCGGCGGGCCTGAGAATAGGACGTTCAATAAGCCGAATTGCAAGAAATACAGCAGTAGAGACGTAAAGAGATAGTTCCCCAATAGGAAAACAATCAGTTGGAAGACAAACAAACTGATAGAACGACAACTTACTGGAGGCACATTTAAAAACAGATAGAGTTATGCCTACATAAAAAGAAGAAGAATACATGGGATATCTAAATAAGCCAATTGGATGCAATACGACCGGCTTGTAATTTTCAGTAGTTTAAATACTGTCGGTATTTAACTGAATAATTTTGTTTTTAATCTAAGACCTATTGCTTTTCATATTATAATACCTACTCATAATCCTGCCTATCAATAATATAATATTTCATGAAAATATTTTGTATCCAGAAAGATCCGACACAAGGTAAATAATTGAGATATTACTCAGAATTTATTTCTTTTGATTATTTTAAGTACTTATTTGTTGTTTTACCATCATACCAGTGTACCTCCTCCATAATTATATTCACAGTCTAGTACGTAATTTTTAGATTCTCTTATTGAGTTAAATATAGTCTAGTCGCAATATAGGGGGTCCCGTGGACACTTTTAGGTCGCCGCGATTTGATGGTGGTTTCTTAATTCTAAGATTATTTATTAATGGAGATTATTAATTCTAAGAAACTTTTGTTCTATACAGTTTTTTCACTTTCTCGAAATCTTTTATCACATATCTCGAAAAGTCAATACTTTTCGAGATATTTTTGTTTTTTTGTTGAAAAATGAACATATTCACTCGCAAATAACTCGAAAAGTATTGACTTGGTAAAAGAACTGTACAGAACAAAAGTTGTTTAGACTCAATCAGTTTATCCAATTCCGGACTTATTTTGAAGGTTTTTTTTGCACCCCCGAAACGGGGTGAAGCTCACCCCCAGGGTAAAAACACACATCGGCACAATATCACTTGTTTTGTTTGACATGTTAGATACGTGTATGCTAAATTTCATGTCATTCCAGGTGTTTTTTTTAAATATAGAGCAAAATCCGTGAGTAAACGTACTATAAACCATTATTTTTGCAATAATTTATTAATAACAAAGTCGGAACGTGGTTTAAGATATCAGGACTAGTGACAATCTATTTTGCGTATAAAAATACTATGAAAAATACTACAAACTTGCTGTAGATAACGCATTTCGAGCTTTTCGGCGAATATACAATTATTTTGTTATTAACAAAATAAGAACACATTTTGAGTAATCGTGAATGTCGTATTCGATTTAGCGACCAAAAATACACCAGAGAAGACCTTAACACTATCAATTTATTTACAGGGCTTCTAATAATTCCTGAAAAACATCTAATTTTACCATAATTTGTTAATAACAATTAAACGCCTCACATTCGGGCTTCCAGACCACTTCCATTGGATTCAGCGACCCAAAAACCCATAATACCACCATCAAATCGTGGCGACCTAAAAATGCCCACGGGACCCCTATGTTGCGACTAGACTAATAATTATGTCTTTGTGGATTTAATCTTGGTTTCTTATTCGTACTAAATAATATATAGACCGATCAAATAAAATTAAAATACATATAAATCAAAATGTAATTCCGTACAGGTTGGAATACATTTTTTATCAAAGTTTAGGTCAAAACAAAAGATTTTTTCAAGAAAGTATATGATTCATATGAGGGGATCATTGTTTAATAATTAAAAATGGGTAATTTTTGCACAAAATTTACTTTTTTGACTGCTGCGGTAATTCTTGTTTTTATTAAAGTTTTTACACTTTTTTTCTGCAAAGCTGAAGAAACAATATTTTATATAAGACTTACTAAATTAAATTTGGCCCTTAATTTATTTAAATAATTGTAAATCTAAATTGAAAAACTTTCCAAAAAAAATATTGTTTTGATTATAAATAAGCACAATAAAACATTTTGTTTCGCAAAAAAAGTTGCGCTATGGTACCAGTATAAATTTTAAAAAAAAATTTTGATAAACATGGAGCAGTTTATGAGATATGTAATTTGTTTATTAAAGGTTACCATTTTTTCAATTGCAAAAACGCGGTTGTTCGAGATAGAGCATACAAGTTTTTAGGGTCTCATTTATTTTGGTTTTAGTAATAGTACTGTAACAGTTCGGCCTATTTCCCCGTGTTAAATCCCATAAGAAATCGCTAAGGTCCAACGTGGTCATTTTTGACGCGTATAGTGGTGGAGGCGCCACGGCTCGTAGGATCGTCTCGTGTGGCGGCTTGCAGGAAAGGGGAGGGGTAACGAATATGGGGTAAGCGCAAAGACATGGCATCGCATACGCTGTTATTTGTGTCTTCTTTTCGAATCTAAATTTATAATACCACGCCCGTTTATGAATATTTCTAGGCAGCATATGTCTCTCATAAATTTAATAAGGTAATGTTTTGCCATACTTCATTATGTCTGTATTTGTTAAAGCGTGATGAGGAAGGATTAGTTTGTGTGAAATAAAGACATCTGCATGTCTTAATAATAACCGCCAAGATTTTTTAATATCTAAAAATAACTTAACCATCTGGCAGTCTAATCAGCATCCGGTACTTCAGGGCAGATGAGGGGACCATCGACCAACAGTGATAGTAAACATTCGGTCTAAAAAATTGCATTAAATCATTAACATATTTAAAGCATAGGCCTCTTCTTTCCATCTCTCGCAAAGTATAATATACAGGGTGTAGTCAGAAAGTCAAACCAATTTTTCTTTCCGTCTGTCACAGAGTATAATATACAGGGTTTAGTCAGAAAGTCAAACCAATTTAATATATACCATTCTTACGGCCAAACCAACAAATATCCACCGTCTTCTACGATTGAATACTACTATACATGAATCTCCAGCCAATCACACACCTGTTCCTTACAAAGAACATATACCATTCTTGCAGTATGGCCAAACCAACACACATCCACAGTCTTCTCTGATTCCCTGGATCGCCCTCCAATCATACACCTGCTCCTTATAAAGAGCATATACCATTCTTGCAGTATGGCCAAACCAACACACATCCACCGTCTTCTCTGATTCCCTGGATCGCCCTCCAATCATACACCTGTTCCTAGAGACATATACCATCCTTACGGCCAAACCAACAAACACCCACCGTCTTCTATGATTGAACACTACTATACATAAATCTCCATCCAATCGTGATTGTGAGTTGCATACTTTAGTTTATCTAAGGCAAGTCGGGTAATACTATGTAGGTAGAGATTGTACTTCTCAGGTAAAAATGGGATTATCTGTTTTATTATAAAAACCGTTTAACAATATAGCATAGTACAAACAATTGTTTGATATATAGATATGATGTTTATGTTGACATAGAAAAGGCATTTAATATAGTAAAAATAAGTTGTATTATTGAAATAGAAAAATACATGTACTGTATTTTACCTATGACCATAAACAAATTTAGACTACATAGACTGAAAAAAGGTTAGCAAGGACAGTCAAGCAGTAAATAATGGTTAAATATAATATGTAAACGTTAATAAAATAATGTTAGTATCTAACCGATAGAATGTGTGTAAAGCGATTTATAAAATTTTATAAGCATGCAATGAAGGAAAGGTAGTCATTTCGGTCGAACATAAATTTGTTGAAAAAACAAAAATATATTCTTAACAGCAGCCACCAACGTGAAGGTACGACTACATAGACCGCCATGTTAGTAGGGAAGATGGTTAGTAGGAATGAAATATTTTACATTATATGATAATATATTTAATAACGGCAATATACTTAACTTACTTACTAAGGTCACTCTATTACTTGGTTTAGTAGACATCTTTTTATTGATCTGTTGGACATCTTTTATCTATTCTTATTAATGTTAAAACACCGATACTTTGGTATCAATTCATTCGTTACTAAGTTCTATAGTATTCAAAAATGAATTATTAGGGGAAAATAACTCTAGGTTATCTAATCTTAAAACTAGGGATTTTCCGACTCCTGTTTTGTGACAGGCTATCGAAGACTTAAAACTAAATCGGGGAAAGAAGACCATTAAGTTATCGATTGTCTTAATTTGGAGGCTACACGAGCAACGGTTCCAGAGTTAACTAGAACGGCTCATTAATTTGCCAGTGGTCCATATCAAATATCTTTTTAGTGGTCATAACTAAACATCTTTTTATATGGGTTAATCTTAATAATTATACTTCATTTAGAGATAATATATACAAAACTACGATCTACTAGAATCATCATATGTTAAAAAAAAACGATGAGTGCAGGAAAGGTTGAGGAATGTAGTAAAAAGGGTCTGTTCCTGATATCAGTATGTTAGCTGTAATAAATAAAGTTTTAAAAATTACAATATTCAATCATCTAAATAATCTTAGTGGCGTAAAAACGATTAGTGATAGGGTGATAAGAGGATTATATTATTAAAAAAATGTCTAATTCTGATGTATTTATCAATATTGCAGTTGTAATAGATAAAGTTTTAAGAAATGACTATATTCAATCAGCATCCATCTTAAAGTCAATCGAATCATCAATGGTAAATGTTAAAATAAGTTTATTAAAATTTTTGTCTTAAATCTAATCAACATCCATCTCAAGAGTATCAATTAAATAGTGCCCAAAGGGAAGCGTATCATAAGAACCCTGAATGTGTTGTCTTTTATCATCATTGGAGCTGAGCGCAATCTTGCTTTGAGTTATAGAATAAACTTGGTGTTTATCAGAGCGTATAAGATTTTGCGTGGCAGTCTTTGTTGTGAAGGTATCTAAACATTCTACGTAGTCCTCAAAAGTAATTTTAGTATTTACTACAGATTTCTTTACCCCCTTCGCCTTCTTTGTAACACCATAATTTCGTATAATATTATCAATTTCATCATCCTCATACTCTTGTTCTTTCAACTTCCCCCTCAGCTTTTCAATGTCATTATCTGTGGTAGCTGCTTTTGTCGTGTATAATTTCGATCGGAGTCCTATGTAATCGGTCATAATGCAGCCATTATTCTCATCTTTCATTATGCCCAATACCTTCTTATTAACCAGAGGGATGTTGTAAATGTTATCTTTAGGATAGTCTGAGGTATCAAAATATTTATAGCAATCATATATCATTGCTTCATACGGGTCTTTTTCCCGTATCTCCACAATCACCGAATCTGTATCTGTATAGCAGGTCGAAAAGTTTTCTCCGAACCTGCTAGCTAAGTAGCCATATTGGAAATCATATATGGTTGTTTTCGCCAAATCTAAAATACTCATCCCAACATAAATCGGTTTAACTAACCATATTTCCGCTCTATGCATCTCAACAGCAATCAAATTTTCATTAAAGATAGTGGCGTTTTTAAACAGGGGGCTACTTATTCTAGCTTCAGCTCCATAACGACCCTCCCACTCTGTCAGCAATTTAATATCAACGCGCCTGCGCACACACTCTAAAGTCTTACCGAACACTGCATTGTTCATAAGCTTAAACAGATTCTTTTCAAACTCATTTTTTGCTGCCTTCCGCAGATTTGTATTCAAGTCGATGTATGACTTTAACCAAGGAGACTGCTTAAATTTCAGGACTCGATGAATCTTTTTTAGTATTAATCCATGAGCTAGCACTTGCTTCAAGGCCCTGTAATGAATTACATATCTTTCTTTATCATGAAGGGTAGCCATTAATTTGGTCAGCTCTCGCGGACGTTTAGGAGGTTTCATAGTTTTCGGGTTCAAGGATTGGGGACAGAATGGGATGTCTTTATGACGATCATGGAGATGTTGAGGATACTCCAGATCGACCTCGAGAATGCACCCTTCAGAAGAATCGTCCGGAATACTAAGAACGTCGATGTTAGTATCAGTCCACTCGAAACCTCCAAATGGAAGATATTGCGACATTGCCCACCCATATTGATTATTGACATCGAAATACATCAGATAGGAGTCGGTCTTAGATGGGTCGTAAGATACCATGTACTTGTTATTAGCATGAACACGACGTTTCGAGCAAACTTGACTCAAACCACCACGAATGCCACGCTCCACAAACAAATGCATATCTGGATCAGTTAAAAGTTCAAGTTCCTGTTTTGTATACTTAAGCATTGCATCCCACGTGAATCCAGGTAGAGTAAAGTAATGAGCGGGGTCAAGATTATATGTTTCGAGACAACTGGAGCGGAACCGCTCAAAAACATCGGCAAGAAGAAGAATATCTGTTTTCATGTAGAGATCGACGTAATCTCCGAGAGAAGAACAAGAGAATGAGGACCAGACTTGGAGGGCGCGATGATAATGGCGGCGAGGACAAGGTTTATCCTCAAGTTTATTATAAAAAGACTCGATAGACGGCAGACATGTTTCAATAAAGCGATCAAAAGAATCAATATAATCATAAGGCATGATACCTTTCGCAGTAAGAAGATTGAACTGCTCCTCGGGAAGGAAAACATATTGAGAGCGGAGATTAGGATATTCGGTCAAATAAGAAGAGAGCTTATCGAGAGAAGACGCCATAAATCGAAAACTATCGATGAAACGAAATTTAATTCGAGCATCATTAATGTGTTTAGTGAAAGATATATATTTTTCCTTTGTAATAGGAAGAAGATCTACGGGACCTTTGATGTGAGTAGCAATATCAGTAACAATGAAGTGGGCATCATATCCGCTGAGGTTATGAAATATCACAGGGATAGTGTGAGCATCTTTGTAATTAATGTTACACCCTTCATGAGCTGCAAATCTATAATTATTTTCTGGGATCAGGTGATTA
The DNA here is from genome assembly GCF_917563875.1 of Diabrotica virgifera virgifera. Lineage (NCBI taxonomy): Eukaryota > Metazoa > Arthropoda > Insecta > Coleoptera > Chrysomelidae > Diabrotica > Diabrotica virgifera. Next base: position 181,959,391 of record NC_065443.1, on the reverse strand, counting down.
TGATCTCGAATTTTCTTATCGCTGGGGGAGAAGCGCTGCTCACAAATATGACAATGAGTGGCTGATTGAAAATCACTCTCTTGCTGAAATGTCATATTAATATCAAATGGACACATAAACACCGTAGAAACATCCTCAGCAAGCTGATTTAGTTCATCTGCGAACCATTTCATGCAATCTTTTCCACGATATGATTTGTAAAATGACAGAGAATTATCATAGGAACATTTAAAGTAATACCCAACGGCAGCAGGTATATGTTTTTGATAGGTAGTCTTTTCAGCACTATGTTCCAGAACGCTTTCGAGATCTGCGTATACGGCGAAGGGGGCTTTTAGTTTATTCCTGAAATTCTTAAATTTTAACATTTTTTGGCTTTCTTCAGGCATTTTAATGGCTGTTTCATTTATTCTTTCACAATCGTTGATGTGAGCTTCTAACTGTGTATACGATGAAAATGGTTGTAAACACCTATCACAGATAACATCTGATCGCCCATTGCAGCATGTCTTATGAACATTCATCTTTTCTTGTGATCGGAAGTAATGGAGGCAGCCATCACAGAAATATTTTGTTCCATCACATTTGCTAAGCTGCTTGGAAAGGAGGCGAGATAGATTTTTTATCCAAACGTAATGATATCTAACGGGACCTTGGTCGTCATAATTATCTTGTATCAAAAGCATATTCACATGTTTATCCTTCTTGTTTTTTGTTAGGAAGGTTGGGAGGGTCGTATAGTTCTTTTTCTCCTTTTTCAAAATGTATACATTGATCGATATATTATTCTGCTTTTCAAAATTCGGAATCTGTTTGAAGGTCATTGGCCACTGAATACCTTTAAGTTTCAGCACTTGGGAGTAGTGTGGGTAAGATGACATTAAATCAGAGTTACTCCGACAAGGATATAACGCCGATATGACAGCCCATGCAAAGCATGCCTCGTCATCGTTCTTAACATTAATGCATGCCTGTTTTCTTTTTATCTGAGGGGGAAGTTCAATGTATGAAGAGCCAAGCTGTGGTGTAAATTTGTTTATATTAACCCCCAGGTTAACAACCGCTTTTAGTGCCCAGCCACTATCTCTCTCTTGGAATTCTTCCAAGTCTCTGCTGATGGGTTCCACTACTTTTTTCTTGAACCATTCATCAAGATTGGTGTCTCTATAAATGGCTGAGTTTGAAGTAGTGAAGTACTTGGTTTCATTTATCATCTTTTCACCTTGAGCAATCTCGAACTCTCCTCCAAATGCTATGTTAACTTTCACTGCAGCGTTATTTTTTAAGACATTATGGATTCGTCGCTTGAACAGAGCTTTGCAATCAACCAGGAAACTTCCCGGGTCCTTGTGTTTCAGGTTCGAAATGACTCCAGTCTGAATTCTTGAATTAAATGTAGATACAGAGTCATCCCATTGTACCCTACGCTTTGCAGTCTCCGGTAGAGTTTTTAGTCCCGCCCCCTTCTTCTGTTCGGCTTTTAGTTGGTTTCTTAATGTTTTCACCTGCCGCATCTGGGCTTCGAGGTGGTGCTTTTCGCCAATCGTCTTTGCAAACCTCATTCTATCATGAATCATTTTAATCGCTTTTTTACACTCTACCAACCCTTTTCTTAACTTTTCAACATTATAATTGTCAGATATTAACCCCAAGATGGTTCCAATTAAATGAATTAGTTTAGCCAACATGTTTAAACAAAAAAGCCAATATTCAAAGATAGATTAAAAAAAAATTCAAAATTTTCAAAAATTGTCAATTTAAATCAAAAAATTATGAAAAAGTCGAAAATTATTAAAAATAATCAATAATTATTTTAAAAAAATCAAAATTTTCAAAATATACCACTCAGCAGAGCACACGTAAATGATTAACCAAAGCACTAAAGGAAGATCTGAAACGGAACGAGAAAATACAAGCTGCGTCAAGTATTTATTAAACTTTGGTCGGACGGAAAACTGAACGGTGATACGTTATGCTCAAAAGGCCTCTGAAATGAGTAGATTTGTGCGTGTTTTCTCATAAGAATCAATGTAAAAGTGCTGTATTTAACATATTTATTGAAATCATCAAATACTTCATCCAGTTCAGTGCTGATAGTTATAATTTTATTGCATGTGTTCATGGACTTGATATCTGATAGGTTAGTGTCAGGTTTTAGATAAATACCAAATATTTCAAAATTTACCTTTATGCTATTGAACTGGTGTAGATATTCACTCAAAATGTTCAAAACTTTGGGTTTAACATGTTTTAAAAATCAATTATAATCCAGTTTTTTATCACTACTAAAACGATAAGATGCGATTCTGATTTAAACGCATGCGTCAATTTTAAAACACATCCATATCTCACTTCCAATTTAAGCGGTCTTAATCTTTTTTCGGGAATATAATAATCACCATTAAGCTTATTATCACTATTTACATTTCCGTATTTACATATGTTCCTACGTCGCGACAGCTTATCCGAGCGCGAAAACGATTTATTACACTTACTACACGTATTATAATTCCCGATAAACTATTGAGGAGCTCCACTAATTTGCCTTAAATAGGATAAAGATACGAGAATATTAACCCCACCATATCATTTTTGACAATGTTGATCGATAGCTATTTTTAGACCGAACACCGGGTAGTCTAGTCTGCATCCTGTTTGAATCTGTGTGCGAAATGAGGAACATCTGGCAATTGTGATAAATTAAGAAAGATGATATTGTGGGAACTCATTTCTTGGTTTTTCTCATGCAAAGTTGTCGTAAAGCGGACATTAAAACATAATTAAAAAAAATTAACTGAACCTCCACACACACTGTGAGAAACACAGTTGGTATTTTTTGCGAAGAATATAACTATGCAGAAACCGTCGTGTGAAATGAGGACATCTGCTTGTCATCTGCCGATCTAAGCACCGAGGTTTTAATATCTAAAAATAACTTAAGCATCTAGTCTACTCAACATCCGGGCATGCCAGATGAGGTACCAACAACCAACAGTGGTAGTGATGATTCGGTATAAAAATAGCATTAAATCATTAACATATTTAAAGCAAAGGCCTCTTCTTCTCGTCTGGCGAAAAGTGTAATATACAGTGGGTAGTCAGAAAGTCAAACCAATTCTTCTTTCCGTCTATCGCAAAGTATAATATATACAGGGTGTAGTCTGAAAGTCAAACCAATTCTTCTTTCCGTCTGTAACAAAGTATAATATACACGGTGTAGGTAGAAAGTCAAACCAAGAACCAGGAATTAAATTAAAAATATAAGAGCACACGAGTTATGAAACAACCATCTTACAAGCAAAAACGACACAGCATATAATGAAATCAGTAAAATAGCGAAAAGGCAAGACGTCATAATCAGGATAAAACCTCCATATATATTTGTGAATGGAAGAAACAACACAAGATATAAAATTAAAGTGTTGGAAAACTCATACAAAAGTAATATGTATACGTGTGTTCAATATTTCTATAAACCTTGTTATTTAATCTAATCATGAATTAAAATTTCTAGTGTAAATCTTAAGATACAGTTTGAGATAGGATTTCAATGTTCCTTTTTATTTTTTCAAAAATTTTAAGATACCGCTTATTTGGTTATATGTATACCTACAGTTGCAGCATCAATAATATTACTTATTTTGTAATTACCCACCATCCAGATAATTATTGATAAATAAAATATGTATGATTAGCAGCAGAGTCCCAGGTATTTGTCACATTTTCCGGGCATTTTTTGTATTTTCCAGATATTTTTCTGAACTCTCTTATTATCCATTTATTTTTTGAATTTTGCAAGTATTTTTAACATTTTTCGTAATTTTTCGGGTATTTTTCATATTTTCCAGATATTTTTCTGAACTCTCTAATAATCCATTTATTTTATGAATTTTGCAAGTATTTTTAACATTTTTCGTAATTTTTCGGGTATTTTTCATATTTTCCAGATATTTTTCTGAACTCTCTTATTATCCATCTATTTTTTGAATTTTGCAAGTATTTTTAACATGTTTCGTAATTTTTCGGGTATTTTTCATATTTTCCGAGGTATTTTTTAACATTTTGTCATCCACTTTCAAAAAAAACGACAACAACGAAAATCTTCTATGTTAACCATTTTCAGTTGTACTGTTACAAATACACCACATTATTCTTAAAGATTTTGCAAGGTCGGTTGAATGTCTCCGGACCTGCGTATAATTTGTCTCCTTTTCATTACTGAGAAACTGCAACGAATTTGTCTATTTGGCGAAAAATATCTAATTGACACAATTTTATAGGAAAACTTTACCGTTGTACCGTTTTATTCACTGTTTTCATTTGTTGAGTAACATATTTAAATTATTTTGATTTTAAGTAGTTTCATAGTCTTCTCTAATTATCATTCTTTATAGCTTATTTATCCTCCGCAAGACTTCCGCATTTGTTATATGGCTCATGTAGTATATCGTCGTCATCAGACCCAAAACTTCGTATGTAAACTTTTTGACGAAATCTACTTTTGTGGTATGGCCATTCATCTTGTCGACTTTTATTGTAAGACCTCGTAATAAAATTATCGGTAGATATGAGGTTTGGATTGTCATTATATTTCTTTCGATCTGTACAATGTCAGGTTACTCGTTTTTATACAAACTTTCTACTATATACCTAATAATTCTAGTAACTATATAACTAGTAATTTGAAAATATTAAACATACATACTTAAATAAAATGAGTAGTGTAATTATGTACTAGCAAAATGAGCAGGGTCAACGATCTGGCCATCTGGCAGTCTCGACATCCGGTCTAAAAATAGGGTGAGGGAATATATGATATTGTACTAGCAAAATGAAGTGGAACATCTGGCAGTGAACACCTGCATCCGGTTTGCTAGGACATAATTACACTACTCATTTTATTTAAGTATGTATGTTTAATATTTTCAAATTACTAGTTATATAGTTACTAGAATTATTAGGTATATAGTAGAAAGTTTGTATAAAAACGAGTAACCTGACATTGTACAGATCGAAAGAAATATAATGACAATCCAAACCTCATATCTACCGATAATTTTATTACGAGGTCTTACAATAAAAGTCGACAAGATGAATGGCCATACCACAAAAGTAGATTTCGTCAAAAAGTTTACATACGAAGTTTTGGGTCTGATGACGACGATATACTACATGAGCCATATAACAAATGCGGAAGTCTTGCGGAGGATAAATAAGCTATAAAGAATGATAATTAGAGAAGACTATGAAACTACTTAAAATCAAAATAATTTAAATATGTTACTCAACAAATGAAAACAGTGAATAAAACGGTACAACGGTAAAGTTTTCCTATAAAATTGTGTCAATTAGATATTTTTCGCCAAATAGACAAATTCGTTGCAGTTTCTCAGTAATGAAAAGGAGACAAATTATACGCAGGTCCGGAGACATTCAACCGACCTTGCAAAATCTTTAAGAATAATGTGGTGTATTTGTAACAGTACAACTGAAAATGGTTAACATAGAAGATTTTCGTTGTTGTCGTTTTTTTTGAAAGTGGATGACAAAATGTTAAAAAATACCTCGGAAAATATGAAAAATACCCGAAAAATTACGAAACATGTTAAAAATACTTGCAAAATTCAAAAAATAGATGGATAATAAGAGAGTTCAGAAAAATATCTGGAAAATATGAAAAATACCCGAAAAATTACGAAAAATGTTAAAAATACTTGCAAAATTCATAAAATAAATGGATTATTAGAGAGTTCAGAAAAATATCTGGAAAATATGAAAAATACCCGAAAAATTACGAAAAATGTTAAAAATACTTGCAAAATTCAAAAAATAAATGGATAATAAGAGAGTTCAGAAAAATATCTGGAAAATACAAAAAATGCCCGGAAAATGTGACAAATACCTGGGACTCTGCTGCTAATCATACATATTTTATTTATCAATAATTATCTGGATGGTGGGTAATTACAAAATAAGTAATATTATTGATGCTGCAACTGTAGGTATACATATAACCAAATAAGCGGTATCTTAAAATTTTTGAAAAAATAAAAAGGAACATTGAAATCCTATCTCAAACTGTATCTTAAGATTTACACTAGAAATTTTAATTCATGATTAGATTAAATAACAAGGTTTATAGAAATATTGAACACACGTATACATATTACTTTTGTATGAGTTTTCCAACACTTTAATTTTATATCTTGTGTTGTTTCTTCCATTCACAAATATATATGGAGGTTTTATCCTGATTATGACGTCTTGCCTTTTCGCTATTTTACTGATTTCATTATATGCTGTGTCGTTTTTGCTTGTAAGATGGTTGTTTCATAACTCGTGTGCTCTTATATTTTTAATTTAATTCCTGGTTCTTGGTTTGACTTTCTACCTACACCGTGTATATTATACTTTGTTACAGACGGAAAGAAGAATTGGTTTGACTTTCAGACTACACCCTGTATATATTATACTTTGCGATAGACGGAAAGAAGAATTGGTTTGACTTTCTGACTACCCACTGTATATTACACTTTTCGCCAGACGAGAAGAAGAGGCCTTTGCTTTAAATATGTTAATGATTTAATGCTATTTTTATACCGAATCATCACTACCACTGTTGGTTGTTGGTACCTCATCTGGCATGCCCGGATGTTGAGTAGACTAGATGCTTAAGTTATTTTTAGATATTAAAACCTCGGTGCTTAGATCGGCAGATGACAAGCAGATGTCCTCATTTCACACGACGGTTTCTGCATAGTTATATTCTTCGCAAAAAATACCAACTGTGTTTCTCACAGTGTGTGTGGAGGTTCAGTTAATTTTTTTTAATTATGTTTTAATGTCCGCTTTACGACAACTTTGCATGAGAAAAACCAAGAAATGAGTTCCCACAATATCATCTTTCTTAATTTATCACAATTGCCAGATGTTCCTCATTTCGCACACAGATTCAAACAGGATGCAGACTAGACTACCCGGTGTTCGGTCTAAAAATAGCTATCGATCAACATTGTCAAAAATGATATGGTGGGGTTAATATTCTCGTATCTTTATCCTATTTAAGGCAAATTAGTGGAGCTCCTCAATAGTTTATCGGGAATTATAATACGTGTAGTAAGTGTAATAAATCGTTTTCGCGCTCGGATAAGCTGTCGCGACGTAGGAACATATGTAAATACGGAAATGTAAATAGTGATAATAAGCTTAATGGTGATTATTATATTCCCGAAAAAAGATTAAGACCGCTTAAATTGGAAGTGAGATATGGATGTGTTTTAAAATTGACGCATGCGTTTAAATCAGAATCGCATCTTATCGTTTTAGTAGTGATAAAAAACTGGATTATAATTGATTTTTAAAACATGTTAAACCCAAAGTTTTGAACATTTTGAGTGAATATCTACACCAGTTCAATAGCATAAAGGTAAATTTTGAAATATTTGGTATTTATCTAAAACCTGACACTAACCTATCAGATATCAAGTCCATGAACACATGCAATAAAATTATAACTATCAGCACTGAACTGGATGAAGTATTTGATGATTTCAATAAATATGTTAAATACAGCACTTTTACATTGATTCTTATGAGAAAACACGCACAAATCTACTCATTTCAGAGGCCTTTTGAGCATAACGTATCACCGTTCAGTTTTCCGTCCGACCAAAGTTTAATAAATACTTGACGCAGCTTGTATTTTCTCGTTCCGTTTCAGATCTTCCTTTAGTGCTTTGGTTAATCATTTACGTGTGCTCTGCTGAGTGGTATATTTTGAAAATTTTGATTTTTTTAAAATAATTATTGATTATTTTTAATAATTTTCGACTTTTTCATAATTTTTTGATTTAAATTGACAATTTTTGAAAATTTTGAATTTTTTTTTAATCTATCTTTGAATATTGGCTTTTTTGTTTAAACATGTTGGCTAAACTAATTCATTTAATTGGAACCATCTTGGGGTTAATATCTGACAATTATAATGTTGAAAAGTTAAGAAAAGGGTTGGTAGAGTGTAAAAAAGCGATTAAAATGATTCATGATAGAATGAGGTTTGCAAAGACGATTGGCGAAAAGCACCACCTCGAAGCCCAGATGCGGCAGGTGAAAACATTAAGAAACCAACTAAAAGCCGAACAGAAGAAGGGGGCGGGACTAAAAACTCTACCGGAGACTGCAAAGCGTAGGGTACAATGGGATGACTCTGTATCTACATTTAATTCAAGAATTCAGACTGGAGTCATTTCGAACCTGAAACACAAGGACCCGGGAAGTTTCCTGGTTGATTGCAAAGCTCTGTTCAAGCGACGAATCCATAATGTCTTAAAAAATAACGCTGCAGTGAAAGTTAACATAGCATTTGGAGGAGAGTTCGAGATTGCTCAAGGTGAAAAGATGATAAATGAAACCAAGTACTTCACTACTTCAAACTCAGCCATTTATAGAGACACCAATCTTGATGAATGGTTCAAGAAAAAAGTAGTGGAACCCATCAGCAGAGACTTGGAAGAATTCCAAGAGAGAGATAGTGGCTGGGCACTAAAAGCGGTTGTTAACCTGGGGGTTAATATAAACAAATTTACACCACAGCTTGGCTCTTCATACATTGAACTTCCCCCTCAGATAAAAAGAAAACAGGCATGCATTAATGTTAAGAACGATGACGAGGCATGCTTTGCATGGGCTGTCATATCGGCGTTATATCCTTGTCGGAGTAACTCTGATTTAATGTCATCTTACCCACACTACTCCCAAGTGCTGAAACTTAAAGGTATTCAGTGGCCAATGACCTTCAAACAGATTCCGAATTTTGAAAAGCAGAATAATATATCGATCAATGTATACATTTTGAAAAAGGAGAAAAAGAACTATACGACCCTCCCAACCTTCCTAACAAAAAACAAGAAGGATAAACATGTGAATATGCTTTTGATACAAGATAATTATGACGACCAAGGTCCCGTTAGATATCATTACGTTTGGATAAAAAATCTATCTCGCCTCCTTTCCAAGCAGCTTAGCAAATGTGATGGAACAAAATATTTCTGTGATGGCTGCCTCCATTACTTCCGATCACAAGAAAAGATGAATGTTCATAAGACATGCTGCAATGGGCGATCAGATGTTATCTGTGATAGGTGTTTACAACCATTTTCATCGTATACACAGTTAGAAGCTCACATCAACGATTGTGAAAGAATAAATGAAACAGCCATTAAAATGCCTGAAGAAAGCCAAAAAATGTTAAAATTTAAGAATTTCAGGAATAAACTAAAAGCCCCCTTCGCCGTATACGCAGATCTCGAAAGCGTTCTGGAACATAGTGCTGAAAAGACTACCTATCAAAAACATATACCTGCTGCCGTTGGGTATTACTTTAAATGTTCCTATGATAATTCTCTGTCATTTTACAAATCATATCGTGGAAAAGATTGCATGAAATGGTTCGCAGATGAACTAAATCAGCTTGCTGAGGATGTTTCTACGGTGTTTATGTGTCCATTTGATATTAATATGACATTTCAGCAAGAGAGTGATTTTCAATCAGCCACTCATTGTCATATTTGTGAGCAGCGCTTCTCCCCCAGCGATAAGAAAATTCGAGATCATAATCACCTGATCCCAGAAAATAATTATAGATTTGCAGCTCATGAAGGGTGTAACATTAATTACAAAGATGCTCACACTATCCCTGTGATATTTCATAACCTCAGCGGATATGATGCCCACTTCATTGTTACTGATATTGCTACTCACATCAAAGGTCCCGTAGATCTTCTTCCTATTACAAAGGAAAAATATATATCTTTCACTAAACACCATTAATGAGCTCGAATTAAATTTCGTTTCATCGATAGTTTTCGATTTATGGCGTCTTCTCCTCGATAAGCTCTCTTCTTATTTGACCGAATATCCTAATCTCCGCTCTCAATATGTTTTCCTTCCCGAGGAGCAGTTCAATCTTCTTACTGCGAAAGGTATCATGCCTTATGATTATATTGATTCTTTTGATCGCTTTATTGAAACATGTCTGCCGTCTATCGAGTCTTTTTATAATAAACTTGAGGATAAACCTTGTCCTCGCCGCCATTATCATCGCGCCCTCCAAGTCTGGTCCTCATTCTCTTGTTCTTCTCTCGGAGATTACGTTCGATCTCTACATGAAAACAGATATTCTTCTTCTTGCCGATGTTTTTGAGCGGTTCCGCTCCAGTTGTCTCGAAACATATAATCTTGACCCCGCTCATTACTTTACTCTACCTGGATTCACGTGGGATGCAATGCTTAAGTATACAAAACAGGAACTTGAACTTTTAACTGATCCAGATATGCATTTGTTTGTGGAGCGTGGCATTCGTGGTGGGTTTGAGTCAAGTTGCTCGAAACGTCGTGTTTCATGCTAATAACAAGTACATGGTATCTTACGACCCATCTAAGACCGACTCCTATCTGATGTATTTCGATGTCAATAATCAATATGGTTGGGCAATGTCGCAATATCTTCCATTTGGAGGTTTCGAGTGGACTGATACTAACATCGACGTTCTTAGTATTTCCGGACGATTCTTCTGAAGGGTGCATTCTCGAGGTCGATCTGGAGTATCCTCAACATCTCCAAGATCGTCATAAAGACATCCCATTCTGTCCCCAATCCCTTGAACCCCGAAAACTATGAAACCTCCTAAACGTCCGCGAGAGCTGACCAAATTAATGGCTACCCTTCATGATAAAGAAAGATATGTAATTCTTACAGGGCCTTGAAGCAAGTGCTAGCTCATGGATTAATACTAAAAAAGATTCATCGAGTCCTGAAATTTAAGCAGGTCTCCTTGGTTAAAGTCATACATCGACTTGAATACAAATCTGCGGAAGGCAGCAAAAAATGAGTTTGAAAAGAATCTGTTTAAGCTTATGAACAATGCAGTAGTTCGGTAAGACTTTAGAGTGTGTGCGCAGGCGCGTTGATATTAAATTGCTGACAGAGTGGGAGGGTCGTTATGGAGCTGAAGCTAGAATAAGTAGCCCCCTGTTTAAAACGCCACTATCTTTAATGAAAATTTGATTGCTGTTGAGATGCATAGAGCGGAAATATGGTTTAGTTAAACCGATTTATGTTGGCGATGAGTATTTTAGATTTGGGCGAAAAACAACATAATATGATTTCCAATATGGCTACCTTAGCTAGCAGGTTCGGAGAAAACTTTTTCGACCTGCTATACAGATACAGATGCGGTGATTGTGGAGATACGGGAAAAGACCCGTATGAAGCAATGATATATGATTGCTATAAATATTTTGATACCTCAGACTATCCTAAAGATTAACATTTACAACATCCCCTCTGGTTAATAAGAAGGTATTGGGCTAATGAAAGATGAGAATAATGGCTGCATTATGACCGATTACATAGGACTCCGATCGAAATTATACACGACAAAAAAGCAGCTACACAGATAATGACATTGAAAAGCTGAGGGGGAAGTTGA